>NC_137261.1:55340850-56540850 GCF_053477335.1 Acartia tonsa
CCGGCAATTTACCGGATATCCAGCGTCAAATATAAGCCGGATATCATGTAACCGGATAGTTTTCATATGCGGTATCCGGCCGGATATTGAAAATGACCGGATATCCGGCCGGATAACCGGCCAGACCGGATATCCGATCCAACCCTAGTTCAATTCCAAGGAGAAAGGGGACAATGCACTGTAAATACGTTGGTCACCAAAGTTTTATAACCGCAGTAACTTGTTCATGTTCAACTTTTAACCAGTAATTTAAATTATATTAGGGCAATTTTGTTTATTATCATTGGGGAAGTATATAATCTATCATCCATTGTCTTATCCCTTAAGATTCCTGGATATATTCTTCAAACATTCTTACCTTACCTACTCCTTGTCTCTCTCTCTCTCTCTCTCTCTCTCTCTCTCTCTCTCTCTCTCTCTCTCTCTCTCTTTCTCTCTCTCTCTTTCTCTCTCTCTCTCTTCTCTCTCTCTCTCTCTCTCTCTCTCTCTCTCTCTTCTCTCTCTCTCTCTCTCTTTCTCTTTCTCTCTCTCTCTCTCTCTCTCTCTCTCTCTCTCTCTCTCTCTCTCTCTCTCTCTCTCTCTCTCTCTCTCTCTCTCTCTCTCTCTCTCTCTCTCTCTCTCTCTCTCTCTCTCCTCTCTCTCTCTCTCTCTCTCTCTCTGTCTCTCTCTGTCTTCAATTGAATTGAAAAGTCCATTTTTCTGCTTTACATTTAATTGCAATATTGTAAACTAGTGGCTTTGCCCTATGAAGTAATGGAAGTCAACCCTCCTAAATAGAAATATTTTAAAAAGTTATTCTTTGTTTAATTACTCTGTGGTAAAATTAAACCTAGGTTGTGCGTTGTATACACAAAAATTTCAATTCGTAAAAAAAACCAGGTTGTTCGCATACACAAAAATTAAAATTTGTAAAAAAAATATTAAATTTTGTTTTTTAGGGGGGGGGGGGTTTATAGGGGCTCCGCCCCATGGTGCAGTGGGGTTCTCCCACCCCAATTACTGGTTTTTGTTTACAAAAATATAAAAAAAAAAAAAAATTTTTGGAAGTTTGGATTTATTTTTATTTTTTGGGGGGGTTGGGGTGTCCCACCCCTCAAGAAAATAGCTTAAAACCACCAGACAACCAGTATGTATATTTCCTGAAGAGTAGAGCCCAATCGGTTAAGCGGTTACTGAGATTTTACAAAAAATGTAAATAAACTTTTTTGGGGGGTGGGATTTGTTAGATTTAGGGGGGTTGGGGGTGTCCCATCCTTAAGGAAAATAGCTTAAACCCATCACAGGACCATTAGGTATATTCCCTGAAGAGTAGAGCCCAATCAGTTCAGTGGTTACTGAGATCTTAAGCTTCAGACGGACAGACAGACGGAAAGACGGACAGACAGACAGGCGGACAGACATCAAGCTACTTTGTATTATAGATGATTCATGAAATGGTTCATAACCCATTTTTAGTATAATTAAAAGTCCATATAAATCTTTCTACACAAAAATATGGTATTGTCAAAAATTTTACACTTGGACAACATTTTTCTTAGTCATGCGTTTTTATATCAATTTTAATTGAGCCTTATCACACCCCTTGACAAGTGTCTACACTCCCCTAATGCAGCCAAGGGGGGTGACAATGTAAATAACCACATTCTACTTTACTTAAGGGAGGGTTTAAAAAATGTGCACGCTTCGCGCATTAATTTACTAATTCAGAGAGGGCACTTTTTTACTGTTTAGTTAGCGGGTGGACAGTGGACACCTAGGGGATTGTATCTACCTTATTTTGTTGTCTGTATAACCGCCCCACCCCCAAAGCTCACACCCCATTAAATTTTGTTTTAATGGGGTAGTCAAAAATTTTGGGCGCGCTTCACACACATACTTCAATAAGGAAATAATTTTGATTATTATGTGTATAAATTTATTGTGCATTGTCTTAGCCGCCAAGATCCCTAGATTCGCTGCTATTCTAACAATTGTTTATGTATGTAGGTACAGATGGTCTGGCCCCATGGATACGCTGCTATTCTAACAATTGTTTATGTATGTAGGTACAGATGGTCTGGCCCCATGGATACGCTGCTATTCTAACAATTGTTTATGTATGTAGGTACAGATGGTCTGGCCCCAGAGTTTATCGGCACAATTTCTAATGTATCAATTATACAGGTAAAACTTTATTATCCGATAAATTTCCGCTGGATTAAAATCAGTCTTGGGCCATACTGAGCTCCAATTTGTAATGCATCAATTATACAGGTAAAACCTTATTGTCCATGGAATCCGATTTATTTCCGCTGGAAAAAACAATTTGGAACAATTATACAGGTAAAACATTCCTGTCCAGATAATCCGATTTATTTCCGCTCAATCAAAACCGGTCATGGGCCATACTGAGCCACAATTTCTAATGCATCAATTATACAGGTAAAACTTTATTGTCCCTGAAATCCGATTTATTTCCGCTAAAAAAAACCGGTCATCGGCCATACTGAGCCACAATTTGGAACAATTATACAGGTAAAACATTCCTTCCATATAATCCTATTTATTTCCGGTGGATCAAAACCGGTCCTGAGCCCTACTGTAAAACTATGTGATGTACCGATTTTTAGTGAATGTTTCACGAAAAATTAGATAATAATTATAAAGTCAATCATTGTTTTGTTGGTCCCGGGACTTCAGCCCCTCAAACAACTAAACTGAATTAATTCTGTATTTTAGTTTACTTCTTTTATTTTACCATTTTTTGAAACAAATGACAGCCTTTTCTTTTAGTATAATAGGTCCTACGACAAACGTAGGAGTCCCAAACGTCGGAGTGGACACTTAACCTAACCCAACCTACTTTAGACTTGTTTAAAAAGCCTTTCTATTAATCGTCCATTGTACTATCCTTGTCTACTTTCTCCCCTTTTTTCAGGGAGGGAGGGGAAGTTAGACTATTTAAATTATACTTGCTCTAAAAGTTTTATAAATAAGTTATCTAAGTAGTTAAATGAAACTTTTGCGATTTTAAAAAATATTGGTTGTTTCAAACTATTCCACACTTTTCAACCAATAATTCTAACCTAAAGAATGTATGAATTTATTTTCTCGTATTCATTCGAATCCGGTGGATAGGAACCGGTTCTCATCCATACGAAAAAAACTATGTCTAGCATCGTATTATATACAGCTTTTTAAGAATATAAAAATGTACAATAATAAGATTAAAACCAGTTTTTTTAGCCCGTGACTTCGGCACCTCGGGGATGAAAAAACGGGTTTTAATCTTGTACATTTGTACATTTTTTTATCCGCGGAAAGCTGTTTATAATACGATGCAAGAAATAACTATTATCATTTGTTGGGATGTAAACCAATTTATCATTCATTGTCTCATCCCTTATGATCCCATCCTTTATTTATGCAAGCCGTAAAAATGATTTATATGCTAAATCAGTTTTGCGTAAAAAAAAGTCTGGTGAAAGAAAAATTATTTATCGCATCGTATTACAAACAGCTTTCTGCGGATATAAAAATAAATAATTATAAGATAAAATCATTTTTATTACATTTTAATATTCGTAGAAAACTAGATACAATACGATGCTATACATGATTTTTTAGTGTTGCTGAGAACCGGTTCTTATCCGCCGGATAATAATCGGTTTCGAAGCCACACTGGAAATGACGTTTATGCGCCTAGTTTTACAAACCTTGCAAATGACAGGAAATTTTGTAAGATAAATCAAAATTGTGTGTGTGTGTGATATACAGGGATTTTAAGGGATAAGACAATGGACGAAAAATTGATGTATATCACTAATTATGATAAACAAAATCAACCCTTCTCTAGATAAAAATTATTGAATAAAGATGGAATCTTGCTATCTGCAACCAACCATCGTTTTTAATCTAACAATTAGAGATTCATATTTGTAAAACTTTGGGTACCAGTATAATTTACAGTCTAGTATCCTCACCTTCCTTGAAAATATACCAAAATATTTGTTAAAATTTTTACCATCCAGGAGATTATGACCATCAAAGCCAGAGCAGCGAAAACGGTCACCAAGACCTATTTACAGATTTGTATAGCTTGCACTTTTCAGTGTGTTTGTGTGTTTATCTTTTATATATAGGACAAAAGATTTGCTTTATTTAACCCACTTATCATTGACAAAAGTTGATAATCAATATCTCATTTCTTTCATTGACATGGGATATTTTGAATCAGAAAAAAAACATTTCATGTTTTGTAACATATTATGCCTTAAAGACCAGTTTTTCTAAGTGCCTTATCTTATTAAATTCTGTGAATGGTAATTGAGTTCAATAACGCAATACTTTTGTCCTATGTTAAAAGAACCAATAAATTGGATATTGTACCTTATTTTCACATATCATGATAAAGTAACACTCACAGCTGGCTAAAAATAAAGTTAACCCCAGCCATTCCCTTTACCTCATCTGACCCCCTTACTACAAAATGAACGAACTGGCCAATAAATGAGGTCCATATTAGCAAGCTATTTTGACATGGAAACACACGATTAATGGATTAATGGTTCATATTAATAGCAAATTTAAAATTATGAAATTCAACGTTTTTATTATTAGGAGTCATCTAATATATAATTGCTAAAATATTATTTTCATAACTTAATCATTTGACGTACAGACAGACGGACGAAATCATAGATTATTTTCGTAAAAACTTCATACATCTGGCTTTAAGTGGCTCCGTTTTCAAATTATAAGGGACCATTCTAAAATTTAAATTCAAAAAATGAAATAGCAATCCCGACGCTTCCTTACAATCGGTTCAGTGGTAAGCCAGATCTTTAGTGACCAACAAAACACCTTACCACTTTAAATGAAGAATTATCTGCTGTACAAATAAATGTACAAATCTTGGCTGTCAACGCAGCGGCTGCACCCAGGGAGGGAGGGGACAATGGGCTGTGTTTATTACAACAGTCCCCAAAGTTTTATAACGTTTTTTTTTAAACGTTGGATTATCAACCATGGGGACTTGTATTGAATTTAGATTGGTTGCTTTATTAAGTTGACTGTCCAAACGTTTCAACTACTAATTGTAATATACAGAAAGGTGTAATTTTGTGTATCATCATTGAGGATGTTCATCATATTATCGGCCATTGTCTTATCCCTTTAGATCCTTGGGCTGCACCACCACCAACTGTGTTCAAGATCATTTAGATTGAGATCTCAAATGTTTTTATGATGTTAGCTGAGTAAAAATGTTGCCAAATCTTGAGGCTATTTTACGTTTATATTAGTCAGGAATCTTAAGGGATAAGACAATGAACGGTGAATAAATTACTGTACCTTCCCGATAATGATAAACAAAATTACAAATCAGTTATGTGACGTCATAAACATGAGAGATAATCCATTTCTTTATTAGAGTTTTTCTCTCCCACTTCTACTCTCATCTCCCTTATTTTTGTGACGTCACATGGCTGATTTTTGTCCAGTAAAAAATTACTCCTTCTGTAGATCAAGCTAATTGATTAATGGTTGTAATGTTTGAACATCGCCAGTTTGAACCAAACAACGAAGATTCAATAAAAGTACCCAAGGTGAGAAATTTGGGTACCATTATGATTTCAAGTCCAATATCCCCTTCGTGCCTCATATTACTCAGAGAGAGATAAAGACATTATTTTTTGCGTGAAGTTAAACTTTGGGCACTTTCAATGAATTTCGATTGGTTGGTGGCAAAAGGGGTAATTTTGTTTATATTCATTGGAGATGAACATCAATTTATCGTCCATTGAATTATCCCTCAAGATACCTCATATGATTTAAAGGATGGATACAGTGGCGTGCATAGGGTTTGTTAAGGTATGCGCAAAGCCCACCTACACTCTCCCCTTAATCCAAAAACGGCGGAGATGTGAGCTTTTATGGGTGCATAATTTACTATACAAGAAGGGTGTTCTTATTTTATTATAAGGGAAAAGCAGGTAGCCGATGGATGATTTAAAGTAAATTGCTGAAAAAAATGTCTTATTGAAAGATGGTCTACAAATTATATGATATTCTTAAATATTGTGGTTAATTTAGACAGACATACAGTTGTGGGGAAAAAAATAAGACATTTTTACTTGATTCTTTCACTGCCTGTAATAGGGGGCTGTAGACTCCTGTAAAAGGGGTGTAGGGGGTTGTATCATCCCTCCTGTATTTGCCAGGGTGGTGGATACACCCTCCTGATGTAGGAGTTTGTATCTGCACGCCTCAGGATGGATATCTTCCTCTTTCTATGGATGATGAAACTGCAGCTTCACATTGATTGTTTTTAAAAGCGAAGCTTTTTTATAATTATTAAAAGCGAAGCGTACGTCCGTCCGAGATAGATAGCTTTTATTCGTAAATTTAGGCATGTTAGAATTGTCCTATCGGTTTCAAACTTTGCATGATGATTCCTGTAGTAGTTAGGTACGATTTAGAAATCGTAGCAACTCTATAATCATTACCAGAATGTCCGTACGTCCATTTTAAACATGTTGACTTTTTTACTTTTTTAACAACAAATTTTATGTGATCTAATTATCCGTTTGATTTGATTTTTTGTATACTGATTCCTGGGACAACAAAGTACAATATTTTAAGCGAAGCAACTCTAAAATCAAGTCCTAAAAATGTCTGTATGTCCATAAACATTATCCTGTATCAAGCAGTTTTTTTAACAAATTTACTTCGTTTCTTATACATTTATATTCTGATTATTCAGTTCTGACACAATACAAGTGTTAATGTATGTTTGGCCTACCATTTCAGTGCTTCGCTTTTATGAATGTTGTCATCCTTGTTTTTGTTTCATGGCGTTAGGTTGCTTTTTTAATCACGGAGGAAAGGTACATTGGGTTGTAAATGATACTGGTCCCAAAAGTTAAAAAACACATATTCTCATTCTTTAACTTAAAAACTTATTGCTTGTAATTTGTAATTAGTAAAAATCACGTAACCTTTGCATCATAACCGACATACAAACGAACAATATGTCATATACTAGATGTAAAGTGGAGCTGAGAAACCACACATTTTCTCACAATTTTTCTGATAGTCAGATAGACACTTTTATTTTCAGAGTAGCTTTGCTCCAAGGAAGGAGGGGACAATGGGCTCAACCTTTTTTGGGAACTTGAATTTTGATTTAAACCACACTGATTGTAATTTACAAAAGGGGTGATTTTGTGTATTTTCATTGGGGATGTACATCAATTTATAGGCAATTGTCTTATCCCTTTATATATCTAACTAACTTCTTGGGTTAAACCAAAATTTATTATTCTAAATTTTTCTAGATTTACGGTATTATGAAATTTTTACAATAATTGGAATATTTCTGTAAACATATTTTAGTAGAATATTTCAGCCAAGAAACATGAAATTATTTCATAAAACTCTTCAAGGCATTCGTGTCTGTCTGTTGTATTATTAAAAGCGAAGCTTTACTATAATTAAGATCGATCCGTACGTAAAGGATTTTTCCGTTATTTTAGGCTTTTTAGGATTGTCCTATCGATCTCAAACTTTGCATGGTGATTCGTGTAATAGTTAGGCACGATTTAGAAATCGTAGCAACTCTATAATCATTACTAGAATGTCCGTACGTCCATTTTAAACATGTTTTTTTTTTACTTTCTTAACAACTAATTTTTATGTGTTATTATCCGATTGATCTCATTTTTGGTATATTGATTCTGGAACAACAAAGCACAATATTGTAAGCGAAGCAACTCTATAATCAAGACCTAAAATGAAAGTATGTCCATAAACATTATCCTGTATCAAGCAGTTTTTTAACAAATTTGATTACAATTTTGCTTCGACTCTTATACATTTATATTCTGATTATTCAGTTTTGACACTATACAAGTGTTAATGTCTGTTTGTCTTAGCGTTTTAGTGCTTCACTTTTAGGGATGTTGTCATCCTTGTTTTTATCTTTAACCTAGAATGGAAATGGTAGGGCAATGTATAATACATTTCAGAGCTCGGCAGTTGCGCGTCAGCCAAGACTAAAACTAAAATTTAAACATGTTTGAATGCTTTGACAAATTTTTTGAAAAATGAGATTGCCATATTTAGGAAACAGCATACGCCAAAAAATGCCACGCCATGCAATAAAATGACCAATAATAGGCCAGTATGAATTATTGACCAATGATAAGAGTTTTACTGGCCTCTCATTTTATTGTGTGACGTCATTTTTTAGAGGCACTTTACGCTGTTTCCATATTTAGACTTCCAGTTGATTTACAAAATTGTGAAAGGTTTCCCTGAGGCTTACAGGCGGATGACGCGTAGCTGTTAAGCCTCGACAAATTTTTGTACTCTACTAATTACGATAAACAAATGTATACCTTATATTGATTAAAAATCTTTGCACTAGTTTGTATAATCAAAAATGATTTAATAACATTTCTCAAAGATTGTGAGCCAACGAATTAGAGAATGAAAATATTATTTTATTAAAAATGTACGTTCCAATGTCCTATCCCTCCCTTCTTTGTCCCCTTTCTGCTAATTTTTCACGTTGATTTTTTCTCAGATATTAGAAGAGGCAATTTAAATTATTTTAAATACCTTATTTTTATTTAGGCTTTAAATTTTAACTTTTAGAAAAAGTTTTGCTAATGTGTGCAAACCTAAACTTTTCAAACTCCCCTCTCATAACACTAAAACTAATCTAAAACTTTTAAAATGTGTTTATGACCTTACAGCTTCAATGACTGTGTGTGTGTGAATGTGTGTGTGTGTGTGTGTAAGTGTGTGTGTGTGTGTAAGTGTGTGTGTGTGTGAGTGTGTGAATGTGTAAGTGTGTGTGTGTGTGAGTGTGTGTGTATGTATGTGTGTGTGTGAGTGTAAAGATTATAATGTAATGGGCTAAAACAATTGAAAGAGTTCACATAGGACAAAATTCTAGATTTCTTAGTATTTAGTGAACATTTTTACTTTACTTTAAGAGTTTTGCTTTAAAGATAAGTAATGAACGCTCTGTTAATAATACTTTTGTGACTAGTGACTTCGCCCCTAGATTTGGTAGATGGGGAGGTTCCCAGGAATAAGGTATAACCAACAAGCGAAAAAAATCTGAAATGATATTTTGGGGGCAAATGGAGAGGTCATCAATTTTACTATGTATTGCCCCCCAACGACAGCTGAAAAACACGTATAGGTTTCGTGATTTTCCCCCGAAGTAGATTGTTGTTGTTATAAGCTTGAAGGTTCTCAACAACATTTGTATTATTTTGGAGAAAAAAAATAAGAAATTTTTTTAAACATATTCACAACTTACTAATTTTAATACAGGATAAGTTAAGGCTTTATTTATTTTTTTCAAATTTTACTAAACCAATTTAGGTTTCAATCTTCGTACTGGGCTGTGTATAATTCAGGTATCTAAAGGGATAAGACAATAGCCGATAAATTGATTAACATCATCAATGATGACACACAAAATTACCCCGTCTGAAGATTACAATTAGTGGTTAAAACGTTTGGACACTCAACTGAATGAACCAACTAATCAAATTTCAAAAGTCCTCAAGGTTGTTGAGCCAACGAATAAAAGACGTTATTATAAAACTTTTGGAACTTTTTTTTACTGGTAAACCTGTTTCTAGACACTAGGCTCTTTTAAATCATGTTTAACCTAACCTAATCTTATAAAATCTTATCTAGGAGGTAAACCAAAACATTCACTAATCATGGACCGTCTTTTCCTTGATTTTTTTTAAACCTAGATAATTAATTAATCGGTTTGTGAGATCTTGAGGGACGAACGAACAGGGTTTCACTAAGATTATAAATTTATTTTATAGGGTAGAGATGCAACTTTTGCGTGTAGTGTAAAGAATCTTGGAGGCTTTAAGGTAAATACGTCTCATTTTTTGTAGCAAAGTTACTCTATAATTCATTCTTATGCCCGTCTGATTTGGTAGAAAAAGCCTTTAGTTTCATGTGTGACGACAAAAATTCCATCTCTTTTTTGGGGATTTCCTTTCCCACTTATCCTTGGTCTGTCTGACATACTACAAAAGGTATATATTAATATATAAATAAAGATTTCGTGATTATTTATTGCAGTTTTAGAAGTCTAAGAACTAAATACACTTAAATGATACTTATCGGTACTTTCCGTCTATGGGCACTTAAACTTCATCTTTATTTTTTGAATAAATTGGAAATAACGGGGCATGGTTTTTTACATTGCCCATACCTGCAGGCTTCCTAGAAACTGGTATAACCTTACCTAACTGGATTAAAAGTAAACTGCACCCTGCCACCCTATTTGCAGTTTCTTTGAAAATAAGCCGGGGAAGGTGGTTTCCTGTGCTTGAATAGTCAATTTGAGGGACCCGGCACTTCTTTTGTGGATGCTTTGGCTCGGCATTCAAACAAATAATTATATTTTCCAGTTTAACTTCGAAACCGATTACAGATTGATACCAGTTTTATTAGCCCAGGCCTATACGGGGCTAACATAACGTGGTATGATCTTATTACTTTCTATTTTAATAGTCGCGGAAAGCTGACTATAATACGATGCGCTAAATAACTTTACCTATTAGGTTGCCTGGATCAAATCTGACACGAAGGCAATCCTTGCAATCCATGATCATGTGATCACAGGAAATGATAGACTACAGATTACACATAATGACAAGGTAAGTGCCACGATAAACAGGATTTATTCATGGCTAGTCTTGTAGAGAAGCTGTGCTTCGATATTCAAGTACAGAGTTGGGTTCTGAAAAAATCAAGCATCTCTGAATCGGTTAATGTTGCCAGATCACAAAATTTCATTTTGTACAAATCTATAAATTTAAGTTTTATTAAAATAAGATTTTATTTTTTATATGATTTTAGAGGATTTTTAACAAAAACAATTTTGGTGAACTGGTTACCATGCCCCTTCCCTACACTTTTGATCAAAGAGCCCCTAAATGCTAGGGGCAAATATATAACAATAATTCATTATACAAAATCACTCCGAGCGACAATTAGGCTTGGTTAAGTTTGGGTTAACGATTGACCTTCCTATTATCTGATAGAATTTTACAACAAATTATACACGCTAGATTTATGTGAATAATTATTGAAGGAGCGCAACTAACCTATAGGTCAGTCCCGCTACACAAGCATAAAGTTTTAGTAGCAAAGCTCCTCTATAATGTCAAATGTCCGTTTATTAAAAAACGTGATTTTTTCTGCTCTTGTTCAAGAAAGACAACTAAAATTTGTTTACTGATTCCAAATACCAATGAGCATCTAGTATATAATTTAGTTGGTACGTTGGACTATTGTCGGTAAGGCATCTAAAGACATAAAAAATTATTTTTCATTACGGTTTTGTAAAGGTTATTTTCTTCAAATGTTTAACATCTACTGAACATTTTCTCTATGATTCACTTTGTCCCAGTGTCCATCTAATCATATTTTTTGCTTTGTTACTTATAGATGTTGTCATCCTTGTTTGTTTGTAGGACACATGGACCCTAACAATACGGGATGTCCAAACGCAGGACAGAGGGCCCTACATGTGCCAAGTTAATTCTACACCAGTAAGAAAACAGGTATTTTAATAATCGTAGAAAATTGGCTGTAATACATGATTTTTTAGAGAGGCTAAGAACTGGTTTTAATCCAACGGATATTATTCGGTTTCGAAGCCATTCTGATAAGTCTAGTTGATCAATCTAAAGTTCATGAAGTATAGATTAGAATCAAGAATTAGAAGATTTTGTCTAGCTTGCCTAAATTAATGTTGACAATTGAAGGCCATAATGTTACATTTGCTTTTAGTAAAGTTATGAGATTTCTAAAAATATATTATTTGTAATCACAATTGTTTTTACTAAATACCTTTTTATAAAGTAAACCTTTTAGGTAATAATTCTACTTTTAAAATTGTTTATATTTAAAATATCTTTTCAAAGCTACTTTTTAAAAAAAATCAAATTTTAAAATTTTTGGCTATATGTCCTATTTTTCAGTGTATTTTGCTCTTTTTTATTTTCCCGAGACGGACATATTGGATTGAGATTTGTATTGCAGATACAACAAATCTATAAATGACAACTACCTAAATCCTCCTGTCGGGGACCTTCTTTATCTGCTAGCAAATTGCTTTCTGCTCATTTGCAGCGAAATGGCTGTGGTAATATTCCCGACGCTATTGGTTAAAAGTCGGCAGAGGATCCTCATGTTGCGAACATACAGTTATTTAACCCCCTCCCCCTCTATTGTTTTACAATATTGCAGATACATAAATGTTTTTAGATTGCTCATCTGGAGGTGGTGATATCTCCCAAGATTCTGGACCAGGAATCCAGCAGGGATGAAAATATACCTGAGGGGAGCAATGTCAAGCTTGTCTGTATAGCCTCTGGGTATCCAAGGTAGGTTATGTTTATGGGCCAGGAGGCCAGCAGGGATGAAAATATACCTGAGGGAAGCAATGTCAAGCTTGTCTGTATAGCCTCTGGGTATCCAAGGTAGGTTATGTTTATGGACCAGAAGGCCAGCAGGGATAAAAATATACCTAAGGGGAGCAATGTCAAGCTTGTCTGTATAGCCTCTGGGTATCCAAGGTAGGTTATGTTTATGGACCAGGAGGCCAGCAGGGATGAAAATATACCTGAGGGAAGCAATGTCAACCTTGTCTATATAGCCTCTGGGTATCCAAGGTAGGTTATGTTTCTGGACCAGGAGGCCAGCAGGGATGAAAATATACCTGAGGGAAGCAATGTCAAGCTTGTCTGTATAGCCTCTGGGTATCCAAGGTAGGTTATGTTTCTGGACCAGGAGGCCAGCAGGGATGAAAATATACCTGAGGGAAGCAATGTCAAGCTTGTCTGTATAGCCTCTGGGTATCCAAGGTAGGTTATGTTTATGGACCAGGAGGCCAGGAAGGATGAAAATATACCTGAGAGAAGAAATGTCAAGCTTGTCTGTATAGCCTCTGGGTATCCAAGGTAGGTTATGTTTATGGACCAGGAGGCCAGCGGGGATGAAAATATACCTGAGGGAAGCAATGTCAAGCTTGTCTGTATAGCCTCTGGGTATCCAAGGTAGGTTATGTTTAAGGACAAGGAGGCCAGCAGGGATGAAAATCTACCTGAGGGAAGCAATGTCAAGCTTGTCTGTATAGCCTCTGGGTATCCAAGGTAGGTTATGTTTATGTACCAGGAGGCCAGCAGGGATGAAAATCTACCTGAGGGAAGCAATGTCAAGCTTGTCTGTATAGCCTCTGGGTATCCAAGGTAGGTTATGTTTATGGACCAGGAGGCCAGCAGGGATGAAAATCTACCTGAGGGAAGCAATGTCAAGCCTGTCTGTATAGCCTCTGGGTATCCAAGGTAGGTTATGTTTATGTACCAGGAGGCCAGCAGGGATGAAAATATACATGAGGGGAGCAATGTCAAGCCTGTCTGTATAGCCTCTGGGTATCCAAGGTAGGTTATGTTTATGTACCAGGAGGCCAGCAGGGATGAAAATATACATGAGGGAAGCAATGTCAAGCTTGTCTGTATAGCCTCTGGGTATCCAAGGTAGGTTATGTTTATGTACCAGGAGGCCAGCAGGGATGAAAATATACATGAGGGGAGCAATGTCAAGCCTGTCTGTATAGCCTCTGGGTATCCAAGGTAGGTTATGTTTATGTACCAGGAGGCCAGCAGGGATGAAAATATACATGAGGGGAGCAATGTCAAGCTTGTCTGTATAGCCTTGGAATACCCAAGGTAATTGATGTTGGATAGATAAAGGATAGTGCGTTTTTAGTATTTTGTAGTGTTAATGAGCGGTGAATAATAAAATAAATTTATGTTCTTACTATACATCCCCAATGATGATAAGCAAAATAAATCCTATCATAAATTTTGATTATGTGTTTAAAAGATTAGACATTGATAGTATGGAACCATCTAATCAAAATTTAATAAACGTACCCAAAGTTAAGAGGCAACGAATAAGATAATGTTGTTTAAAAACTTTGGGTACCAGTGTGATTTATAGTCTAATTTCCTCTCACTCCCCAATTTGTCCATGAGAATGTTATTAGAATTTAGTTAAACTATAAACTAATTGCTTCGTGGGATATAGCTTTAAAACTAGAAGGTGTATTAACTGAAAAAGCAAGGCAAGATTTTAAGCATAATCGGCCTGTCTGACTGACAGACATTATTCTACTTTGTATTTCGCATGATAGGTGACATAGCATTTGAATATTATCTCAGCAATGACCACTTTCAATCCTTATAATAAAGTAACAGGATGTCAGTTTGTGTGTCTGTCTGTTTGTCTGTGTGTACCGAAGTATCTCGCTAACCGCTGTACCGATCGGGTTCTCCTTAACAGGTTAGCATCTGATAGGTACCGGGAATAACTATTTTGGAGGAGGTACCACCACCCTCCCACGAGAAATCGCCTCTAGAAAAAAATTCCCCCCCTCCAGAAAAAAATATTCTTACATTTTTTTAACTGAAATTAAAATTGGGGTTGGCACCCTCCCCCACCCCCCCCCCCCCCCTCCCAAAAAGAAACCTAAAAATATAGATTAGAACAAATTCGACTCTTCCCTCTTCAAGTACCCTTAGAGGCTTCTAGGGGCGTAGCCGCTAGTAAAGCCATATAGTGTTGACATAAACCATAAAGATTGCATATCGACAAAACGTCAATAATGAAATTATTAAGTATAGATGTATATCCCAGACAACTACCTTGTTTGGTACCTTTTTCGTCTGCAAGCAAATTGGTTTCTGCTCTTTGTTGTGACTTGACTGTGTAATTATTTATAACGCTATTGGTTGATATTCAAAGTTTCAATTGAAAGACGGTACAGTGTCCACGGGGTGGGGAAAACAATTATTTAACCCATTTCCTGTGTTTTGTTTTACTCTAAAGTGTTGAACGTCTTAGTTAGTTGGCACTAAGTAACTATAAAGGTCAAACAATTGCTACACTACTTATGAGCATAATTATCCTTGTTTATATTTGTGGCGAGTGCAGTGGATGTATACAATGTATAAATAATCAAGGATTTAAAGGGTTAAGACAATGGACAATACATTGATTATATCCCCAATGATGATACAAAAATTCCCTCTTCTGTAAATTACAGTAATTATTGGTTGAAAGGTTTGGACACTCAGCTTAATGAACCAACCAATTAAAATTCAATAAAAGTCTCCAACATTGTCAAGCCAACGAATAAGAAAACATTATTATAAAATTTTGGGGGGAAAAAATATAACCCAATGTCCCCTCCATCCCTAAGTGGATGTATATAATGTATAAATAATCATCTATTGTAAGTAAATTGTTTACCCTACACCAGTATTATGTTACTGTATGCAGTTGAGGACTTGAGTTTAACTTTAAAGTCGGACAATTAAAATCTAAGAATTTCAAAATATCATCATATTGCATAAAATGGTAAGATTTTGTGTATGTAGCAAAGGATCTCTCTAACTGGTGTTTTTCTTCACAATGCAGGTTCTAAGAAGGTTTATAACTATTTTGGGTTTCCACACCAACCCCTAGAGAAATTGCAAATTAATCATCAGAAACCCCATCTAGCAACTGAGAAAATATTTTTGGGAAAGAGCTGATCTTAAAATTATTGGCGAAAAAAAAATATTACTTTCCGCATGAGGCCTTTAAGGGTGTAGCTGCTAGTAATGTATAAATAACAATCTATCGTAAGTAAATTGTTTACCCTACACCAGTATTATGTTACTGTATACAGTTCAGGACTTGAGTTTAACTTTGAAGTCGGACAATTAAAATTAAGAATTTTAGGAATATCATTCTATCATATAAAGTGGTAAGCTTTATGGTCCGTAGCAAAGGATCTTTCTAACCGGTGTAGCTTCTCATTTGTTCTAGGAAGGTTTATAACTATTTTTTGGGCAGATACCACCCCCACCCCTAGAGAAATTGCAAATTAATCATCAGTAACCCCATCTAGCAACCGAGAAAATATTTTTGGTAAACAGCTGATCTTAACATAAATTGAGAAAAAAAAATTTCTTTACGCTAAAGGCTTCTAAAAGTGTAGCTGCTAGTAATGTATAAATAATTATCTATTTTAAGTAAATTGTTTATCCTACACCAGTATTATGTTACTATATGCAGTTCAGGACTTTAGGTTAACTTTAAAATCAAACAAATCACAAATGCAATCTAAGATATCTGATAATTTTTGGAATATTGAAATTGTTTAAATAAAGAAGACATTAACTTATAAACAACGCAATTTTGGCTATTTGACATTGGTTCATTTGTGCAGCAATTTGGAAATTCAAGAGTGTGTCAGTCAATTTGTATGTGTATATTTTTCCTTGTTTTCCAAAAATTCTTTAAAAAGCAGGATACGAAAAATTTATACATAAAGATTGTTTTCTTTGTATAGGGGACAAGAAACTGCAAAATGGGTCAATCTAAAATCTACACTGGTCCATTTTACATTAAAGGAATAGCCAATTGTCCACATAAAAGCATATTTAAGTCCGCAACTGATAAATATAGAGTGGTTATTAGTAATATGGATACATAAATAGTATTAAGTTACAGTTCTAATGTGATGTAATTATTGGGGGTATACAATATACAAACATATACAAAAACACTAAATAAATACAGCTATATATGCAAACAAAGATAATAATATTTATAAATAGCGAAGCAATGTTTAATATTTTTAAAATTTGCTAAGAGGTTGTTGATCTTATCAAAGATTTAATAAACTTTCCATGAAAAAATATAAAAATGGGGACATTTTACAGTTAATTACACTGGTACCCAAAGTTTTATAGAGCTACGTTTTATTATTCATTGAACGAAAAACTTTGGGTACTTTTAAATAATTGTCCGAAATTTACAATCAACTATTTTAATCTACATATTTTGTTTATTATAATTGGGGATGTATGTGAATTTATCGTTCATTTTCTTATCATTTAAGAATCACATAAATATATAATAAAGAATATGTCATTGATCTTAAGGATTTAAAACAAAGGACGATAAATTGATGTAATTCGTCAATGATAATGAACAAAATTAGCCCTTCTGTAGATCAAACTGTCTATTTAAAAATTTGGAAACTACTAATTAGGAACCAACTTATCAACATTCAATATCCATAGTTTTAGCCAACGAATAAAGCGTAGTTGTAAATGTTTAGTCACCAATATAATTAATAATCAAAATTTCTCCTCCCTGGCTGAGAAAAAGTATAGGAGTAAGCAAAATATAAACAATAGATGTAAGATGAATGTTTATATAATAGATATATAAAGTATAGATGAACAATTTATAATTCATACCAATAGCAACACAGAGTAGTACGATAGTAAATTGATTTTTTCTTTTCTTCATTTCATTCTTAATCATAAAGATTGGGGAAGTTATAAACTATGATATAAAGAAGTAAGGTTTTTTTGTCTGAAGCTTAAGATCTCAATAACCACTCAACAAATTGGGCTGTTTATTTTAGGTCCTGTAATGGTTTTAGGCTATTTCATTTTTATATATTGGAAATGGTTTTAAGCTAGCCCCTTGGAATAAAGAGCCCCTTGATTTCAACTAGACTTAGCCGTTAGTTATCCATAAATTATTGCATTAAATTATTTTTGACTAAATATAAACTAAAATTGTCGACTAAATGGTTTTTTTTTTTGCTGGTCGGATTATGGTGACAGATAGACCATCCAGGATAATATATCTATTTTGTGTCCATGCTTGTAGTATATACATCAAACAGAGCAAAGCTCCTAATTACCTTGCAAATCATACAAGGAAACAAAACAATCCAAAAGAATAAGGTGGTTCCCTCAAATTGTCTATTCGAAACCTGTCCTTATTTTGAAATAAATTGTAAGTAAGGGATGGGTGGATTTTCGTATTTTTGTTTTAGGTTGTATTTTAGGATAGGTTAGGATATATTAGGTACAGGGTAGCTCCGCAGGCAAATTTCAATAAACAAAACTTCCTTTTCCAATCAAGATAAAATAAAAGTCCTAAAAGTTTGAGGTTCAGTGTGATCTACAGTTCTATTTTCTTCTCTATTTTAGATTGAAACACGATGTAAAGGGACAAAGTGACTCAAACATTAGCCATGTGACGTCATAAAAATTAGTGATTATCCATCTCTTTTTTAGGGGTTTTCTTTTCCACATCTCCTCTCATACCTCCTATTTATATGACGTCACAGGAATCAAAAGTGGTACAGATTGGGCTTCGTCCAGGATAGGTTAGAATATATTAGGTACAGGGTAGCCCCGCAGGCAAATTTTAATAAACAAAACTTCCTCTTCCAATCAAGATTAAATAAAAGTCCAAAAAGCTTGAGGACAAGTATGATTTGCAGTCTAATTTCCCCTCTATTACTGATTACATGATTTAGAGGGACAAAGTATCTTAAAACTCAGCAAAGTGACGTACTAAAAATGAGTGATTATCCATCACTTTTTAAGGGGTTTTCTTTCCCACTTCTTCTCATTTTTATGACGTCACATGGCTGATTTTTGAGTCACTTTGTCCCTAGCTCTACAACACGATTGTTGACATTATTCAAAAATTGAGAGTGATAAATTTTGAAGATGATTAAAGTCGCTCAACAGATTATAACGTCATACGATAGAATAGCCAATGTTAGGCCAGTAATACTGTATTTGACCAGAGGCAAAATTTATGCTGGCCTCTCATTGTTTATTATATCGTATGACGTCATAATCTGTTGAGGGACTTTAATCATCTTGGAAAATTTTGGACACGCTGCTAAGGTTTTTTTCATCCTTATTACGTATTACCTTTATTGCTTTTATTTTCAGGGAAGGAGGGTACATTGTACTGCGAAATTTCACTGTTACCCAAAGTTTTATAACCCCGTTAACTTATTCGTTGGCTTAAAACCTTGGTTACTTATATTAAACTTTGAGCTATTAATATAACACTAGAAAGATTTAATATTTTAGACCAACAATTTTCATCTATAGAAGGTGTTATTTTGTCTTTATTCATTGGGTTTGTAGATCATTTTTTCCCATTGTCTTATCCCTTAGAATACCTGGTCCTTTATTTATTATTATCATGAGTTATTAGTATAAAAGGTAGAGAATAGCATATATAAAATTGCCTTACCTAAGTTAATAAATCATTTGTAAGCAGAATAACGTGTATGTTTACAATACAAGGACAATTCATTCCATGAGTAGCACAGCATT
The DNA here is from genome assembly GCF_053477335.1 of Acartia tonsa. Taxonomy (NCBI): domain Eukaryota; kingdom Metazoa; phylum Arthropoda; class Copepoda; order Calanoida; family Acartiidae; genus Acartia; species Acartia tonsa. Next base: position 55,360,101 of record NC_137261.1, read on the forward strand.
GGTGGGAGTTAAAAAAACTTTTATGAAAAGATGAAAGTGATTTTTAATTTTAAACAATAGAAAATCGATTTTCAAAATCTAGTAAACATAAACATAAACATATTTATTTGGGCATAAAAATTAAACATAGTATAAAATCAAAAAAAAACATAAAAACACAATTCAAATTACTAAACCCAGAACCACTTCATTATGCAATCTACATTTTCCTGGATATTTTGGCTACGGTAGTCCATAATTGTACAGCTTTACAGTACATTGCTTCTATTTGTTAAAGCAACACGTATAATAAAAGAAAAAGATTCTGTTTAAAGTAAAATGCTTATATTTCAATCAAAATCTATATTTTTGTATTTTTTACCGATCAACTTCATTATGCAAATCAAAAGAAAATCAATGGGAAAACGATTGTTTTGCCCTTTTCTCCACTTTTAAAAATTAATTCTGATAAAATAACAATTTTTTAAGGGATTTATGCATTAATTATAATGAAAAACAGTTTAAGGTAGATTTTAATGATTTTTCTAAATAAAAAATAATTGAAAAAAAGAAATTCTATCCCTATCACGTTAGAGGACAGCTGCCAGAAAGTATACAAAAATGTTTTTTGATGTGTTAAAAAAAATCCATTCTAAAATCTTGATTTGAGGCCTTTAAGATGCTCTTACTGGTTGTGATGGTGAGCTAAATGTTATCAAAGTGCATGCCCATGAAGAAAACTTATATATTGAACTATGGTCCAATTTTTGTAGTCATAGCAGCCTCCAGCCAAGCAATATTAAAAAAGAAAAAAATTGCAATTTTAATTACTAAAATTCATAAAGTAAATAATGAAGTTTTTAGATAATGGTTATATTTCATGTCGAGAGGCTCCACTGGAGGCTGCTATGACTACAAAAAATGGTACATAGGTTAATAGACAAGTTGTTGTAATGGTCATGTACTTTCGTGACTCTGCCTCTTAAGGGGCGTTTCGTTGTATTTTCACAGTAGCTTTTCTCCAATTTCTAGGGGGCTCTAGCCCTGCTCGGCCAATTGCCTGACCTTGCAGGGTAATCACATAACTTAAATTGAAATAACCTATCAATAAGCTACTATGAAAATAAATGATGAAACGCCCCTTAAGAGACGATGTCAAGAAAGGGACTATACCCCGAACGAAAGGGAATATACCTGAAATAAGGAAAAATCTTGTAAACCCAGGGATAAGGGATGGGAAACGTAAGAAAATATTATTCCAGGCCTATTTTCCAACTAGGCCTAAAAAACTAGTTTCGGGATGACGCAGTAGTTAGATTTGAAAACTATGAACAATGATGAAATAGCTATTATATGAATGCAAAGAAAAAAAGTATAGAATAGAATTCAGGTAGTTGATTTCACCAATCATAAAATATAATAAAAACTTTCCAAAGAACCAATATGTTAGTGGCTTTAAGTAGAATCCCGTTATTACTTCGCCAACCCCCCCCCCCCCCATTTAAAAAAAAGTTTTTTTTTAGATGGTTAAATCTGATTTATTTTCAAACATTTTAAGGGGGGATCTACTTCACCCCAAAATTTGTATTTAGAAATGAACACCGCTTTAGCCCCCCAGCTTTAATAAATAAATTAAGTAGATTTGAATAAGTACATGGGTAACATTCTATCAACTAATTGTTCCATAGCATACATATAAATTAAGAATTTTTAAAAAAATTAATTTTACGTTAAATATTAACAAAAAAGTTCAATTAAGTGTGCATTAGTTTTTACCAAAATTAATGAAAATTTTTTTTTTAACAAAACACAGTACACTTTTATTTACATATTGAACTAGTTTTGTATTTGTAATCATTTAGGTGGGTTATCAATTCCACATGAAATGTAACTTTTAAATTGTCTAAAGACAATGAGTTTTTCACATTGTTCTAAAGTATAAAATGTTGAATCCTACTCAGTCTTCAAAAAAACGATCTCTCAATTTATGTTTTGCTATATGGACATTTATTAATGTGTAGATTTAATAATAAGTTGATGTGATTGAACGTCATATATATTGTTGTCCTTCTGATAGCAGAAACTTTCCATTGTTGTCTTTCTAATACAGTTAGGGAGTTGAATCCATTTTTATAGAAGCAGAAATATAATCTATGATTATGGTTTGGACCCTCTAAAACTGTAATCTACCCTTCCACTTTCCCCTCTCTTGGTGAAGATATCTTCAACGCCGATACGATTTTTGAAATATAAGATTCCACTTTTGTCTCTCTTGTTGAAGATATCTTCACCAAGAGAGGCAAAAGTGGAATCTTAAATTTCAAAAATAGTATTGGCGTTGAAGATATCTTCACCAAGAGAGGGGAAAGTGGAATCTTATATTTCAAAAATCGTATCGGCGTTGAAGATATCTTCACCAAGAGAAGGGAAAGTAGAATCTTACATTTCAAAAATCGTATCGGCGTTGAAGATATCTTCACCAAGAGAGGGGAAAGTGGAAAGGTAGATTACAGTTTTAGAGGGTCCAAACCATAATCATAGATTATATTTCTGCTTCTATAAAAATGGATTCAACTCCCTAACTGTAATAGCAGAAATTTATGTTTGCTTGAATTAATTTAGCCAATAATGAACTGGGGGACGCGTTTGTTATTAATAATTGGTTAATGCTAAAAGCAAGTTTCAGGTTATTGGATATTGGCCTACAGCCAATGAGGAACTGGCGAAAATGAGTTGATTTTATAGGCAAAAAAGAAAAGTTGCCCCATCACTTTTAAAAGGAGGCTGAGACCTAATTTTCGGCCAGGTTTTCCATCCCTTATCCCTGTGTAAACCAAAGTATTTTTACGTTGTGACGGACTTAAACAAATAGATATATTCTATTTATTGAGCAGCTTCACTAATTTCAATAATTATTTTTTCTAGCCTCATAGTATTGTACAGTATGGCTATTGAAAATTGTCATTTTATCTTAATAAAAAAGCAAAAAAAAACATTAATTGTCTATAATGATTTTTTACGGCCGAAAAATTTGTTAATTAGAACAAAAAAGCCCCTTGCATAATAGAGTAAATTTATAAGTAAACCTATTTTTATTATGTTTTTTTAACGTTCATAATGTTTACAAGTATTTGCTAGTATAAAATGTACTATATATTTTGTTTACATTTTACTTAAAAACAGCTTTTTGTAAATATTTTCATTCTTTAAGATGTTTGTTACTTGTAGAACAAACCAATTTTTTGGCGAATCTACTTTATAATTACAGATGTTCATCTGTTCAACAGTAGATCTAAAGCATTTTTAATGAAAAATTTATAAAAATTTCTGTAGTTTCCCGTAATCAATGTTCATCTAGTCTAAAACTTATTTGATTTCAGACTAGTGATTGCACCCCAAGAAAAATAGCTTAAAATCATCCTAAGATTCAAATCTAATAATATAATGCCTAAAATGAAGATCTTAATCGTTTCAAAAAAACATACTACTTTCTTTGCAGAGGGACTAAGGAACTCAAAAATCAGCCATGAGACGTCATAAAAATGAGGGATTATCCATCTCTTTTTTAGGGGTTTTCTTTACCACTTCTTCTTTCATCTCCCTCATTTTTATGACGTCACATGGCTGATTTTTTAGTCACTTTGTCCCTCTACATTTCTTTATATAAAAGAATGAAAATTATGTGAAATCAGCATAATTTCCTCGAATGCTGTTTAAAATAGATGTCTAAAATTTGTTGAGAAGATTCATATCAATACTGACCATATAAATATAACTTAATTTGTCGTTTTGTCTGTTGAATTGACCAGTATTTTTTACCTTAAGTATGGATTTAATGTAACCTTGATATTTACAAAGCGTTTGAAATATTATTAACTGTAAAAAAAAATAATGGATATAAAATAAGTAGATATTATGAATTTACTAGAGTTGGCTCGATATAATTATCTCCCTATTGGCTAGTTTTCTATATGCATATCTATTTCTCAATAAATCTATTTTCCTCACCCGGCATTACTATCTAAAAGAAAGTAAATGTTTAATAATTTAAATGATTTTTAAAAGATTTTTTTTAATTATATTTTTTTCTTTACATTACCATCACCAAAGGGTTAATGATGATGATTACAATTTTAGTTTAATATTTGAACACACAAAATGTCGCCACAATCGAATTCTTTTAAAACATAGTTTTCTTAAATTTATCATATTATAAATTTAAATTTTCTTTTTTATGATTAGAAATTAAATACATCAATATAAGGTAAATAGCAACATGAAATGAAAAAAAATGAATTTATTTTTAATAAAGTAAAATAATGGGTCTTATCGTTCTGGGCAATGAGAGTTTATTATGGATTATTGGAGCACTATGAGTTTTAATCATATATTCCTTGGAAAACTTGAGCTCGTTTATAGACATTTATTTCCTATATAGATCTGACATGGATCTTGAAGCAATTAAGCAGGCCGTTTTGTACATGTTAAAAATTGGAAGATTTCATTAAATAAAAGTAATCGCAAATATACTTAGTAAATGACAGGGGATAAATTGTCGTCAATTTTGGTTGCTATTATCCTTGTTATTTATTGGTTAGTTATTTCAGTTCTGTAGGGGAAGAGATGGAGTAAGGGAGGGATCGTTATTTTAGCCCGCTACAAGGTTCCCTTTATTACAGTACAAGTTAGTCTGATGTAAGATCCAAGTAAAAATAGAATACTCAGTATAGAGAAGTGGTTATTGGACTGTATATAAAGTTGCAACCCCAAAGTTTCATAACTGGCTTACTGGCTTTATCAGTTGGCTTCCGGTTCTTTTTATAAAACATTAATTGATTGGTTCGATCTAGAAGTGTCTAAACTATTCGATAAATTACTTATTATTATAATTGGCGAAGTACATAATTTTATCATCGTTTATCTTATTCTTAAAATCCTTTTAAAAAATACTAAACCATTAAACTAATTTTTTTTTTGTTAATTCATGAGATCTGGTATAAATCTGTACAATTCATTCTAGAAGTTTTAAGAAAAAGAAATTTGGTTACAAACTAATGACCATTTAAAAATCCCCCCCTTCCCCCCCCCCCCCTTCCAAAAAAAAAGAGGGTTAAAAAGTCCCAGGAATATAAAAAGCTCTCTAAAAATCAGATTAAAAACATCATTATTTTACATAGAAACGAAAACTTTTTAGTTAAATTGTACCAAAATGTATATAAGGTTTGGAGAGGTATGAGTACTGATTGTCAGGGAGGGGACATCGGGCTAGTTAAAACACTAGTCCCCAAAAGTTTCTAATAACGTTTTCTTATTCGTTGGCTCAGCAACTTTGTGGACTTTTATAGAATTTTGATTGGTTGATTCATTTAGCTGAGTGTCCAAACGCTTCAACAACCAATCTACTGATAATTTTGGGTGTCATCTTTTGAGATGTATATCAATTTATCGGCCATTGTCTTATCCCTTTAGACCCCTGACAGGTTGTTATTTCAGTTGTTACACTATTCAATGTTCACCTATCACATCAATCAAGCTTAAACCAATTAGGAAACATTCAATTTGTTTAAGAGATTCATTTTATACGTTTATCTCTCTCTCTTCTCCTATATATATATATATGTACATGTATGTACCTTTTCTGAGAAATTACTTCCTTTATTTCTCTCTCTCTCTCTCTCTCTCTCTCTCTCTCTCTTTTTCTCTTTCTCTTCCCAGGGATACCAACGGATAAGGCATAATGATAAAAGGATCTGCATTTCCATTGATTATAAACAAAATTACCCTTCTGGTTGAATTGAAACAATTGGTTTCAGAGGTTTTGACACTATTATTTTTAAAATAACCAATCACTGATCAATTTTTCGAGCCAATGAATAATATACGGTGTTTATAAAACCTTGGGAACCAGTTTATAAACATTCCATTGTCCCCTCCCTCACTCCCTGTGTATTCTAAGAATAATATCATCTGTTTTGCACAATATTTTAGTTGGGTAGATACATTTAGGGTTTATAAATAGAAATATTTTCTAAAAAGAGAATAAGGATGATTACATCCATTAAATGAAAGTTTAACAAATTAGACTGACAAACGAACATTAAATTACAGACTCGATTATAAAGTTGCTCCGTTTATCACATCCACATGGTGCCTAAACTATGTACATATCTTAAACTATAGGCTACGTCCCAGAGGTCTCTAGGAGCACTTGAGGGTGGGGAAAGACGTCTATAAGGTACAATATTATAAGCTAAGCATCTCTATAATCAAGTCCTAAAAATGTCATTATAACCTTAACTGTATTTAAGAAGTTTTACTACAAATTTTAAGTATAAATTTGTCAAAACTTATTTATATTTTGTATATTCAGTTATGACACTCTACAAGAGTTAATGTTCGTTCAGAGCTTCACTTTTATGTTTGTTGTAATCCTGGTTATTTTTTAGACCAACAGTGATTTGGAGACGGGAGGATGGACAAAGGATCACCATAAAAAACAAGGGGGTGAAAAGAAAAGGTAAACTTGTATTCACTTGTTGTTAAAGATCCCAAAAACGGATTATTATGATAAGAGGATAATACAATGGCCGATAAATTGATGTACACCCTAGGGTTGGGCCGGATATCCGGTGTGGCCGGATATCCGGCCATTTTTAATATCCGGCCGGATACCGGATATTGAAACTATCCGGCCGGATATCCGGCTCTATAATTTTTTATACTTTACACCAAAAATCTCTGCTTTTTAAAATCTTAAATGGCTATAATTTTCTTATTATTGAAGCTAGAAGAACATTTTTTCTGAATAAGTTTAACTTTATGTAAATTTATATAAGATTTCTGAAGAAATTTTTTTTTACTACTTTAATATCTGGTAATTTGGCCGGTTATCCGGCCGGATATCCGGTATTTTGGCCGGATAACCGGATAATTGCCGGATATCCGGCGTTGGTCGGATATCCGGCCGGTTACCGGATATCCGGCATTTGAAATCAGCCGGATATCCGGTATCCGGCCAAAAAAGTATCCGGCCCAACCCTAGTACACCCCCTATGATAATACGCAAATTACCATATCTGTAGATTACAATTAGTGGTTGAAACGTTTGGACACTCAACTAAATAAACCAACCTATCAAAATTTAATTATAGTTCCTAAAATTGTTAAGCCAACTTTATGAAAACGCGATTTTAAAACTTTGGGAACCCAATGTGCCCTCCATCCCTGCCTTTTTATTCCACTAAAGTGTAGTGAAATAAAAAATTATTGGAAAGAAATAAAAATATTTGAGTTTGAGTACATTTAGCATAGTGATGTACTTTTGGGGACAAATTTGTCTTATTGCATTAAGGAAATATTTTGCTTTTACAATTTTAGATTAAGGTTGGTTTTAGGAAAAGGAAGAATATAATGAAAAAAGAAGTGTTTTTTTTCTTTTAAAAAAATTCATTAGGTGATTTCTTTTTGGAGAGTGGTGATATGATTCCCCAAAATAGTTAAAAACCTTCCCTGGACCTATAAGAAGTTTCATTGTAAATCTGTTAGCGAGATCTTTCACTAAAAACACACAAACATAGACAAACATCCTGTGACTTTTACATTTTTTCCATATTTTTCATATGTTCTCTTCCCTTGTAAAGGTAATGTATTTTGCAAGGCTCAACAGCCGTGCCTCAGCCGTGCATAAGTCTCAAATTTAAACCTGACTGTGAGCAATTAAAAGTATTTCAAACTGATGGATTGTCTGTATAGGAACAGGTTTAGACATCTTTTTGAATTTTAAATTTGTAATATGACGATTTCAATGAGATTTTCACCCGGATTACGCGCGGCTGCCGAGCCCTGGGTAATGTATTTTGTGTGCAGACCTACTTGAAACATTACAACAGTTTTTACAATTTTACCAGTAAGGGAAAAGCTATTTCAACAAGCACAAATAAGTTCATAAGTAACGCAGCTATGAAAGTAAATAATATGAATGAAATTAGGGAAATATCTTAAAATCAAAGTAAACTATAGATGAAAAATCACAAAACCTTTAGAGCTAAAGTAATTTTACGTTATTGAGTTTAAAACAAATGAAAGTTTTTTATGTCTTTGCCGAAGGATATGAGCTGGTTCTCCCTTACTGTGAAACTTCTCATTGGTTCAGAGAAGGTTTTCAATATTTTTGGGGCGGGTATTTCCAACCTATTAAAGAAAATCACCCCTAGAACACCTCCCTCCCAAGCGGCGTAAACGTTATTTCTATATACTAGGATAGAGAATATTAGAGCGAAATTGGAATTTTAAAAGAAATTATTATTTTCTTCATCTATCCCTGCTCCCCTTTCTAAATATCAATTCTAGACAACCTGCAAATAAATGACATTTTTGCGAAATAGAAAAAAACATACTTGACTTTAGAGTAAATAAGGACCTTTAAAAACATTTAAATTTTATTAAAATCTAAATAAAATATCATTATAAAATAAAAGACTAGTACCGAAATCAACATGCAAAGTTTGAAATCAAAAGAACAATTCTAAGATGCTTGAAATAATGATAAAAGCTATACGTTGTGGACAGACAGGCGGACTGACCCTAAATGTTAAAAAATATTTTACTTTATATTTTTACTAGTTGCTTTGCCCCTTGCCGCTAGTGAAGGGCGGAGGATATCCGGAAAATAGTCTAAAACCAACCAACCAAAAGCTGTTTATAAAGCTCTACTAAAGAGTACAATTAATTAGGACCAGTATTTTCCGAGATTTTCAGCTTCAGACAATAAAACCTTACTACTTTTTATTATAGGACTTCAAAATTGATTTATATTATATTTGAAGAGAAATCCGTGGAGGGTGAGGTGTTGGAGTTGACCAGTGTTACCAGGAGTGAGATGGGGGCTTACATGTGCATTGCCAGGTACACTTAATAACCGCTGGATTAGATCCGGATTATGTACTTATTATCCGTGGATAAGAGGTACGGATTTGTTTAAAATCCAGTGTAGTTGTATTACCCTAAGAGGTCATAAGTTTTAATCTCGATCCAAAACCGCGGCATAACTTAGTCTAAAGATGTTAAAAATTGTAGTTATTGCTGTTATGGAAGGCATGATATGGGTGCCAGATACGAAGTGCTTGAAAGTGTCATGTGTGATGTCATAAAAATACATCTATTAGCCATCTCTTTTTTTGTCCTTTACCACTTCTTCTCTCGTCCCTCCTTTTTAGACGTATTTTATGACGTCACATATGACACTTTCCAGAGCTTCCCAGGTACAATTATTACCCGGAGAGGTCATAGGTTCGAATCTCCGTTCTAAACCGCGGCATCTTTTTATCTTTCTTTATCTATATAAATGGCTTAGTGGATTTAGGCTATTTTTCTTTTTTTCCTCTAAGGGCTAGAGAGAATAAAAAAATCCTAAATATTTTGATAAACTTTTTATCTCAATTTTATCCACCATTACTAGAAAGAATTTTCATTCTATTTAGAATTATAAGATTTATAGAAAGGAAAACAAAACAAAATAATGATAGCAAGATTTATTTGTATTTTATCCATTGGCAAGGCCAGTAAATTTTCTATTTTTACGTACATACAAAAAAATAGGTTTTGTTCAAACTACAAAATATACTTACCAAAAAATACTTTATTACTATAGAATTGACATACAATTTTAAATATTGAACAGTATCGCCACTAATTATTGAAATTTAATTTAATCATAATTACTGAATTAATAGTTGCAGCTGGCTAAAATAACGTAGTCACATCCCCTCCAATGAACTGACCAATAAATGAAGTCCATATTAGCAAGCCAAAATTAACTACAAATTTTCCCCTGTCAATATATTCATGTATATTCTATACCCATTAATGAATCAGACGTATGTCAGGTACCACCGTTTATTTAGATGCATTGAAAACGCGTCATTTGTTCATTTTAACGAAGCAGCTTATAGTGCCTAATAAAAAATTACGTCATATATTACAAATAACCAATGTTTACTTGCCTGTCATTGGTAATTTGTATTGTATGGCGTAATTTTTTATCAGTCAGTATAAGCTGCTTCAAATCTAGATATTTAGACAAACCCCAAACTGTCCCAGTTTTGAGCAAGACGATTCCTGTGACGTCATATAAATAGGGAAGGGGGGAAAAAATCTCTTCCCTTTTCTCCCATCTCTTTTAAAGAAATTTTCTTCCCCCCTTCCCTTTTTCTTTCCCGAAACATATATGAAATAACTGGAATCGTCTTGCTCAAAACTGGGACAGTTTGGGGTTTGTCGATATTTAGAGCAGTTTGATAATAAATTATTTGTATTTAGGAATGGAATACCTCCGGCTGTCAGTAAGAATATTCAGCTAGATGTACATTGTAAGCAACATTTTATGTCAGGGATTTAAAGGGATAAGACAATGGCCGATAAATTGATATACATCCCCAATGATAACACACATTAATTAACCCTTCTGTAGATTACAATTAGTGGTTGAACCTTTTGGACACTCAACTTAATCAACCAATCAATCAAAATATAATAAAAGTCCCCAAAGTTGTTGAGTCTACAAATATACAAACGTTATTATAAAACTTTGGGGACTAATGTAATAAACACCCCAATGTCCCCTCCCTTTATGTAACTTCAATATGTAAAAAGCCTAGTTGAAAGAATAAGTAATTGAACTAAAAGATTTAAAACAAGGATGACAACATCCATATAAGCTCAATAAATCAGAAGGACATATATTGCATGAATCTACTTTTTATATTAGAGAAACATAAAATCTTTACTTTAAATATGTAGCATAACGTTTAATACATGCCTATTATATGTTATCAAAGGAATCGTCATTTTAAAATATAAACTAACAAGGATGACAACATCCATAAAAGCGAAGCTCTGAAACGGTAGGACAAACGGACATTAACACTTGTATAATGTCAGAACTGAATAATCAGAATGCGAACGTATAAGAGTCAAAGCAAAATTGTAAGTAAAAACTGCTTGATACAGGATAATGATTATGGACATACTTACATTTTTAGGACTTGATTATAGAGTTGCTTCGCTTATAATATTGTACTTTGTTGTCCCAGGAATCAGTATACCAAAAATCAGACCAATCGGATAATTAGGTCACATACAAATTTGTTGTTAAAAATGTAAAAAAAATTTACATGTTTAAAATGGACGTACGCACATTCTGGTAATGATTATAGAGTTGCTACGCTTTTTAACTCGTACCTAACTATTACAGGAATCACCATGCAAAATTTGAAATCGATAGGACATTTCTAACATGCCTAAATAAACGAAAAAAGCTATTTAAAAAAGTAAAAAAATCAACATGTTTAAAATGGACGTACGGACATTTTAGTAATGATTATAGAGTTGCTACGCTTTCTAAATCGTACCTAACTACTAAAGGAATCACCATGCAAAATTTGTAATCGATAGGACATGTCTAAATTAACGAAAAAAGCTATCCGTGACGGACGGACGGACGTACGGACGGACGGACGTACGGACGGACGGACCGACCATAATTATAGAAAAGCTTCGCTTTTAAAAAGGAAGAGATTTATAATGTAATTAAATAATCCAACGTATTTGCTCAATAATAATTCATGGCTACTTTAAAATACCTGTATCCAATAAATGGTATACATATAAAACCAATAACAATAAAGATAAAGACCCCCCCCCCCCCCAATAGTTTACTCAGACCCCATACTGTAACAATATTGAAGATATTCACATTTTTTAAAAGCAAAGCTTTTTATATAATTAGGGTATGTCCGTCCGTCCGTCACAGTTAGCTCTTTTCGTTAATTTAAATAGGTTAGAATTGTCCTATTGATTCCAAACTTTGCATGATGATTCCTGTAGTAGTTAGTTACAATTTAGAAAGCGTAGCAACTCTATAATCATTACCAGAATGTCCGTACGTCCATTTTAAACATGTTGATTTTTCTATTTTTTTAACAACAAATTTTTATGTGATCTAAATATCCGTTTGATCTGATTTTTGGTATATTGATTCCTGGGACAACAAAGAACAATTATTATAAGCAAAGCAACTCTTTAATCAAGTCCTAAGAATGTAAGTATGTCCATAAACATTATCCTGTATCAAGCAGTTTTTCAACAAATTTACTTACAATTTTGCTTCGACTATTATACTTTTATATTCTGATTATTAAGTTTAGACAAAATACAAGTGTTAATGTCTGTTTGTCCTACCGTTTTAGTGCTTCGCTTTTATGGATGTTGCCACCCTTGTTTAAAAGCAAAGCTTTTTCTGTAATAAGGGTATGTCCGCCCTTCTGTCCCTACGTAAAGGATGGCTACTTGTCGCTGGTTAAAGCTTGTTAGAATTGCCCTATCAGCTTTAAATACTGAATTTTTTTTAAATCTCAAATAATGTTAAACATTGAATGAGTTCTTATTCTTATGTGTTAAGTTTATTGTCTGATATCCTGTTTTATTTAGCTTAGCTTTTATGGATGTTGTCATCAAATTCAAAGGCGTCCAATTTTTTTCATTGGGGGGGGGGGGTAAATCTTTATATCATATAGGCAAGGACGATCAAGCTTTTTTATTTTTTTTTTTTTGGGGGGGGTTAAAAATTTAAACTTAAAATTTTTTTGAGGGGGGGGGGGGGAATCAATCCTATTCCTTCCCCCCTACCCCATTGGACGTCCTTGGTTGTCATCATTGTTTTAAGGAAATATAATATTTTTATTAATCTGTTCCTTAGAATCCAATCTATTTAGAATCAGTAATGAGAACCTTTTGTTCTATAGGCTTTCATCTGTTTATCATTATTACTAGTAGCGAGCTACTCTATAATTCACTTTGTCTGTTCGTCCGTAATGCTATGGAATAAATGATATTTTCTCGGCTGCTATTGAAGAAAGAAGGCTAAAATTGTCAGTGAAGCTTACCTGTATCAATGAGTATAACTTTATTTCTCCGTCAGTCTGTCGGTCATTATTTTTTCAGAAACGTTTCGTAATTTCTATGAATTATTGCATATTTATCAATTGATCATTTTCTATATAATTCATATTGTCTGTTTTTCCATCCATGAATTTTTGGTGCTTCGCTACTAATAGATGTTGTCATAACTTGAAAAAGTCGCCATATTGTGAAATGTTTATCCAATTATAGATATCCTGAAAAAATGAACTTGAATATATTCATAAAAAGATAATCTAAAAAATCACGAAACCTTGTAAGATTTATACGTGAAAATCTAGGAATCGAACTAGCACCCCAACCATTAAGCAAATTTCAACAAAACTTAATAAAAGTATGCAGAATACTAAGGTTTTCAGGTTTAACTTAAATAGGAGTTGAGAAAATCATGAAAACTTAAAAATGTAGGAATCGATCTAGCACCCTAATTAATTGACGAATCTTAACCCATTAGTGACGAACCGGCTTTTAATGCCCGGTTCCAGAAAATGCCGAAAAAAAACGGTTCTCAGTTTTAGGATTGCATCATTCTCAGTATGAATCCCCCCCTCTACTACCCTGGTTTTCATTTCCCCCTGGAGCTGGCAGTTTTGCTTACTTCCGTTTGCCGGTATAGCTCAACAAAATTTGAAAACCAAGAAAAACGAGGTGATTTTAAAATACCCCTCCTAACTTTTTTGTTTATAAAGTAAAGTTAGTAATTTTTTTCTTGAAATTTAAAGTTTATTGGCAACTACATTCAATTGTGAATTCGTTTTATTCAAATTATTATTTTTTATATGATTTTTTTATCGTTTAATTATGTTCTATATAAACCGGTTCGGCGTGAGTATTAATACCCGCTAGTTTTATTGCCCTGCTCGGCGCGAGTAAAGATACCCGTCCACATATAATATCAAAAGTTTTAAAACTTCTAGGAAATGGGCTTTTTTAACCGAAAAGGGCGGTGCCTATAGCCAAAATCTTAAATGTGATATAATTTGTTTTGTATGTTAGTTGTAGCTCTATCAATTACATGAGGTTATGTAGTTTTCAATTATGGATCGTATCGTAGTTTTAAAAAGTGTTCATCTCACTTTGGGCGTTCAAAAATTACATTTTTAACTTTTTGGGCCAAAAAACCGGGTATTTAGGTCGAAAACGGGCTTTAATGCCGGGGGAAAGCACCAAAAAACGCCAAAAACGGTTATTAATACCGAAAGGTTTCTTTATTCGCGCCGAACCGGGTTTTTTTGCAACTTTCCTGTGCACGCCACTAGAGCAAAACAAAAAAATTGGAATTCCGTTTTTACCATTATAAAGCTTCCCTGAGATTTTCAGCTCGATCGGTCCATAAAAGTGGCGATCGGCACTAATGGGTTAATGAAACTTAGTGAAAATAGGAACAATGTTAACATATTTAATATTTCAGACTCCTATCTTTTATAGGAGCCGAGAAAATCACGTTTCCCCCATTTCGTGATTGACGGACGGACAGACGGACGGACGGATGGACGGACTGACGGACGGACATTTCGAATTAAAGAATAGCTTTGCTACTAAAAATTGATTTAAAGTAACATATTTATATTAGAACAGGGAATTTTAATGGCAATTAAATTAAACTCTTCCCCTCTAGAAAATTAGAAAATATCATATAGCTTTGAAAACATTGGGGGTGAGATTAATTTCTTGTTTGTTTGTTCAGTCCAGCCCCAGATATCCAGTGAGCAGCAGATAGTCGGAGCTCCGGCCATGACAGCAATCAATATCACCTGTATAGCTGAGGTAGGGATAGATAGATAGATAGATAGATAGATAGATAGATAGATAGATAGATAGATAGATAGATAGATAGATAGATAGATAGATAGATAGATAGATAGATAGATAGATAGATAGATAGATAGATAGATAGATAGATAGATAGATAGATAGATAGATAGATAGATAGATGGATGGATGGATGGATGGATGGATGGATGGATGGATGGATGGATGGATGGATGGATGGATGGATGGATGGATGGATGGATGGATGGATGGATGGATGGATGGATGGATGGATGGATGGATGGATGGATGGATGGATGGATGGATGGATGGATGGATGGATGGATGGATGGATGGATGGATGGATGGATGGATGGATGGATGGATGGATGGATGGATGGATGGATGGATGGATGGATGGATGGATGGATGGATGGATGGATGGATGGATGGATGGATGGATGGATGGATGGATGGATGGATGGATGGATGGATGGATGGATGGATGGATGGATGGATGGATGGATGGATGGATGGATGGATGGATGGATGGATGGATGGATAAATGGATGGATGGATGGATGGATGGATGGATGGATGGATGGATGGATGGATGGATGGATGGATGGATGGATGGATGGATGGATGGATGGATAGATAGATAGATAGATAGATAGATAGATAGATAGATAGATAGATAGATAGATAGATAGATAGATAGATAGATAGATAGATAGATAGATAGATAGATAGATAGATAGATAGATAGATAGATAGATAGATAGATAGATAGATAGATAGATAGATAGATAGATAGATAGATAGATAGATAGATAGATAGATAGATAGATAGATAGATAGATAGATAGATAGATAGATAGATAGATAGATAGATAGATAGATAGATAGATAGATAGATAGATAGATAGATAGATAGATAGATAGATAGATAGATAGATAGATAGATAGATAGATAGATAGATAGATAGATAGATAGATAGATAGATAGATAGATAGACAGACAGACAGACAGACAGACAGACAGACAGACAGGTAGATAAATAGATAGATAGATAGATAGATAGATAGATAGATAGATAGATAGATAGATAGATAGATAGATAGATAGATAGATAGATAGATAGATAGATAGATAGATAGATAGATAGATAGACAGACAGGTAGATAGATAGATAGATAGATAGACAGGTAGATAGATAGATAGATAGATAGATAGATAGACAATTAGGTAGATAGATAGATAAACATAATATATCAATAGATGTATGATTAATGTTGTACTCTTTCTAAAAATATTTAGTAGATGATCATATCTTGATATATTTTCTTAGAAAAATAAACATGTTCATTTACTTAGTACGTGACGTGCTATTCATAGATAAACAAGGATGATAACATCCATAAAAAGCGAAGCTCTGAAATGGTGGCAGACGAACATTAACTCTTGTAGAGTGTCAGCACGTACGACAGACCAACGTACTAAGTAATTTGCACACTGGATATTCTGTGCCTCACACAAAAAATCATTCTTTTATCAAACTAGCGGCTTCGCCCCTAGAGGCCTCTAGGGGCACTTGAGGAAGGGAGAGTTGAATCCCAAAATGCATTTTTTTTTAATTTAGATTTTAAAAAGTAAATGTTTATTTTTTGGTGGGGGGAGGGGTGTCGACCTCCCTCTTATCCCATATTTTATTTTAGTTTAAATTTTTTTTGGTGGGGGGAGAGTAATTTTTTCCTAAGGGCGATTTCTCTTGGGGGGGTGGTGATACAAACAAACAGACAGACAGACAGACAAACATCGTTCTACTTTGTATTATAGATAACAGCGGAGAAAGTTTAAATTCATCCATTTCGTTGCAAACTGTCAGATAGACTGAATATCTAACTGATGGACTGATGAACAGAGAAATTTCAGAGTTGCTTTGGTCCTAATTAATAAGAATTTAACAACACAAGGGTAAAGATCTTTCTCGCATTCATTCGAATCCGGTGGATAGGAACCGGTTCTCATCCATACGAAAAAACTATGTCTAGCATCGTATTATATCCAGCTTTCTACGAATATAAAAATGTACAATCATAAGATTAAAACCAGTTTTTTAGCCTGTGCCTTCGGCACTTCGGGGCACAAAAACTGATTTTAATCTTATAATTGTACATTCTATATCCGCGGAAAGCTGTTTATAATACGATGAAAGAAATAACTATTATAATTGATTAATCAATAGATATATTTTCATTTATTGAAGAAAAACTATACAATGCTTCTAATTTTCATGGTCAGTCCATCTGTCGGTCAGGCCGTTGACTAGCTAAGTAATTAAGATTCCTTGTAAGGAGGGGGATGAAATTTAATTTTCAGACTTCTACTTTTGATTTCAACTGCCCCTAGAAGCCTCTGGTGGTTCTTTAGATGTTTTTTTATTTCAAATATGTATGTAATTATTGTCTATGTTGCGTTCAAGTCTTTACGTAAAAAAATTCTCTCGATTTTTTGTGATTTCTCTTGGGAGGGTGGTGGTACCCTCCCCAAAAATAGTTATACACCTTCCAGGACCTATCATATGAGAAGCTATCCTGTTAAGGAGAACCCGATCGGTTTAGCGGTTAGTGAGATCTTTGGTTCAAACATACAAACACACAGATAGACATCCTGTTACTTTATTTTAATTTTTTCCTTTTTTCAATGGTTGTATATATAACTACGATTATAAAACATAAAATTTAAATTTCCGCTGTGGAGAACTTTTGTTTTTGAAACATCAATTCCGGAAATTTCCTATTTGTTGTATGTATGTATTTGAAAAAACATTCTGGATAATATTAAAAGAAAGGAGGGAGGGAGAGGATATTGGGATGTTTATTACACTAGTCCCACTTTTGGGACTTTTAATGTATTTTGATTGGTTGGTTCAATAATTAAAGTATTTAAACCACTAAAAGTAATCTACAGAAGGGGTATGTATCATCAGGGACGTCCAAGCTTTTTTATTTAGGGGGTGTAATTTGCTTTTTTTTTGGGGGGGGGGGGGGAAATTGGCGCAAATTTTTTTTACCCCCCCAAAAAAAAAATTTTACCCCGGGGGAAAAACTTGCTACCTGCACCCCCAAATTCGTTTAAGGGGGTAATCACCTCTTTGCCCCCCCCCCCTTTGACGTCCTTGTGTATCATCATTGGGGTTGTACAGTGGGTCGATTTTGGACATTTTTTTTCTGAGGCCAAAGTATGAGTATAATACACCTCTGGATGATTTAAAATTTATCCTAAGTCTTAAAACCGCTGACGACCAGACATTCAATTGTATAGCTATTTGTAAATGGAAGTCAATTTTTTTTTTAATCAGAACTATGGCTTCATGGTGCTCCCAGGAAAGGCATTGAGGAGTAGAATCAGGAACTTTTGATCGTTTAAAAAAATCTCGTTCCTAGCCTGAGAAAATCTAAAAAACCTCTACAAATTAGACAATTCTCAATAAACCTTAAAAAATGGTGTTTTTTTAGTAATTTCTTAGGCTAGGAAAAGTTCCTGATTCTACTCCTCAAGGCCTTTCCTGGGAGCACCATGAAGCCATAGTTGTGATTCAATAAATATTTTACTCTCATTGACAAATAGCTCTACAATTGTATGTCTGGTCGTTGGTAAAAGGTTGGTAAATAAAGGGTAAGGAAGCGAAATATGACTTTGACTGACTCATAGTCGGAAATTCATTATATAACTGGGGAAATGCACAAAAATATTTAGCCTTCTAGCACTAATATGAACTGAGAGAATAATTGGAGAGAACTTGAATGCCGTCTTTGCATATTTTTTATTAATAAAAGTGATCGCATTCTAAATATCGATTTTTTAAAATTCTTTTTTGGTCAGACATTTTATTTAAGTTAGTTTTATCTGTTGCACATCCACTCTTTGTCTAATTCCGATATGAACCCGCCCTACTGTTTATTACAATAGTCCCCAACATTTCTTATTTGCTATCTTATCAATTTCTGAGACTTTTAATTAATTTTGAGTGATTGTTTTATTAAGTTAAGTGACCAAACGTTTCAACTACAAATAGTAATCTACAGAAGGGATATATTTACTTATTTATGTATCATTATTAGGGTTGTACATCAATTTATCGGCCATTGTCTTATCACTTTAGATCCCTCCATTAAAAGTCTAGATCTGATTTTATACAGTACATCTTATATAAAATAATTTTTTTATAGTTCTGCAGATATTTTTGAAAAATTTTATTTACTAGAAGTACAAAACAAAATAATATAATTTATAATAATGATAAACAAAATTACCCCTTCTGTAAATCATAATTATTGTTAATAGTATGAACACGGCTAGTTTTAATATTATTTACCTAAGCCCTTAAATGTTTTAAGCCAAAGAACCAAAGACTTTTTTAATTTACAGTTCACTGTCCCTTTCCTCTCTGGACAAAAGCTAAGACGATATGTAATTGTTTTTTATTTTAAGAATAAAAAGATCAACATATTTTATATCAATTTCATATTTCGATTTAGTTATATAATATACAAATCTTAAAAATATTTCAAATCCACTGAAAATTTCAGCCCTCTCTTTTGAAAAGGAGTTGAGAAAATCACGAAAAATTTAAAATCTAGGAGGCAATCTAGCACCCCAAATAATATACAGATGGACAAAACAATTTTATAGATTAGATGGACATATGTCATACGAATCTTCACAAAAAATTTCAGCTGTCTATCTTGAATAGGAGGAGAAAATCACGTTTCCGCAATGTGTCTTTTATGGACAGACGGACAAACTTTGTGAATTATAGAGTAGCTTCGCTACTAAAAACGCAATAATAAATCAACTTTTGGTTAATCTCTATTTCTTAACATTTGTACACCTAATATTTGAATTTAAATTTAAATATAATTTACTAGCGGCTAGGCTACAGGGGTCTCTAAGGAAACTTGAAGGCAATAAGGGGTGGGGGAATTCGCCCCTTTATTTTACATTTTAGTTTTAAAAAGAATGTTGTAAATGGATCGAGATAAACTCCCTATAAATAATTAAAAACATTCCCTGGAGCTGTAAGAAGCTCAACTATAATAGAGTCGGTGCAGCGGTTAGCGAGATCCTTCGCTAAAGACATAAAATCTTACTGCGTTGTATATTAGGATTACCAAAATATTTTCTTATAAATATCGTTTGTTTTAAAAGCAATTCAATACAGAACATTTTAAATTAGATTTCTGTGTAGAGCGCAGAGCCTGGATCCAATTTCAATAATATATTTATTTTTAAAACATTACTAAACCAATTTATTGTAAAATTTATATATCTGATTTCACATGTATTCCAAAAATATTTACATCTAGAGGTTAGAATCCTTCATTTTTCTGTAATTGTGGATCTCATGGGTTTTAGAGAATAAGACAATGGACGTTAAATTGATATAAAATGATAATAGATTAAAATTATAGGTTAAACCAACCAAGTATTTGAGCCAAGATTTATAGTCAAATGTGCCCTACCTTTCTGCTACTTTTAAAATTAAAATAATATTGTTTTCAAAATATCTTGTACAAGGACGTCCAGGCTTTTTTATTTGGGGGGGGGATGAATTGATAAATAAAAAATCAAGGATGGCATTGGTAATCTTTATATCATAGACGCAAGGACGTCCAAGCTTTTTTATTTAGTGGGTGGGGGGGGGGGTAAAAATTTAAAATTAAAAATATCGGGAGTCTATTCATTTGGGGGTGGGTAATCACCCCTCTACCCTCCCCTCCCCCCCGCCACCCCATTGGACGTCCCATATCTTGAACTGTATAAATTTTATGCTCTCAATAAGAATAAGAGGGGTTTTATGATTTTTTCCCATAATTTTATTTTTGATTTGTTTTAATGACCACTGAATATCTTCTATTTAAATGTCCAAATTTTAATCCATGATTATTTTGATCTTTGCTTCTATTGAATGTTTCCATCCTTGATATTTGATAACTCATATAATATAGAGTGGGTTGATTTTGGAATGGAAATAAATGCTCTCAAAGAGATTTCTCAAGTTTTAGATACCTATCCCACCAAGTAAAAAAGTAATTTTCTCTAACTATGCACATGAACCACCAGAAAAAATTTTTAAGTCTCTAACTGTAACAGGAGCCGAGATAGAGGGGGGGGTAAATGTGACCCTCCCCCCCCCCTCCCCGATCTATTAGGGTGGGAATTTGGGCCCGATCTGTAAGGGTTAAGTGTCTATAGCAAACTTGAAATAAAAAAATCATTGAAAATAGATCAATCCTATAACATATATGTAATTATTATTTAGGCATCTCCCAAACCTATCAACTATTGGACATTTGGCACTGGAGAAATGATCGTTGAAAATGATAAATTTCACATGCAGGTAAGCTTCACATTATTCATCCCTATATGAAAGTACTAGCGGCTACGCCCCTAGAGGCCTCAAGGGACACATAAAATTCTTTCTTTTTGATCAATTTTGAATTCAGCTATTTACTAAAAGTATTTTTTTAGCCGATATATAGTGTTAGCTAACAGCAAAAATGTCCACAGGGCGGACTTTCTTTTATTTAATTTATTTTTGTCAATTTCTCTGGGAGGGTTATGTTACCCTTCCTCAAAATAGTTATAAACCTTCCCGGGACCTATGAGAAGCTACCCTGTTAAGGAGAACCCGATCGATTCAGCGGGTAGCGAGATCCTTCGGTACAAACAGACAAACATCCTGTTACTTTATTTAAAGAATTAGGATGTATTTGTGTGTGTGTCTGTCTGTAGTTGCCTAGAATTTCGCTAACCACCGAACCGATATGGTTCAACTTTGCAGTGAAGCTTCTTATTAAGTCTAGGGAAAGATAAAAATTATTTTGGAGTAAAGATCTTAGGGATAAGACAATGGATGATAGATTGATGTAAATCCTCAATGAGGATATACAAAGTTACAGCTTGAAATGGAAAGTTTAAACTGACCAAATAGATTTAATAAAAAGTACCCAAATATTTTAAGCCAACGAATGAGTGAACTTTGAATACATTTTTAATCTAAAGTTCAATGTCTTCTTCCCTACCTTTCATTTTCCCTCAACAATATATTTTTTTATCCTGTACCTCTCATATAACCATATTAAAAGTCAGTGAATCCTATTATTTAAAGTATCTAGCTTTTTTGTCTGAAGGTTAAGATCTCAATAACAACTTAATCGATTGGGTTCTCTATTTTAGTTAAGATTACATAGGTCATTTGGTTGTTTTCATCTGATATATTTTCAGATATAATTCTTGGTTTTGATATATTTTTCTAGCCTCTCTCTACCCCTTCGATTATATAGCCTCTAGATGCTTAAGGGTGTAGTCACTAGTAAGCTACAAGAATCACGTCTAGATTAGTTTAAAAAAAAAACGTAGGAAAATAATTTTACTTAAAGTATTTTATACGGTTTTGGGACTTTATGTTATATTGGCCCGGGCCTCCGGCATTTCGGACCAAAAAAACATAAGAAAAAGACTACTATGATATTTTTACAGGAAAAGATAGAGAGTCCCTACAGATTCAGGATCACGCTAACAATCAAGAATTTGGTGAAATCAGGTAAATTATAAATAAAGGTATTAAACATTGTACCTTATTGTCCTAGAAATCATTATCAAAAACCAAAATGAATATAATTATTATCTAAAATGATAAATTTTGTCAAAAAAGGGTTTAAAGATTTAGATAAACCTACGAACTCTAGATTGTACCTTACAGTCACAGTAATTATCATGTCAAATTTTAAATCGATATGACACTTCTAACATGCCGTTATTAACGATAAAGGCTATCTGTTACAAACGCATGGAACAACCCTAATTATAGAAAAACTTCGCTTTTAAATAAACAATTTTCTATTTTATTATTTTTTATGGGTCATTTCTAAATAGAAAATCATTAAAAAAAATTATCTTAGATTTTGGACAATTCCAATGTGTGTCTAAAAACTCGAATGGACAAGCAAATACTACAATTGAGGTTCATGGTAAGGATTCTGTAATCATTAAAACAATACTAGCGGGTTTTCCCCTAGAGGCCTCTAGGGGTACGAAAAATGTTTTTTTAATCTAAGTTAAGACCTTCTGTTTACCAAAAAAATATTATATTATTATTATTTTGGCGTTTTCCCGTGGGAGAGTGGTGGCAGCAATGTATAGAAGAACCACATCGGTTCAGTGGTTAGATTTTAATATAAGAATAGGAGGAATGGGGTGGGGGGGGGCAGAAGTCGACACTGCACTCTCAATTTATTACTAAAAAGAAAAATATTCTGGGGTTGGTTTCTCATAGGAAGGTGGAGGAACTCAAAACAACTTACCAAGTGAAGGGGTAAAAATTTACAAGGGGGGTTTCAGAGGTAATTTAGGAAAGATTACCTCCCCCTCACAACCATTTTCACAAGTAATTTTCATCTTATTTTAGAAATGCCAACAGTATCAACCTCCAGAAACTTAGCTCCGGAGCCCGAGGTAAAAAGCTTCAATTAAAGTTAGGCCAATGGATGTAGAATATACGTGGATTTTATTACATGGAAAATTTTTTCGTCAATTCAGCTTGCTAAGATGGAATTCATTTAATGGTCAGTCCGTTCAACAAGAAGGATAAAAGGGGATGGGGTAAAAAGGTCGAAGGGGAAAAGTTTTAATTTAGCCCGCTGTGTGTTTCACTTTATTATAGAAAATGAAAATCTGGAGCAAGATCCAAGTAATAATATATCCATTGTTATGTTACGTATTTTCTGATCGTTAGAATGGTTTTGAAAAGGTTGACATACTAGTCAACTGTTTAATTACCTTATAATTATGTTAATTTACATAATTTTCTTTTTTAGTAGCAAACCTACTCTATAATTCCATTTGTCCGTGATATCTCTGCTGCTTTTCTAGATAGACGGCTGATTTGTAAAGATTCCCTAAATCAATGAGCATCCAGTATATGATTTTCTTGGTCTGCCAGTCTGCCAGTCATACTTCAAAAGTATAGATATTGTATGTTCGCCATTTCTATAAATCTATTCTAGATTTATGACAACTGTAAATCTGCTCTTTAACAAACTGTGGTGTCCGTATCGGTACATTCAGACACAGTCAAGCAGACATATATACACACATCCTGTTACTACATATAGATAGATAGATAGACTAGGGAGTCATCTGATTCAGATCCATGAAGAAAAAAAATTCCAGTATGGCTTTAAAACCGATGGGTATCCGCTGGTTTTGAACCAGTTCTTAGCCATACTGAAAAATCATGTATAGCATCATATTACAGACATTTTTCTACGGATACAAAAATAAAACTCATAAAATTTATACCAGTTTTGTTAGACAGGGCCTTCGCCCCCTTGGGTCTAACAAAACTGGTTTTAATCTTAAATTTTTCATTTAAACATCCACGGAAAGGTGTTTATAAAATGGTGTGATATATAACTACTAGCGGACTCGCCCCTAGCCTCTAGGGGCTTTGCCCCAAGAGGTGATTTAAAAAAAATGTAGGTGAAATTCATAAAAGGACCAAGGAAATCTTCAGCAAATTCTTTTTTAAAAAATGGGGGGAGAATTTTTTGTTTTTGGGGGAGTTGGGGGTGTCCCACCCCCCAAGAAAATAGCTTAAAACCACCACAGGACCAATAGGTATATACCCTGAAGAGAAGAATCCGATCAGTTCAGTGGTTACCGAGATCTTAAGGGACAGACAGACAGACAGACGGACAGACATCAAGCTACTTTGTATTATAGATTATAAATTTTAATTTGTTCTTTACAGCTGGCTGTTTTACTTTCTATTCTATGGAAATTTGTTTGAGATGTACGAATTAAGAGATATAAGTTTTCCGGAATTTTAATGTAGGGAGGAGATTTGAAATCTGCATCAAATTTTAAGGATTTTTTATAAAATTCGTTTTTTGTATAATTCTTTATCTAAAAGCGGAAATACAAATTAAGTTAATTAATTTTGGCATCCGTGATTGGTGGATTTAAAAAATCAGCGCTCTGATTGGATGTCGTACATCATTCAACCAATTAGAGCGCAGGTAGTTTAAAATCCACCTATCCTATTGGTCAAAATTAATTAACTTAATATGTATTTCCGCTTTTAGATAAAGAATTATACAAAAAACGAATTTTATAAAAAATCCTTAAAATTTGATGCAGATTTCAAATCTCCTCCCTACATTAAAATTCCGGAAAACTTATATCTCTTAGTACGAATCTAGGTTCTACTCTATTATTGTTCTGTGTACCTGCTTGGCTTTCTAACTGCTCTTCTTATCACAAGATGTTAATCTATTTTTCTATGGTTACTTATTGTTCAGATCTATTATTCTTTGATTTTGGTTATATTCTTTACTTCTTTTTAATGGGATAAGAGGTACATATCATTATCATTATTTCTATAAAAACATAATTAATATTTTGATAATACGTAAATGTACGTTATATGAATTTTAATTAGAAATCTATGAATAAATTTTCTTTATAATTTTTTTTTGTTGAATTTCTTTAATTTATGTTTTGAATAAATTTGAAATTCTAGATGATCAATGTCTTAATTGAACCAATAGGAACACGGTAGAAACAATTCGACCAAATTATTGGTTAAAAAGAGTACAAATTTTGGTAATAAAAGAGTAGAATAAATCTTTGGCAAGAGAAAAAATCGTCTAAACATTTCGCCACTTGTTTTTAGGGATTGAATAAATCCGATCTTCGTCCGCTAGTAATTCCTTTTAAAGTTTGAATGTCTATCTATTGTATTAAATCTATTATTTTTTAGGTAACACAAAAGGATGACCCGTTGATTTTTGATTCTGAGGTATTTCATTCTTATTTATTGATACAGAGTAACTTTACAAGTCTGTATTTCTTCCAAACTGATTATTATTCGCTGGATAAGGACCGATTCTCAGCCATACTGAAAAATCATGTTTAGCTTCGTAAAAATCATAAAATCAGTTTGTTGGCCCGTGACTTCGGCCCCTCGTAGCTAAAAATACTGGCTTTAATCTAATAATTTTTCATTTTAATATCCGCGGAAAGCTGTGTATATTACGTTGCTATAAATTCAGGAAAGGGATTATGCAGATTCTCAAGTGCAGTCAACTCCAAGAAACACCAACCCAGTCAACGAATATATTGTTAAAAATCATCAGGTTATTATTAGTTATTGGCGGAAAACTTTGGGCACTGCTAGTTTATATTAACCCAATCAGGATTTAATGGTTTATATAAATTGTATTTATAAAAGGGGTTATAGATAACATTTTACCAATTGTCGCTATTGAAACAAGTTCTTTAGAAAATCTTTATGTCCTCGTAAATGATTATTTGAACAGATATCTATAAAATTATTATTTTTTTCAAACTAGCGGCTTCGTCCCTAGCCTTCTATATGCCCAAAGAGGTAATTTCAAAAAAAATAAGTACCTCTGGTGCTGCCACCACTAGACGGACAGACATCATTCTACTTTGCATTATAGAAAATCATTTTAAAAAATAATGAATTTCAAAACCGTACAATAAATACGTCATAAATACTTGTGAAACATTATCAATAAAAATTATTTTATTTTCAGAAATCATTCTTTGGAAGCGGGTCTTCACAGTTAAGAGCTTCATTATTATTAGCTTGGAGCTTTTTATTCCTTCAATTGTTTTATAATTACTAGATAGTTTTGTTATTATTATTGATTATTCATATTATTACTTGTTATATCTTGTAATACTAATAGGTAGTATGAACCCAATAAGGTTAATATTTTGTGTTTTAAATTAAAACAAAACTTATATAATGATATTAACATACTCATTTCATATTAAACAATGCATTTTTATAGTGAATCTACTCTACAAGTGTTTGTGTCTGTTTGTCTTTATGTTTGTTAGAGGTCTACCGATTTTTTTTACAAGAGTATATTTACTTCATTGGGTCAGCCTTTATTTTTCCATCCCTTCTAGTTTCCTACTCTCTCCATCCCCCTCCCTTATTTTCCCTCCCCTTCCCTTTAAGTTATCTTTTTTTCCATCCCCATCCTCTTCTCTTCAAGTTCATTTCTCTTTCCATCCCCTCCTCTTGCCTTCAAGTTTTCTTCTTTTCAACCCCCCTTCCCCTTTTGTTCAAGTTCCTTTCTCTTTTTCCCTTCACTTCTTTTCAACCCCCCTTCCACTTTTGTTCAAGTTCTTTTCTCATTTTCCCTCCACCACTCTTCAAATACCCTTCTCTTTCCCTCCACTCTGCTGCAAATCTCTGCTTCATCATTTTATATACGCCTTATTTCCCTCCACTTCCCTTTAAATACCCTTCTCTATCCGTCCCCTTCCCTTCCAAGTAAATTTACGTTTCTTTCTTCCCTCCACCTTTACTTACCCTTCACTCCAACATATAAACAATTCTTTATTCATTTCTCTTCTTTTTAACTTTCGGCCTTTCATTCATTTTAATCAAACTCACTTTAAATTTCAAACAGCGTCGCTACTAGTGGACGTTATTGTCTTTGTATTTATTCATTTAAAAATTGTGCCAAATAACTGTGCTAATGATTTATATCTATATAAAATTAATTAATTTTGCTGAAGTAATTTTTATTATGAAGAAAAATGACCTCCTAAATCTTTGTTTACTTTTTTTAACATATAATCAATCATACATATTAAAATATAAAACTGTCTTATTTGCTTTAGTTTAACTGCAAACAAAGTCTGATACTTAAATTGTTTTATGTGTTTGGAATTTTACCAAACCTAAAAAGTTAATGGGCCAAACTCTAACTTTAAAAAATGATTTTTGTCAATATTTACAAGTATATATTAATAATTATATCTTTCGATAGAAGATTTTTGTTGTTACTTTAGAAAATGACGTTATACTGACCTACATTGGTAATTAGGTCTTTGCATTAACCTGTACTTGGACATATGTATTGTATGATGTCATTTTTTATAGGAACTATAAAGAGCTTTCTTTCGTTAGTTGACAGCCAGTAAAAATTAAGTTACCATTTCCCGAATTTTCGAATTTGGCGTATTATTGGATGTTCAGAAGACACAAAGGCTGACAAAAAAAGTCGATCAAATGTCTGCTTTTTGGGGGCTGGCTGCTGGGTTTTGATTTTTTATGTATCATTTGTTGAATTTTTTTAGGAAAAATTCAAAAATTATTTTTAACCTAAGGAGTTCCCAGCTTTCTTTGTTGGAGGGGGGAAGTGTAAAAAGATGAGAAGTAGATAATTCAAGTTTGTGGCGGGATAAATTTTTTGGCTCCCTTTACTAGATAATTTTCTTAGAGGTTGATGTTAAAATTTTAAAGTTGTTTTGTAGGGTTAAAATTACCATTTTTTTTTCTTAAATTGTTTTTACATAAAAATTGATATTTTTTTCTGGAATTTATGTAATAAACTAATATCATAGGGCTTTTAAAATTAGAAAATATAAAAAATTTATTATACATAAGATAAAAGATATATTATCAAAGACCAAACAATTTTAAATTAACAAATAAATTCATATCATTAATGATATTATTGTCAAAAGATTTTGTACAATCATTATAACTTTTTGCAGGCTTAGAAATTAGAACTAAATCCTCCTTAAAAATGATTGATTTTACTTATTAAAAAAACCAGGGCTTGTCAGCCACGCGTGGACCTCAGGGAAAACAACCTTTTACAAGTTAAAAATAAGCTGGAAATCTAAACCTGGCCAAAATATGGCAATCCCTCTTTCCAAACAAAAAAAAATAAGCAATCCTAATGGGTCCAAATTTGAAGCTTAGTGGCGGCTGACGCATGGCTGCTGAGCCCTGAAAAAAAACCTTTAAAACGAATATGTCACATATCTGTTAAAATGTACATCCCCTTTTTATAATGATTTTTTGGTTATTTTATTGTGTTATTTATATTTGGTCCAAATAAATAGATGTTTCCAAATATTCTTACTTTCTTATACTAATGTATTTTGAAAGCAAAGCTACAATTATGGATGGTCAGTATGTCCATCCGTCGCGCCGGTAACGGATAGCTCCTCCCAGCGACAGTGGCTCAACACATAGCACATTCGCTTGTCGTCGTGGAGGTTGGTTTGAATCTCGGCTTAACACCGCGTCATTACCAAAGTAAGGACTCCTTCTACTGCTATGTTAGGTGCGCAATATCATTAGATAGTGTAGGGCAATGATTTGGCCCAAAGCAGGCGCAACTCATTCCCATGCAAAGTACGTGCAATCAAATAGTTACTTGTCTGAGGGGGGTTTGGACAGAAAATGAGATATTTGGCTCCCCTTAGTTTTCCTGGGTTGATAGACATGTCATTAGAGTGTCTTGGACATCAGCTTCGCCCGTATAAGGTAATATAGGAAGGTGATAACGGATAGCTCTGAGGTGGATTCTTTAAAAAAATTTGCCCCACTAATCGCTTAGTGGGGCAAAATTGAGTTCGTGAAAAATCGACCAAAATCACATTAAAAATCTACAAAAAATAAACAAAATCATAGAAGGGTTATGAACATAAGATTTTATTGAATTTTTGTAGATTTTTATGTGATTTGGGAGGATTTCTCACCAAAACAATGTTGCCCCACTAAGCGATTAGTGGGGCAAATTTTTTTAAGAATCCACCTCTGATGTTTCTTTGGAGCATGTTAAAATTGTCTTGTCGATTTTAAACTTTGCATTGGATTTCATGAAAAGTCAATCAAAAAGTCCGTGTGTCCATAGCGAAGCTTTTCTATAGTTAGGGTTGGTCCGTACGTCTGTCCGTATAATATGTATCTTATCTTTAATTTAGGCATGTTAAAATTTTCCTGTAGATTTAAGAATTTTTATTATAATTCATGTAATAGTTAGGTACTTTATAATCGTTCCCATTTAAACCTTGTTGACTTTTTACTTTTTTGAAAAAAATAAAATTCATGTAATATATTCATCCTGTTCATCTGATTTTTTGAAAATAATTACTTCTATGACAACAAAGTAAAATATTATAAGCGAAGCATCTATATTATCAAGTCCTTAAAAAGTCCTTAAATAGTATTGTGTATTTGACCAATTTTGCAACAAAAAAATAGATACACAATTTCTAATAAAATTAATATTCTACTGAACTGACACTCTACAAGCGTAATTCTAAGTTTGTTATACCGACTGACTTTAGAGCTCCGCTTTTATGGACGTTGTTATCCTTGTTCAACGATTATTTGTGATGTAGTTGTTTAATTACTATGCGTTTTTTCCTTATCGGGGAAGTTGAAACTGTACTAAACTTAAATTTAAAAATAAACGAAAAAATAGAAAGTCGTCTTACATCAGCATTCTGCCGAAACTAGGTGTGGTTTATAAATGGAAAAATGGATGTAGAATATATGTATGTATGTGGATATTATGACAGGTGGAAAATTGTCGTTAATTTAGCTCGCTAACATGGAACTCGTTTATTGGTCAGTTCGTTCATCCAGTATTAGGGGAGTAGATAGGGTAAACGGGGTAGAAGGGGAGAACCGTTTATTTTAGTCCCCTGCAAGTTTAACTTTATTAGGGAATATGAAAATTGTAAGCCGCTGCATTTGAGGCCACATATTGTGATGCTTTGTGGGTGAAATGGTTGCCAACAAACAATCTTCTTAAGAGGTTTACACAGCCCTTTACAAATCACAGTATATGCCCCTAATTCAGTATCTAGTCACATGTATAATATATGGAAAGATTACATATTTTGTCGGTGTCATTAACCCACATTGGCAGGCAGAATTTTTGTTGAGCTATTTTATGCTTTTATGTCATATATAATATCAACATACTATTAAAATGGACTTTAATTTACGTCATTATTACTTTATGGATAATTTAATATCGACATACAATTATTCTTCTGATATTACGGCAACCTATTTAAATTGATATAATAGATATAAAGCTTTTTATAGTGTAAGCTTAATTACGTTTAATTTGTGTTAATAACACGATGTACAATGGAAAATTTTTAAAATTACATGCTTTGTTGAAGTCAAACTGTCTAAAATAACAACAAAAATATAAACGAAATTTTTTTTATGTATGGCTTCGAAACCGACAAATATCCGGTAGATTATAACCAGTTCTCAGCCATACTGAAAAATCATGTATAGCATCGAATCTGAGACAATTTTCAACCAATATTGAAATAAATTTTTTTTTTAAATAAGAATTTATGCCCATACTAACGAAACTGCTTTTAATCTTTTAATTTATCATTTTGATATCCACGGATAGTTGTCAATAATATGATGCGATAAATAACTAAACTAAAATCTTCACGAAACCTTTCATATTCTAAATCCTATATTATAGTAAGGTTTTGTCTAAAGCTAAAGATTTCATAACTACTGAACAGATTGAGTTCTTCATTGAAACTTCACGTAGGTCACAGGATGGTTTAAGGCTATTCTATTTTCTTTATTTGGGTCTTGGGGTGGTTTTAGGTATTTCTGCCCACTTTAAATACAGAGCTTCTAGATTCTAGGAGCGCAACCACTACGTCTCCCTTTATTTGCGTAAGAAGGGAGATTGTTGTGTAGTTTGGATGCCTAATAATCAAGTGTATAATAATAGCCGATCCTTAATTTTAGGCCTCTCTGCGGAGAGCGTAATTTATTACAGTTAATTGATATTGGACACATGCCATAATCAAAACCGGCGAGGGTGAGGTAATAACAAAGATCTCTCATGAGACTGTGTGTCAGGTAGTAATATACCTGGAGCATGAGCTACTCCAGGAGTCTTAGGTCCATTAGAGTAAAACACTAGGGAGGGAAAGGGTTAAATAAATGTATCTCTCCATCGCACTTTCCTTGTGCCGTCTTTTAATTGGGTCATTGAAAATCAACCAATGGTGTGGTGTGTATTAACAAAGTAGCAGGAAAAAAATAGTAGCAGCTGAATAAGGTCATTGGAACCCGCGACCGTGGCTCAACACGTAGCGCATCCGCTCGTCGTCGGGAAGGTGATAGGTTCGAATCTCGGGCCGACACCGCGTCATAACTAAAGACGTTAAAAATTGTTCCTATTGCTGCTATGTCAGATGCGCGACATAAATAGTTAGAGTAGGGGGAATGCCTTGGCCCAAAACAGGCGCAACTCGTTACCATGCACAGTTGGGACTTCTCAGACAAAGGTCGTGCATCACAGAGAGTTGGTTGTCTGATGGATGTTACTTAGCCTGATATCCTTGGGTGTTTGGACAGAGAAGGGTGCGTTAGTCATCCTTAGTTCTCCTGGATTGCTGGACCAGGACCTGGACAGTACATCAAGTCGATAAGGTCCTGTACTGCAATCCCGCCCGTACGAGGAAATCTGGGAGGAAAAAAGGTCATTGGAAAAGGTAGGGAGGTAGTTATCTGTATATACATCCATTCTATTGATCTGTTTTAGGTCAAACTCAACAAACAGACACACATGCCGACCAATCCAAATTGTAGAAAAGCTTCACTTTAACAAGCATAAAAAAAACAAGAACAAACACGCTTTAAGAACACACAAATTTATTGAACACATACTGAAAAAGCTATTCCAATTAACATATATCATCATAATAGATAGATAAATAGCAGGTGGTAAGTTTTATATATAAAGCGGAGTTTTCTTCACTATAGAACTAGAACCTGGAATATATAAATATGTACACAACGACAGTTAGCAATTTTAAACCTTTTTTTTAAAGCATTAATTATAAATTTTATGTTTTACAAAGGTTAAATATTACTTGCTGTGTCTGTACATATTATGTCTACTTAGGGTTTGTACTAAACATCAGAGTTTTCAAGTTCACCACTTGAGTCCACAAATATTTAGAAAAAATATTTAAAGACATTTTGGAGAAAAAAAAACAATTTTATGATATAATAACTGATTTTATGAGAGTATAAAATGTTTTGTATAGCTAAACATAAAAATTTTACATTACATTGTATGCTACTATAAACATGGATGTTGTATAAAATTTTTATGTTCAGTTAGAATTTCATTACAAAAATTACTTTTTTACCTTGCAATTGTTAATTCTAAAATTTCTATTGAATTTTGCCAGAAGTTATAATTATGATTAAAAGTTAAAAGTTGAAATGTTTTTATATTGGTAGGTTTTTTTTGAAAAAAAATAACTAATAACTAATATTTATGCTGTTAAAAATTTGAATTTTATCCTTAATAAATGTCTATACAGTAATAGAGTATAAATTGTATGATATATTTATATCTAAAAAGATTTTTTACAATTTTGATACAAAAATGGGAAATAGGAGAAGTTTTTACACCGTTAAAAATCACCAATAATAAAAAATAATCAGTGATAATAAACTCATAGTTAAAAATTATTTCTTTTTGTCTTTAATAAAAACTACTTTATATTATCAATTGTGTAAAAAAAAGATGGGCTAACAAGTGTTTAACATTTATCCTTTCATCTATTTATAAAATTATTATGGAAATATTTAGAAATAAAAATTTTGAAAGACGACGACTTATATGTGTATGTATGCTGTTTAGAGTTAGACCTGAACAAACAAATAGAGGGACTAGAATATTTGTTCCAGCATGGCTTTCAATCCGATTCCTTTCCACTGGATTACAACCAGACCTATGCCATACTGAAAAATCATGTATCGTATCGAATTTTCAACGATTAATAAAATAAAAATCCTAAAATCAATCACTGATTTGTTGCCTGGGCCTTCGGCCTTCAGTAGTCCAACAAAACTGCTATTAATCCTACAATATTTTTTATTTACTTTCCGCGAAAAGTTGTCTTTATAACGATGCGATAAATAACTATTCTGGTAGAGTTACATGGTGTTTATTCAATGAAACTTTTAATTATTTTTCTTGATTTCAAAAAAATTGATTTTAAGAATCAGGACACTCCCAGACAAGTATCAAAATTTCAAAGCTACCAAATATTCTTATAAAACTAAATATTTTGTTCTTTAATGATAAAATTTATAAGATATTTACATTTTTTAGGATAAAAAACACTGAGTTAAATTGTGAAAACACCAGATCCCTCTATCAATATCATATTCAGTTTAGCATACGGAGCTGACAGAACTAAAAATAATTGGTTTATATCTTTCTTATTTTTTTTGTCCGTTTCATCAAAGATTAATAAAACAAAATTAATTAAGAAACTCTTTATAGTGCCTAAAACAAATGACGTCATACAATACAAATGACCTATAATAGGCAAATACCGGACTAAATTACCAATGTCAGGCCAGTATACACTTTAATTGACCAATAGCAGGCTCGTACACATTTTAATTAACCAATGTCACGTCAGAAAACATTTTAATTGACCAATGGTAGGCAAGTATACATTTTAATTGACCAATGACAGACCAGTATATATTTTTATTGACCAATGGCAGTCCAGTATATATTTTAATTGACCAATAGCAGGCCCGTACACATTTTAATCAACCAATGGTAGGCCAGTATGACTTCATTTTTTAAAGGCACTATAGAAAGAATCCAATTGCAATTGAAAACTACCAGCTTTAGAAATCTTAATCAGGTTCAGAATAGAATTACAGATTTTCAAAAAATCATATCGAATTAGGTATACAAAGATAGCCAAAAAAGATGGTGGCCAAATTGTTTTTATGCCAAGGTTTAATTTTTCGTTGATAAAATTTTAGAACAACACTTTTTTGTAATAAGTTAGTATGGTTTGCTTAAAAATTTGTTTAAAAATGTCTACAAATGAGTAATTAAAAGGTTGGATAGTTCGATTTTGCTGTTAGACTTTAGTCTATCGTTTGTTAAAGCTCGCAATCACTGATCATTTTTATGCCGTTTGCAACACATATTTTCTGTAGAAAACTTACAAAACGGTATAAATGAGTTGATGTAAATATGTATAATATTATATAGCTTTGTGATGTTATATAGGTTAATTTTTACATTAATTTTAATGATAATAATATTAATAATGCCGGAAATGATCATTTGTACTCTGGTAATACATATCTTCATTTAGCCACATAGGGGATCAGAAATTTTAGGGGCAAAATAGTTTTTTCTTTCTTTACTTTTACTACATGTACATTTAGTATACAATAAATAGAAAAGGTTAAATAATAAATATCCATTTATAGATTAAAATTAACTGTCTAATGCTTAAAAATACCAGTATTTTTTTTATTGTTTATGGGTGAAAAAATTAGTTAAATGCTTTGACATGGCAGTACATAAATAATATCTATTGAAATTTTACACAAGTTTGATAAAAAAAACGACTTACAAAAGGGCTTAAACGTTTACATATTTTGGCATTTTGATTTATTTCTTACTTCATATGCACCTCAGACTTATAAAAAGCATGCATTCTGACATGCATACACAAAAACATGTAAACTTCTTTTTTTTGATGGGTGATATTTTTAGGTTGAATTATCACGCAACCTCGTTATACTCTAAGCAGAATTGTCTGCTGACTCCCGGATTTTTAAAAATCACTTTTAAGAGATTTTTCTCTCTTTTATTTTATTGGAAATGTTTACTTGTCCTTATTTACATTAAGAATTAACCATATACAGATTATTTACATTGCTATTTTACACATTTGAGATCTGAGGTGGATTCTTAAAAAAACTTTTTGGCTAACTAAAATCAGTGAGGCTTGCTAAAAAAATTTGTGAAAAATCCTCCAAAATTTACAAAAATTAAACAAAATCTTATGTTGATAACCCTTTATGATTTCATTTAATTTTTGTAGATTTTTTATGCGATTTTGGAGGATTTTTCACAAAATTTTTTTAACGAGCCTCACTGATTTTAGTGAGCCAAAAGGATTTTTAAGATTCCAACTCTGAAAATATGTCACTCAGTTTTATTTATTTCTTAATATTTTTTTATGAAAAAAAAACTATTCTAAAATTTTTTCATTAAAAGATAGTAATGGGATATTACGAGTAAAAAGAACTGAGTTGTCTTTAGTAATTGAAAAACTTAATCCAGTATTTTTATATGTATAATATAGAAATTGTGTGTAATGAACATTTTTATCTATTTACATTCTTAGCTCTAGAAATTTACATAGAAATTCAATTTACATTTTGGTATATGGATAGAAAAAGATTATATGTACATTGTACACAGGATAACTTTATTGTATTATGTACATATGCGGGTTTTTTTGACTACAAATGTCCTTATTTGATTTAAAATTTGTTACAATTTTGTAATGTACCATTCTTTTTTCACAAAAATTTTAAAGCTGCCTTTAAATCAACGTTTCACATTTAATTTTTGAGTCATAATTCTTCTGATGTTAACTAGCTTTGTGTTTTTTTGGTAGATTTTCCCTTCAGATCTCTAGTTTTGACAGCTATGTGGATGTTTTGATTCTTGATAGTGAAGATGTTGGTTTTTAGTGGCACATGTAGGGGATCTCACTAAAATAAAAAAATTAATTAATGAAGTTTAATAGTCAAAATCTTATTAAAAATTAATTAGGCTAGATATTAATTATTTATTATCTAGGCTATTTCATAGAGTTTGGCAAAATATCATTAAAATCTAAATATTTTTGCAAAAAAAATTTAAGTAAACTTATACTTAGGTTAATAAGACTATAGGGGCAATCTGCTTAATAACATATTTAAGCATAAAATTACTTATATATTGATCTAGTGGACTTTGAGAATTAATGAGCATATAGATTCTTGTAGGTCTCAAAAATGTATACAAAAATATAAGAAGTTTGTTAGAAATCACATTACTAAGTTACAAAAGTGTCCAAAAAGGTTTTAACCAGACAGGATACTTCTATCATACGTTGTATACTTAAACCAATGTAAACCGTAAGATGAACATACGATACTTCAAACTAATAATGAAAATCGTTTTCTATACATATGCTACAATCTAGATGTGTCCTAACTGCCACAAATGTTTCATATTCGCCAACAGATGAAATAGCAAACAGAAACAGTTAGTTTTTGCTGTAGTAATAATCTATAGTTCTATTTATTTAATAAAGTGATAAAAAAAATAGCGGAAACGTTGGTGCATCAAAGATTTAATGCTTTTATAATAGATTTAGAAAGTCTAGATCCCCTGTTTTTTAATTGGACCAATAAGTGCACAGCGTCAGAGCAATTAGACCGTATTATTGGTTAATTAGTGTTCACATTTTGGAACGAAAGGACAGGTACTTATTCGTGAAATTCCTATAATTATCTCCTACAAATTACTTTTAAAGTTGGACGTATTATTATGCCTAATTGTCCATCTAGAGTATTAAATCTATTGCTTGCATGATAAAACATTGTATGC
The DNA here is from genome assembly GCF_053477335.1 of Acartia tonsa. Classification (NCBI taxonomy): domain Eukaryota; kingdom Metazoa; phylum Arthropoda; class Copepoda; order Calanoida; family Acartiidae; genus Acartia; species Acartia tonsa. Next base: position 55,397,163 of record NC_137261.1, read on the forward strand.
AAAAAACATTCTTTTTTTCCACATACACACATAAACATGTGTCAGTTTTCTTCTTTGTAATCTTTTAACATTTCATCAGAGTAAAAAGTAAAAGTAAATTGCAAGAATAACAAGGATGACAACATCCATAATAAAGCAATGGTCAGATAAACGAGCAGTAACAAATTTATTTAGAGTAACAAATGATTTTCAAAAATCTGTTTTATTAAATTAAAAATTGTATTATAGAGATACTTCGCTCATAACAGTGTATCAAAAATCGAATATATTATATATTTATATAACTTTTTGGTTATAGCCCCTTTTGTGACAGCGCCTCTTAAAGGGCGTTTCATCGTATTTTCACAGCGCTTTTGATAGGTTAGTTTGGATGATTGCCCAGCAGGATTAGGCAATTGACCCCACAGGGAGAAAAGCTACTGTGAAAATACGTCGAAACGCCCCTTAAGAGAGGTTGTCACGAAAGGGGCTATACCCCCTTTTTCTTTAGTGGTAAAATGAACGTAGGAACTTTCTTTTAGAATTGTTCAGCTTCTTATTGAAAACTTGAATCTATTGTGTATTATTACATTCTAAAATGTGTAAGAATCCATTTTTTTCATCTCAATCTATGTTAATTCCTGTGTTAATTACTTATGTCGAATATTTCCATGGGTTTACCACATTCATTAGCAAGAAATCAGGGATCTCAAGGGATAAGACATTAAACGATAAATTAATTATTAACATGATTACCCCTTCTACAGATTTGAATTATTGGTGAAAAAGTTTGAACACTCTTAGCTCGAAACGACTAGTTAAGATTTCAGAATTTTTTATGCCAACAAATGAAGTGAATAAAACTTTGGGTACCAGTATAATTTACAGACTAATATACCCTCCCTCCCTGCAAGAAATGAAGATTTTTCTCAGCATGCAAGGTCACGAGAGAGAAAAAGGGGTTATTTACAATATTTATTTTCTTATTTACTAAGTATATTTGCGATAACTTTTATTTAATAGGATCTTCCAATTTTTAACATTTACAAAACAGCCTGCTTTATTGCTTCAAGATCCATGTCAGATCTATAAAGGAAATAAATGAGCTTAAGTTTTCCAAGGAATAAATGTTTAAAACTCATAGTGCTCTAATAATCCATAATAAACTATCATTGGCCAGAACGATGAGACCCATTATTTTACTTTATTAAAAAAAAAATTTCTTTTCATGTTGCTATTTACATTTTATTGAAGTATTTAATTTCTAATCATAAAAAAAGAAAATTTAAATTTTTAATATTGTAAATTTAAGATAACTCTGTTTTAAAGAATTCGATTGTGGCGACACTTCCTTTTGTGTGTTCAAATATTAAGACTAAAATTTGAATCATATTAACCCTTTGGTGATGGTAAAGTAAAAAAAATATAATTGAAAAAATCTTTTTAAATCATTTAAATTATTAAATTGATAAATTAGAAAATTTATTTATTGAGAAATAGATAAATAGCCAATAGTGAGATAGTTATATCGAGCCAACTCTAGTACATATATATAACATTGTTTTTTACAAGATTCTTTTTATTTTGTAAGATTATAAATAAAATCGGAGAAGGAGTGGGCATGTAACTGTCATTTTCACAGGCACCCAAAGTTACAGAACAACGTTAACTTATTCGTTGGTCCAAAAAAACTTTGGGTACCTTTATTGAAACTTGATTTTTGGTGGAAAAACTTTTCGACTGATAATATTTAAGGGGTTATTTTGTTGGTCATTATTAGTTATGTACATCAATCTTTGTCTTATGGTCTTATAACTTAGTTTTTATGCTTTGCTACCGTTTGATATTATCATCCTTGTTTGTGTACATATATTGATGTAAACAGTGTATTTGTGTTAATTAACAGTGGTTAAGACATGTTTACATCTTAATTTGCCAACATGGACCAGGTTTTTCCTATGACATTGACAGAAAATAAATAGAGATAAAATTTCTTATTGTCAACCTTTGACTTAAAAATAGCCTTTGAATTAATGAAAAAATGAGTAAAGGTCAAGAAGGGAGTATTTTCTTCTTGTATGTTTTTTTCCAGCTTAATATACGAGAAAATACTTGGAATAGTCAGAAATTTCGCCAATAACCTTTTCCATTCTGGAAATTGTAGACCTTTTCATAATGTATAGTTGTAAATTTTGTTAAAAAAGAAATGTTTTTGCAGGGATAAATAATGTAAAAAAAAACTTTTTTTATGACGACGTTTCTTTAGTTAGGATAATTTAAGAAAAACACATTTTCAAGTTCCTTCTAGTACATTAGCATGCCAAAACCCAAAAGAAACTCTTTGACTGGCCATAAAAGTCCAATGGTTAGGGTAAAGCGTTGTTTGCCCCCTTTAAACCTTTGAACCCCCCCCCCCTCAAATAAAAAAAGCTTAGACGTCACTGGCAGAAATCTTCTGAAGAATTAACCCGTATACTCATTTTGTGTTTGTTTGTATTACTCTGAACAACAATTTTGCTTTCACACAAAGCGTCTGTTGAGCAATGAAAACCCCTCCCTCTTATGATTGAAAATAAAAGGGGGAGGGGGGGAGTTTTTGTTCCTATTTCTAGGTCCCTAACAATACAGGGCTACCTAGTACAAATACAACCTAACTTAACCCAGCTAAAGAAATAAACACAGAACTAATAACTACCTTTTTACATTATTTTTAATTTTTTATCTCAAATGTAGGGGGGGGGGGGGGGTATAAGTCCTCAAGGTATTTTGTGTGAAAACGTCCCAACAATAATGGTATTTAGAGGAAGCCAGCTCTCAAAATAACATACTTTGCTGTGCTTACACATAAATGTATTGTATTGTGTACACAATATTGTATGTTATACAATTTAGCCCTTTCAACCTACATAACATTATGTAATAAACAAGCAATACTTGGAAAGGTGGGGAGGGGGGGGGGGAACATTGGACTGTAAATTATATTGGTATCCAAAGTTTGTGGATTCAAAAAACCTTTTTCTACTTTTATGAACTCTTGATTTGATGGTTTTAACTGGCAGTGACTAAACGTTTCAACCAGTAATTTTAATCTTGAGAAATTGTTATCATCTAGGGATATGACCCTTTTTATAAAATTAAATTACAAAATATAATGGAAGCCTATTTTTTGCTTATCATAATTATTTTATTTAATAATCAAACAAAAAAGTAATCTAGTTTTTTTCCTACATGAAAACTGTTACTATTGTTATAAGCTTGATTAATCATAATCATATTTCCGATATCTCTATACTTGGCAAATACATTTTTTACAATAGATGGTCCGTCAGACGCAATAATCCGTCAAATTTAAAAATAAAATCTAGCTATCTTGATTATATTAATATAATTTTTCCCAAAGCTAGCTTTATCCTAATTAATATGGATGAAATGAAAAATAACTGCCGTTTCGCACTTTGTAACCAATAATATCGTTGAATAGTTCCTTCACTATTTCTTCAAATTGAGAGAATGATCATCTAATCTTTCTATATTTATTACTTGGGAAAAGGAAAAGCTATAAACTATTATCGTAGTAGACATATATAACAAAACTTTTTTTACACAGCATTTAATTTTCATTGCTAGTAGAGTAGTTACACTATAATTAGAATATTGCCTAATTTATGTACAATTTTGGTTTAGACTTACAAATAAATGTTCTCCTTATCAACTTATGGCATCCGACAAGAGTCATTGTTCGTTTGTCAATTATCTGATTGTAGAGCTTCGCTTTTATGGATGTTGTCATCCTAGTTAAAATAAAATTTCCCAATCTAATGTTAGCTTCTAATAAACTAAATTGTTTTTCTTTTTTAAACTTTTAATCATTACCTTTCAGTTGTGTGAAGAAGACTTCACATTTGATCCTCCTCCTTGGATTGTAGCGGAATATTCTGTGGTTGTAAAGGTTCCTGGGATCCGTCCGCCTCCAGGCTACTCTCTGGCAACATCTTATTCTTCTCATCATCTAAATATAATAAAATTAGTTCCTGGTATCCACCAACCTCCAGGCTACTCTCTGGCAACATCTTATTCTTCTCATCATCTAAATATTATAAAATTAGTTCCTGGTATCCACCAACCTCCAGGCTACTCTCTGGCAACATCTTATTCTTCTCATCATGTAAATATTATAAAATTAGTTCCTGGTATCCACCAACCTCCAGGCTACTCTCTGGCAACATCAGGATGGCTTTAGGCTATTTTATTTTTTAATTTTAGTATCTGAATGATTAAAGGATATTTTACTGCACCAACTCCAATAGATGCATTTTGGTGGAGCTTTTAGAGATCATGGGTCGATAATAAGCTATTTTTCTGTCTCCTTCCGAAAGCTCAATCCTCCAAAGAGAAAATTATCATAGAAAAAAGATTACTTTTAGTTTTGTTTTTAATCTAATTTTTTCTATTGGGTAATATTGTGTTTAAATGAAAATCAGATATTTGTTGGTTATCAAATGCTTTGTCATAGTCTAAAGTACATTAATTACAAATAATTTTAGTGAATTTTAATGTCTGTTTTCATAAGACTGTGCTATTAAAAAAATTCTTCAATTGCATGTTAAGCATATCAAATTATTTTATTTTATTTTTAATCTTGTTCTAAATTTAGCTTTGATTTTTAAAATAATTATTAACTTTTTTCTCAAATAAGAAAATTATTTTTACTTTTCAAAGATTTGTTTCCTTATATGCTGATATATTTTTATTAATATATAATTGAGCTTAATATCACTTTTCTGTGTATGGCAAATATGCATAAAAAATGTATAATATACTACATATTTTATACATTCACACACCAGGGAGGTAATGGGCAATGGACTGCATATAAATTTATTCCTAGACTTGAAAACTTTGGGGATTTCTCTTTTAGTTGGTAAAAAAATCAGTATCTAAACTATTCCACACAAAAATCAAATCTACAAAAGGGGTATTTTTGTTTATCATAATCTGGAGTTTACTTCGATTTATCACCAATTGTCTTATCCCTTAAGATCCCTGCTAAAGAGAAAGAAAAACTAGAAGTAAGTAATAACTATGATAATATTAAATAATATGTAGCAATATTAATATCTCAATATACATACATATATATTTATCTGAGTCTCACAGAAGCTCTGTCCAGAAATTGGGATCTTTTTTTGGAGAAAAAATAATATATATAACCAAAATAAATACTTATTTGTAATCGGAAAATATTAAACTAGATCTTGGTGGCAAAAAAAATCAACTTTAGATTGATAAAACCAAATAAATTTTGAATATTTTGAAATACAAATCTTAAACATAATATACAATTTCAATGCTTTATTTCGACGTAAAGCTATGAACTAAAAGTATTCGTGGCTGACATATTATCTATTTAACGTTATTCTTAAGACATAATCACATTGAAAAGTAATCTCCTGTCCTCTAAAAAAAAAAATGCTAGGCGCGCCTTAATTAATAGACGACATGGAAAATAGCGGGTATAAGGGAACTAACAAACAATTTCGCACACAACCCACTTCCTTCTTTTCGCCCTTTCTTAGCCACTTCACTTTAGTTACAAACACAACACAAGTTTTACGCCACAAAAATATCCAAATTTTCAACAATTTCTAATGAAATTATGGCCCCTGGAAAAAAAATGAAAGCTAATTTCACAGATCCGCATCTCTGGGTGTATGTGTTTCCAGAGAGAGTGAGGACAATGTACTGTTTATTGCACTAGTCCCCAAAGTTTTATAATAACGCTTTCTTATTCGTTAGAAAAACAACTTTGGGGACTTTGGTAAATTGGTTGGTTTATTTAGTTGAGTGTTTAAACTTATAAATTTACAGAAGGGATAATTTTGTGTATCATCATTGGATTGTTCAATAATCTATCGGCCATTGTCTTATCCCTTTATATCCCTGGTATGTGTGACAGTGCAACAGCGGAACAAATATCCATTTCTCTGATTAAATAAAGGAAATTGAGTGGGGGTAAAAATAGAAGAAGCCTGCAAATACCAACACCAGGGAGCCTACAGGAAAAGACAACAGCGGACAATCTTTATATACTTCCCCAAAGATGATAAACAAAACTACCCCCTTTTTAGTCTGAATTAGTTTTGACACTACTAGTTTTGAGCCAATTGATCAAATTTCATCTAAAGTACCCAAAGTTTTTTAGCCAACGACTACAAAACTTTGGGTACAACAGTGAAATTCACAGTCCAATGTTCCCTCCCTCCTTGGCGAACAGTAAAACAACAAAATTACATTTTCTGCAAATATAATTTCTAACAAGTTCTAATTAATATTTACTGCGCCCCTAGCCACGCAGACAAACATCCGACTACTTGATAGAAATAATGCCAGTGACCAATGATATGACAATACACAGACTAAAAAACCAATTGCAGGCCGGTATTCATTTTAATTGACCAATAGTAGGCCAGTACGACGTCATCTTTTACAGGCTTTATAAAAAGATTTAATTTTGATCCTTATTTTATGTTAGGTTAAGTGAAGAAATTAATAAAAGAGCCAGCCTAAATAGTTCCCCAAAGAGATTTAATTACAAAATATTAAAGATTTTAAGAAACTATTTAAGGGAATGTTTTTTTTTAAATTTAAACAATTTAAAAGGTGAAAAATAGGCTAATGTATTTTATTTTCAAAAGTTTTATCCTAAATGTTTTATGATGGAGGACACAGTAGAGTTTAAAGCATAAGAGATAGGAGAAAACACTTTTTATAAAAGCATACAACCACATCTTTTTATACAAAACTTTTCAATCTAAAGAGAGAGAAAATGTGTTTTATGGAGTCTTGCCAACCCCCTAACACCCCTCCATCAACACTTCCCATTAGATTACCCCCATATTTTCTTATTCCCTATTACAACATCCCTCCCCCCCCCCGCTTTTCTGTTGAAAGGAATATATCTGAATTTGTCTGCCTGCCATAAAATCCAGGGAGGAAGGGGACATTGGGCTGTTTGTTACACTAGTCCCCAAAGTCTTAAAATAATGTTGGCTTACCAACCTTGGGGACTTTTATTGAATTTTGGTTAGTTGGTTCATTTATTTGAGTGTCCAACTGTTTCAACCACTAATTGTAATCTACAGAAGGGGTTAATACTGTGTATCATCATTTGGGATGTACATCAATTTATCGGCCATTGTCTTATCCCTTTCAATCCCTGCATAAAATCTATTTCGCATCCTCCTAACCCACTTACAAGATGTTCTACTCCATGCAAAGTTTTGTGTGCAACCTTTTTCCTAGTAGCGAAGCCACTCTATATTCTATAAATATCGATCTGTCCATCCGTTTTGAGAAGATTCCACTGACCGATGTGCATCTATTTCACAAATATCTTTATCCGTCTAAAAAAACTCCGAGAAATATTTTATTTCTTGGGCTGATATCTAACTACTTTTTTTTCTTTTTCTGTGCTTAGCTATTTGTGGATTTTTTGTCATCCTTGTTTGTTTTTTCCTAGTTTAGCGATAAAAAGGTATGTTACGGCCACGGTAAATACATTAGATACAAAAAGGGCATTAACAATGATGACAACATCCATAAATAGCGAAGTCATGGAGGGACAAACGGACAAAGTGAGACATAGAGCATATGTTTAATAAATCATGAAAAATCAAGTATGATAGAAGGCTGATGTTATGTACTTGATGCTCATTGGTACAGGGAAGCTTCACTAAAAATATCAGCTGTCTATTTTAAACAGAAGCCGAGAAAATCAAATTTCCCCCATAAAAGTACGGACGGACGGAAAAACAAAGTGAATTATAAGCTTATATTTTGCTTATAAGTGATCACTTTTTATATCATAGGTATATATTGTGTATACATATAAAAACAAGGATGACAACATCCATAAAAGCGAAGCTCTGAAACGGTAGAACAAACGGACATTAACACTTGTATAATGTCAGAACTGAATAATCAGAATGCGCATGTATAAGAGTCAAAGCAAAATTGTAAATTGTAAAAGTAAATTTGTTGAAAAACTGCTTGATACAGGATAATGTTTATGGACATACTTACATTTTTAGGACTTCATTATAGAGTTGCTTCGCTTATAAAATTGTACTTTGTTGTCCCAGGAATCAGTATACCAAAAATCAGACCAATCGGATAATTAGGTCACATACAAATTTGTTGTTAAAAATGTAAAAAAATCAACATGTTAAACATGGACGTACGGACATTCTGGTAATGATTATAGAGTTGCTACGTTTTCTAACTCGTGTCTAACTATTACAGGAATCACCATGCAAAATTTGAAATCGATAGGACAATTCTAACATGCCCTAATTAACGAAAAAAGCTATTTAAAAAAGTAAAAAAATCAATATGTTAAAAATGGACGTACGGACATTCTGGTAATAATTAAAGAGTTGCTACGCTTTCTAAATCGTACCTAACTACTAAAGGAATCACCATGCAAAATTTGAAATCGATAGGACAATTCTACCATGTCTAAATTAACGAAAAAAGCTATCCGTTACGGACGTACGGACGGACCGACCCTAATTATAGAAAAGCTTCGCTTTTAAAAAATAATCTTTATTTCCCCAAAAGATTTTAAAATTATATAGAGCCTAAAATCATTTTTTTTACAAAAGAATAGTTTTACCTGAGTTAGCTTCAATATCTCTGGAGGACTTGGTTAGACAGCAGGGGCAGAGGCGAGAGAACAATATCCTGAGGCCGTGGCGCGCATCTGAACAGAAGGCGAAGTACAGGAAGGGGTGCACCATGGTGGGCGCATACACCGCCCACTTCATCACTGCCACGTAGGACTCGGCCAGGTTCAGGAACTCGGGGATGGGCAGCCATTCGCCATAGCTCCAGTTGCTCAGCACATAGTGCACGTTAAAGAGCTCGAACGGCGCGCGACTGGCCTCGAAGATGAGTATCAGGAACAGGGTGATGACCGAGAGCCAGAGGTCGGATGAGCGCAGCTTGCGGGTGCAACAGGCCGCGCTCTGGACGAGCAGCGCCCACCACGGGATAAAGAGCAGGACTACGGGCACCACAAAGGTCAGCACGAACGAGGAGAAGTAGAAGAACATGGACACGTTCTCGTAGTCGCCGCCGCGGTGCATGCACACCTCAGCGTCGTCGGGGCGCCAAGCGATGACGTTCTTGTACGGGTCGTCCTCCCAGGGCCGCAGCTCGGAGTAGAACACGGTCGGCACGGCGAAGGCCGCGGACAGCAGCCAGATCATCGGGATGTAGAGGGTGTGCGACCAGGGGCGCACCACGTCGTCGGAGAAGTTCCACTTGCAGTTCTCGGCGAAGAGATGGTATGCCAGGAACAATATTGTCAGCGGCAGGAAAAACAGGAAACAGTAGTAGAAATATCTGAAATTAAGATATTTTTTTAGAAAAGATAATTTGGGTTGGCACGGCTAAAAAAGCTAAATGTAGATATTAATATATGTATATGTTCAATGTTCATGTATTTATTATATTATACTACCGGTTGCGCTAATAGCATTTATGAACACCTTATTCTAAGGAATAGAAAAGTAGGAAAATAGCCTAAAACCAAGCTCAGATATGATAATTAAATAGCTTAAATCCATCAAGGAATCTAAAAGAAGCTTCCATAAAATGAAGAACTCAATCGAAACAGTAGTTATGAAAATCTTAAGCTACAGACAAAAAATACCTTTATACTTTATACAATAAGATTAAAGAGAAAAGATTACTTTTAGGCTTTCAAAATATAAATCAAATGTTTTAATATTCTATTTTGTACTAGATAATCATCATACAATGAAAAAATAAAAAAATTTGAATATTAATAATATTAATCTAAGATGCAGGAATATAAATTATTCCCGGGTTGATCCAGCTTTAAAGTGCAAAAAGGTGATAAATCCAATCCTTAGTCATCCTATTCACACTGTGCTAGGTTACAAACATAGTTTATAAACACCATACTTAGTCATCCTATTCACACTGTGCTAGGTTACAAACAAAGTTTATAAACACCATACTTAGTCATCCTATCCACACTGTGTTTGTTTACAAACAAAGTTTATAAACACCATACTTAGTCATCCTATTCACACTGTGCTAGGTTACAAACAAAGTTTATAAACACCATACTTAGTTATCCTGTTCACACTGTGCTAGGTTACAAACAAAGTTTATAAACACCATACTTAGTCATCCTATTCACACTGTGCTAGGTTACAAACAAAGTTTATAAACACCATCCTTAGTCTTACTCTTCACACTGTGCTAAGTTACAAACAAAGTTGAGGGTAAAAAAAGATAATGAATACCATCCTTAGTCTTAATCTTCACACTATGCTAGGTTTCAAACAAAGTTAAGTGTAACATAAAAACAAAGATAATGAAAACCATCCTTAGTCTTACTCTTCACACTATGCTAGGTTTCAAACAAAGTTGAGAGTAACATCAAAACAAGGGTGATTAATAACATCCATAGTCATCATATCCACACTGTGCTAGGTTTCAAACAAAGTTAAAAGTAGCATCAAAATAAATTTGATAAATACTATCCTTAGTCAACTTATCCACACTATGCTAGGTTTCAAACAAAGTTAAGAGTAACATCAAAACAAATATAATGAATACCATCCTAAGTTTTAATCTTCACTCTATGCTAGGTTACAAACAAAGTTGAGAGTAGCATCAAAACAAATTGGATAAATACTATCCCTAGTCATCCTATCCACACTGTGCTAGGTTTCAAACAAACTTGAGAGTACAATCAAAACAAATTTGATAATTACTATCCCTAGTCATCCTATCCACACTATGCTAGGTTTCAAACAAAGTTGAGAGTAGCATCAAAACAAATTGGATAAGTACTATCCCTAGTCATCCTATCCACACTGTGCTAGGTTTCAAACAATGATGGAATGATAGCTCAAATAATAGAGTCTATAGCTCAAGTGATAAAATGATGGCTCAAATGATGGAACGAAAGCTCAAATGATGGAGTGATAGCTTAAATAATGGAGCGATAACTCAAATGATAGAGTGATAACTCAAATGATAGAGTGATAACTCAAATGATAGAGTGATAACTCAAATGATAGAGTGATAACTCAAATGATAGAGTGATAACTCAAATGATAGAGTGATAACTCAAATGATGGAGTGATAGCTCAAATGATGGAGTGATAACTCAAATGATAGAGTGATAACTCAAATGATAGAGTGATAACTCAAATGATAGAGTGATAACTCAAATGATAGAGTGATAACTCAAATGATAGAGTGATAACTCAAATGATAGAGTGATAACTCAAATGATAGAGTGATAACTCAAATGATGGAGTGATAGCTCAAATGATGGAACAATAGCTCAAATGATGGAGCGATAGCCAAATGATGAAAAATAACTCAAATGATTGAGAGATAGTCTATCATTTTGTGCTGTTCATAATCTTAAAGTTCAGCCTCTTTAGTAATTGAGCAGAGTGTGCCTTTTCACTCCTCCTTCTCATTCAGGGTGAATTATTGATTTTAGGATTCATTGGGATTCAATGCATTTATACTCTTGTCTTACAGCCTAGATAAATTAAATTTCAGGATTCAATATTTAAAATGAAGTTTGAAGAAAAGTAGTTTGAGTAAATGTTCTGCAGGCTTTTTTGAATTTTATAGGAACAAATTTCCTAATATGATTAAAAAAAAATCTTAGACAACCACTCTAAGACCACATCAAAAACAAATCATCTATCTAAACCCAGATGGAATAAAAGATCTTTGCCTCTAAACTACAACTCTTTTATGATAGAAATAAGATGAATAAGGCTTAATGAAAAAAAACTATGTTGTTATGAATTAACATTTCAGTTCAGAGTACGTGCCGGCACTCTCGAAGAATATTATAGCTGGATTGTAAAGGTTAAAATCACATTATATATTAAACCTTAGCTGTCCTAATATTGTGATGTTACACTATGTGACTAAATATCTGTGGTACCAAGATCACATATATAGGTCAACCCTCCTGACAAAGAGAGGCTAATTTATTGGAGAGATGATATTAGCTGTAATATCACATATTTGGAACTCAAAACAGAAAAGTTTTATCCAATGTTTATTAATGAAAATATGAAAACAATGATGACAACATCCATAAAAAAAAGCTCTGAAAGGTAGGATAATTATATGACATAAAAAATCATTGTCAAAAAAATTATATATGAACGTATGGACATTCTGGTAACGATTGTAGAGTTGCTACACTTTCTAAATCATACCTAACTGTTATAGGAATCATCATGCAAAGTTTGAAATCGAAAGGACGATTCTAGCATGTCCAACGGACGGACGGACCCTTATAGAAAAGCTTAGCTTTTCAAAAATAGCTTGGTTTAAAAAAAAAGATTTAATAAACTTTGTCTGTCCTAATTTTATAAGATTTATGGACGTTATACTTATTCTGAGAGAGTCTAACATTATTTTGTTTGCAAAAGATTTAATACTTTCAAAATGAGGCCTCCATATATGTACAATAAGCTCAACAAGCTTAAAAGGACCCTAATATGTCTTATTTTTATCTCTGTACAATATTTTAAAACAGCGGCTACGCCCCTAAAGGAACCCGGTATTAGTGTCGGACTGATTATGGCGTAACAAAAAAAATTAGCCAATGAGAGGACATTATTGACCAATGGTAAAATTCATAGTGGCCTCTCATTGGCTAATTTTTTTTGTTACGTCATAATCAGTCCGACACTAATACCGGGTTCCTCCTAAAGCCTCTGGGGGCACTTAAGGTAAGTCAACCTTTCACTAAAAATTTTAGTTTTAAAAAGAAATGGGGCAAGCAAGAGTAAAGGTTACTACCTCAAAAATTGTTAAATACCTTTAGTGTAGACTCCTTTAAACAGACAGACAAATATACATCCTATTATTTTTTAAAAGAAATAGTTCAGCAATAGCAAACATCATATATACTTATTTGTTAGTTAATTTTAAATTCAACAATATGCAGGCAATATTAAAAAACTAAAAAGGAAAGAATAGTTATTTCTCGTATCGTATTATAAACGGCTTTCCGCGGATATAGAATGTACAATTATAAGATTAAAACTAGTTTTTTTTAGCCCCGAGGTGCCGGAGGCTGGAAGCTGGAAGCTGGTTTTAATCTTATGATTGTACATTTTTATATTCGTAGAAAGCTGGATATAATACGATGCTAGACATAGTTTTTTCGTATAGATGAGAACCGGTTCCTATCCACCGGATTCGAATGAATACGAGAAAATATTTTAAGTAAACAAAATAGAAGAATGTTCCTTTAAGCAATATGATCTTTATACATTTACCATTGGGTTTTACACTCTTTTTATTATTCTATACAAATTTTTACATTCTAGATATCATATAATTCTACAACATAAGCACTTTTGAACAGTTTTATAGCAAATATATATATTTTTTAAAACAATGATATAACAGTTTCTTGAAAAATGAAATAGAAATATCAATTATTTATCAAATTTCTTTTGAAAACTAAATTTTAAAAGAGCGAAAATATATTTCTTTTATTTAGAATTTTTTTTTGGGTTCAACATTTGCAGACTTTTGATACATTTGATTGGATTGCACAAACTAAAAGTGGACCAGTATAATTTACAGTCCAATGCCCGCCCTACCCCTTTCTTCCCCCCTCAAGGTTACTCTTTAAAAACACTCGTTTCGTGATAATTTTACCTGTAAGCAATACAGAACTCCTCTCCCAGATTCCATGTGAGATGTATAATCTCTGAGTCTAGGGTGAACGGGATACAGATGCCTGCCAGCAGGATGTCCCGCAGGGACAGGTTCAATAACAGGTAGTGCCCGGTGTTCCGACTTCTCCTACAAAACAAATTAAAATGTTATTAATCTGCAAGCTTAGCAACTTAAAGTTATATCTGGTTCAAAAATCTTATTTACATAAGTTGTCAAGGACGTTCAAGCCTTTTGCAAACCAAAAACATTTGATATAGGGAGGGAGAATTTTGAGGGAGGCTCCCTTTTATCAGGTTTTTCGGACGTTGTCTAACTTGTTTTAGCAACTACTGTTTATAAAAATATATTGAAATAAAAAAAGCTGTTGATAGTTATCTGTATTACACTTATCTTAAAGGGATAGTTGCATGAAGTGCATTTCAAGAATAAGATATAATTTTAAGTTACAAAAAATAAAAAATGCCCCACAAATTGAAATAGAACATTTAAGAGGAAATAATTTACAGTTCACTAAATTCAAGTTTAAATGCATTTCGTGCAACTACCCCTTTGATTAGAAACGAGAAGAGTTTAATATAAGAATTTATTAGAGGTCCTAAAAATCTTGTAATCTTTCAATCTTTGATAAATCCAGGGATTTTAAGGGATAAGACAATAGAAGTTAAATTGATGTACATCTTCAATTATGATAAAAAAAATTACCCTTTGTTAAAATCAATGGTTGACAAGTTTTTAAAACTGCTTGTTCAAACTAACCCATAAAGAAATAAGGGGTATAGTTCTTTCCACGACATCCCTCTATAAGGAGCGATTCTTCGTATTTTTAAAATGGCTTTTTATAGGTTATTTTAGGTTAGGTTAGGTTATATTGTGTTAGGTGATTGCCCCACAGGGTTAGGTAATTGGCCCCACAGGGTTAGAGCCCCCCGCAGGGGCTAGAAATAGGAAAAAAGCTACTGTGAAAAATACGAAGAATCGCTCCTTATGGAGGGATGTCGTGGAAAGGACTATACCCGAAATAAGAAGAGTAATCATAGTTTTTAAGCCAACAATTGATATTTCATATTTAAAAAACTTTGGGATACCAGTACTATCTTTAGTCCAATGTCCCCTCCCTCCCTGGATATAGCAACAAACAAGAAAGATAACTTAACAGATTAAATTAAATTTCATAATTGGAAACTTCAAAAGTTCAAAATAAGAATCCCTCTTTTATATTTCATTTTTTTAAGTTTACAATATAATGTAAAATCGAGGTATTTGTTTAAAGATTAAAGACTGGTAAATGAAATATAAGTTACTAGCGGCTTCGCCCCTAGCCTCTAGGGGCTTTGCCCCAAGAGGTTTGATCAATCCAATTTTCGTATTTTAGATTTAAAATAAAAAGAAAAAGAAAAAAAAATTTGGGGGGGGGGGAATTATTTTTTTTTTTTTTGGGGGGGGGGTAGTCGACCCCACTATTTTATTTTTAGTTTTAAAAAGAAAAATTTTTTTGGGGGGGGGGTGTATTTTTATTTTTGTCCCACCCCCCAAGAAAATAGTTATAAACCTTCCCGGGAACTATGAGAAGCTACCCTGTAAAGGAGAACCCTATCGGTTCAGCGGTTAGCGAGATCCTTCGCTACAAACAAACAAACAGACAGACATCGTTCTACTTTGTATTATAGATAGCCTATATATTTATATATGTCATTTTCATATAATTTGCAAGGTATCTTTAGGGATAAGACAATAATTTAGAGATAATTTACATTCTAATGTCCCCTCCTTCCCTGAATTTTTATCTGATTTCATAAGATTATCTGGATGCTACATAAATATCATCAAAGATTAAAAGTAGAAATTCTCGATATTAAGTTTTGTACTGCATAAGTTAAAAGACACAATGAATCAAGCCAATTAATATGATTGCTAGATAATTTTCTTAGATTCATATTGACTTTTCATGCGATTTCAATGCTAAAAACTTTGTAATGTTTGTTTTTGTTGTATTGAGTTGTTAAGTAAGATTATATTAGCCCATAATACATAGTACGTGCTGTACATATCTTATAAATAAACCTTTGTGGCAGATAAGCAGGCCTTGCCAGGGAGGAAGGGGACATTGTGAATCATACTAGTACCCCAAAGTTGCTTTCAAACATGCTATTATTTATTGGATCAAAAAACTTTGGGGACTTCTCAAAAATCTTGATTGTGCTTAACTCTGATAATTAAGCATTGGGAATGTTTATCAATTTCTCGGCCATTGTCTTATCCCTTAAGATCCCTGGTACATCACCCAAAGTAATGCAGTTACGAGTGTTATTTGATATCTAATATTTCCTTTGTGTTTACTTAGGAAATCTTTACTTTATTTCAAAACGAGTGGCTGCGCCCCTAGCATCTATGGGCTTTATATTCGACGGGATATGAAAGGGTAGAAAAATAGCCTAAAACCATACAAGACTTATTTAAAATAAATACCCCAAAACCATCTCAGCACCTATAAGAAGCTTCACTGTAAAGGAGAATATTATCGGTTCTGCGGTTAGCGAGATCCTTCGGTACAGACAAACAGACATCCTGTTACTTTATTATAAGGACTAGCGGCTTCGCCCCTAGCCTCTAGGGGCTTTGCCCCAAGAGGTTTAATCAACCTAATTTTTCATATTATAGATTTAAAAAAAAAAAGTTGAAATTTTTTTTTTTGGGGGGGGGTATTTTTCATTTTTTTGGGGGGGTTAGGGGTTTCCCACCCCCCAAGAAAATAGCTTAAAACCATCACAGGACCAGTAGGTATATTCCCTGAAGAGTAGAGCCCAATCGGTTCAGTGGTTACTGAGATCGTAAGCTTCAGACGGACAGACAGACGGACAGACGGACAGACAGACAGACAGACATCGTTCTACTTTGTATTATAGATATAAGGATTATGTAATTTTTAGTTTTTACAAAATAAGATTTAAACTAAATCAACATGTTTTTTATAAACTTAATAAAACTGAGTCAGCTATTTTTCAAAAGTTTATGTAAAAGGTATTTTTAAAATACAATAAATTTAGGTTTAAATGCCTGGGTCTATAAACAGCAGGTTTTTTTGTTCGTGGTTTGATATCCTTTTTAGAATTGTAGGGGAATACCTTGGCCCATAAACAGGTGTTATCGACCTCTATTTTACCCAGGGAGGGTGGGGACATTGGACTGTAAATTATATTGGTCCTTATTAAAGTCGTATAACCACGTTCTCTCATTCATTGGCTTTATAACATTGGGTAGTTTAATGAAATATTGATGAGAATCTTTCAGCTAATAATTTCAATCCACAGAAGGTTAATTTTGTTTCAAATCATTGGGAATTACATTTTTATTCCCAATGATGGTAATAGTTATTTCTTTCATCGTATTATAAACCGCTTTCCGAGGATATAGAATGTACAATTATAAGAATAAAACTAGTTTTTTTAGCCCCGAGGTGCCGAAGGCACGGGCTAATAAAACTGGTTTTAATCTTATGACTGTACATTTCTATATTCGTAGAAAGCTGAATATAATACGATGCTAGACATAGTTTTTTCCACCGGATTCGAATGAATACGAGAATATTATTTTCCCAGATTATATTACCTGGTGCAGAGAGATGATACAATAAAAAGCAAGTTTCCGAGTACAGCTACAACAATTGTGACTAAATACAGTGTGATCCACCTCCATTTGTTTATCATCATTGGGATATTATATTACCTGGTACAGAGTGAGGATACAATAAAAAGCAAGTTTCCGAGTACAGCTACAACAATTGTGACTACATACAATGTGATCCACCCCCATTTGTTTATCATCATTGGGATATTATATTACCTGGTGCAAAGTGAGGATACAATAAAAAGCAAGTTTCCGAGTACAGCTACAACAATTGTGACTACATACAGTGTGATCCACCCCCATTTGTTTATCATCATTGGAATATTATATTACCTGGTACAGAGTGAGGATACAATAAAAAGCAAGTTTCCGAGTACAGCTACAACAATTGTGACTACATACAATGTGATCCACCCCCATTTGTTTATCATCATTGGGATATTATATTACCTGGTGCACAGTGAGGATACAATAAAAAGCAAGTTCCCGAGTACAGCTACAACAATTGTGACTACATACAATGTGATCCACCTCCATTTGTTTATCATCATTGGGATATTATATTACCTGGTGCAAAGTGAGGATACAATAAAAAGCAAGTTTCCGAGTACAGCTACAACAATTGTGACTACATACAGTGTGATCCACCTCCATTTGTTTATCATCATTGGGATATTATATTACCTGGTGCAAAGTGAGGATACAATAAAAAGCAAGTTTCCGAGAACAGCTACAACAATTGTGACAACATACAATGTGATCCACCCCCATTTGTTTATCATCATTGGGATATTATATTACCTGGTACAGAGTGAGGATACAATAAAAAGCAAGTTTCCAAGAACAGCTACTACAATTGTGACTACATACAATGTGATCCACCCCCATTTGTTTATCATCATTGGGATATTATATTACCTGGTACAGAGTGAGGATACAATAAAAAGCAAGTTTCCGAGCACAGCAACAACAATTGTGACTACATACAATGTGATCCACCCCCATTTGTTTATCATCATTGGGATATTATATTACCTGGTGCAAAGTGAGGATACAATAAAAAGCAAGTTTCCGAGCACAGCAACAACAATTGTGACTACATACAGTGTGATCCACCCCCATTTGTTTATCATCATTGGGATATTATATTACCTGGTGCACAGTGAGGATACAATAAAAAGCAAGTTTCCGAGTACAGCTACAACAATTGTGACTACATACAATGTGATCCACCCCCATTTGTTTATCATCATAGGGATATTATATTACCTGGTGCACAGTGAGGATACAATAAAAAGCAAGTTTCCGAGTACAGCTACAACAATTGTGACTACATACAATGTGATCCACCCCCATTTGTTTATCATCATAGGGATATTATATTACCTGGTGCACAGTGAGGATACAATAAAAAGCAAGTTTCCGAGTACAGCTACAACAATTGTGACTACATACAGTGTGATCCACCCCCATTTGTTTATCATCATTGGGATATTATATTACCTGGTGCACAGTGAGGATACAATAAAAAGCAAGTTTCCGAGTACAGCTACAACAATTGTGACTACATACAATGTGATCCATCCCCATTTGTTTTCAGAATTGATCACATAGCCCTCGTCTGAGAATACCTGAAATTAAAATAGCTATAGAATAGTTTTAGACTGCTTTCCGCGGATATAAAAATGTACAATTATACTATTAAAACCACGGCATTAAGGCACGGGCTAACAAAACTTGTATCAATTTTATGATTTAAATTTAAATATTCATAAAAAAAATGTTTGTAATACGATGACATACATGATTTTTCAGTATGGCTTAGAACCAGTTCTAATCCAGTGGATAATCATCAGTTTCGAAGCTATACTGGAATATTTTTTTTTTTACAGAAATATCGTGGATTTCCCTCACATTACCTAGCGAGCTCAGGAAACCTCTTCCCCTTTTTATTGAATAAATTGAAAATAAGCCTGTAAGTCTTATATTTAGATTTTTTATATTAAAGAAAACCCCTAGAGTTTAATATAATGGTATAGTGTTAGATATCTAAACTATATATGTCTGAATTTATATTCTAAATTTATATCCTCCCCCCCCCCCCCCCCCCCACCAAATTATCATATGTTGCACACAGGGATCTAAAGGGATAAGACAATAGCCAATAAATTGATGTACAAAATTACCCCTTATGTAGATTACAATTATTGGTTGAAACGTTTTGACATTCAACTTGAATAAACAACCAATCAAAATAATAAAATAGTCCCCAAAGTTTTTAAGCGCACGAATAAGAAAACTTTATTGTAGAACTTTTGGGACTAGTATAATAGACAGTAGGGTGGGTTCATATCGGAATTAGACAAAGCGGGGATATGCAACAGATAAAATTAACCTTAAAAACATTTCTGACCGAAAAAGAATTTTAAAAAATTGAGTTTTAGAACACGACCACTTAAAAATATAATTCATTACTTATTAGTATGCAAAGACGACATTCAAAAAATTTTTTGAATCAGAACTATGGCTTCATGGTGCTCCCTGGAAAGGCCTTTAGGGGCTGAATCAGGAACTTTTGTCCGTTTCAAAATATCTCGTTCCTAGCCTTAGAAATCACTAAAAAACCAAAAAATTTTAAGGTTTATTGAGAATTGTCCAATTTGTAGAGGTTTTTTAGATTTTCTCAGGCTAGGAACGAGATTTTTTTAAACGGACAAAAGTTCCTGACTCACCTTCTCAAGGCATTTCCAGGAAGCCCCATGAAGCTATAGTTCTGATTTAATAAATTTTTTACTCCCATTTACAAAAAGCTATACAATAGAATGTCTGGTCGTCAGCGGTTTTAAGACTTAGGATAAATTTTCAATCATCCAGAGGTGTATTATATCTATATAAATTGAGTGCAGATCCCCGCTTTGGCCTCAGAAAAAAAATGTCCAAAATCGACCCACCCTAATAGACAGTCTATTATCCCCTCCCTCCCTGTGTTGCACATTAATTATTCTCTTTCAAGTTATAATTTGAAATAATTAATTTAGACTACTCGTATCTAAAGGTTCTAATTGACCAGATAATTATATTAGGAATTTCAATTTAACTAATGTTCAAATTTTTGTTTAAAAGTAAAGTTTAATAATATAAATTATTTATTTATTAGCGGCTGCGCCCCTTGTATTCCAAGGGTTAGAAAAAGCAGAAAAGCGGCCTAAAACCATCCCTGGACCTATGTGGAGCTTTCCTTAATTGGAGAACTATCTCAATTCATTAGTAATTGCAATCTTAAGCTTTTAAATAATACTAGTTGAATCGGCCCTAGCATCCAGGGGAGGGCACTGGAGGTCAGGAAAATAGCTTCAAACCACTTAACACATGTATAAAGATTCCCTGAAAAGTCAATCTATTGGACCACC
Source organism: Acartia tonsa (assembly GCF_053477335.1). Classification (NCBI taxonomy): domain Eukaryota; kingdom Metazoa; phylum Arthropoda; class Copepoda; order Calanoida; family Acartiidae; genus Acartia; species Acartia tonsa. The sequence continues at coordinate 55,417,949 of NC_137261.1, forward strand.
ATTTTCGACATCTTTAGCTACAGACAATATTACTTTATATAATTGGATGATATGTGTGTTTTATCGGCATCTCGAGGCTAAAAAACAAATTTTTTATATCAACGGAAAGCTGTTTATAATACGATGCGATGGATAACTATTGAAAACATGAGAAAAGTTGCTAGTCTCCGTCTGATAAGAAATGGGTTTGCCTAGCCAGCATAATCATATATTTATACAAACAAAAAGCAAATCAATAATCCGATGACAATCTAATTCATGGTATGATTCCGTGCAGTACTAATTCTTAAGTTCTTTTAAGTCTTACAAATTCTATTATATACAGAAGTAAGATTTTTTGTCTAAAGCTTTAGATTTCGATAACTACAGGACTGATATTTCCCGAACTGGTTTTAGTCTATTTTATTTCTAGATTTAGGTCTTGAGATGGTTTTAAGCTATTTTATACCCTCTTTGAATACAGTGCCCCAAGATGCTAGGGGTGCAGCAGCTATCATTTTGAAATGTACAAAAAAAAACAGTGATTTCCAAAAAACAAAAATAGTACTTTTTAAACTTGCATACATTCTCGGACTACTGGGTATCTGCCATCAATATTTCACATATCAAATATTACAAATTTGTATGTTTTGTCAGGGAGGGAGGTGACATTGGGCTGTGAATTTCACTAGTCCCTAAAGTTTCATAATAATGTTTTCTTATTCGTTGTCTTAACAACTTTGGGGAATTTTAATGAATTTTGATTGGTTGGATTATTAAGTTTAATGTTCAAACATTTCAACCACAAATTGTAATCTATAGAAGGGGTAATTGTGTATCATCATTGGGTATTAAATCAATTTATCGGCCATTGTCTTATCCCTTTAGTTTCCCGATGTTTTGTCCTGTTTCATCAGATTTTATATTTGAAAGAAAAACAAAAAGTGAAAAATATGGCAAAGTTTTGGAAAGTAAACACAAAGTTTCAAAAGAGACATTTTTAAAAGCGAAGCGTAGCTTTTCTCTAATTAGGGTCGGTCCGTCCGTACGTCCGTCCGTACGTCCGTCCGTCCGTAACGGATAGCTTTTTTCGTTAATTTAGGCATGTTAGAATTGTCCTATCGATTTCAAATTTTGCATGGTGATTCCTTAATAGTTAGGTACGATTATGAAAGCGTAGCAACTCTATAATCATTAACAATATGTCCGTACGTCCGTTTTAAACATGTTGATTTTTGTAACTTTTTTAACAACAAATTCTTATGTGATCAAATCATCCGATTGATCTGATTTTTGGTATATTGATTCCTGGGAGAACAAAGTATAATGTTATAAGCGAAGCAACTCTATAATCAAGTCCTAAAAATGTAGGTATGTCCATAAACATTATTATGTATAAAGCAGTTTTTCAACAAATTTACTTAGAATTTTGCTTCGAGTCTTATATATTTATATTCTGATTGTTTAATTCTGACAATATATAAGTGTTAATGTCCGTTTGTCCTACCGTTTCAGTGCTTCGCTTTTATGGATGTTGTCATCCTTGTTTAAGTTGAAACATTGTGGCTCGACATGACTGCAACTCTAGTATGATTACCAGAATGTCTGTATGTTCATTTAGAATTTTTTTAAAACTTTATTACAACAATTTTTATAAGATATTTATCTCTCATTTTTGATATAGAATTCCATAGGACTTTTAGGCTCAAGTCTTAAAATACAACTATGCTCTTATTAAGCATCCGGTATTCATCTAATTTTGGGTTAGCGGAATTTTCATTAGTCTTCCAGAAAATGTTGTATATTGAATTGCATTGCTAAAATTATCAATGTTTGTTTGTCCATCTGATTTGTTTGGCTTCACTTTTTTAGATGATGTCATCCTTGTTTTTGTTGTGTTTTTTTGAGTAGCAACAAAAGTTTTTTTTGTATGAAGAAATGTGTTTGTTTTGTTAAAGTGCTGAGTATTAAAAATTCAATATTCTCTCTCTATCTACATCACTATCAGGGTTCGGCAGCCATTGTCGTAACTCCCTTCTATATTGTTTGAAAATCTACATCTAAATACGCTTCTAACTCAATTATTTTGCTCGGCAGCCAAGCGAAAATTAATGGCTAGTAATGGCTGAACCGCAACTGACTCGCAGCCGAGTTGCTTTTTTTCTCATAAATTTTGGCGGCTGCCATGCTATGCTCTCTATGAAGATTTCCTTGAAAACAAATACAAATTCTCTGATTCTACAGAGAGTAATGTACTCTTCTAGTTATGAAGGTCTTGTTTAATGTTTTTCTTTTTAAAAGCGAAGCTTTTCTTTAATTAGGATCGGTCCGTACATAACGGATAGCTCTTTTCGTTGATTTAGGCATGTTAGAATTGTCCTATCGATTTCAAACTTTGAATGATGATTCCTATAGGAGTTAGGTACGAGTTAGAAAGCAAAGCAACTCTATAATCGTTACCAAAAAGTCCGTACGTCCATTTTAAAAATATTACTTTTTAACAACAAATTTTTATGTATTAAATTGGTCTGCTTGTTGGAATACTGATTCCTAGGACAACAAAGTACAAAGTTATCAGCGAAGCATCTCTATAATCAAGTCCTAAAAATGTAAGTATGTCCATAAAAAGTATTCTGTATTTAAGTAGTTTTTCAGCAAATTAACATATAAATTTGTTTCGAAATTATAATCTATAATTCTGATTATTCAGTTCTGACACTCTTCAAAGGTTAATGTTTGTTTGTCCTACCGTTTCAGAGCTTAGCTTTTATGGATGTTGTCATCCTTTTTCAAAAAACTTCAGTAGTGGTAATTCAAGAATAATTAAAATTAGATGATTATCCTATCCTAAAAATCCTAAAAAATTTCAGATTATAAAATTACATAAAGTTACAATCAGACCGAATCATTACAGGAATCTTAGTAAATAATCAAGATAGATAGAAAGTATACCATATATGTAAAACAGTTTTCACTAATATTTCTTATGTTGGCAAATGGATTTAGTTTTCTTCATTTAATTTATCAAGTTGACATGTGTTCACAGAGAGGGTGGGGGCATTGGTCTGTAAAAAAAACTAGTCTAGTTTTTAAATGACCTCTAAATACTTTTTTAGCCGGATACCGGATATCCGGTATCCGGATAGTTTCAATATCAAGTATCCAGCCGGATATCTAGCCAACGCTCGATATCCGGCAAACTACCGGATATCCGGCAGTAAAAAGCAGCCGAATATCCGGTATCCGGATAGTTTCAGTATCCTGTAACCGGCCGGATATCCGGCCAAACCGGATATCCGGCCCAACCCTAATACAAACCGCCTTGTTTCAAAGTTTCTATAAATATTAAGCTACAGAAGGGGAAATTTTGTTTATCATAATTGATGATGAACATCAATTTATCGTCCAATTTCTTATCCCGTAATAACCCTGAATTTGAAAGGTTGGATGGAAATCAATTATCATAAATGTCAGAGATAAAACATTGTTTCCAAAATTTAAATGTATTTCTCTCATTAGATTTTCTGTTTAATTAGTTTGATATTAATTAATATTCTTCAAGAATTTCTATTTTATTAAGCTAGATTTATAGTAGATAGAGGTATGTACGTAGATATTGCTGAAACAATAAAAAAAATGACGTCATACTGGCCAATTATTGGTCAATTCAAATGTATACTGGTCTGCCATTGGTAATTTAGTATGTGTATTGGCCTATCATTAGTTATTTGTATTGTATGGCGTCATTTTTTATAGGCACCTTAATGAGCTTCAATGTGGATATCAGTGTCTATTATCTATGTCTATTATTTTTGTATTCTTTGGACTAGTCTCTATTTTTCAGTGAAACTTCTTATAGGACCAGGGCTGATATGCATCCCCCTTCTTAGATGCTCTTAGAAGATAGGGGCGCAACTGCTGGTTTTTTAAAAAGGTGTACAAAATTATGTTTGATATAAAACATGCCTAAACGTAATAGTTTATGCATGTATTCATGCCTACTTTTCATTGATGTAAGAAAGTGAGAATAAGACCCCGGAAGATATAGCCCCAGTCAGCCGCAGTCAAACCGCTTAATTTTGTATAATCCGCAACCGAATCCGCCAATTATTTAAAAATAGATTACTAACCAAGTGCCTAAAAAAGCTTTTTTTATAATAAGGTTCCGTTCGTCCGTAAGGGACCTCTCTTATCATTAATGTAAGCATGTTATAATTGTCATATCAATTTTAAACTCAGCATGTTTATAACTGAGATAGTTAGGTACACTTTAGAAAACGTAACCTCTCTATATTCAAGTCAGAAAACGTATGTTAACATCAAATATCTTGTACTTAAGCTTATTAAATGACATAATTAAAATTTTTAGCTGGTATATGTTTGTCAATGTTAGTTATATCAAGCTGCCCTTTTGGGTCATGGAAAGAAAAAAAGTTGCGGGTTTCCTAGGATTTTCCCAGTAGCTTTTGAAAGGTTATTTTAGGTTATGTTAGGTTAAGTAAATGTTAATGATTGCCCTAAGAGGGTTAGAAAATATACCCCGCAGGAGCTAGAAATAGGAAAAAAGCTACTGTGTAAATGCGACGAAAACCGCAACTTCGTTTTCTTTCCATGATCCTTCCTTTTTTCAAATTAATTCGTCATATAAATGAGCGGATGCCGATCCTTAAGAATTTCTTAGCAAGTATATACAGAGGCCTCAAAAATAAATAAACAATCAGAAAAGAATTTTACTTTAGGCATTTTTCTCACTAATTTATTCATTTCATAACACAATTTTAAAATTAAATATCATGAAACTGTTTCATATTATGGCCTATTTATTGATCTAATGTGGATAAAAGTATAAATATTATTACAAAATAAAGACAGCTTTTTGCTTGACTTAAAATTTTGCAAATGTAAACAAATATTGAGGGAGAATGTTGTTTTGAATGGGAAGAGTCCAGGGATCTTAAGAGATAAGACAATAGCCGATAAATGAACGTAAAAACCCAATGTTGATACACAAATTAACCCTTCTGTAGATTAAAATTATTGGTTAAAAGAATTACTACCAATTTGTAACCAACCAATTAAGAACCCCAAGTTTTTAAAATATCAAATAATATAATGCGGTTGTAAAACTTTGGATACCAGTGTAATTATCAGTCCAATGTCCCCTCCCTCTCTGGGAGTTTTGAATCAATCTTAAACATACCTCTTTTTATAGTATATTGGCCACATAATAAATATATTAAACATAGAGTTAAAAATTATTCGAAATCTCATATTGAAATTATTAGCGGCTGCTATACAATAGAATCAAAATTCTCCATATTGGAAGTAAATTAGAAGGTGTTATAATATAGCCTAAACCCATCCCATGACTGGGAACTATTTGAATCTTCCCTAATCACTGGTTAACTACTGTAATCTGTAAGAAGTCTAAAGCTGGTCCAAATGGGCTTTACTCTTCAGCAAAATAAATGGCTTCGGGTGGTTTTAGACTATAAATCTGATCTCCCTTGCCCTCCCCTAGTAGCTGGGGGAATAGATCTTTAGTATAGATGTATATACAGACAACTACCTCCCTCTTATTTTCAAAGAACTCTTTCGTCTGCTTCTAAATTATTTTCTGCTACTTGGCTGTGGTAATATAAGCGATACCATTGGTTGATTTTTAATGACACAATGGAAAGGTTGCACCAGGTGGTTGGATGTGGAGATACAGTTATTTAACCCTTTCTCCCTCTAGTGTTTTACTCTAATGCTGGGGGCGAGATAAGTAGTTTCAACCTAAAGATTATAAATTTTATCTAATATTATACCTTTATACGCAGAGAAAAATTTATGAAAGTGTGAAAATATTGTATAAATAAGATGTCTGAAAAAAAATATTTTTTCCAGAAAATGAAAAAGATATTTTTATTTTTGATATACCTACTAAACAAGGAATAATATTTCTATATAGATGACAAAAAATGAACAATGTATTTAAAACAGACATTTTTAAAAGCGAAGCTTTTCTATAATTAGGGTCGGTTTGTCCGTCCGTCCGTCCGTCCTTCCGTAACGGATAGCTTTTTTCGTTCATTTAGGCATGTTAGAATTGTTCTATCGACTTCAAACTTTGCATGATGATTCCTTTAGGAGTTAGGTACGATTTAGAAAGCGTAGCAACTCTATAATCGTTACCATAATGTCCGTACGTCCATTTTAAACATGTTAATTTTTAACTTTATTAACAAAAAATTTTTGGGGATATAATAATCCGCTTGATCTGATTTTTGGAGAACTGATTCCTATTACAATAAGGTACAATAATATAAGCGAAGCATCTCTTTAATCAAGTCCTAAAATGTCAGTATATCCTTAAACAGAATTCGGTATTTAAGAAGTTTCGCAACAAATTTACGTATAAATTTGTCAAAACATATGTATTTATATTTTGTATATTCAGTTCTGACACTTCACAAGAGTTAATGTTCGTCTGTCATACCATTTCAGAGCTTCGCTTTTATGGATGTTGTCATCCTTGTTAGAGTTTAAATTAAATGTAAAATAGTTAAGCAAAAAAGCAATCAGTTCTTATCTGTGTTTAGGTATTTAATTCTTAAAATAAAGTAATAGGATCTCTGTTTATATGTCTGTACCGAAGGATCTTGCTAACCGCTAAACCGATATGGTTCTCCTTTACAGTGTAGCTTCTGGTAGGTCCTGGGAAGGTGCTAGGGCACCACCACACTCCCAGGAGAAATCACCAAAAATTTTAAAAAATATATAAAGCGCTGCAAAGCGGATAATTTTTGGTAAACATTTAATCTTATCATAGATTGAAAAGAAAACATTTTACGTGCTCCTAGAGGCCTCTAGTGGCAGCTGCTACTATAATAATATATTCATTTACAGACGGAGAGGCCCTAAGTATTAAGTAGCTACGCTGTTAAAATAACTAAAGTCGTGTCCACAATATGATCTTGACCCATATAAAGATATACATATATAACATAATATATTCTTGGACTATAATAAACAAGGATGACAACATCCATAAGTAGCACAAAAAAAGACTAACATACAAATAGTGTTTTAAAAAAGATGTTCAGTGGCCATAACGTTATAATAAATAGAAATGTTTATATAATTTTATAAAAGCAAATCTCCTGTATTATGACCAACAGACTAACGGACCAAGTAAGCTAGATAAAAAATATGCATATTCATCCAAGAGATCAGTCGGCTTAGTTGGGAGCTGAGAAACTAACAGACAGACGGAAATATCTAATTATAGAGTAGCTTCGCTACTAATAACGAAGTTGGCAAGGGTTAGAAAATCAGATAGACCTATACATATATATTAACATGAGGCCTAGAACAACTTGGGAAAATTCCTCAATCACGGACACGAATCTCATTCATTTCCGCCGGATACAAACCGGTTCTAAGACTTGATTAAATAGCATCTCACATAGGGTTTACTAAAGTTGTCTACGAGGACGTAAATAAAAATCAAAGGATTAGTTGTCAGCCTCATCTTTTGGCTTTTCTTACCTATAACCCTCTATTTTCTATTTTCGTATCTACGGACAACTGCCATATAAAAATTCATGTCATATCTGATAGTAACAACTTTTTAACAAGAAATAAAATCATAAAAAATAATCTTATTACCTATTTAGGTTGTTAGAAATACCTACGGATCAAAAGTTTAATCCTAGTGCAAAACATCATCAAAGAATGGGGAGTAAAAAGTAGAGTGTATATTTAGGTAGCTTAGTAGATAGGTAGCTATATAAATATATAACCCACTCTTTATATGAGTTCATATCTATTAAAAGTCGAAAATACCCTTCCTTATTTCAAACGTTTTTCTATAAAGGGAGTAGTTTTTTGTTTATTTATCTATCAATTTAGTTCAGGTTAGGTTACATTGGATACTTGTTAGCCCCATAGGGGTAAGGCCTAGGCATAGAAAGAAAGAAACAACCACCCCCCCCCCCCCCTCCACAATTTATTTTCAATTTATCTAAAAAAATAAGATGACAGGGTTCATGTCTCGATTGGTACATTTTGAGAAGAAAACTACCTAAAAATAGTTATTTCTCGTATAGTATTATAAACTGCTTTCCGCGGATATAGAATGTACAATTATAAGATTAAAACCAGTTTTTTAGCCCCGAGGTGCCGAAGGCTCCGGCTAAAAAAACTGGTTTTAATCTTATGATTGTACATTTCTATATTCGTAGAAAACTGGATATAATACGATGCTAGACATAGTTTTTTCGTATGGATGAGAACCGGTTCCTATCCACCGGATTCGAACGAATACGAGAAAAGAACTTACCATTTTAACACCAGTATCTGTGACTTTCTCAATGATGTCATTGGCCAGATCATCTAGAGGCTTCAAGCTCATGTCCAGGTTCATTGCTGGAGGTACTACAGAGGATACGTCATAGTCAGAATCCTACAATAATAGATTTGTAAACCTAGATGTCCAGGTTCATTGCTGAAGGTACTACGGAGGATACGTCATAGTCAGAATCCTAAAATAATAGATTTGTTACACTAGATGGTCAATTAGATAGAGCTATCCGTCCAAATAAAAAAAAATGCGGTTGTGATAGATTTAGACAGAATAATTCGGCAAACTAAATAAAAATAACCCTACCTAATCAATTAGATACAATAAACCCAGTGGCTGCTATTCAGCCAACTAATTCCATTTGAAATTGCTGAAATTTAGATACTTTGTTAGAGTAAAGTTGCAGTTAAACTTGTTTTTTTCGTGTAACTGACAGGGAAGTGGGTAAGAAGTGAAGAAAAAAGGTAAGGAGGTTTAGTGGAAATTTTCACTCAGAATTGTTTGTCAGAATCACATTCCCTTTTCCCTGAATAAACCCTTTAATTTTAAAAAGAAATTACAATGTAATATATTTAATACCATAGATTGTAAATCAGACACTAAAATCCGTCAAACAGGTATACATCTATACTTTATTCTTGCAGTACTTTATGGATATTTTCCCTTGTACTTTTTTACCCTACTGGGTGTCTGTCATAGGAAAATTATATCGTTTTTAAAATCCAGAATCGTATCTTTGAAGACATTTGTGTTTCCTAATCTTGTAAATCTGGATATTTGATATTTGTCAAAGTTACTAACAGCGAAGCTTGCTACATTTGGTGGCCAGTAGGTCGGTCAACCCTCATTCAATTCTTACGTTCATTTTAAGCAAACTAATTTTGTCATAATCAATTATTGTTTAATTAACTAGCTTTTTAAAAGTTTTAAAAGCTATTGATCCATCTCAATCCATCGCTACTTTATCAAACTAACATCTTTGTACAGGCCGGCCATGTACCTATATATTTCAAAAAATAATGTTTTTATTTTCAATCGTCTTAAAACTTTTTTGACTTTTTAAACATATTTACACTCGCGCTATATATCTATTAGTGTTTTTTAAAGTTAAATTCTTGTACGATTAAACATAATTTGGTCCAATTATCTGATTTTTTAGCTTTGATGTTTGTTTGTCATCCTTGTTATTATGCAATTAATGCACTGAGCAGTAAGCATTAACATAATTCTTAATTCTAGTTATAAAATCTACTTAAAATCATGAACAATGTATGTTTAGATTTATTTGCAAAAAAATGTGCTTAAAGTCCGATTATAATACAGTTTTATAATAGATACATAGAAAAGTAGATCGTAATGATGGGGTGGGGGAGGGTGGAGGAATTGGACTGTTATCTTATTCGTTGGCTTAAAAACTTTAGATACTTTTATTAAGTATAATTATTTTTTTAATATATAAATATATGAATTCAACAGGGATCTAAAGGCATAATTTATTTACATCCCAAATAATTATACACAAAATTACCCTTTTGTAGATTACAATTAGTAGTTGAAACTTTTGGACAATCAACTTAATGAACCAATCAATCAATGAAGTTCCCAAGGTTGTTAAGCCAACGATTAAGAAAACGTTATTATAAAACTTTGGGGACTAGTGTATTAAACAGCCCAATGTCCCCTCACTCCTTGGAATTCAAGAGCTGATTAATTATAAAGAAGAAGGGAAATTAAATGACATTTTATTTTACTTCTTTAAGAAGAATCCAATATTTTAGTAGACTACCTCCACTTTCCTATTTTTTCAATTTTCATTTTTCTAAAAATTATATTTGGTAACAGAATCATATTTTTAGGTAGGCACACATAAAAGCTCTCTATAAAATTCTGAATGTCTAAACTTTTATGGGAAACCTGATTTTCTATTGAAGATAGAAGTCAGATTTTATTGTATAAAGATTTCTTTGATCAATGTCGGTCCGTCGGTAATGCTATGAAGATTTATGTATTGTGAAATTTTTATTTTAACAGCTGTTTTGTTAGATTTTTTATTATTTTACTGACCAATAGGAATCTCTCTTTCTCAGCTGCTATCTAATTTATAGTACGGAAATTATTGTCCCTTGTTTTTTTTAAGCTTTACTACTTATGTATGTTGCTATCCTTGTTTAAACCTACTTTATCTATCATTACCAAATAAAATCTTCATCTTTTTAAAGCTTATTAAGGATTAAAGGGTTATTGGCACCTCTCTTTCAAAATAAGTAATGTTGACACTTTTTTCTTACATGTAAGGGTGCCCCCATTAACTTAGGTGGGTGTCACATATCATCCACAAAATGTTTGACATTTTCAAACCATCAGAAAAATGATTATTAATGCAAAAACTGCTTCTTCCCCTAGGACATACTGGTCCCCAAAGCTTTATAAAAACGCTGTCTTATTCGTTGGCTTAAAAAACTTATTAGACTTTCATTGAACTTTGATTTGTTGGTTCCAAACTATAAATGTATAAGCATTTATACTGCTAATTACTGATTTAAATCTAATGAAGGGGTAATTTTATTTAAAATTATATGGGAATACATCGATGCATTATCCCTTAAGATACCTGCCTTTGCTTCCTTTAATCATTTAACATCTTATTTAATTTATTGTCTAATTGCGAATATAAAAAACACTGGACAGACAATAAGCGGAAGTGATGGAACACCACTTTGATGTTGAGTACTTGAAGAAAAAAAGGTTTCAAGCATCAACTAATCTCCTGATGACAGACACCCAGTAGATCGAGAAAAGTACATTAAAAGTAAGTTTAAAAAGTACATTGGCAAATGAACACTACAATACTGCTTCTAAAACTCTAAGTGAATCTCTTTGTCTTTATTCATCCTATTGTATAAAGTAGTAAGGTTTTTTTGTCTGTTTCTTAGGATTTTGAAAGCTACTGGACCAATTAAGGTTATTATGTAAGGGAAGCTTCACATTTGTCCCCTGATGGTTTTAGGCTATTTTGTTTTTTAGATTAGAGTCCTAGGATAGTCTTTTCTTATTTCCTTCCCTATCTTACCCCTTTGTATACAAAGTTCCTAAATATTAGGGGAGCAGCCGCTAGTGTCTTTTTAACAAACAATATTAGTAAAACAAAATATGTGCTGTACAAAATCTGACCCAAGAATAACCCCATCTCAATTTTTTCACACTAAGTAAGCCTTTTTTTCACATACACACTTTTACACACACACGCCACACACACCACACACACAAAAAAAAGATGAATGGGTTAATTCTTATTCCCCTGATTTTTTATTGTAAAGTAACATCAAGTGTTTTTCAAGCCCCCATGTTTTTTTTAAAAGCGAAGCTTTTCTATAATTAGGGTCGGTCCGTCCGTACGTCCGTACGTCCGTCCGTCCGTCCGTCCGTACGTCCGTACGTCCGTAACGGATAGCTTTTTCCGTTAATTTAGGCATGTTAGAATTGTCCTATCGATTTCAAATTTTGCATGGTGATTCCTTTAGTAATTAGGTACGATTTAGAAAGCGTAGCAACTCTATAATCATTACCAAAATGTCCGTACGTCCATTTTAAACATGTTGATTTTTTTACTTTTTTAACAACAAATTTTTATGTGATCTAATCATCGGATTGATCTGATTTTTGGTATATTGATTCCTGGGACAACAAAGTATAATGTATTAAGCGAAGCAACTCTATAATCAAGTCCTAAAAATGTAAGTATGTCCAAAAAAAATTTCCTGTATCAAGCAGTTTTTCAACAAATTTACTTACAATTTTGCTTTGACTCTTATAAATTTATATTGTGATAATTAAGTTCTAACACTATACAAGTGTTAATGTCCGTTTGTCCTACCGTTTTAGTGCTTCGCTTTTATGGATGTTGTCATCCTTGTTATAAATAAAGCCAACAAAAAAATGATGTCCTTTAATATAAAAATAAATTTATTATTATAAAATTCTTATTCCAATTTTTTTATTGATAATTTATACGTCAATGTCGTTGAGGCAAATAATAAAAAATAAATAAAAAAAGTTTTGAATGAATTGGACAATTCTATTTTACCTTGTTGAAGATGGCATCATCCAGATCGTCCATTATTTTTTCCATTTTCTTACTAGTGTCAGGTCAACCTGAAATAAAAACAATAAATGTATTACGTTTAGATGTATAACCCAGAAGACTAAATGGATACAGTGTTTTCGTCTGCTAGCAAATTGCTTTCTGCTCTTTAGTAGTGACTTGGCTGTGTTTGGAGAACCAAAGACCCAATTAAAAGTCTGCGAAGGGTTCGCGTAGGAACTTATATTTATTTAACCTCTTCCCCCTCTATTGTTTTACTTTAATATAAAAATACACAATCAATATCTTGGAACAATACACGGGTCTAGCTAGTGTTAAAAGGAAATTAGCCTGGCTCAGAGCCGCACATATGCCTCAATTAAAAACAAAAATACAATTGTTTTGTTAAGGCTATTTTTAAGCTATTTTCTTTAAATCTAATTAATAAACCTTTTCGCCTTAATTAAAGAAAATCTTTTCTGTTAAGAGGACACAAAAATAAACAAGATGCAGTTGTTTTTGCAAACTTCGAAAACAAAATTGCAAATATAAATAATAAAATGCCCAAACCAATAACTTTGCTTTTTACAATGTTCGCAGATTTTCTAAAGATTTTGCAAATTTCAGCACATTTTTATTAATAAATGTATTATAAAAGATGCTAGAATAGTAGAAGAAAGGCATAAAATAGGATTGTATAAAGGGACAAGACAATGGATGATAAATTAATTTACAATATACATCCCCAATAATGATCAACATAATTACACTTCTGTATAATAAAATTATAGGCTGAAACATTTAGACACTGTTAGTTCGGAACCAACCAATTAGAATTCAATAAAAGTACCCAACGTTTTAGAGTTAACAAGTAAGAAAACGTGGACTTAAAACTGTTAGTCCTAGTGTAATTTATAGTCTGGTGTCCCCTACCTTTCTGGGTGCAATAAAACTAGTAAAAATAAAAGGATTTCGGCTCGGCTGCGGCTTCCACTGAAAATTAAGACGGCTGTTTGGAAAGACTGTCGGTTTCGTTGAAATTTTCGGTATCCCGACGCTTTGGCCAAAAATAAATGCGGTTGCAGAACCACTAACAGTTGTGCAAACTTCAACCAATTTAAAAAGTGTTATAAAATAAGAAAATATTACAGGTATTTTTTTAAAGAAGGAAGGGAAGGGAATTGGGCTTTAATTTATTGGTACTCAAAGTTTTATAAACACTTTATCACATTCGTTGGCTCAAAACTTTGAGTACTTTTATTGAATTTTAATTTGTTGGTTCCAAACTAGAAGTGCCCAAACTTTTCACCTAAAAATTCTAATCTACAGAAGGGGTATTTTGCTTTTCATTTGAGATGAATACTAATTAATCAACTTTTATAGTGGATATCCAATTACATTATTATCCCTTTAGATCCCTGTTTAAAATAGGTACTTAAGTTATGCACATTATATTTTATGATACATTTATGCATGTTTAATAAGTATTTAAAATTAGATTGACTATTCTTTTAAACAGCGTTAGTTTGTTTTACAATAATCATAAAAAAAAGCCGTTAGATAACAGTATTTAAATAGAAAGCGATAAAAGGATAATAAAATTATAGGCGTACAAACGAAGAAAAAATGCTACTTACAAAGACATAGAAAAGTAATCATAATAAAAAAAATAATAGTAGAAAAATTTAATCTATAATTAAAGGAAGACACAATCTTAGTTTTAAGCAACTTTTTTTTTAATTTGAACTATGCATGATGATTACTTTAATAGTTAGGTCCAATTTGGAAAACGTAGCAACTCTATAATCATTACCGTAAATTCCGTATGTCCTATAAATGATAAACTGACGATAATTAAAAGTGAACCTATTCTAAAATTAGGTTCTGTCCGCCCGTCATGAACAGTTAGCTCTTTTCGTTAATTTAAACTGGTTAGAATTGTCCTATCGATTTAAAACTTTGTATGATGATTCTTCTAACAATTAGGTATAATCTAGGAAGTGCAGCAACTTTATAATCGTTACAAGAAAGTCTGTATGTCCATTTAGAATATGCTGACAACAAATTTTTTTATGTTATAATTATCTTATTCATCTTATATTGGAATACTAATACCTATTATCACATGGTATAATTTTATAAGCGAGGTATCTCTATAATAAGTCCTAAAATACAAGTATGTCCTTAAACAGTATCCTATATTTAAGAAGTTTTGCAAAAATAATTACTTACAATTCTGTTTAGACATATGCATTAACATCTGCTTATTCAGTTCTGACACGCTTAATGTTCGTTTGTCCTACCGTTTCAGGGCTTCCTTTTTATGAATGTTGTCATCCTTGTTTCAATGAAATCCAACACCTCCCTAATTAATAGTTCTGTGTATGTCCTTGCACAATAATGGATGTAGAATATACGTGAATATTATGACAGGGGGAAAATTGTCGACAATGTAGCTTGATAATATGGAACTCGTTTAATGGTGAGTTTGTTCGTGCAGCAGGAGGGGAGGTAATGTAAAGGAGGGGAGAATCGTTATTTAAGCCTACTGCAAGTTTCACTTTATTAGAGAACATAAAAACTGGTGTAATATCCAAGTAATAATACATCCATTTGCTTAATAGAACACACATGTTAGATAAACTGAAAATAGTTGCCGAATGTGTACGCAGTTTCCTGAGTGTTTCCTCATCCTAGCTCAATATTTACTACTAGCTAAAAAAGCTTCAAACTTCAAAAAAAAATCAAAATTTAAAAAATTCAAATTTATAATGTATAATGTATAAATCGTTTATACATTCAAATTTTAATTTTTTTTAAGGGAAGTTTGAAGATTTGTAGCTAGTAGTAAATATTGAGCTAGGATGAGGAAACACCCAGGAAACTGCGTACACATTCGGCAACTATTTTCAGTTCATCACATGTTAAGATTGAAAGGGTGTAGTCGAGCTACAAATTTTGGGGAGGGATAAGAATTCAAAAATTAATGGATGACAACATACATAACACTGCATGATAGACTCGAAATAAAGTATTACCAAACTTTACCAATAAACTGTAAACAAATATGATAAATATACAAGCAAAATAACAAGTTAATGTTGAGATTCAATTCCTTCTCGTTCCTTCTTAAGCATAAAATGAATTTGAAAATTTTTAACATAAACTCTAATATCCTTATCAGGATGTTGATTTTATATGTCGTCTTTATGACAGGTGAAGATGTTATGAATATATTTCTTAAAATATGTATATAAAAAAATATTGTACGGTAATATCAAATCAAATTAAAAATAATTTGTTTTTTTTTGTTTTTTTTGTACCAGAATCATCCCTGCAATGAAAGAAGAAAAAAATTTGTTTTGTTTTACATAGCAGACTAAATGTATTATGATAACATACAACGTCTCTTTGTGAGTTCATATTTATAATATTGATTTTTATAAATGAATTAATGAAAAAATATTTGTTTGAAATTTGACTAAATGTCATATTGTATAATTTACTTAATTCTTAACAGTCGGGCCCCTTGCCGCATCTTTATCGGTCGGGGGTGAAGAGGGTGGTGTTCGACGCCCCCTCCCCTATTATCTGAGCCACTATTAGAGCTAGAGGTCTTAAAATTTCTGTGTATGTCCCGTGTTTGATAATAAATTTCCGACTATAAGTGAGTCAAAGTAAATTTTCGCTTTCTTCATCCTTTTATTTAACAACCTTTGTTTTTAGGTCCTTTTTTACTTAAATATTACTAACAGCTGCCTTTATTTTATTTTTTATTAATATTTTATTTTCTACTGAGAGCTACAATTGAATTTTCATCAGAGCATATTTAAATAAATTTGTATCTACAAATAACTTTCTTCTTTAATTATAGTTAAGTAGTTAAGTGCTGCTACTCTATAATTACAATCTTCTTTAAAAGGACTGTTAATGTTTATGATAATTCATATTAGATTTCAGCAATGTGAAGCTGCTTTGTTTAGGAGTGAGGGGGTGTTTGAGCTAATACTATTCAGAATCAAATCTTTAGTGGTGAAGCTACTCTATAATTCACTTTTTCTGTGTGTTAGTTAGTCCGTAACACTAAGGGGAAAATGTAATTTTCTTAGGTCTTATTGGAGACAGCTGAAATATTCAGTGAAGATTCTTTTGACATTTATTCTTTACAATGCCTTTTTGTCTGTCTGTTGGTCATGCTTCAAAAGACATATTACATATTCTCTCCTCT
Source organism: Acartia tonsa (assembly GCF_053477335.1). Taxonomy (NCBI): domain Eukaryota; kingdom Metazoa; phylum Arthropoda; class Copepoda; order Calanoida; family Acartiidae; genus Acartia; species Acartia tonsa. Next base: position 55,434,584 of record NC_137261.1, read on the forward strand.
CATTTGTATTTGTTAAGAAAACTTAACATCTGCTATCACTTTGTGCATTTGACCATTACAAGATTTTTTGTGCTTTGCTACTAATGGTTGTTGTCATAAATGTTTTATTTTGACAATGATCAAAGTATAACCCAATAAATTTTAGCATGTTAGTTTGTTCTGAAATTTTTGCAAGGGGGTACTTTCATGAATAAAAATATATCACAAATTCAGTTTGTCAAAAATATTAATAAGAAGAATGTTCATAAAAAAATAATACTAAAATTTTTGTTCTGATCCCACAATATAAGTTTCAAGTTAGTGTGAAACTGCATTTTGATACTCCGTGCATCATTTTACCCACAAACCTGTCGCATAACTCTTTTTTAAATTTGAATCCCAAAAAAGCTTGGGTGTCTTTGATTTTTATCCTTATATAACAGTAACATGATGTCTATTTATCTATTTGTCTCAAAGGATCTCGCTAACTGCTAGACAGATATGGTTTTTCTTTACATTAAAGCTTTATATACATATGTCCTGGCCATGTTTATAACTATTTTGGGAAAGGGTACCTCCACAATATAAAAATTGCTCCTAACAAAAAATAACCCTCTAAAATTTTTGAAAAACTATGATCTTAAGTGTAGTTGCGACTCTCCACCCCCCCCCCCCTCCCTCCCCTTCCTATCCCCAAGTGTCCCTAGAGGATTTAAGGGTACGTAGCCGCTAGTCCTTATATGGAAATAACGGGATGTATGTATATCTGTCTCTAGCAAAGGAACTCGTTATCCGCTGAACAGATGTGGTCCTTGTTTTTTTTTTGTAAAACTTAGATTAAAAAATAGAGGGGATTAAATTCTAGTGCCCATAATGATTGCTGGGGGCGTAGCGTTTTTAGCATGGCAAGCATCGTTTTAGAATTAAAAAGAAAATAAATGTTTCAGTTAATAACAACCCAACAAATAATGTCTATAGCAATTTGATCAGCTGATTGGTTTTAATACTAGATGTTTTTTTAAGTAGCGCAGCTACTCTAAATCTAGGAAATAAATCTAATTTTGCTTAGAATTTACTTTTAGGTGTTTTAAACGTTGTAAATTGAAGATTTTATTTTGATAATTAACATTTTACAACAATACCCTCTATAAACTGTGAGGAAGTTTGATAAAATTACGTTTATTTTGCAAGCTTTTTTGAAAATAGTTCATTATTTTTATAATTCTGACAAAATAGATTTTCTGTTTAAGTAAATAACATGGCCACAAAAAGGTTTAAGCAGTTATTGAAATATTTTATTACCATTCTTGCTAATTAAATAGTCGTTAACTATGTTTAATTTGCATTTTTTTAAAAGACAAGAAAAATATTCTACTTAAATGCTACTTTTATGAAGTTATCTTAAACCTTTTCCAAAAGTTTGTTTTATAAAAATATTTTATTTTCCATTGATTTTATTGATTATATAGGTTAAAAATATCAAAAGTATTTTTTAAAGGCTATAGATTAATTTTGATTAATTCCGATTTTTAATTTTTTTAATTTTTTTCAAATCTGAAAGAATATGCCTGTCTTTTTAAAGAATAGATTATATAAAAAAAACTAAATTAAACATATTCAGGCTATCAAAAAGTTAAAAAAATTTTTTTTTACTATTAAATCGCTAATTTTTAAAATCATTAGATTTTAAGCTTATTTTGCATGGAAACACACTTTTTTCAGTCATTTCTTCTCAACAATGGATCTTAAATGATTATTACTGAAAACTTTTATGAAAATGTTATTAACCAAAACTCCAAATAAAGGAAATAATTGCCGTTTGCGAAAATGTGTGCAAAAAGTTGCCAATATCTCGTTAGAAGGGACTTAATGGATTTTAATTTTTACTGCTTACGACTTAGTGGACTATAAACTATTAGAAAAGTATCACTTCAAGGTGGAATTTTAAGGGTCAACTTTTTTTCTTTTAAAATTCGCAGTGATAAGTTGCGAGGCTCAATAATTTGCTAAAATTTTACAGGTAGATATAGATTTAATTGCCTGATTTTTCTTATATTTCATAAAAAAAAATTTAATTGCCTAGAAAATTAAATATTAGGAAAAACAGAAAACTAGATGTGAAATGGTTTTGGGAATCATCACAAGAAAATTAAGTTAAATCTACTTGTGTGACTTTTGATTGGTTGGTACATGAAGTTGAGTGTTCAAACGTTTCAACCACCATTTTTAATCTATAGAAGGGGTAATTGTGTGTCTAATCATTGGGGATACAATAACAAATGAAAGGCCAGCATAAATTTTAATCTTACCATTGGTCAATTACAACCATATTGGTCAATTATAGTGTATACTGGCCTCTCAATGGCTATTCTAACGTATGACGTCAAAATTGTGGAGGGACTTTAATCAACTTCATTATGTGCACTTTTTACTTTTTGAATTATCCTAAATACCTGTCCCTACCCCAAGAAAATGATTATATTGAATTAGACATGCACGCCCATTTCTTCTCTTACAACAAATGAAAGAACTGAGAATTTAATTTTTATCCCTGTGCAGGAAGCAGGACAATGTGTCTTAAAAATCAGCCATGTTACGTCATAAAAATGAGGGAGATTAGAGGAGAAGTGAGAAAGAAAACCCCTAAAAAAGAGATGGATAATCCCTCATTTTTATAACGTCACAGGGCTGATTTTTTGAGACACTTTGTCTAGATAAAAAAGTAACAAACAGTACGTTTGTCTGTCAGTGTAACTGTATGTGAAGGTCAAGATCTTCGTAACAGCTGGACCGATATGGACCCCCCGAAGAGAAATAGGCCATGGAAAAAAAATCAATTCTCGCTTATTTTCTAAAGCATAATAATGACACATATTTGTTCAATGAAAAAAAATCATTAATATTCTATTGATAACATGATAAATTATAAATGATCTAGCTAATGTAAGGATTAATTGAACATCATAACATTCATTTTTCTATCCCAAGGAAAAAAAATATATTCATTTCTAGAAGGCTTTGAAACCGATTATTATCCTTTGGATTAGAGCCGGTTCTCAGCTATACTGAAAAATCATATATTGCATTGTATTACAGACATCTTTCCAAGAATAATGAAATAAAAATCATAAAATTAATACCATTTTGTTGACTCGGGCCTTCGGCCCCTCGGCGCTAACAAAATCTTATAATTTTCCATTTAAATATCCGCGGAAATCTGTCTATAATACGATGTGATGAATAACTATTACTACCTAATATTTTGTCTTTATTTCATGAAATATTTTTCGTTATTATTAATATCTATAAATAGCGGTTGTGACTTTAGGGCTTCACGTAAGTAGAGAAATCAATCGGTTCAGTGGTTAATGATAGGATAATAAAATTGTTGATATTATGTAATTGATAATGTGCATTTGTGCTAATGTTTAAATTGTTTAGCATAGAATGTTCTCATCCTTCTTTAAGAAGATATTAATAATGTATTTTAGTTTAGTTTTTTATAAAAAGAACTTTAACTTGACAAGAAAGATCAACTTTTGAAAGACTAGTTTTTGTGTGCGTAGCACTTCTATAAATACTCTTATCCTCTACTGTTTACTCCATGCTGACAACATTACAATACAGCTTTGGCAGGGATCTAAAGGGATAAGACAATGGCAAATAAATTGATGTACATCCCCAATGATGATACACTCAATTATCCCTTCTGTAATTAGTGGTTGAGATGCTTGAACACTCAACATAATGAATCAACCAATCAAAATTTACTAGTGTCCTTAAAGTTGTTAAGCCAACGAATAAGAAAACGATAATACAAAACTTTGGGGACTAGTGTAATAGTGTCGCCTCTCTCTCTCTCTCTCTCTGCAACTTTACAGTGCAGTTTCACATCAGTCTTATTTTTCCTTTTCTTTTTTTCGAGGGATCTTAGGGGAAAAGAAATTATGCGATACATTAATGTATACAATAAAAATTTTGAAAAATAAAATTGCCTTTTCTGTAGATTTATGAAATTAATGGAAGAGTTTGGACACATCTGGTTTGTTCATACCAACCAAGTTTCCATTCCAACGAATGAGAAAAGTTTTTATTCAACTTTGGTACTAGTAAAATTTACAGTCCGATGTCCCCTCCCTCCATATTTTTTCTAACTTACTATGTTATATTTTTACATATTTGTGAGGTTTTTTATTTAATTATTTATTATTTGTTAAGCTATTCTTGCTACTTTTATCCTTGTTTAATTTAGTAATGGGTGGTGCAAAAACATTGTAAAATACATTTGTTTCTAATTCTTTTACTAACAGCAAAATCTGGTAATACATCACTTCCACATGAAGTCTTGTTTTTAGTAGCGAAGCTACTTTATTATTCTAAAGGTACGTAAGTATGTCTGTTCGACTGTATGAAATAGTTTTAGGGGAAACATGATTTTCTCAGCTTCTATTCAAGATAGAAAGGTAAAATTTTTGGTGAATATTCAATGCATCAACGAGCATCCAGTATATAGTTTACTTTTTGGGTTGGTCTGTCGGCCATACTACAATAGACAATCACTCAATATTTATAATCTATTTTGTGCTTTGATTCTTAATTTCATATATTTTACTCCAATCAATGTTTTTAAATATCTTGTAATGTTTGGCTATTGTGTCTTTTTGCTAATATGAAAGCCCTTGCAGTTCCAAAAATTTAGCGGAAACCATAGTGCCCCCCAAAATCTCTATTTACTTGTTTTTGTTATATTAGGTTAAGCTTTCTACAATTGAAATCTAATTATAGAATTATTCATTATTTTGGGAGGAGAAAATTCCCCCTAAAAAAATACAGAATTTGCATATTTCTTTGTTAGATTTTTATCTTGTTAAAATCTAATAATCTAATTGACTTTGAAAATCTTAAGGGATAAGACAATGGACCAGAAAGTGATGTACACCCCCAATTATAATAAGCAAAACTATCCCTTTTTAAAGCTAACAATTGAGAAAACGTATTTATAAAACTTTAAAATCATTTCGTTCAGTTCATCATAAATCCAACATTAAAAATGTTGTCATCCTTGTTTTAAATAGAAATTCATTTCGCATAATAAATTTTCGAATGAAGCATCTGTAAGATGAAAAAATTATATAAAACTTTAATTCAAATAATTGAAAGTGACAAGATGATAAAAATATGTATGTGTATTTGTGTGTGTGTGAGTGTGTGAGTGTGTGTGTATGTGTGCATTGACAAGTGCAAGTATTCTAATTATTAGAACAAGATCTAAAATATGACAATATTTGAATAATGGCATATGTAAAATAAAAGAGTGTAAATTCAGGAAGGGAGGGACATTGGGCTGTTTATTACACTAGTCCCCAAAGTTTTCTTATTTGTTGGCTTGACAACTTCGAGGACTGGTTGGTTTTTGATTGGTTGCATCAATAAGTTGAATGTCCAAACGTTTTAACCCCTAATTGTAATCTACAGAATTGATCAATTGTGTATCATCATTGGTGATGTACATCAATCCATGGGCCATTGTCTTATCCCTTTAGATCCCTGATTTATTAGGGGAGGGGAGGTAGGGCGTCCATTGGAAAATTGAAGAATTCTAACGTTTCCTTTCTCAAAATGTTATTACTAAATATGATAAGGGGAGGGTGGGTTTCAGTGCTCGACAGGCAGTTTGAGAGAAAGCACCATTTGAACTTTTAAGAAACAAATTCCAAAGGTTTATTCATCATTAAAAAATGTTTGTTTAGAATCCATATCAATGTACTATACATAAGACATATGTTGTAGTCTATGACAAAAATTCAAGTTCCCCCAATTATAATTTTATTCATATTTATCAGGGAGGGAGGGGACATTAAACGAAGACAATAGAATTTTAACAGAGTATACAACTTAAGAATTAAAAATTTTAAAATTAATATTTTAGCCATTTGTATGATGTCTAATAAGCTCTTAAAGATGCATTAATAAATATGCAGCAAAAATGGATTGAAGATAATTTTTTTGCTTCTATGAAGGCCGTACCAACAAAAGCGAAATAATTAAATAAATAGTTGTATACTCTGTTTAAATTTCGCGAATTGAAATAACGCGGCATTCATCTTTCAAAAACACATCTCTGACCCCCCACAGTTTGTAACTAGTTCTACTATTCGTTAGCTAAAATATGAAGGACTTGTTTATAAATCTTTATAAACACGTACTTTTAATTCATCTGGAATGGCGCGTTTTAACTTTTACACCTATAATTTTAATCTACAGAAGGAGAAATTGGCATTGTTTAAAAAATTATCGTCAATTGTCTTATCCTTTAAGATCCCTGTTTTTATAAACATGGATAATTGAGTCCAAAAGAAGCGCAGCCATAAAAAGTTTATCACATTTTAAATCATAGAACATTGTTAACCTATTGTATATACAGTAAAAATCAGAAAACTTGTTTAGGCAATCGATATATTTAAATTTTTTTTGGCAGCATTGTAAATATATCACTGAATTTAAAATGAGTTATTTTAAGCACACTATGTTTCTATTTAAAATCAGTCAATGAAAAAGTCAAACTGTTTTTTAAAACGGAAACTGTATTTCAGAAAATCTTTGCTACTACAAAAAAAAACTTACTAAAATAACTTGTTTAATTTTGCATATTAATCTCAATTAAGTAGATAAACTAAATATATAAATCTAATTTTTTTATCATTTTATTTTTATGGGGGGCTTTTTTAAAAAGTTCAGTGTTTTAACTCCTTTAAGAAACAAAATAGGTTTGCCTACTGTTTTTTTAACAACCCCCCCCCCCCCCCGCCCTATGATTATTTGTAAAAAAAACTGTTTCAAATCAAAATATAAATATTTGAAACAAAAAGTAACATATTACATTACAAATTTAAAGATAAAGCAACATGAGACCCCACTCAAAATGTTTCAAGTGTTCTAGAATTGTCTCAGAGGTCAGTAAGAGGATATTGGGAGGTGTCCCTCTTATTGCATCTGGACCACAATCCAATTTTTAAAGAGGGAAAAGTATTTTGATGATTATTATAGGTTTGGTTAGGTTAAATAAAGGTTAGACAAGCCTCACAGGGATAGTACCCTGTAGAGTTATGGCCCCCCACGTGATGTTGCACCAGATTTTCATGTAATCGTATAAAGTTATGCTCGCAGCTGGCTAAAGTATCTATCCACAACCTTTACACAATACCCTCCCCTCCTACTGGATTAACGAACTGACCAATAAAGGTCCAAATTATCAAGCGAAATTTACGACAAATTTTCCCATGTCAATAATAATATATCCACGAATATCCTATGTACATACATTAGTCTATAAGCAGCAATTAATTAACACATCATAAAAGACGGATGGACATAGTGAAATAAAGAGAATAATCACTTTGGCTGGTGAAATAATCACAAAAAATTACACTTTTATTACATGGGAGTTGAGAAAATAAGTTTTGAGATGCTTATTGATCTTGGGATTTGTGATCAGAAATAAGGAAAGACATACAGACATTTGGAATTATAAAAAGCTTTTCTACCTAAAAGAAAAAGAAAAGTAGGGTAAAGAGTAGTTTTATTTTGAGTGAGCATGCTAGCAGGGATTTTAAGGGATAAGACAAAACAAAATCAAAACAAAAGATACATTGATGTACATTACCATTGAGGATTAACAATATTTCACCTGCAGATTGAAAAAAATAGAACCAGCCAATCAAGATAAAATTAAAGTACCCAAACTTTTATGCCACCAAATGAGATGTTTGTGAAACTTTGGGTACCAGTATAATTTACAGTCCAATGTTCCATCCCTCCCTGACAAGTAGGTCTCTTTTATTCTTCTTATAAGAATGTAATTAGCAGAAAGTTTTTCCACTTGACATATTGCTAAACTTCAAGACTATCAGTCAATCTATCTATCTGAGGTAGTTTTATCAGGGCATGGGCTCCGCAATCAAACCTTGACTTAAAATCCCCAGTTAGAACAACTTGGAGGGGGGATCTTCTAAGAGAACTACAAGATGAGGAAATTTCATCATTCAGAGATGCTTCTATTCTTGCCAAATCCAAAGAAGATTGAAGAACCATTGAACGTGGCCTATGACGAACCCCAATCTGTCCTACTTTGAGAAAGGCGATTCCAGTGACGTCATATACGTTTCGGGATAGAAAAAAGGAAGGGGGGAAGAAAATCTCTTCAAAAGAGATAGGAGAAAAGGAAAGAGATTTTCTTCCCCCCTTCCCTAAACGTATATGACGTCACTGGAATCGTCTTTCTAAAGTAGGACAGATTGGGGTTCGTCTGGCCTATGCTCTACAAGTAAAGGAGATATTTGGCTTTTATGATGAGAGCATAAGCCTTCTTTAGTCGCCATTTTGTAACTAAATAGATGCGGTCACGTAATTTGGACACTTGAAAGCTGATTGCAAGAAAAATAAGAAATTAGCCGTCAATCATATTGCAGTCGTAGCTGCCGAAAAGTCAACAATTAGGAATTTCGCATTTAACCATTATTAAACATACTTCAATTAACCCCAGCTGTGGCGGCAGCCGAGCCCTGTTTTTTATATAACAATTTTTAATTAAATTAATTACATTCAGAAACTAACTTTAAACATTTAGGAAAATTATACAACTCAGGGTTTCAATATTTCTGAGCTGGATCTTTAAATCATTTTAGTGGTGAGCCAGATCGGAGTGCGCTAAATTTCCGCCAATCACAGCGCGGCATTTCATAAAATGCTGTGCTCTCATTGGTGGAAAGTTGGCTCGCCCCGATCTGGCTCACCACTAAAATGATTTAAATATCCAGCTCTGTATTTTTTGTATTTTTCTATTATTCTGTAACTAGCAGATATATTACAGGATAAGGCAATGCACGATAAATTTATTCAATCTCCAATGATTATAAACAAAACCAACCAAATCAAGTACCCAAAATATTAAGGTCAACGAATCAGCCTTATAGTCTTTGAGTACAAGTATTAGTAAAAGTTCATCTTGTCCTGGTAACTCGCACAAATGGTACTTAATCCTTCTATGTCAGAAAAAGGGAGTGGGGACAAAACACCTAATTTAAAAATACCTAATTTAAAAATGTCTCATTTTATAAATGTCTAATGTGACAAAACACCTAATTTATAAATACCTAATTTAAAAATGTCTAATTTAAAAATACCTAATTTTAAAAATGCCTAATGTGACAAAACACCTAACTTTAAAAATGCCTAATTTTATAAACACCTAACTATAAATACCTAAATTTAAAGATACCTAATTTTAAAATACCTAATCTAAAAAAACCTAATTTTAAGTATATCTTAAAACTGTTGTTAAATATATCAAACCGGCGGCTACGCCCCCTAGAGGCCTCTAGGGGCGATTGCAGTGCGGAGGGGAATTCAATATTCAATTAAGTCTTTGTGGGGAGGGGGGGATTGAGGGTTCATGACCCCCCCCCCCCTCCAGAATTTCAACGGTTGAAGGACAAGGAAACAAATGAATTTTAATTTTTTTGGTTTCTTCCCTAACCTAAGAAGCCGTAGCATCCCTTTTTTTTCTTGGGGGGTGATAGTTAATCATCTCCCATTTTTGTTCTAGTTTGATAAAGAAAGATTGAAGAAATATTAAAAAACGGAGGGGGGGGGATTTTTTCAAAGGGTGATTTCTCATCGGAAGGTGTTGGTAAACTCCCCAAAACCTTCCCATGACATACGGGAAGCTTTATTGTAAAAAATGCAGGGACATCCAAGCTTTTTTTTGGGGGGGGTGGTAAAATTTTTTTTAAGGGGGGGGGGTAATTCATTTTTGGGGGGGGTAAAATGGCGCGCGAAGCGTGCCGCAAATTTTTTTTTACCCCCCCCCCCAAATTTTTACCCCGGGGGTAAAATTAGCTTGGGGAAGGTAATTACCCCCCCCTGAAATCTGTTGGCAGGGGTAAATTTTGTTAACCCCCCCCCAAAAAAATTTACCCCCGGGGTAAAATTTTTGGGGGGGGTAATTAATTTTATCAAGTATTTAGTATTAAAAATGAGCGCGAAGCGCACAAACATTTTTTTTGTTAGAGATTTTTTATTTTGGAGGGGGGGGGTATTAACCCCCCCCCCAAAATTAATTGTGTGGGGTAAATACCCCCTCCTTGGTTGGGGTAAATTTTAAATGGGGGGGGGGTAATCCCCACTTTACCCCCCCCCCCATTGGACGTCTATGTAAAAATGAACCATATTGGTTTATCGACGAACATAGTAATAGTGTCTGACTGATTATGACGTAACAAAAAAAATTAGCCAATGAGAGGCCGTTATTGACCAATGGTAAAATTTATAATGGCCTTTCATTGGCTAATTTTTTTTGTTACGTCATAAACAGTCAGACACTATTACTGTGTTTTTTATCGACTAGCAAGATCGTTTAGCAATAACAATCAGCCAATTGGATTAATGTTATCAAAATTTTAGGTATTTTAGTGAAAATATTTGATATTTTAGAATTAGGCATTTCTAAATTAGGCGTTTAGATAGTTTAAAATTAGGTATTTTTAAATTAGGCATTTTTAAAATTAGACATTTTTAAAATTAGGTATTTTTAGTTAGGCATTTTTAGTTAGGCGTTTTTAAATTAGGCATTTATAAATTAGGTGTTTTTAAATTAGGTGTTTTTAACGTAGGTGTTTTTAACATTAGGTATTTTTAAACTTAGGTGTTTTTAGTTAAGCATTTTTAGTTAGGCATTTTTAAATTAGGTGTTTTGCCCCACTCCAGAAAAAGTGTGTTTATTTTTAATAGCGAAGCTTTTCTATAATTAGGTTCGATCCGTCCGTCCGCAACGGTTAGCTTTTTTCGTTAATTTAGGCATGTTAGAATTGTCCTATCGATTTCAAACCTTGCATGGTGATTCCTGTAGTAGTAAGGTACGATTTAGAAATCGTAGCAACTCTATAATCATTACTAGAAAGTCCGTATGTCCATTTTAAACATGTTGATATTTTACTTTTTAACAAAAAAAAATTATGTGATCTAATTGATCTGATTTTTGGTATACTGATTCCTGGGACTACAAAGTACAATATTATAAGCGAAGCAACTCGTAAGTATGTGCATAAACATTATCCTGTATAAAGCAGTTTTTCAACAAATTTACATACAATTTTGCTTCGACTCTTATACATTTACATTCTGTTCATTCAGTTATGACACTAAAAAAGTGTAAATGTCCGTTTGTCCTACCGTTTCAGAGCTTCGCTTTTATGGATGTTGTCACCCTTGTTTCCTGATATAAATACCTATTTGTTTAAGCAAGGGTAAATCGGTCAATGTCAATATACTTATTTGTATATACTCTATCAAGGATGACAGCATTAACAAAAAAAATTTTATAAAAGACCTTAAATCCAGGGATCTAAAGCATAGACGTCCAAGGGGGGGGGGGTAATGGGGCGATTACCCCCCCCCCCCATTTAAAATTTACCCCTACTCTGGGAGTGCCGTAGGTACCCCCAACCATTTAAATAAAAATCTCTAATAAAAAAAAAATTTGCGCGCTTCGCGCGCATTTTTAATACTATATATTTAATAAAATTTAAATTACCCCCCCCCAAAAATTTTACCCCGGGGGTAAATTTTTTGGGGGGGTAAACTAAATTTACCCCTGCCAACAGATTTAAGGGGGGGTAATAACCCCCCCCCCCCCAAGCAAATTTTACCCAGGGGTAAAAATTTTGGGGGTGTAAAAAAAAATTTGTGGCGCGCTTCGCGCGCATTTTACCCCCCCCCCCCCAAAAAAAAAAAACGAATTACCCCCCCCTTCAAAAATTTTTACCCCCCCCAAAATAAAAAGCTTGGACGCCCCTGATCTAAAGGGATAAGACAATAGCCTATAAATTGTTGTACATTGTACATTGAGTTGTAGAATAGCTACTTTATAATAATTGTGATAAAGAATATGAAATTCAAACACAAATCTTATCGAATGGTTAGTAATCCCATAATAAAGGTACAATTTTGCTAAATTTCAAAACGACCAGACAATTCTTTCAAGCCGAAAACTGCAAATAAAACTAACTGCCCCTGAAGTAACGTACAGACCCTGGTTATAGAGGAACTACGCTGCAAAATAGAAAAAAAATAAGTGGTGTTAATTCAGAGTCCGATTTTGTACGGAATTTATTTTGTACTTTTTTTACACAAGTTTTACAAAAAAAATTAAGGTCTATTTATCAGGGATCTAAAGGGATAATACATCCCCAATGATGATAAACAAATTATCCATTCTATAGATAACAATTAGTGGTTGAAAGGTTTGGACAGACAAATTAATTCACCAAACAATCAAATTCGAGTCCCCAAAGTTGTTAAGCCAACGAATAAGAAAATAAAATTTGGGAATAGTGTAATAAAAAGCCTAATGTCCCCTCCCTCCCTGTCTATTTATAAATTGTACGAAACAAAGATATTAATAAAACTAAATATAAATTAAAGTTCAGTATTATAGTCGTCAATAGCCCTTGTACTTATAACACTTGTGTACATTATCGGTCTACAGGATGTCTGTCATCGTAACACAAATATTTTAACTGTGTATTATTATGTTTGAGTAAATATTGTTTCCATATTTGTTGTTAGCAAACAAGGGCGGGGCTAATCATTACTTTAACGGAAGTATTTTTTGTAGAATAGGTAAATATTTTTTCTCGTATTCATTCGAATCCGGTGGATATGAACCGGTTCTCATCCATACGAAAAAAAACTATGTCTAGCATCGTATTATATCCAGCTTTCTACGAATATAAAAATGTACAATCAAAAGATTAAAACCAGTTTTTTTATCCGGTGCCTTCGGCTCCACGGGGCTAAAAAAACTAGTTTTAATCTTTTAATTGTACATTCTATATCCGCGGAAAGCCGTTTATAAATCGATGCGAGAAATAACTATTATCGCATCGTATTATGACCAGTTTTCAGCGGTAGATTAACAAAAAAAAATAGCTTAACTGAGTTTTATTGTTAGTTGAATATACAATACATATATGATTTTTCAGCGTGGCTCAGGACCGGTTTTAATCTAACAGAAATTAATTGGTTTCGAATCCGTACTGGAAAATTATCTTTATATGTATATCAAATCCATTTTTGTTTGTGAAGCTACGCTATAACCCACTTAGTCTTTTTATTCAAACTACCAAAGATGTAATAAATATATTCTGATGCAATATGATATTTTGTCAAGTTACCTATCAGTATTGAGCTTCTATTTTCTTTTCTTTCGGTTGGTTGATTTTTATTTCTTGTCATATGTGAATCCTAGCATCATTTGTTATTTTCATTTTATTTTATTACGGCTTGAAATGGTATTTGTGTAAAATTGCTTTGTTAGTGATGATCAATCTGGTGTTTTTAGGGTTTCACCAAATATAGTTGAATTTAGAATTGAATTTAAATTCTAAAGTCTATATTATTTTTATTCAAATATTCCAAGTTGAATATCATTCTTGACCTAGCTGATGTTTAAACGGTGTTTATGTGAAGATAATGTAAGGCAATTTACCTTAAATTCTTAGTAAACCAATGTCACCCCTATTCCTTTAAATCTTTTATTCATTTGAGTTAATTAAGAAACAGGTATCTATCTCATAACATAATACTAGGCTTGCTAAAATAGATTATAGCCCCCCCCCCCCACTCTCTCCATTTTTAATAATTGAGATGAAGAGTTGGGAATATAGTCACTCCACTTGTTGTTTAAATGAAGATTTGCCAACATTCATATATGATTATGTAAATGTATCTCAAGAGAGTTAAAGCAGAATATTTAGAGCTCGGCATCGGCCGCCGTTAAAAGCCGCAGCCGCATTTATGTTAAACAATCTGTTCATACAGATACTGCGGCTTAAGGCGGCTTCAACCGCGTCAGTTGTCAAAATTGCTAAACCCCTTTTATAAGCAACTTATGGTGCCGAATTAAAAAATGAAGTCATACAATAATAATAACCAATGATAGGCCAGTATACATTTATATTGACTAATGGTAAATTATATCCTGGCCTATCATTTGTAATTTGTATTGAATGACGTCATTTTTTATTAGGAACTATAAACTGTTTCCCCCTTTTATCAAAAATCTGAAGCCGAGTTTATAAATTAATATGCAGCTGCAGACTAGCTGCCCATTATTCAATTTCCCTAAGCAGCTGCCGAGCCCTGGAAAATATTACAGACTTGTTTAAACAAGATAGACACGAAAATTGAATATATATTTACTTTGCAGAAATAATTTTATTGCCCTGCTCTCATAAATTTATATTATTGCAAAATTACTTTGCTTTCCAGGAATCTAAAGGGATAAGACAAGGGCCGGTGAATTGATATACATACATCCCCAATTATGATACACAAAATTACGCTTTTTGTAGATTATAATTAGTGGTTGAAACGTTTGAACGCCCAACTTAATAAACCAACTAATCAAAATTAAATAAAACTCCCCTATGCCTTTAAGCCACAGAATAAGAAAACGTTATTATAAAACATTCGGGACTAGTGTAATATTAATGTTCCCTCCCTCCCTTGTTCTTTCTCTCGTATAGAAAATGAAAACTTTAGCTATTTGTTTCTTTTTATTATTTGTTTTTATGTAGAAAAATATACAAAAAGTTACAATATAGGAATAAGATTAGTTCTTATGAAAACTGGTGCCTTTTTAAAATGAAAAAGATTATAGAAAAGAAATAGAAAACATCTAGAATACTTATTTATCGCATCGTACTATTGACAGCTTACCATGGATGTGAAAAAAAAATTATAAGATTAGAACCAACTTTGTTAGCGCTGAGGAGCCGAAGCCACGGGCTAACAATGCTGGTTACAAGTATAATTTAGAGTACAATGTCCCCTCCCTCCCTGACAAGGAGCCAGGATATAAATGATTAGTGCCCATATTTAGTGGGCAGGGTTAACTAGGATTTGTCAAGAAAAGCCTCCCCCCCCCCCCCCCTCTTAAGTAGTGCAATCAAGTATCTTTAATATGTTATAGGAATTTCAAATATGTGGAAAAAATGTCATTCCATCAAAATTTGCGACTATTTAAATTGATTTTACCAGTTAAATTCAATCTCATTATAACATTAGAGATTAAGCAGAAGGTGAGGACACATTGGGCTGTTAATTACACCGGTACCCAAAGTTTTTAACCCAGTTATCATTTTCGTTGACTCAGATAGGCTTCTTTGGGGATGTATAAAAATAACTTGTATTTCCCGTTAGGATGAAATCTTTAAGAATTAGAAATATAGAAAAGAAAAGGCAAAAACATTTCTTTCTTGCAATGCATTAATGATTGACGACCCTGCCCTAATATCAAGAATTTCAATAATATCCCTTTACTCGTTACGGAGCATATTTTGCTCCCCCCTCCCCCTTAGATAAACATCTTTTTAAGGCCTATTTATTGGTTAAATTAATTATATAAGGATTAAGAAGGCAACTTTCGGCTTTCCGAAGAGTCTAAAAAGCTGAAATTATATTAATTAAAGGATAAGGGGGAGGGGTGTATACATGTGGTTCACAACGCTTTACAAGGGATTTTCCCCAAGAGATTCCCCTTCAGTTTCTATTATGCAGCTAATCCTGCACTTACCCACCCCCCCCCCCACCCCCCTTCCAATTCAACATACCTGCATTTTGTGTATTACAAACCTTCCCCTTTATCTTTACTTTCCTTTACCACCTCATAACCCCCCCCCCCCTCTATATGGATGCAAATTTCCCCCTTTCCTTTATCTATGCTTTATATCCTTTAGCTTACACATATATATAACCAGGGATTTAGGGATCGGACAACGGACAATAAATTCATCTTTCCTTTATTTGTTCTTCATAAGAATCAGACTTACATAATCAATGTTCAGATAATCAATGTTCGGAGGCTGTAAGATTTATTTCATCATCATTGATATCTCCCTCCCTGGCAAAATTGCAATGACATATTTGCCTCGATATTCCCATTTCCATTTATATCTAACTACCAGGGAAGGAGGGGAAATTGGGCTGTTAATAACACTAGTCCCCAAAGTCTTATAATAACGTTTTATTATAAGTTGGTTCACCAACCTTGAGAAATTTTATTGAATTTTAATTGGTTATTTAATTTGGTTGAGTGTCTAACATTTTAACCCCTAATTGTAATCTACAGAAGGGGTAATTTTGTGTAGCATCAATAGGGATGTACATCTATTTATCGGCCATTGTCTTATCCATTTTAGATCCCTGATTCATATCTAACTACACATCTAGATTTAATTTGGGGGTGGGGAGGTGTTATCTTTTATATTAAGAAGAGAAACTCCTCTATAGGATAGGTTTCTTTTTGTAGATTTATTATTATAATAGGAATAAAACGCATTAAGAAACATTCTTTTCTTGATAACATATAGATTTTAAAAAAGCACCAAAAGAAATTTTTCTGTCCAAACTGCGTCATACTTAAAGAAGTAAAAAATGTATTTGCTTCTGATATATTTGAAAAGCGACTTTAATAATTAGGAGAATGCCTTAAACTAAATCAGGCATGCACAGGACTTCCAGACAAAAGTTCTGCCATCAAAGGTTTGGTTGTCAGCATTAGTTGGGGTTGTTAGTGCCTTGAGAACTACTATAAAGTTCCCCAAAGGCATAAATCAGAGGTAATAATTCTTGATTCCAAGAACAACTTACCTAAGTAAAAAAAGAAACATTATTAATTTATTATACTTCAAAGAACGCTTATTTAACTCTTTTTTGCAAAAAAAATATTCTTTAAATAAGCAAAATCGAAAATCTGAAATTTTTTCTGTAAAATATACAATATTGATGAATACACATATTGATAGATTGATAGTCAGATAAACAATACATCACAAGCATATAGGGTTGAGCCGGATATCCGGCCATTTTCAATATCCGGCCGGATATCGGATATTTAAACTATCCGGATACCGGATATCCAGCTGATTTATAATGCCTGTTATCCGGATATCAGGCCGGATTTCCGGTAATTTGCCGGATATCGCACATTGGCCAGATTTCCGACCGGATACCGGATATACGGCACTAGAAATCAGGCGGATATCAGGTATTCTGCTAAAAAAGTATCCGGCCCAACCCTAGTCTTATACAAATACTTTTAACAAAATTAAACATAATCTTTTACATTTCCATAGTTGGAAAATGGAAAAGGTTGAAACTTGAATATTTCTGCAGGAATGGATGTAGAATATATGTGGCTGCACTAATTTAGGTTGCTAACATGGAACTCGTTTATTGTTCAATTCGTTCATCTAGTAGGAGGTGAGGGGATTTAAAAAAACCAGTGTGGGGGTGGGGCTCTATGCACACAATAACTTTGAGGAAAAGCACCTCTAAACTTCAGACAACTGCACTAAAAATTAAAGGAATTTTCTATGAATTTAATAATTTTCCTTTTAAGATAAAACTTCATAAAATTTCATATTTCTTTATAGAAATTCAAAATGTATCAAAATTTGTTGGAAACTCATGAAATTTTGATGACCTTAAACACTGAAATTAAATTAAATTTTATCATATTAAAATATATGTACAAAAAGAGAAAGAAAGAAAATCCGAAAAAGAATTTTCTGCCTATAACATAAATTTTGGTAGAGAAATATGTTCCAAAAAGTTGTTCTACTTTTTCTATTGTAATTTATTCTTTTCTGTATAAATGCATCTTTTAATAAAAGTTTTTTTTTCTGGATTGTATAAGCGCAACCATTATATATTAAGAATCAACGTCCGATTAGCCACTTAAAGATCTGTAAGCATATTAATAACTTTAACTTTTATTACAAATTTATGAAAATTAAAAAATTTATTAAACCAAAATATCCTGAATTAAATCATCTATCATTGAAAGCGAATCTTTTCTAAAAAAAAAGTTACTGGCTTAAAAATTTTGGATACTTTTACTGTATTTTGATTAGTTGGTTCAATAGTGGTGACTAAACTGTTCTACCAATAATTTTTATCTACCTATATGAGATTTTTCTTATACTATCAATTTTGAAGGTCAGTAGGTAATTCATAATACTATAATCAATTATCAAAATCATGTCTTATCTATTTTTCAAATCTTAACTTTTACTTTTACTCATGGAGGGGAGGGGGGAAGGGACATGGGGCTGTAAATTAAACTGGTACCAAAAGAATACTTATCCCATTGGTTGGTTTAAAAACTTTGGGTACTTTTTAAAATCTTGATGGATTGTTTCATTAACTATTAGTTTCCAAACATGACAACCAATAATTTCAATCAACAGAAAGAGTAATTTCTGTTATCTATTTATCGTCCATTGTCTTATCCCTTTAGACCACTGCTTATTCTTAAATATTAATGCATATTCGCTTAAATCTATTTGTTATCATTATGTAGCAGTGATTGGGATTTTTAATCTTATGAAATAATTAACTAACTAACTAACTTATTGATGTTAATTATTCAAAGAAATTGATAAGACAATGGACAATTAATCGTAGTAAATCCCCAATATTACCCTCTGTGTAAATTTAGATAATGAAAAGTTTGGACAGTACACTGCTAACTTGTACTAATCAATCAAGATTTACTAAAGTATTAATAATCAGGTCCTAAAAATATGTAAAAGTATGTCCTTAAACAGTATCCTGTGCTGGATCTTTAAATCATTTTAGTGGTGAGCCAGATCGGGGTGAGCCGGATTTTGGCCAATCACAGTGCGGCATTTCATAAAATGCTGTGCTCTCATTGGTGGAATGTTGGCTCACCCCGATCTGGCTCACCACTAAAATGATTTAAAGATCCAGCCCTGTTGTATTTGAGCAGTTTTGCAACAAATTTACTTAAAGTTTTGTTTACTCTTATATATTTATATTTCGCTTATTAAGTTCTGACACTCTGCAAGTGTTAATGTTCTTGTTAACTGGGTAATTATAAAAGTCAATTAATAAGAGAGCATTGTGTTCTTAACAGTAATGCTGCCGTTATTAATGGGGGAGATATTCAGGGAAAGAGGGGACATTGGATTATAAGAAACACTAGCACCCAATGATTTATAAACACACTTTTTATATGTTGAACTAAAAACTTTGATTACTTTTATTAATTCAAGGGTTGATTTCTAAACTTTTAATCGTTTTTTACAGTGTTGTACATCAATTCATTGTCCATTGTCTTATCCCTTAAAGTCCCTGAACAGGGGATATTAAATGTTCACCCATAAAATGTAAACAAAGTTTTAAATGCTTTTATTAGCTTTTAAATACAGTGGCTTGCACTTTTGCATGTTAGCTTTCCTCCCAAAGGGGTTTTCATTTTGTAACCCACTCTCTCCTCCCCCCCCCCCCCACCAAAAAAAAAAAGTTTTTGTAAAATTTTTATATAAGATGCCCCCTCTGCCTCCTCTCTTCCTGCAAAGTAGCTTTAAACCTGCCTAGAATCAATGCGAATCTATTCTGAAAATTCATTCTTAACTTTAACCCGAAACATTCTTGTGAAAATAAACTTTCGTTGCTTTAGAATATTTCCGAAAAATTCTTCAAAAATGGTTTAACTTTTCTTATGTACTTTATTCCAACGAGGAGATAAATGAGCCTAATTTGATATTATATCTTAACTTTGTTGAGATTGGGGGCCCAACTTTAAAAGCACTCTAGACAAACTTTGCATATTTATTTCATCAAGTCTTCATAAATCATTCACAATTTAGCTTGAGATATCAGGGCTCGGCAGACGTCCGTGTTTAAAAAAAAAACAGTGTGGATTATTTATTGCGGCTTAGGTGCGGTAGCGGATTAATACACAACTGTATAAAAATGACTTTTTGGCTATATATATTGTATAAGCAAAAAAGCTGAGATCTTAAGAGACAAGACAAGCCAAAAAATAAGATAACATGCATATAAAACTTTAGGTACCCGTGTAATATACAGTCCCATCCCCCTATATATCCATCAACGTTAAAAAAAAATGGCAGCTATGCATTATTGACTCGCTTGTTTCGCTTAAAATTGACTGCAAATTTACAAAATTTTGTGGGCGGCGGCTGCCGAGCTTTGCTTTTATCTGCAATACATTTTATATTACATCAAATTATACTTGTCTTCTATCATAATTGGAATAAAACAAGGATGACAACATCCATAAAAGCGAAGCTCTGAAACGGTAGGACAAACGAACTTGTTGAGTGTCAGAAGTGAATATAATCAGAATATATATGTATAAGAGTCGAAGCATAATTGAAAGTAAATTTGTTGAAAGACATTCTGGTAATGATTATAGAGTTGCTACGCTTTCTAAATCGTACCTAGCTACTACAGGAATCACCATGCAAAGTTTATAATCGATAAGACAATCCTAACATGCCTAAATCAACGAAAAAAAGATATCCGTTCAGGACGGACAGACCTACCCTAATTATACAGCATGACCCTCGAAAAAGTATTTTTAAGCATCTGCAGCCCTTATTTCTCAATAAATTATTAAAAAATGCATATGTCCTTGTTCTCCATAGTATTCCACGTAAGTAGATATAAAAATATTTTTTTTACCTCCATTAACACCGGAGATTTTTAGAGCTAAAGTTTTGAAAAAGTGACTGAGAAAAAGAATTTTTTTTTTGTTTCTCTTATTTTTTGGATGGTTATATTATGCTTTTCTGGCAACTGAATAATGAGACACAAAGAAAAACAAGTTAACTAAATATTTATTTTTTATTCCACCAAAAAATATAAATTTTTAATGGCAAAAAATACTACTGAATGAATTGATTATTTGCAAATTTTAGGTTATTTATTAACCCTTAAGGATTAATTATGACAGTTGCTCCGCCTACTTTTCTGACATCTCAATTATTTAATAGGGGGTAAATTAAGCTTTTTAGACTAAAAAATCATTATGTTTATTTTTATTTTCTTTATAACTTTTTTGTTATTAAAGTTAGGATTGTGAAACAAAAACAATTTTCCTGCTATATTCATAGAGATTTATTTGATTTTTTAATCTTAAACAATTTTGCCTAATAAGTAAGTTTTTCAAAATATCATTAAACTAAAAAGACTCAAAAAATATGTGTAAAAAAATGCTTTTTACTCAAAAACTAAATTTTTTATTTCATTTTAGTATAAAGTTTCTGCTAGTAACAAAAATAAAAGGATTTCTAGCTTAATTTTGCTAAAAAAAGTCGTTTCATGTTAAAAGTTACTTTTTCCTCAGTCACTTTTTCAAAACTTTAGCACTAAAAATCTCCGGTGTTAATGGAGGTAAAAAAAATATTTTTATATCTACTTACGTGGAATACTATAGAGAACAAGGACATATGCATTTTTTAATAATTCATTGAGAAATAAGGGCTGCAGATGCTTAAAAATACTTTTTCGAGGGTCATGCTGTAGATAAGCCTCGTTTTTAACAAGGATAGAATATTATCATCAATTGCGAAGCTTAAAGATGCAAAATAGCTTGTTATAAGAAATCAAAGCCAATTTTAACGATAGTTAAATTATACAGTTTCTAAACCCTATCTCATAGAGGAGCCAATCATGATTAACTAAATGTATCTAAATTCTTTAAGTCAAACAATGCGATTACATGTTTTAAAAACTTTAGGTACCAGTTTAATTTACAGTCAAATATGAAATACCTTCCTACCTAAACCATTTCTTTCAAAAAAAGTCTTGCAGTTGTACAGGTGTTGGTAATTATAGAGTAGCCTCAACACTTAAAACGTTGAAAAGGAAGTCCAAACGAACGTTTTTTCCCATAATAATGACTGATTTTTTCTCATCAATTTTCCAGCAGCTGCTTCTAAAGTAATTTTTCTTGTTTTATTTATATAATTATATCATATAAACAAAATTTTGAAATAGAAAAAATCAAGGATCAGTTATTTATCGCATAGAGACAGCTTTCCGCGGATATTAAAATGAAGGATTAAGATATAAACCAGTTTTGTTGGCCCCGAGTTGCTGAAGGACCGGGAAAACAAAACTGGTATTAATTTTACTGGAAATACTTTTAGCTTTTCTAAGATATTTTTCTTTTTTATGTATGTGGAGCCAGGGAGGGGACATTGGGATGTTTATTACACTAGTCCCCAAAGTCTTATAATATCTTTTTCTTATTTGAAATCTTAACAACCTTGGGGACTTTTCATGAATTGGATTGTTGGGTTCATTAAGTTGAGCGTCCAAACACTTCAACCACTAATTGTAATCTACCTAATAGGTATTTTTTTGTATCATCATTAGAGATGTAAATCAATTTATCAGCCATTGTCTTATACCTTTAGATTCCTGACGTGGAGCCTGTATAATGTAATTATCTAGTTACATATAAGAAGATAAACTCATTCTGAACGCTTATTCACATATTAGATATTCACATAAAGAAAATAACAAAAAGTTATTCCCTTTATATTAATCCTTTATTATAATAAAAGGTTTTTTTTGTCTAAAGCTAAATATCTCGGAAAATGCCAAAATTTGATACTCTTTTCTGGGGAGCTTTATAAATGTCTCAAGATGGTTTAATCTATTTTCCTTACTTCCCTCCCTCCGTCTCTTCTAGAAGCTAGAGGCGAAGCTATGTTTTTAACATAATATAAAGAAGTAAAGTGTTCTTTTTGAAGCTGAAGATCTCGGAAAATACTGGTTCATATTGGTAGCACTTTTCAATAATTATTAGAAATATCTACGGGGGGTTTTACGCTATTTTTCAAACATACCCCTATAGGCTAGAGGCAAAGCTGTGTTTCATAACAAAAAGGAGTTTGCTTTCTACATTTTTAGTTTTTACACCTGCAATTAAAGTTTTAAAGAAATCATCAGAAATAATTTAACAAAGATGAAATTAAGTCACCCCAATTTAATGCATGTAATTAAACAATAACAGCTAAAATATATATTTTCCATTTAAATCTCTCTAACCACTCAATAGATAAAGTTTTTCATTTAAGGAAAGCAGCACAAAGGTTTTAAAAGGGTTTTGGTCCATTTCATTTTTAAATTAAAGTCTATTTTTGAACCATTCGAATAAACGACGGATTGACAGGTAAGGTGAGTAAAGGGTTAGCTTCGCTACAAAACAACATAATATTTTGCCTATATAGGAATCAAATTTTACTACATTTTTAATCAACAACAAAAACGCAAAGAGAAACAAATTTACACTAAAATATATATTTAAAGTAAAAATGAAACCCACCATTACTAAACCATATTATGCGGTTTTATGGTTTTATTTCAATTTTCTTAATGATACTCTTTAGACCTTACACTTGTGAAAATAATCATTATTCATTTTTTTTTTTACAAATTTTCACAAAGTTTTTAAACTTAAGAGAAAAAGTCTAAAATGCAGGGATATGGCAATAGCCGATGTATTGCAGTACATCCCCAATGATGATACACAAATTACCCCTTTGAACACTCAACTTATTGAATCAACCAATAAAAATTCACTAAAATCCCCAAAGTTGTCAAGCCAACGAATACGAAAACGTTATATTTTAAAACTTTGGGGACTGGTGTAATAAACGGCTAACGTCATACAGTAGTAACGCATTAACGTATAAACAAGCCTTAGTAATAGAGTAGCTGCGCTACTTAAGATTTCTCATTCGTTAGATATCAATTATAATAATGCCTATAAATTGATGAATATTTGAATAGAGCACAATGAATTTATCAATAACAAGAATGACAACATCAAAAAGTAGCGAAGGACAGGACAAAGTAAGTTATAGGGCAGATGCTCAATGGTCATAAAAAAGAGAGAAAAAAGAAAGAGATAAAAGAAGATATATTAATTATTATAAATAATATTATATGTATGTGGCATGACCGATAGACTGACAGACCAAGAAAATTGTGAACTAGATGTTTTTTGCATATTCACACAAAAAAATCAAAGTCTATATTAAATAGCAGTCGAGAAAATCACATCATCCCATAGCGTTACAGACAGACGGACGGACTAACGGCGTGGAAAGTGATTTATGTGGTAGCTTCGCTACTTATAATGTGAAAGCGTATCCTTTGTAGGCATTATGAAATCCTTTATGAATTTATCTACATAAGGAAATTTATTGGATAAATAGATGGATAAATTAACATTAGATTGTTATGGAATAATACTCAGTTCAATATAAATTTTATAAATATAAAAACTTAGAAGAAAAAAAAACAAAAAAATGAGACATTTCATTTTAAAGGCAAATATTTTCTTAATTTGATTTTATTAAGGTGCTTTGACTTTCATTAACCTTTGATTTTTTTTTGTTTAACTATATTTTCATAATAATTTTGGTCTATTGAAACTATTTTAGTGTCTCAAAAAAACAGCCTTGTGACGTCATAAAAATGGGTGATTATCGATTTTTTTTTTTAGGATTTTCACTCCACTTCTCCTTAAATCTCCCTCATTTTTATTACGTCACATGGATGATTTTTGAGACACTTTGTCCAGCTACCTTTTTTAACTTGCAATTGCTGCGCTACTTGTAGACAATGATATCCTCAATTTTTTTGGCATATTTCCAAATATCTTTCACCCGGAAATAAATCAGGGAGGGAGGAAGGGACATTGGACTGATAATTACACTGGTAGTCATACCAAAATTTAGCTCGAAAACTTTAGGTTATTTTGATAATTTTTTGATTAATTAATTCCGAACCAGCAGTGTCAAAATTATAATTATTTTAATCTTCTTTGTCTACCATCATTGTGGATGGGCATCAATTTATCGTCAATTATCTTATCCCTTGTGATCACTGCAAATCAACACAATTGAAAAGGGTCAGCTGAATTTGAGTTTCCGATTGTGTACATAGCACCCTCATCCTATCTCAATATTCACTACTAGCTAAAAGAGCTTTAAACTTTAAAAAAAATTAAAATTTTGAATGTATAGTGTATAAATCGTTTATACATTATATCGCTTCTCTTTGACCGGAGTAGCTGAAAAATAGGATTTTCAATATTTGCGTTAACTGCTGTACAGCTTCGGAAATTGGGGAAGAAATAGGCAATCAATTTTCAGTTGATCCACTTGAAAAGGTAATAACTGTGGAACCGTGACGTTCTTTAGAAACCTGTAAACCAATCATTAGGGTTTATGAAGACATTTAAATTTTCGTAGCAAAACTTAGAAACGTAGAATGTAAATTATACTGGTACCCAAAGTTTAATAAACATCCTCTCTCAGTTTCCAAACTTTTCAAACATTGATTATAATCTACATACAGGGTTATTATGTTTATCATCATTTGAGATGTAAATTAATTTATCGTCCATTGTCTTATCCCTTAAGATCCCCAATAAGTATTGACTTAAAACATTTAAATACTGAATTAAGAGTCAGATACTAAAGGAATAATAAATAAATCTTCCAATTTTTGTTACATGCATTGCATACAGGGCTGAGGATTTATATGAACTCTATTGTCCTATATTATAGACTACCGGCTTCGCCCCTAGAGATTTAATTTTTTGGGGGGTTGGGGGTGTCCCACCCCCCAAGAAAATAGTTATAAACCTTCCCGGGACCTATGAGAAGCTACCCTGTGAAGGAGAACCCGATCGATCAGCGGTCAGCGAGATCCTTCGCTACAAACAAACAGACAAACAGACAGACATCGTTCTACTTTGTATTATAGATATTACGAATGCATATATTATTATATGGATCTCACACCAGAATTTCAAGTTCTATGATACAGTGTGGCGGGCTAAAATAACGATCTCCACTATCTCGCTCCTTTGCCTCGTCCCCTCTCTATCTACTGGTCGATAAACGGGTCGACCAATAAAAGCGAGGGGAAATTACAACCTGAATTTGACGACAAATTTTCTCCTGTTATGATATACACTTATAATCTACTTTTAATATAATATTGATCTTATAATATTTACAATAATTATAAGCTCATTAACAGAGGAAATTTATCCCCAGCCATTTAGAATTATACATAATAGTATCATATTACTGTTGCGTAATAATCAATAAATAACATATTAACCTAACAAATTAACTGAAATATACATAAGGCGGGTTTCGGCAGCCGCTTATCGCAGTTTTTTAATGAGCAGCAGCTGTAAAGGATGCTAATTTTGACAATCTGTAGCCGAAACAATGTAGAACAACAACGGTGAAGCTGTTGACGTCATGTAATACAATTGACCAATGATAGGCCAATACACAGACTAAATTACAATTGATAGGCCAGTATTCATATTAAATGACCAATGGTAGGGCAGTATGACGTCATTTTTTTAAAGGCACTATAAAAAGCTTCGATCGCGGTTCAAGTGACAGCTGCTATTATTTGCAACAGTTGTTATTAAACCGTAGCCTAAAACAAGCCGCGGTCGTGCCATACTTTTTTCAACGGTTCTCATAGATAAGCTGCACTTTTAAATAATCCGCAGCCGAGTCTGCCTTACAAAGATCGGCTGGCGAGCCTTGCCGAACTATGGTACGTATCTTATTAACCTATGACACGCAATGTCCACATGTAAATTAATTAAATCTAAACCATTATAACTGGATTATTGCTATGACAATATTTCATAAAACCACAAAATTCAGACCATGGTTAGCTGTCGTAGAGATATATCAGTTTTAGATTAATAAACTTAATAAAACAAGGATGACATCATCCATAAAAGAGAAGCTCTGCAACGGCAGGACAAACGAACGTTACCACTTGTGTGGCAGAACTGACGGACTGACCATAACTTTAGAAAAGCTTCGCGTTTAACAAGGGTAATAACATTCATACAGTCTTTATAATAAAGCAACAGGATGTTTGATTGTTTGTCTGTTTGTATCGAAGGATCTCGCTAACCGCTGAACCGATATAATTCTCCTTTACAGGGTAGCTTCTCATAGGTCCTAGGAAGGTTTGTAACTATTTTGGAGGAGGGTACCACCACCCTCACTAGAGAAATCGATAAAAAATATAAATATAAAATAAAACGCTGCCCTGTGGACATTTTTGCAATTAGCTAAAAACATAACTAACACCATTTAGAGGAGAAAAAAATATTTTTGGTAAATTGCTGATCGAAAAAAAAAGATAGAAAAGAATCAATTTTACGTGTCCCTAGAGGCCACTACAGGCGTAACCGCTAGACTAGGAAATAAAGAAAATAAATGTCTTTACATAATACAATCATACCAAGTTGTAAAGATTTTTGTCTGAAGCTAAAGATCTCGGTAATTGCTAACCCTTTAAAATACTTATGGTGGTTTTAGGCTATTTTCTTTTAGTCCCCTTTCGTTCCCTAGAGTCTAGGAGCGATTAAACAAGTAAATTTAGTAAATGGGGTATTCCTGTCCAGTTTTTTGTTTAGGAATATCATTCTCATTTAAACAAAAACTCATTTTTATGCTAGTAAAATGTGGTTTAATTTTGGTTTTTAAATTTCATTTATTTCCCTGGTATAATTTTTCTTTCTTTTAGTAATTAATAAAAATTCTAAAATCTTCCAAAAAAAATTAAAAATCTTCTAAAATCATACCAGGGATATAAATGAGATACCAGGGAAATAAATGAATATTTACATCCACTATTCAAGGGGTCGTTTATATGGGAATGAACAATTAAGAAATTTTGAATGGGTCATTTTCTAAATAAAATTTCAGATTTTTGTAGTTTAATCATTTGATATTCCTTAAACAATAAACCAACATATAAAAATTTTCAAATATCTAAAGAGTTGCTACGCATTTATTGATAAATATTTTATCAGTTGATTATTTGAGAATATGTGAATATCTTATTAGCTCTAATATTAAAATAATTTTAATCATGTAAAGTAACTTCACATCAGCGGGTAATAAACATTAAATATACATGCACATAAATTTATGTACAGGAAACCGTGGCTCGCCAGCCGCGACCGCGGATAACTGCAAATTTTATCTTATAAACTTCCGAAGTTACCAACTTGTAGCAGGGATCTAAAGGGATAAGACAATGGCCGATAAATTAATGTTCATTCCAATGATGATACACAAAAAAAACCTTCTGTAGATTACAATTATTGGTTGAGACGTTTGAACATTCAACTTAATAAAACCACTACTCTAGCCATTTGTAGTTAACAAATAAGAAAACGCTATTATAATCTTTGGGGACTATTGTAATAAACACCTTATTGTAACAATTTCAGAAAATTCAACCTTCAGCGTTGAAAAATCCGCAATTGCAAATGAACCGCTTAAAAAGTTTGCAATTGTTGGACCCCGCATAAAACATTAAACTTTACTACCAACAATATAACCCCATATCGGGTTAATAAAATAGAAAATACTAATATCAGCTAGTTGTAGGCAGGGATATAAAGGGATAAAACAATCCTCAAAGATAATACACAAAATTACCCCTTCTGTAGATTAAAATTAGTGGTTGAGACGTTTGGACACTCACTTAATGAACTAGCTAACCAAAATTCATTGAAGTCCCAAAAGTTGTTAAGTTAACGAAAAAGAAAACATTAGTATAAAACTTTGGGGACTAGAGTAATAACAGCCCATTGTATCCTCCCTTCATGAGTTGTAGGTATGGATACACAACTTTTAAAAAAGTTTTAAACTATGAAAATACAGGGTGGAAGGAGTCATTGTCAATAAATTGTATGGTAACCAAAGTTTTATCAAAAAGAGCTCTTATTTGTTGGCTTAAAAATTTTGGGTACTTTTATTAAATTTCGAGTGTCCAATCAATAATTTTGATAATCATCATGTGGGATGTAATTTCACATCAATTTATCGTCCATTGTCTTATCCCTTAAATCTCTGAAAGTTTTAAACTAAAGATGAGCTCCAAATGAATTTTCTATTCTAGCCCTAGTTTCCTAAAGTGTACAGCAGATAACCCAATTATTGCAGACCCTTTTTTCAGCTACTCCGGAAATTTGTGAAAACAAAGCGATTTATACATTATACATTCAAAATTTTAATGTTTAAAATTTTAATTTTTTTTTGGAAGTTTGAAGCTTTTTTAGCTAATAGCAAATTTCGAGATAGGACGCGGACGCTAGGTACACTTTCGGAAACTAAATTGGAGTTCATCAAACTAAAAATGTCATGTCATTTTTAATAAAAATATAATCTGACTTGATTTAAGACAAGGCTCTTTTAATGCAAAGTTTTAAAAATTAAAAATAAGGATCATCTTTAAAGATATCTTAGAAAATTACTGTTTATTTTAATTATTTTTATGAATGACATTTTATTACGTTATTCTATCTGTACCAAAGCTCTTATGGACACTTTTAAAACTAAATATGAAAAAATCTTTTAGGACTTTTTGATTTCTAATATAGGGATAATTTATAAATGAATGATTTCTTCTTAGTTATGCATTAAGCCCAAAATTTATTATTGAGTAGCTGCCCAAAGTACAATGACAATAAGCATATAAAAATTCTACATATGAATTTAGCAAGCTAATTTCAAAAAATTAATACTCTAATAGTTATTTTTCGCATCATATTATAGACAGCTTTCCGCGGATATTAAAAAGAAAAAATATAAGATTAAAGCAAGGTTTGTTAGGCCAAAGGAGCCAAAAATTCCAGGCTAACAAAACTGGTATCAATTTTATGAGTTTATTTCAATATTCGTGTCTATAATGCAATATATATTTAAGATTTTTCAGTATGGCTGAGAACCGGTTCTAATCAAGAGGATATTAATCGGTTTAGAAGCCATATTAGAAAAAATATTCTAAAAACATATGTATGAAAATATGATCAATATCTTAATGATTTTCTCCCATTATGAAAACATAAGCTTTCATCAAATATATATATTTAATGTAAATATTATCACAGAGAGATGGGACACACACTAGTCCCCAAAGTTTTATAATAACGTTTTATTATTCTTTGGCTTAACAACTTTGGGGATTTTTACTGAATTTTCATTGGTTGGTTTATTAAGTTGAGCGTTCAAACGTTTCAACATGTAAATTTAATCTAAAGAAGGGGTAATTTTGTGTGTCATAATTGGGTATGTACTGTACATCAATTTATCGGCCATTGTCTTATCCCTTTAGATCCCTGAAATATCATATACTGGGTATCTTTTGAAAAAAAGTACAGCAGCTAATTGCAGGGATTTCGATGGATAAGATGATGAACGATAAATTGATAAAATCATTGATTGAAATGTTTAGACACTGCTAGTATGAACCAACCAATCAAAATTTGATAAAAGCTTTTAAGCCAAAAAATGAGAGAATTTTTTTTTGTATCCTCTTTTAATGCTCACAATTTGTAACAACTTTTCTTGTAATCTTTCGAAACCGATTAATATCCGGTGGATTAGAACTGGTTCTCGTCCATACGCAAAAAACTATGTCTAGCATCGTATTATATCCAGTTTTCTACGAATATAAAAATGTACAATCAACTAGTTTTTTAGCCCGTGCCTCCGGCATCTAGGGGCTAAAAATACTGGCTTTAATCTTATAATTGTATATTTTATATCCGCGGAAAGCTGTTTATAATACGATGCGAGAAATAACTATCTTTTCTCTCTATATAATAATTTACTGTCGTATCAAAATGTTGTTAGATTGTTATTGCTTGGCTTGTTAGGAGACATATTTGGTTTCTTCACTGTAAAATTATATATTTTTATATCAAACAAAACTTTCTAAAAACAAAAATAACAAAAACATTTTATGTTTCAAGTGTTTTGCAATGTTTTAAACAAATTTAATTTTTATTGAATTCAAATTAAAAGACGAAGCAATTTTCCTACATAAATTATATTATATTTGATTTAAACGTTTTATTCCAGTCAAAACCAATACTTAAATTGACTTATCTTAGAAAAATACTATGTTAATGTAGTTACTATATGAATACTGGGATCTAAAGGGAAAAGACAATGGCCGATAAATAAATGTACATCCCCAATGATGATGCATAAAATTACCCCTTCTGTAGATTACAATTAGTGATTAAAACGATTGGACACTCAACAACCAATCAAAATTCAGTAAAAGTTCCTAAAGTTGTTAAGCCAAAGAATAAGAGAAAGTTATTATAAATCTTTGGGGACGTAATAAACAGCTTGATGCCTCCTCCCTCCCTGATATGAATAGAACATCCATATAGATTAAATATGAATATACATACATATATAATTACTTACGCAGTGGCGTCTAATAATGATATGATTCATATTTCCGTATATTTCGGGCAGGGTGGGGACATTGGACTGTAAATTACATTGGTAACCATAATTGATTAACCACGTTGGTTTAATAATGTTGAATACTTTCATAGAATTGTAATTAGTAACTACTGAAAGGTGTAATTAGTAACTACTGAAAGGGGCGATTTTTTTTATCATTAATGGTAATGTACATCAATTTTATCGTCCATTGTCTTATCCCTGTAGATCCCTGGTATATATATATAAAGAAAGGTTCCCTACTTCGTATGAACGGACGACGCCGCCGCGCCATTTATTAAAGAAATACATTGCATTTAGCGTATTATTGATCAAAAATATCGATCCCAGGTTTTCTGAGAGTTAAATTTCCCCCAGTGGAATTGGAATACGCAGGGATCTACAGGGATAAGACAATAGACGATAAATTATAATTACATCCCAAATGATAATAAACAAAATTAGCCCTTCTGTATATTAAAATTAATGATTGGGACGTTTTGGACTCTACAAGATTTGAACAAATCAATCAAAAGTCACTAAAAATACCCATACTTTGGATACTATTACAACTAAGAGCCTAATGTCCCCTCCTTCCCTGGGAATATTACTTATTATTCCCCCTTCCCTTTCTTTCTTAAACATCTAGAACCTACCTACTACACACATATATATATAACATTTATTCATAATACATACATAGAAAAAAATCCCCGAAAAAAAAAATAATTTAATTCTCATTGAATTTGTTTTAAAAATATCTGCGACAAGTTTTACGCTTGACAACATCTTTTTTAATGCTAAACTTGTTGGAATATTTTTTCTAGTTTTTTCAA
This sequence comes from Acartia tonsa, assembly GCF_053477335.1. Lineage (NCBI taxonomy): Eukaryota > Metazoa > Arthropoda > Copepoda > Calanoida > Acartiidae > Acartia > Acartia tonsa. Next base: position 55,466,619 of record NC_137261.1, read on the forward strand.
GATTCATTTAAATTTTTGTTAAATACGCCCATTGTTAGAATAACATATAACAAGGATGACAAAATCCATACGTGACGAAGCATCAAAAGGAAAAAAAGGACAATTATGCTTATTAGTACATAGAATATTTACTAGAAATTTCAGCTGTTTATCTTAAATAGAAGCAGAAAAAATCACATTTCCTCATAGCATAGCGTTATAGACAGAAATTCGTATTTTAAGATGATCCGTCCTATATTATTTATTTTTTCGAATCATACACTTTGTAAAAATTTTACCTACAGCAATTTTGACCTATAAATTACTAGGGGGCACTGTATTCTAAGGAGTAAGGAAAGTAAAAAAACAAACTTAGATATAAAAATTAAATAGTCTAAAACCATCACAGGGTTAAAGGACATACGCATGAGTCCCAAACGTTGGAGTGGACAAACGCAGGAGTGTTAAAATATTAATTTAGTAAAGTATTTCTATACAGATTGGGTTAGGTTAAGATATGAATGTACAAATAAGCCCCCCGCAGAGTTTAGGCATGATAAAACCTATACGATGGTCTAAAATAGGTTAGGTTAGGTTAAGTGTCCACTCCTGCGTTTGTCCACTCCGACCTTTGGGAATCCTGTCCTAGGACCCATCACAGGACCTATGTGGAACTTACCTAAAATAAAGAATCAAATCAGTTAAGTAGTTATTGAGATATTAAGCTTCAGAAAAAAACTCTTACTACTTTATATATTAGGTTAGTTTATTTTACTTTAAATAAAATTCTGAATAAATCCCACTTAAAACTTGAAACATAGGAGAAGGGAAAGAAATTGAAAGTTTTGGATGTTATGTACTGTAAGACCACACAACAGCTAGAGGGGGGGAATAAAATGAAAATGGCTTAATACAATAAATATTCTATGTATTTAGATAATATTTTATAGTATAAAACAGGAAGGGAAGGGACATTTGGCTGTTTTTAATAGTAGTCCCCAAAGTTTTATAATAAAGATTTCTAATTATTGACTCTTCTTGAACTTTAATTTGTTGGTTCATTAAGTAGAGTGTCGAATCGTTTCAACCACTAATTGTAATCAACAGAAGGGGTAATTTTGAGTATCATCATTTTGGATGTACATCAATTTATCGCCAATTGTCTTATCCCCTAAGATCCTTGAGTATAAACTCTGTATAGTGATCAACAACAAGATAAGTCGATCAGGGGTTAATTCATAGTCTAATTTTGTACAGTAGACATATATTTTGTACATATTGTTTTTTTAAGATTCACAGGAGAAAATGTACTAAAAAATATATTTTTAAAACCAAATACCTATTCAACTTAACAATATATTTGAAGTTATTTGCCCAAGTACTTTTAAACTTGTGTACATTACCAGTCTTCTGGATATCTGAAATCTATAAGACACGGGCAGATTTATGCTTATATGAATCATTTTCTACTGTCAGTCCTACTTTTCTTATATTATTATACAACAATAGCATAGAAATATTATTGGGCTCGGCATCCGCCGCCGCATCAAAGCCAGACAAAAACTCATTTTCAACGAACCTAATAAGCCCAAAAAATCCGTTTCATACAGTTTAAAGATTCAAATTCAAAGGCAGCCGCCGAATTTTCGGATAGTTTTAAGTCTCAGCTAATTTTTCGATATTTTCTATGGATCCTCTTAAAGTGAAAGGCTGCCGAGCCTTGAATACTTTTGTATTTGAGACTTGAGGAAATAGGTATAATAAGATGTGTATAGGATGTGAGTAAATGTTTCTATTTATATATATTCTATATAGAATAATGGATGTAGAATATAAGTGGATATTATGGCAGGAAAAAAATTTAGGTTGTAATATCACCTCGCATTTATTGGTCGGGCCGTTTATCCGGTTGGAGGGGAGGTGATTGGTGAAAGAAGGGAGATGGGGGAAATCGTCGTCTTTAGCCCGCTACAGATTTCACTTTATTATAAAACATGAAAATCAGGTGTAAGATCCAAGTAACAATAAATCCATTTAAACAATACTCTTTTTCTATTATAAGTATATACTGTATAGTATGTTGGTAAATTGTGTCTGACAAGTAACACAATAATCTAAATTTGATTGATAAAGGTTTACACATTTATCAATTTATCCAACAAAAATCATAATAACATTTTTATAATACAAGTGGCTCTACCTCTAGAAAAAAATGAAAACCTGACTATTTGAATATTATAGACTAGTAGCTTTTCGTTTGTTTGATTGTTTCAGGTGATGTTAGGTAATATTGGGTACTTTGTAGCCCCGCAGTGGCTACAAAGAGAGAATAAATCACCACCCACCCCTTATTTTCAATCTTTTTCATTAATAAGTAAGAAGTAGGTTTCAGTTCTCGATATTCCCTTTAGGGAAAAGCACTAAAATATTTATTTTTGAGGGGTTCAAATAATCATCAACGAAAAAAGGAAGATTTAGTATTAATTAATTACCATACCTCTCCCTATTTTCCTCTTCATTAAGGTTACAGGAATAGGTCAAGAAAAGATAATTACATTTTAATTGACAATGTTAATTAAGATATCTAAAGGGATAAGACAATGAAAGACAAGAATACCATTTTATTGGTGGAAAAAATTGACCACCAATCCAATTAATGAGATAACTGTTTTATTAAACTTTGGGTACCAGTATAATTTAAAGTCAGGTGTCCCCTCACTTCCTACTTAATCATGGAAAGATAAATTTATTCATAATTAACCTCTCCTTGTATTCCTAGTATAATCACTTACATAGATACAGGGATATAAAGGGATAAGACAATGGCCGATAAATTTATGTACATCCCCAATGATGGTACACAAAATTACCCCTTCCATAGATTACAATTAGTGGTTGAATCGTTTGGACACTTAACTTAATAAACCAACCAATCTAAAGTCCCCACAGTTGTTAGGCTAACGAATAAGAAAACGTTATCATAAAACTTTGAGGACTAGTGCATTAAACAATCCATTGTCCCCTCCACCCCCTGACACAGACCATACTTGAATAAGTTATATTATAATTAATATTAATTAGAAAAGTTTTAGCTCCGCAAACAACGAGAAAATTGATTTATGCCAGGGATCTTAAGTGATAAGACAATTGACATAAAATTGAAAAACATCCCCAAAGATGATGATCAAAATTACCACTTATGAAAATTAGAACTATTGGCTGAAAAGTTTGGACACTCCTAGTTTAGAACCATCCAATGAAATGTACCCAAAGTTTATTAGCCATTGTAAAATTTTGGATACCAGTGTAATTTAACGTCCAATATCCCAGCTTATACCAACAATGAAATTAATTCGGGAAAAAATCACGAAACCTATACGTGTTTTTCAGCTGTCGTTGGGGGGCAACACAACGTAAAATTGACGACCTCTCCATTGGCCCCCCAAATATTATTTTAGATTTTTTTCGCTTGTTGGTTATACCTATTTCTGCCAATATCCCCATTCTACCTGATTTCAATATAACGTAAAATATGTTCGATATCATGGAAGGGAGGTTTTATACATATACTTTAATTATATACACATTTAATAAAACATTTGTTTTTGTTTGCTTTTCGTGCGTATTTTCCCTTTAAAAAAAAGTATAAAGTATATTCTTTAATTATGTGTTTACCGTCAGTCAGTGTGTTGAATTATAGCTTTCAAGCCTAACTTACCTAAATAAAATTATATTCCATTTTTAGTCACAAGTATACAAGTGCAAATTTCTATATTTTAGAAGTCTGAGCGTCCTTTTGAACACTGGAAATTTTAATATCATATCTACTAATATCTTAGAATATACTAGTGTTTACGCCCCTAGAGGCCTAGAGGGTATGGGGAGGGTTACACCCCTCCCCCCCCCCTACAAAAATAGTTATAAACCTTTCCTGGACCTATAAGGAACTTTTCTGTAGAGGAGAACCATATCGGTTCAGCAATTACCGAGATCCTTCGCTACAGACAAATACAGATACTTTTTTTATATAAGGGGATATGTAATATGTATAGATAAAACTTATAGATAAAAGATATCTTATAAAGGATAAGACAATGGGCGATAATTTGGAGTTCCCCACCAACAGGGACAAACCAGTCATCTCTATCAATTCCTATAAGTTTTGTAGACAACCAATGAGAGATTGTGTTTATAATCATTTGGTTACCAGTGTAATTTACAGTCAAATGTCCCCTCCCCTCTTCCCTGACGTTACGTGATTTACTTGCATTTTCTTGCCATTTCTTGGCAACCACAAAATATAGGAATCCAACATCTTGAAAATTTTGCCAAGCACAACCCAATCTGGCTAGTACTGCATCTTGTCCAGGGAGGGAGGGGAAATGGGACTGTAAATTATACTGGTACCCAAAGTTTTATAACCTTTTTCTCTCCTGTGTTTGCTCGATAACATTGGGAACCTTTGTTATTTTAATATTTCCAAAAATCTATGAATTTTAAAGGCTGCTAGCTGCCAAACAGCTGAACGTACAGATCATGTCCGCACACTGTTTTAAGCGGCATAAGAAGGCCTACAAATAATCTGGAATAGCCATAAATCAACAATGCATAATTATCTCGCAGTGCAGAGAAATGCGCGAAAAAGACCTATTTTACGCGTTTTTTTTCTTCAGTGAAGCTTTCCCTGTGCATAATTGGATCTTGGCTATTCCAGATTATTTGTAGGCCTTCTTATGTCACTCAAAATGGTGTGCGGGTATGATCTGTACGTTCAGCCGTTTGGCAGCTAGCAGCCTTTAAAATTCATAGATTTTTGGAAATATTGCTTACCAGCAATATTTTACCGTGAACTGCAGTAGATCCAAAATTTTAATATCTCTGTTTATCTTAATTGGGAACGTACATAAATAATTTCATCGTCCATTATCTTATCCCTTTAGAACCCTAATAATTTGGTAGATTTTTATCTGAATTCTAATATTTTTTATATAATATTTTTTCCAATGTTCTAAAGCCACGAATGCATATATGTATTATGTATGTACATAGGGTATTGCAGGACGCGGTCATTTTTTATGACACAAAAAAACTTGCAAGAAAGTGCGATTTTTTTGTAATTTTTCCGAAAATAATTAAGCATGGCACAGTCGCCTGCTCTTTTTTAGACAATCCGCAACCAAATACGCAGCTGTTATTTTGTCAAAAGCTGCCGTCATCTCAATGGTGGCTGCCCATCCCTCTCTTTGGCTTAAGAAGTGCATAAAAACTCAATATTCCATAAAATTTCAGATTCCACATTCAATATCTGAATAAAATAGAAAAAAATGCAAATGAAATCCGAGTTTTGGAACATCCAATTTTTTATTGTAAAATGGTACTTATATCAGAACAAGAGAAATTCAAATTTTTAAGTTTAAACTTTGTTAAACATTGAAAATATTCTTTAACAATGAAATAGAATAAATTGAATTTCAATCAAGATTGGTTTTTATGAAAACGTAGGTATGCTTTTTTGAAATGAAAAAAATATCATTGTTCTTTGTCTAAGTCATACAGTCTTTGGATAGTCCTTTCATCCCAAAAATTGATATCTTAATATGCTTTTTAGAGACCACAGTCTTTGAGGTCCTTGGGGCCTAATAAATTACAAGAAAGCATTTTTAAGAATCTAATTGTTGGAAATGGTAAAAACTTTTTTCAAGAATACATCCATTCAAATCTGAAGATATGGACTATATATATATTTGGTCAGTTTTACATTTTAGTATAGGCATTATATTCAACTAATCTCAATATATGGCCTCAGCCTTATTCTCCCCCCCCCCCCCCCCTCCCATAGTTCTGGACTTAAACATTAATTCTCATTAAACCTCCACTAACCCCCCTCCCCCCCCCATCCTCTCTCTGTCTCTTCAAATTTATCTCTCCTTAGTTCTATTTTTCTCTTCAGGGAATAGACTATAGACAATAAACTTTTTAAAGTCCCCAATGATGATTTATAAAATTACCAATAAGTACATAAAAACTTTTTCACTGCACTGCAAGTTAAAACCAACCGATCCAGATTCAATAAAAGTACCCAAAGTTTTAAAACTATGTGTACTAGTCTAATTTTAAGTCCAATTTCCCCTTCCTCCTTGGTATTTATAACTCTGTTAAGCTGGCGTAGCTCCGGCCTCTTTGCAAATTAAAGAATTAAAATTTGGAGTATCTATTCTAAAACACATAAAAAAAACAGGGAGAAATTCCAGGGATACAAAGTATCATTCACAAATATAAAATATGCAAACTTTAAGTGGTTAATTTACAGGGAGGTAGGGGATATTGGACTGTAAATTACATAGGATCTAAAGGGATAAGACAGTGGCCAATAAATTGGTGTACACACCAATGATGATACCCACAATTACCCCTACGTTGGATTACAATAAGTGGTTAAAACGTTTGGACACTGAACTGAAATTTTATGAAAGTCCCGTTTTAAATTCACTTTAGGGACTAGTGTAATAAACAGCCCAATGTCCCCTTCGTTCCAGGTAACTTAGTACCAACGTTTTATAACCACGTTATCTTATTCGTTAGCTCAAAAACTTTATTTATTTACATTGAATTTTGATTGGTTGGTAACAAACTAGCAGTGTCTCAACTTTTTAACCACTAATTTTTAACATTATTAAATATGCGGTATTGAAAATTAAATAAAATGTAGTCATTCAATTTTTCTAGTGGGCAGTGGTATAGAATTTTATTCAATATAAAGTGACCATCTCCTTTTATTCTTAAATGGTGGACAGAGCGATAAAGAGACTCTCAAACTGTCTATGGATTATCTTTTATAAATGTATTCACATATACATACATATTTAATATGTAGAGAGAGGATTTAGAACGGAGGGAGGGGACATTGGACTGAAAATTATAGATGTTTTTTTAGCTGACTTCAAACAAACAGTAAACAAACTTTTTAATTTACATACGAGGTAAATTTGTCTAACAGCATAGGAAATGTACGCCAATTTATCGACCATTGTCTTATCCCTTAAAATCCCTGAGATTTAGAATGAACAATTTGAACCATTTCCTCTCCTTATTTATATATTCACTTAATCCTTTTATTTCCCATATTAAAGTGTTCAATCATTTACACTAATCCTGTAATATAAAGTAGTTTTTTTTTCTTTGAAGCCTAAGATATCAAAAACTCCTTTACAGTAAAGTTTCATATAGGTCCTGGGAGGGTTTATAACTATTTTGGAGGAGGATATCATCACCCTCCAAAAAGAAATCGCCTCTAGAAAAAATGACCCCCTCCACATTTTTTTTTTAAAAATTCGTTAAAAAACTTAATTTGAATGTAAGGGGGAAGGGGGAATTCTCTCGCCACCTTAAGTGCCCCTAGAGGCCTCTAGGGGGGGGGGGCGTAATTACTAGTAGTTATTAAAAGTTGAAGTATGTTTAGTCATATTTTGTTTGTCCTTTGATATTAACTAGTAAGATATAATGGTCTCAATTTTGTTCTGCACTTTAACTACAAAGCTCTATTTTAAAATTAAGCTCCTTTTAGGTCCCAGAAAGGTTTTTAACTATTTTATGTGATGGTAATCGTCCCCATAAAAAAAAACTCCCTTCCCTTAAAAAGTGTATTTTTATTTAAAACGAAGTTAAAAGTATGGGCGTCTAAATATTTACTAACTCTCCAACCCCCAATCTATAAAGTGTTCCTAGAGACCTTTAGATTCATAGTACTATAAATACTGCTTTGTACTTTGTTAAATAAAACTCTTACAGAAGGTTAGAACACCAAGAATGCGAGTGTGCTCTGCAGCAGAGCTTCACCTCTGATAACAGACACCCTGTAGATCGAAAATGTATGCAAGTTTTAGAAGTACAATGGCTAATTGGATATATTATTACTTGGATCTTAGGCCAGATATTTAAGGTTCTCCGATAAAGTGAAACTTTTTTTACGTTCTCTAATTAAGTGAAACTTGCAGCGGGCTAAAATAACGATTCCCACCTTCCACCCCCTTTAACCAATCCCCTCCCCTTCTAATGGATGAACAAACTGACCAATAAACGAGTTCCATGTTAGCAAACTAATTTGACAACAATTTTTACCCTGTCATAATATCCAAATATACTATACATCTATTAATGGCAAATAAAATTTAAAAATAAATTTTTTGTACATCTCTGTAGAATACCCCCCATGTACATAATATATACTGTACAAAATAGGACCCTGAATTAACCCCCGTCTCAATTTCATTTACATAATTATATTTGCACTCTTTACTAATAATTAGCACATGACGGATTAGCATATCTAGAAAATCAGAATCCATGTAAAAACAATATTTAGGATTAGTCAATCCTCAGGGGTTATCTATATGTGTCAGGGATCTTAAGGGATAAGACAATAGAAGTTAAATGAATTATTGTTGGAAAAGTTTGGACATACCAATCATTAATCAATCTAGTCCTTCAAAGTATCTAAGCCAAAGAATAGAATAGGAAACTTTAAGGAGAACGTATAGTTTAACAGTCCAATATCCCCTCCTTCCCTGATCTGTTAATATAATATTATCCAGGGGTGGCCAGTCTAACCAACAATTCTACAAAAAAAAATCACGAAACCTTATTGAGCATATTTTGTTTTTGTCATGTAATTGAAGATTGGTGGGAAAGAAGGGGAGGAAAAGGGGAAGGGGGTTGTGGGGAAAATTTCCTTTAGAGTTGTTTGTCAGAATAGCATTCCCTTGTCCCTGATATTATCTATTATTTAATCTATATCAGCACACGTAGGGAGATATTTGAAGGGAATAAATTAAAACTTCAACGGATGACAAAATCCATAAAAGCGAAGTTTAACAAATAAGAAAGCTAGACAAACAATCATTTTCAAATATAGAGTATCAACGAATTAAAAGTTTGAACATGATAAAGCCAAAGATTATTATTAACATGATTATAGAGTTGCTAAGCTTTCTAATTTGTAACTTACTGTTACAAGAATCACAATACCAAATTTTAAATCAATAGGATAATTCTAACATGCCTGATTTAACGATAAGAGCTAACCGTTACAGACATACGGATGGATAGACCGACAATAAATATAAGCTTTACATTTAAAACTACTAATGGTATTTTTATTATTTTTACTTGTCATGGAAAACAAAAAAATACATTTACAGTATGGCTTCGAAACTGATAAATATCCGCTGGATTAGAACCGTTTTTTTAATTCTGAAAAATTATGTACCGTTTCGTATTGTAGACAAATTTCATGGATAATAAAAAATACCAGTTTTGTTGGTCCGGGCCATCGGTCCTTGGGTGTCCACAATACTGGAATTAATAATCTTAATAATTTTTCATCCTAATATCGGCGGAAAGCTGTCTATAATACGATGGAATAAATAACAATTCTTTCATTTGGTTTCTAATATATTTCTATATTCCCTTTGACATTAAGATGTTTTTAACCTTTCATTTTTTTGTTCGTTTATTTGAAAATTGACATTTATTTACTTCTGTCAATTTAACGGAGAGGGAAAGGGCATAAAAATAAATTAAAACCATTTTAAGACTTCAAATTAAAAATGAAATAATGGACGATAAATTGATTTGAGCCAACGAGTAGGAAACTCAGTTATAAAACTTTGGATAACAGTGTAATTCACAAGAGAGGGAGGGGACATTGGGCTGTTTATTACACAAGTTCCCAAAGTTTAATAATAGCGTTTTCTTTTTTGTTGGCTTAACAACTTAGGGACTTTCATTGAATTTTTATTGGTTGGTTCATTAAATTAAGTGTCCAATTGTTTCAAACATCAATTGTGATCTAAAAAAGGGGTAATTTTGTCAATCATTTTTAGGGATGTACGTCAATCTATCGGCCATTGTCTTATCCCTTTAGATCCCTGGTAATTCATAGTATAATGATAAAGTAAAAAATTCCATTAGCAAAAAAGGTATTTTCCCTTTGCTGTTTGTTTAGTCTGTAGCCTAGGAAGGGGGGGGGGGAGAATGGGTGATTCCTCCCCCCCCCCCTCCCAAAAAACAGACACCCTTAAAATTTTTAAAATTTTAAAAATACATTGTATCTGTCACCACCAAAAATATTATATTCCACCCGCACCCCCTAAAAAGAAAATGTTTGTTTGACGTCCTTGTCTGAAGCCTACATCTAGTTACAGCGCTGATGTATTAATGTTATTATTTGTGAATATACATTATCTGCTTCTTAATAAGTAATCAGGAAATAATACATTATGATAAAGCTTTTATATAGAGTAGGCAGACAGATATCTCAACAATATGTTCCTAGTAGGGTTGGGCCGGATAACCGGTCTGTCCGGTTATCCGGCCTTTTTCAATATCCGGCCGGATATCGGATATTAAAACTTTCCGGTTGCATGATATCCGGCTGATTTTTGAAGCCGGATATCCAGTTATCCGGCCAGATATCCGGTAAATTGCCGGATATCGAACGTTGGCCAGATATCCGGCCGGAACCGGTTATCCGGCATTAGCAATCAGCCGGATATCGGCCGAAAAAGTATCCGGCCCAACTCTAGTTCCTAGTACCAGCAAGGCTATTCTATAACTTACAAAGTTTGTCCTTACGTCCTTAATTCTATGGAGTAAATTGTGTCTACGCGGCTTCTATTAAAGATAGAGGAAGTAACTCATACATGGAGGGAGGGGACATTAGGCTTAATATTACACTAGTCCTCAAAGTTTTATACAAAATGTTTTCTTATTCGTTGTCTCAACAATTTTTGGGACTAATATTAAATTTTGATTGGTTGATTTATTAAGTTGATTATTTAAACGTAGCAACCATTAATTTCGACACATTACAAACTGTCCCAATTTTGTATAACTTTTGCGGAACATGTTCTAGTTACGTCATATTTTTCTTTCCCGAAAAAGAGAAGGGGGGAAGAAAATCTCTTCAAAAGAGATGGGGAAAACCCCCTTTTCTCCCATCTCTTTTTTCTTCCCCCCTTCCCTTTTTTTTCTTTCCCTCTTCCCTTTTTCGGGAAAGAAAAATATGACGCAAATGGAACTTGTTCCGCAAAAGTTATACAAAATTGGGACAGTTTGTAATGTGTCATTAATTTCAACCTGAAGAAGAGGTAAATTTGTGTATCATAATTGGGGATTAACATTAATTTATCGGGTAATGTCTTATCCCTTTAGATCCCTGAACTCAGCTGCTATTCAAGAAAGTATTCTGAAATTTATTGTGACAATTCCCCTAATTAATCAGCACAGCATCTTATCTGTATTTGTTGCTTTGGAAATGAATTAATTTTACTTGTTTTGAATTTTTTTCAAATATATTCTGATCATTTTTTATATCTCTTCTGATATTTTGATAAAATTGGGTAGACTCCCCTTCGTGGCAACGACTCTTAGGGGGCATTTCGTCGTATTTTCACAGTAACTTTTGCCCTAATCCAACTTAACCTAACCTAACCTAAAATAACATATCAAAAGGTAATGTGAAAAAACGACGAAACGCCCCTTAAGTGGCGTTGTCACGAAAGGGATTATACCCATAAAATTTGTTTCTCCTATGCTATACACATGGATGGTGTCATCTCTGTTTGATTATATTATTATCATACCAAGGCTTTCTTCTATTATACACATTAACATCAATATAATCAACAATAATGGATTTATTACCACTTGGATCTTACACCAGATTTTTCATATTCTATAATAAAGTGAACTCTGTAGCGGGCTAAAATAACGATTTTCCCCATCCCCTCGCCTACTACTGGATGAACGGCCCGACCAATAAATGCAAGGGGATATTGCAACCTAAATAAAGGACAATTTTTTTCCTGTCATAATATCCACGTATATTCTACATCCATATAATCAAGAATAGAATATGCAGCATGAAGATAATAACATACCTAAAATAAGAGATGATATAATTTTATTATTCAATGATATAATAAATCACGAATTATTTATAATTTTTATTAATGTACAGCGGGTGGTGAATGTCATATTAGTTTTATTAAAAACATTTTTAAAGATAGGGAAAAACTTCTAATTGCATATTTTGTTCAGTCGCAGCAGCTATTGGACTGCCAATTGTTTTATTCAGCAGCCGACGGATGCATAAGTAATGAGTGATTGCCAAGATCAATTAAGTACATATGCGTGGATTTAAAGGGATTGGACAGAGGCCGATATTTTGGTAAACATCCACGATGATGATACACAAAATTTCCCCTTCTGTAGGTCACAATTAGTGGTTGTTGAAACGTTTCGACACTTAACTTAATGAACTAACTTATCAAATTCAATGTAAGTTCCAAAAGTTGAAAAGCCAATAAATAAGAAATTATTGTAATACTTTGGGGACTATTGTAATAAACAGTTTATTGTCCCCTACCTCCCTGATATGTATTTATATGTTTTAAAGCAAAATCAGCATTTTATTTGGTCTAATTAAAAAACCAATCATTCTTTTTTAAATTTAAAATCTGCATAGAATTTAAATTATGGAATTGGGGCCAACAATTTCAGGGAGGGAGAGGACAAGAGGCCGTAAAAAATTTCATGTTCCCTAATTCGTAGACTAGAAAACTTTAAGGTACATTTCATTCTATATTGGGTAGTACAAGCGAGAACTGTACAAACTTTTTTGTACAAACAAATCTACATAAAGGGTTATTTTGTATATCATAATTGGGAGTGTAACCCAAATGTCTTATCCCTGGCAATTTTTGTAGAACCCTGCAGGTCACTGGCTGACTGGCTAACCATGGGTTGGAGAATAAATATAAAATATCTAGATCCCTAATTTGTACATTTGACCAATAAGAGCACAGTGACGAAACAATTCGGCCATATTGTTGTTTAAAACGTGTACACATTTTTTAATTTTCTTAATATAAATGCTAAAAATCGTGTATAGAATCTTATTACACACAGTTTTCCACGAATAATAAAATAAAACTCATAAAATTAATACAAATTTTGCTAGCCAAGGCCTTTGGCAGCTTGGGACTAACAAAAACCGGTTTTAATCTCATTATTTTTCATTTTAATATCCGCAGAAAAGTGTCTATAACACGATGCGATAAATTAAAATTCTAAATTGGACAAATTATTGTGTCAGACAGCCCATCTATGGTATTAGATCTATTGCTTGGAGGAAGAATTTGAATATCGAAAATAGATAAATTTAGACCGCGAAACATGTATGAATAATAAATTTATAATTATATTATATTTAATCCTTAAATAATATTTAATTGAAATTAGTCTTTAATTAATTTTTAAATATAATTTCAGAGATATTCAAATGTTTTTATTAGTAAAGCAATTCCTAGGGTCTATGTAATCTTATTAAACTAAAATGTTATTTAGCTTGTTATTGCTTCGCTGCTTTATATTAAGTATAATAATTGTCCTTGTTACATCCTATTGCATAAAGTAGTAAGCTTTTTTGTCTTTAGCGAAGAATCTCGCGTATCACTGAACCGATATGGTTCTCCTTCTTTTAGAATATTTCAAGGGAGGGTATTCCCAACATAAATTGCTCAAGAAAAAATTTCAACCCCCTCATATTTTTTTCCTTCAAGCCAAAAAATTAAAATTATATGGGTTGCGGGTCACTCCACTTTTTCACTCCACCTGAAGTGCCCCTAGAGACTTTTACGGGCGTAGCCGCTAGTATTGAATAAAATATAAAATCTCTTATGTACAATTACCAATGTGAGATTACCATGATTAGATTAGAATCAATGTTTAAACAAGGATGACAACATCCATATAAAGTAGTAAAGCACAGAAAAATCATGTATAAGAAATATGTACAAAGACTGGGATCTAAAGGGATAAGACAATGATGATACACAAAATTACCCCCTTTTGTTGATTGAAATTAGTGGTTGAAACTTTTGAACACTCAACCTAAAGAACTAACCAATCAAAATTCACCAAAGTCCCCAAAGTTGTTGAGCCAACGAATGAGAAAATGTTATTATAAAACTTTGGGGACTAGTATAATAAACATCCCATTGTCCCCAATCTCTCTCTCTCTCTCTCTCTGGTACAAGGATCAGGTGTTTAATAAGGAAGAGAAAAAGAAAAAAAGAGAGATAGGATAAAAATTAGAAAATAAAGATGACTTTTGTGGCATAGCCGACTGACTTGACGAACAAAGAAAGTTATATACTGTAAACACTTAAATTATCTTCTAATAAAAATTATTACTCTATCTTGGATACCCAGGCGTTGCAGACGTACTGACGGAGATACATTTTTGATTATATGTAGCTTCGCTACTAAAAAAAAAGGGTTTAAATCCCAGATAAATATTCAAATTGGAGTGTAAAACATCTGGGGGGGGGGGGGAATCATTTCGATTAAGGCTCGTCAACCGCAGTTTTTATTCTTCAACAAACCGGTACCGAGCCTTAATATATTAAACATCAGACGCTCTTTATTAGACATTCTTCTTTCATCTGCAGCCGAGCAAGCCGCCAATTAATAGCCGCAGCTGGGGCTGCTGATCATAAAAAAAAATTCGGCTATAGAGCCATAAATAGTTAACTCTTCTTTGAATATCGATTTTTCTTGAGCTTTCTTTTACTACCATTTTGTAGAGGAGATTTATGGTACTAAACCATTAGGGAAAGATTCAGGAATTTTCAGGGATAAGACAATGAACGATATACACAGTACATCCCTATTGATGTTAAACAAAATTATTCCTCTTATAGATTAAAATTAAAACTTTAAACATATAAATCGAGTTTTTATGAAGTAGTGGCGTGCAGAGGAATTTAACAGGGGGTTCCCTTAGATATTTGACACCAAAATCCAAAATCTAGGAGGTTGTATTAAAGACATTAAATGTGGTGTATTTTTAGTGTCAGAGGTGGATACTTAAAACATTGTCGACGTCTTGAAGTCTTGTAGTCTTCAAGTATTTTGGCAAAAAGTAATTCTTAAAAACTTTTTCTTGAAGAGCTACTCTTTGAAGACAAGTCTTCAAGTAGGTAGTTGAAGACGTCTTCGAAGTGTTATCAATTTACATCGAACAGTGTGTGTATGTTAGTCTGTAAAATAGGCACTTTCCTTCAGTAGGAGGTCATAGGGGGACAAAAAAGTATTTTTACAAAATTTTTTATTTAAATATTTATTTAATATTTCCACGGATAGTAAAATTAAATATCATAAGTTTATTATCAATTGCTATTTTCCGAGGGACCGAAGCTTTATTTTATTATTCATTGAAAATTGTTTGTTATACAATACAATATCCAATTATAAATGGTTTTATGCTATTTTCTACCCTTCAAATATAGAGTTCCTAAATGCTAGGTGCGAAATTGCTGTGATTTTCATTTTGAAAAAATGTAAAAAAAACTTAAGAAAAAAAGTTGTGAACTCTTATTTAATGACAGAATACTAGGTGGGAAAGCAGTAGGATTTTTTAACGGAAAATTACGCGAAACTACACAAAACTTGACGTGTCTTTAAACGTGTCTTGAAGTGTTTTTAAGAAGAGGTAAAAATCTAACCTCGACTCGTGGAAGACTGAGTCGTCGAACGTGTCTTCAAGTGTTTTTGATGTTTTTAAGTATCCACCTCAGGGGGATGGATGAACCCCCTTTGGTGTCAACCCAACCCCTGAAAAGTAAAAAAAGTGTCTCTGTTTTGGTAAAAAAAAAATTTTAGCGCCCCTCTTAGGTTTAAGGGGGTGTGACCCTGACACCAAAATGATTTACAATCCAAAGTCCCCTGTCTCTCTGAGAAGAAAGAATGAGCAATAATTGTCGGCTAGAAAAAGAATTACCAATTTAGAAAATAAAGAAACGTCTGACCGCATTAAAATTTCTAGTTTTGCTTAATGCAAAAAAGGTTTAGTGATAGATAGATAAACGAGTAATATTTTTTTCATTATTATTAGCCATTTTGTAGAGTACTCGCAAAAAGGAAAAGTTTTTTGTTTTTTTTTTTTTGGGGGGGGGGAGGAGTTTTTCCTAGAATAATATCTTTATCTTGGGAGGTGTGAAATAGTAATCCCTTTTTCCTGGAAAGCACGCGCATTGTCACATGAGAAGCGCTTGGCTTTTTAACCCATATTTTTTTAGGGTGTAAATACACAGGGACTAGAGTGATAGGTCAACACAAGATAAGAAAAATGCATTTATTGAAAATCAATTCTTTCAAGACGTAAGTTTTAAACTTCGTAATAGCGGATTTATGGGAAGCGGATTATATTTATGAACTATTGATCCATACCTGAATCCCTGCATATTGAAAGAAAGTAAAAGATACAATCTCATGATTTTTGGACAGCTTTATATTTAAACATTAATTTAAAGTAAATTCAAGCAAAGCATTGGGTGCAGGGAGGGAGGGAGGGAGGGGACAATGGGCTGTTTATTACACTAGTCCCATTATTTGTTGGCTTAACAAGTTAGGGGACTTTATTGAATTTTGATTGATTGGTTTATTGAGTTGAGTATCCAAACTCACTAATTTTTATCTACTGAAAGAGTAAATTTGTGTTTAATCATTGGGGATATAAATAAATTTATCGGCCATTGTCTTATTCCTTTTGACAATAGCCCCATAGTCCGAGAATGTACGCGAGTTTTAAAAGTATAACAGCAAAGCTTTATTTGTACATTTTATTGCATTAACCATTAAACAAGGATGGTAACATCCATAAAAGCGAAGTTCTGAAACGGTAGGACAAACGAACATTTGCTCTTGTAGAATGTCAGAACTGATTATAAATATACTCTTGTTAGCTTTGTTTTTAAAACATGATTACGCAATATTTTATCTGATATGGGTTTCTTTTTTTAAATAGATGTAGAATATACGTGGATATTATGACAGGGGAAAATTGTGGTCAATTTACCTTGCTGACATGGACCTCGTTTAATGGTCAGTTGGAGGGGAGGGGATGGGGAAAAGGGGCTGCAGTAGGAGGGGGAAATCGTTATTTTAGGCCTCTGCCAGTTTCACTTTATTAGAGAACATGAAAATCTGGCGTAAGATCCAAGTAATAATATTTCCATTACTTTTTAAAAGCTAAATTAAAGTCATGGTTTGTCAGGGATTTAAGGGACAGTACAATTGACGAAAATTTAACCTTATCCCAAATTTTTTATCTAAAATTCTGCCTTTAAAACTTTTAACATAGAGGAGATGGGGGGATTGTGAATTTAACACACATTGTCCACTCTCGCCCTGTGTTTTAGATAATAAATTACATGCAACTTTAAACCGGAAATTTTATATGTATAGTATATTATGTTTATTTTTAATTTTCTAATTGTTTTCGCACTTTTTTAAGCAAAACAATCTTTTTTTCAATATAAAACAAGAACAATACAGTTATAAGTAGCGCAGCATGCTTTTTTGATGGTGGTCTTAGGCTATTTTTCTGAACCCATAAATATATAAAAAGTTATAAAGCAGCCGAGAAGCAGTCAAACTGTCATTGTCATGCCTTTTATTTACAGGAATCTAATAATCTAAATTTTATATTTTTTACATGCTTGTATAGAGGGACAATGCCTTATAATAGAGTAGCTTCGCTCCTATCACTTAACATATAATAAAAAGAAACATTTAAATGTAATTTGAAACATTCTCACGTAGTTATTCTGATAATATATCTTTTAAATCAAACATAATATTATTATCAAGATGATAACTTTTGTTAATAAGACATGCTGTAATTACCAGGGAGGGAGGGGATATGGACTGTAAATTATACTGATACCCAAAGTTTACTTTGGGTACTTTTATTAAATATCGATTGGTTTGTTCATACTAGTGGTGTACAAAATTTTCTACCTATGAGTTCAGTCTAAAGAGTAGCTGCGCTACGAAATAGACAGTAAAAATAATATTTTTTCCGGTATGGCTTCGAAACCGATTAATATTTTCCGCTGGATTAGAACCGGTTCTCAGCCATTATGAAAAATCATGTATAGCATCAATTTTCAGACAATTTTCCATGAATATTAAAATTAAAATCATAACATTAATACCAGTTTTGTTAGCTTCGGCGCTAACAAAACTAATTTTAATCTTATAATTTTTCATTTGAAAATCCGCGGAAATATGTCTATAATACGATGCGATAAATAACTATTCCATACACATAAAAAGGGTAACTAAGGTTACATTTATGACTCTAAAGCAATTTAGTCGTAACAAACACAGGGATAAGACAGTGGACGATAAGTTGGTGTGCATCCCCAATAATGATAAACAAAGTTACGCCTCATGATTAAAATTTGGACATTGCAGGAACCAATGAAGAGTTTTAAAAAGTACCACAAGTTTTTAATAAGAAACTCTAATTATAAAATTTTGAGTACTATTATAATTTACAGTCAAGGACGTCCAAGTGGGGGAGGGGGTAAAGGGGTGATTAACCCCCCCCCCCCAAAAAAAAATAAAAAAGCTTGGACGCCCCTGTTTACAGTACACTGTCCCCTACCTCCCTGGATTTAAGGATAGGTGTTGATATTTTTTATGGGCAAATCAGGTTTTTAAAACGACCTTGTTTTTAAAGGCAGCCACACTAGCCACCAGTCAGTCATACCTTGGGGTTAATATTTATACAGTCATTCTCATATACTCAGGGGTATTAGGGGATAAGACAATGGACGACAACTTTTTTAACCAACAAATGCAGAGAGACTGGGGACAATAGGCTGCTATTTACATGGGTCCTCAAAGTTTTATAAAAAACGTTTTTTCATTCGCTGGCTTATCAACTTTGGTGACTTTTTTGTGAAATTTAATTTGTTGGTTAATTAAGTTGAGTGTTCAAAGGTGTCAACCACTAATTTTAATCTACAGAAGAGGTAATTTTGTGTATAATTATTGCGGAAACAGTGATATGACAATGGACAATAAATATTCCCGTCCCAAAAGTGCCTTTATTAGTAAGAAATTAATGTGAGGAAGAAAGTTTTGTAGATTAAGATAAAAGCCATTGTCCTCTACCTCCCTGAGTGTTTAAACTGCTAAAGGCATTTAGGTTCAATATTAAAAAAACACATAAGAACAAGAATGACAACATCCAGAAGTAGTAAAGCAAAAAAAATCTATCAGATATTTTGTAAAAGACATATAGTGTAGATTATTACTAATCTGAAAATTTAATGATAAAAATTCTATTCTATAATAATTACCAAAATTTGAATACTTTTACCAACAAAAATTCTAAAAAAATCAGACTACAAACTGTTTAGATATACCGCTGGATTCTAATAATACATAATTTTCATAAAAGTTTGTTTCAAAGCAGGTTTTAGGCTACATACGTAGATATTTTTTTTCAAAAAGAATTATTACGGTAAAAAAAACTATTGATCTATTTTAAGAATAAAACCGCTTATTTTATTATATTTTTAAATTGTCAACGTTTTGTTAAAAAGCATTTTTTAAAAAACAGTTAATAAACAAATTATTAATCAGAAACTTCAAAATGCCATTTAATTAAATTTAAATTAAAAATACCGTTTTCTATTATAATTAAATTAAAAACAACTGCACATTTATAGCATGTCCTTTTTCGTGTTATAATATCTTTCTAAATGTCAAAATGCATATTTATAGCATAAATATAAAAAAAATATGATATAAAATATTACCTTTACATAAAATTTACATCAAAACATCATGTAAAATCTATTTAAAATGATATGAAATGACATTTTGAAACAAAATTTTGCCGGAAACTCTCCAAGATATAATACATTAGAGTTAGAGAGAAAAGTTTTAGGAGGACGCGCTCAAATTTCTTTGTTTACATTGAGTTTAAAACAATATTTTCATTAATTTTCTCACCTTTTAGTGTATAACAATGTGTAGCAGCTTAGCTGTTAGGAATTTTGTAACATGCTGAAATATATATCACTTCACAATTTAATGGTTTAATCACTTATTTTTGGAAATATATTAGACTATGTCAGAATGTAGACATACGATACACACAACAACAGTATATAATAAAACTGAGAGGAGAGAGAGAGAGCTTCTCTTAGTAGCTGTTACCAGGGATCACAATGTCGTGTTTTTTACACGACTTTTGCCTAAAAGTCGTGTATTTCACTTTGGTTGCGTGTAAAAATTATTGAGTCGTGACACGACCTTTTTTTGGCCTAAAAGTCGTGTAATTTCCAAAAATGTCGTGTATTTCTCAAATTTTGAAATATGTCCCAAGAAAATCCTCTTTGAACCCAAATCTGAAAAATGAAGTGCACATTTTTTATTGTTTGGTGTTATATTTCACCATAGGGGGTATTTTAAACGTCATCCAGCAATTCCCTAAATTTATCTCTTTTGTGACTTATTAAATGGAACACATAGATCCAAATTTTTAAAAAATTCCTTCTATGAAATCACAGCAGATTTTTGGGCAAGAATCGATATTATAGCTTAATCTGAATGTTACTTATTTTGACTTAAAAATCGGGATGCGAGTAAAAATTTCCCCCTTTACCCCCTCCCTCTTTTTACTTTCCCCCTTCCCCCTTTTTTCTACCCCTCCCTTCCCCTTTTAAAAAGTCGTGTAAAGTCGTGTATTTTTGCTATGAAAGTAGGGTAAAAATTTTTTTTGACTTGAGATCCCTGGCTGTTACACTTACTTAGATGGTTCAATATACTGGAGGGAGGGGGGGGGGGAATAAGAAGCGGGGGGGTGGGGGACACGGGATATAGCCCTCAGAGGTAGGCTATTAAAGGGGGAATGTTAGTGGGAGGAGGCAGCTAAATTAGGAAACAGAGGGGATGGTGGGAATGACTTGGCTCTAAAGTGGAAAGCTTTTACCGGGTACATACATATTTATTATTTCTTCTAGGGGTGGGGAGAGGGGTGGTAAAGAAGGGTTGATAAGGAGAATGGGAAAGGGAATTTTAAATATTAAGGGACTCTGAGGTGTGGAGGGGGGGGGACAAGGGGTGACGCTTTCCCGGTGGAAGAGTAAGCGTAGCTTCACACAAACGCACAGACACACACACACACACGCACGCACATTTAGTAAAATCTACCGAAGGGAAATTTATTTATTATTATTATGTGTTGTTTTGTATTTTATGTTATGTTCCACTGAGCACCGTCAGTACGTCCGTCCGTCAATAAATATTATGTTATGTTGGTCATGCCTTGTTATTATCATATTGACAGATGGACAACCACAAATTTCCTGGTTGTGGCAGTGCCACGTCCCTACCATATAGCCTAGCAGGTCAATCCCCCCCCCCCACTGCACTGTATTATTTTCTTTTTAGAAAATTGCGGAATTTTGAGGATTTTTTTCTTTTCTTTCCCGCATTTTTAAGGAGATAAGGATAAAAAAAGAGAGATAGAAAAAAAGAGACCAAAATTTGAGATAAAATAGGGAGTGGCAATTTATCTCTAAGGATATGTATGTATATATAACTCTCAGAGGTCCTTCACAATTTAGAGGGAGTGGGTAGGTATATCTTCGAGGACGTAAAAAAAGAGGGATATTAATAAACGGGGTTGGGAGGAGGGGGGGGGGGGGATGTTTTGGCCGGGGATAGGTTATTACATTGGGCGTGATGGACTTTTGGGATCGTATTTGTTGGAAGATAAAGGTGGAGTGGTTGGGGGGATCTTGCTGGTTTCGCGGTAAAAAAAAAAGAAGGTTTCTCAGAGATCTAGGTTTTAAATAGAACAGGGGGGAAGGTTTGATCTAGTTAATATTATATGAATTTTAGGCGTAATAGCGGGGTAAGGGTTGGGGGGATGCTGCGACACAATTTACACATGAAAATTTGGTATTTCACCTCTCAAAAGAAAGATAAAATGATGGAGAGAGAGTGAGAGGTGTTAAGAGAGGAACGGAGAATACAAAAGAGGTTACTCTCTGAAAGGCAACTCTCGGAGCGGACTATATATATATGGATGTTCATGTGTACGAAAATTTGGGTTTTATGCTGGGGGATGGGGAGGGGAAGGGGCAGAATGAGATGCAAGAGGGGATCGATATTCTTTGTATTTTATAAAGAGAAAGAGAAATAGGAAAGAAGAAAGAGACAAAAAAAAGAAAGAAAGAAGGAAAAGTGAGATAAAGTTATGAGGAATTGAAGCTATAGCTTATATTATACTTGTAAAAAATGCACCATTCTATTTTTCTACACCTACTAAAAACAGATACACACACAGACCCACACACATGGAATTAAAGAAGACCTTTAATCACACAGACTTTGAAAGTTTTCACCCTCTTTCACCAAATTTAACAGATTTTCAGATTTTACAGGTTTTACTCCATTTTAAACATAAATATCTTTTTACAAGATTTGAAATGGTTGTTGCTACGGTTGAAATTGTTTTCTCTCCGGCAGACATATGAAAATTTACATTTTACAGAAATTGCACACATTTTTGCCAAGCAAATTTGGCTTACACACACACACATTCACACACACAGACAGAGTAACAGCGCAGGGCCCTGGCTCTCCAGGTTTTTCCCAGGGTTTCTGTTTCTGGTGTCCTTTGCCTGCTGCCTGCTAGACACACACTCTCAACCTGCCAGGGATATTTAATACAGAAAAAATAAAATTTATTCTTGAGATTAAGTAACAATAATTTTTATCTAAAAAGCATCGTATTATTAGCAGCTTTCTGCGGATTTAAATAAAAAATTATAAGATTTTTTAGCCCCGAAGACCCAACCTAACAAAACTGGTATTAATATCATATATCAAAAAAATATTGTAGGAAGAAACTGAGTAATTAATAGGAATGAAAAACATCTTTTTCTCGTTATTTACTTCATAAGATGTTAATGGTTTAGGCTAAACACAAACCGTTGTCTATCTTAGCTAATAATTCTTAAGATTTACTTGGGCAGTGTGGCTTATATCTGCTGCGGCTGGCTTAATATAAATTTGGTAGCTGCATCTTTCCCCCCCCCCCCCCCCCCAAGTCTCCATCGTTACCTATTGCAGCATTGTTTAAAATACTTGGATGAGTTGGGTCGAGGCTTTAAAGATATTTGTGATAGAGAGTTATGCTTTAAGTTGGCATAGTAAACCGAGCGGCTGATGGTAGCTGCGGCTGATATAATAAGTACAGAGATGGTTGTCGATCTGATGTTTTATAATAGTCATACCTGTCCATGAGTTCTCTCATCTCTATAATTCTCTTCTCTCTCCCTCTCTCTCTGTGAGTACAGTATAGTATAGTGGTGTTGAATAGAACTGGGTCAATGGAATCTTTAGACTGTTTCACTTTTCAGGGAGCATTGGAGAGCTCTAGTTGGTAGGTGCATATTAGACAGACCATATATAGTAGACCAATCTTTAGACTGTTTCACTTTCTAGGGAGGAGTGGGGAGCTCTAGTTGGTAGGTGCATATTAGACAGACCATATATAGTAGACCAATCTTTAGACTGTTTCACTTTCTAGGGAGGAGTGGGGAGCTCTAGTTGGTAGGTGCATATTAGACAGACCATGTAATATGCTGCACATTATCTGTCTAATATGCACCTACCAACTCTAGCTCCCCACTCCTCCCTAGAAAGTGAAACAGTCTAAAGATTGGTCTACTAAATATGGTAGGTGCATATTAGACAGACAATGTGCAGTAGACCAATCTTTAGACTATTTCTCTTTCTAGGGAGGAGTGGGGAGCTAGAGTTGGTAGGTGCATATTAGACAGACCATGTTTAGTAGACAAATCTTTAGACTGTTTCACTTTCTAGGAAGGAGTGGGGAGCTCTAGTTGGTAGGTGCATATTAGACAGACCATGTATAGTAGACTTATCTTTAGACTGTTTCACTTTCTAGGGAGGAGTGGGGAGCTCTAGATAGTAGATGCATATTAGACAGACCATGTTTAGTAGACAAATCTTTAGACTGTTCCACTTTCTAGGGAGGAGTGGGGAGCTCTAGTTGGTAGGTGCATATTAGACAGACCATATTTAGTAGACAAATCTTTAGACTGTTTCACTTTCTAGGGAGGAGTGGGGAGCTCTAGTTTGTAGGTGCATATTAGACAGACCATGTTCAGTAGACTAATCTTTAGAATGTTTCACTTTCTAGGGTAGAGTGGGGAGCTACGTT
The DNA here is from genome assembly GCF_053477335.1 of Acartia tonsa. Classification (NCBI taxonomy): domain Eukaryota; kingdom Metazoa; phylum Arthropoda; class Copepoda; order Calanoida; family Acartiidae; genus Acartia; species Acartia tonsa. The sequence goes on from NC_137261.1 coordinate 55,490,722, forward strand.
TGTAGGTGCATATTAGACAGACCATGTTCAGTAGACAAATCTTTAGACTGTTCCACTTTCTAGGGAGGAGTGGGGAGCTCTAGTTGGTAGGTGCATATTAGACAGACCATGTGCAGTAGACAGATCTTTAGACTGTTTCACTTTCTAGGGAGGAGTGGGGAGCTCTAGTTGGTAGGTGCATATTAGACAGACCATGTTCAGTAGACAAATCTTTAGACTGTTTCACTTTCTAGGGAGGAGTGGGGAGCTCTAGTTGGTAGGTGCATATTAGACAGACCATGTTCAGTAGACAAATCTTTAGACTGTTTGACTTCCGAGGGAGGAGAAGGGAGCTAGAGTTTGTAGGTGCATATTAGACAGACCATATTTAGTAGACAAATCTTTAGACTGTTTCACTCTCTAGGGAGGAGTGGGGAGCTCTAGTTGGTAGGTGCATATTAGACAGACCATGTGCAGTAGACAAATCTTTAGACTGTTTCACTTTCTAGGGTAGAGTGGGGAGCTCTAGTTGGTAGGTGCATATTAGACAGACCATGTGCAGTAGACAGATCTTTAGACTGTTTCACTTTCTAGGGAGGAGTGGGGAGCTCTAGTTGGTAGGTGCATATTAGACAGACCATGTTCAGTAGACAAATCTTTAGATTGTTTCACTTTCTAGGGAGGAGTGGGGAGCTCTAGTTGGTAGGTGCATATTAGACAGACCATGTTCAGTAGACAAATCTTTAGACTGTTTGACTTCCGAGGGAGGAGAAGGGAGCTAGAGTTTGTAGGTGCATATTAGACAGACCATATTTAGTAGACAAATCTTTAGACTGTTTCACTCTCTAGGGAGGAGTGGGGAGCTCTAGTTGGTAGGTGCATATTAGACAGACCATGTTCAGTAGACAAATCTTTAGACTGTTTCACTTTTCAGGGTGGAGTGGGGAGCTCTAGATAGTTGGTGCATATTAGACAGACCATGTTCAGTAGACAAATCTTTAGACTGATTCACTTTGCAGGGTGGAGTGGGGAGGTCTAGTTGGTTGGTGCATATTAGACAGAACATATTTAGTAGACAAATCTTTAGACTGTTTCACTTTCTAGGGAGGAGTGGGGAGCTCTAGATAGTTGGTGCATATTAGACAGACAATGTTCAGTAGACAAATCTTTAGACTGATTCACTTTTCAGGGAGGAGTGGGGAGCTCTAGTTGGTAGGTGCATATTAGACAGACCATATTCAGTAGACAAATCTTTAGACTGATTCACTTTTCAGGGAGGAGTGGGGAGCTCTAGTTGGTAGGTGCATATTAGACAGGCCATATTTAGTAGACAAATCTTTAGACTGTTTCACTTTTCAGGGAGGAGTGGGGAGCTCTAGTTGGTAGGTGCATATTAGACAGACCATATTTAGTAGACATATCTTTAGACTGTTTCTCTTTCTAGGGAGGAGTGGGGAGCTCTAGTTGGTAGGTGCATATTAGACAGACCATGTGCAGTAGACCATTCTTTAGACTGTTTCACTTTCTAGGGAGGAGTGGGGAGCTCTAGTTGGTAGGTGCATATTAGACAGACCATATCTAGTAGACAAATCTTTAGACTGTTTCACTTTCTAGGGAGGAGTTGGGAGCTCTAGATAGTTGGTGCATATTAGACAGACCATATTTACTAGACAAATCTTTAGCCTGTTTCACTTTCTAGGGAGGAGTGGGGAGCTGGAGTTGGAAGGTGCATATTAGTAGACCAATCTTTAGACTTTTTCACTTTTCAGGGAGGAGTTGGGAGCTCTAGTTGGTAGGTGCATATTAGACAGACCATGTTCAGTAGACCAATCTTTAGACTGTTTCACTTTCTAGGGAGGAGTGGAGAGCTCTAGTTGGTAGGTGCATATTAGACAGACCATGTTCAGTAGACCAATCTTTAGACTGTTTCACTTTCCAGAGAGGAGTGGGGAGCTAGAGTTAGTAGGTGCATATTAGACAGACCATGTTCAGTAGACCAATCTTTAGACTGCTCCACTTTTTAGGGAGGAGTGAGGTTCTCTAGTTGGTAGGTGTATATTAGACAGTCCATGTTCAGTAGACCAATCTTTAGACTGTTTCACTTTCTAGGGAGGAGTGGGGAGCTCTAGATAGTAGGTGTATATTAGACAGACCATGTTCAGTAGACAAATCTTTACACTGTTTCACTTTCTAGGGAGGAGTGGGGAGCTCTAGTTGGTAGGTGCATATTAGTTGGTTCATATTAGACAGACAATGTGCAGTAGACCAATCTATACACTGTTTCACTTTCTAGGGAGGAGAAGGGAGCTAGAGTTGGTAGGTGTATATTAGACAGACCATGTTCAGTAGACAAATCTTTAGACTGTTTCACTTTTCAGGTAGCAATGGAGAGCTCTAGTTGGTAGGTGCATATTAGACAGACCATATTTAGTAGACCAATCTTTAGACTGTTTCACTTTCTAGGGAGGAGTTGGGAGCTCTAGTTGGTAGGTGCATATTAGACAGACCATGTTCTGTAGACGAATCTTTAGACTGCTTCACTTTCTAGGGAGGAGTAGAGAGCTCTAGTTGGTAGGTGCATATTAGACAGACCATATTTAGTAGACAAATCTTTAGACTGTTTCACTTTCTAAGGAGGAGTGGAGAGCTCTAGTTGGTAGGTGCATATTAGACAGACCATGTGCAGTAGACAAATCTCAGATCAGACGGTCAGACAAACGAACATTAACCAAATCCTACATATAGAGATATTTCGCAAATAATTGTAGACTTTTTGCGCTATTTAAAATTGTAAAAAATGAATAAGAGTGTTGGAATCAAACTTATTAAAAGTGCGGTCAATCTATAATTAACCCTATTAGTTGGTTCATTGTGCATTTGTGTATTTAAAAGGTGGTGTGTAGTGTTTGTGTGTGTGTCTGTGTGTGAGTGTTTGTGTTAGTGCACCTTGCCAAATGTAATTGTTGCCAGGATTGTAGGGGACATTGGACTGTAAATTAACCTGATACCCAAAATTTCAAATTCAACTTTTACATTGATTGGCTTTAAACTTTGGGTACATTTAATGAATCTTGATTGGTTGTTTTAAACTAGAAGTGCTTAAACTTTTTCATCAATAATAACAGTATGCATAGTTGTAATAATGTTTATCATAATTAGGGATGTACAACAATTTATCTACCATTGTCTTATCCCTTAATATCTCTGAAATGTTGGAAACTTGAAAGAAATGGCAAACTGAAACACAGCTCACCAGATGTATTTTAAAGTCTCATTGTTTTTCTGAATGGGTTCTAAAAGCTATTTTTTATTACACTAGCGGATACGCCCCCTAGAAGCCTCTAGGGGCACTCAAGGTTGAAGTGGAAAAAGTTGACATCATCCAATTTTAAATTTGAGTTTCAAAAGAGTAAAAAAATATTTGGGGAGGGGGTTAAAAACACTCCTCTAAAATAGTTTAAAACCTTCCCTGGACTTATAAGAAACTTCACTTTAAAGAAGAACAATATCGGTTCAGTGGTTAGCGAGATCCTTCGGGACATACAAAAAACGCTTCTACTTTATATAATAGGGAAGAGTTTTAGGTGGATTCTCTCAAAATGCCTGTTCGAGCTCAGAAAACCCCTCAACCCCCTTATTTCAAAATAAATTGAAAATAAGGGGGTGAAAGCTTTTTTTTATATTAGGTTAGGTTACATCGGAAGATGATTAAAGTCCCTCCACAGATTATGACGACATACATAAATTTTACCATTGGTCAATTACAGTGTATACTGGCCTCTCATTGGCTATTCTATCGTATGAATGACGTTATAATCTGTGGAGGGACTTTAATCATCTTCGTCATATTGAGTACAGCTAAGGTAGACCTGCAGGGTAAGGCATAAAAAATTCCCCCCTCCCCCCATTATTTACATTTTTTAAAAGTAGGGGGCGGGGTTGCTATGCACTTCTAGGGAAAGCATCGAGTTCTATCATTATTATTATTTACAATTGTAGTCTCTAAACAGCATTAAAACACGATCAACAAGGATGACAACATCAATGAGTAGTAAAGAAAAATCTAAGATTAACAAACGGACAAAGTGAGTTTAATGGATTTTTTGCAGCATTTCTGACAGACCAACGGACCAAGTGAATTATATATTGGATGGTCATTAGCACAAGGAATCTATAATAGTTATTTCTTTCATCGTATTATAAACGGCTTTCCGCGGAAATAGAATGTACAATTATAAGATTAAAACTAGTTTTTTTAGCCCCGAGATGCCGAAGGCACGGGCTAAAAAAACTGGTTTTAATCTTATGATTGTACATTTCTATATTCGTAGAAAACTGGATATAATACGATGCTAGACATAGTCTTTTCGTATGGATGAGAACCGGTTCCTATCCGCCGGATTCGAATAAATACGAGAAAAAAATTAAGCTGTTTATCTTGAATAGCAGCTAATAAAATAACATTGTCCCCCATAGCGTTACAAACTGACGGACGGACAGCCATAGAGCCAAGGTAGATTGTAGATTATATTCGCTCCTAAAAAGAACTGGAAAGTTGGAAATCGGTAGCAAATGAAACATATAGTACATAAAAAAAACTGGAAAATTTTTTAAGGTTTTTGTTTGTTTGGTTAAGATTTCGATATATACTGTACCTATCGTGTTCTCCATTTTATGAAGGACCTACACAGCTACTGGGATGGTTTTCGGCTATGTTTAGAATAAATGTTGTTATCTCAGGAGTACTAAAGGCCTTTTTTACAACATAAGAAGGTACAACAAATTGTAGAGTAGCTACTCTACTAAAAATATTCTAAAATTTCTCATTTTTTTGCAAAGTCTTTTCTTTTATGCAAAATAAAAGTTTTAATCTCTTTACAGATAGGAAAAGAAAACACTGAAAAAATTGAATTATGATAACAAAATTTTATATTTTTGCGAATTTAGGTTTGATGGTAGAAACGTGATAGAATTTTGAAATGTATAGGGAATAGTAAAAATCTTAAATATAATTTTAGTGAAATAGTCTTAACATAGACGTCCAAGGGGGGTGGGGGTAATGGGGCGATTACCCCCCTCAAAATTATTTTCATTTTACCCCCCCCAAAATAAAAAATCTCTAACAAAAAAATTTTTGCGCGCTTTGCGTGCATTTTTAATACTATATATTTAATAAAATTCAAATTTCCCCCCCCCCCCCAAACATTTTACCCCGGGGGTAAATTTTTTGGGGGGGGGTAAACAAAATTTACCCCTGCCAACAGATTTCAGGAGGGGTAATTACCCCCCCCCCCCAAGCAAATTTTACCCCTAAGGAAAAAATTTTGGGGGGATAAAAAAATTTGCGGCGTGCTTCGCGCGCCATTTTACCCCCCCCCCCAAGAGCAAATTACCCCCCCCCCCCTTAGAAATTTTTTACCTCCCCCAAAATAAAAAGCTTGGACGTCTATGAGTCTTAAATCATCCAAGGACTTAAATCAAAAAATAGACTAACCTAAAACCATTCTTGACTTATGTGAAGTTTCCCGAAAATAGATAACTCAATCTGTTAAATGGTTAGCTGGTTCTTTACGGACTAACAATTAAGTCCTTTTACTTTTTATTACACTAGCTGCTGCACACGGATCTAAAGGAATAAGACAATGCATTGGATGATAAATTTATGTACATCTCCAATTATGATACACAAAATTATCCCTTTTGAAGATTATGATTACGTGGTTGAAACATTTGGACACTCAACTTAATGAACAAACCAATCAAAAATCAATTAAAGCCCCAAAAGTGGTTGAGTCAACGAAATAGAAGGTTATTATAAAACTTTGGGGACTAGTGTAATTAACAGTCTATGTCTATCCCTCCCTGACGGATGCTCTCTGGCATCTAGTAGCGCACCATAAGTAGAGATAAGGAAGCAAAAGGATAGCCTAAAACCATCCAAAGAAAGGGAAAGGAAAGTAAATTTAAAATATTTCTCTTGGGAGGGTGGTTTTTCCTTTCCTCAAAATAGCTATAAAACTTCCATTGACCTATGATAAGCTACAATGTAAAGGAAAACCATATCGGTCAAGCGGTCAGCTAGATCCTCGGTACAAACATACAAACACACAGACAAACAAACAGATAGACATCCTGTTACTTTATTATAAGTATATTTTAGGATAATACATTATTTGAGTAAAATGATAAATATATGTCCTCTATTTTTATCTCAGAATATCATATTCATAAAAAGATGTATGCGGTAATTTCATTTCAGCTTTTTATACCAAGAAAGTCTGTATATATTTCAGGGCTCGGCAGACGCGCATTAGCCTCAAATTTAAGCCCGCCTGTGTGCGAAAAATAGAATTATGAAATGATTGTCTGTTTAGAAACAGGTTTAGACATCTAGCTGAATTTGAAAGGTATAATATGACGATTTTACTAAGGCTTATTCGCGGCTGACGCGCAGCTGTCGAGCCTTGGTATATATCGTCGCTTTTGTAGAGCAGCTACTCAATTTATTAGGTCTGTCTGTCAGACCAAGTATTTTACATAAATATATGTTTAATGTCTGCTTTAAACAATAAAAAAAGTAATTTTTTCAAATTAAATTCATCAGACGTGCAATAAAAATTATAAATTGCAATGGTATCAAAAGTTTTCTAACCAAGTTTTCCTATTCGTTGGCTTTGATTGGTTGTTTTCAAAGTAGTATTGTTTAAACTTTATAACTAATAATTTTATTCTACTAAAAGGATTTTTTAGTTTATTATCATTGGTCCATTGAATTATCCCTACGATCTCTGGGTGTATTCCCTGATGCTAAATGGATGTTATTTGGAATAAAAAACGGCCATCTTCTTATGCATCAAAATAATGTTTGAGTTATGATATGGATATGTTTAGCCTTGTTATTCTGTGAAATGTTGTAGTGTCTTTTTATTGAGATGTTTAGAACATGGTCTTTTCAATTAAATTTTGTCATATTATAAAAAGTTTTAGATGAATATCATTAATTCAGTTTTAAATAAGACTATACAATATATGTGACAAAGCAGTTACCAGAATTTCCGTACGTTCATTTAAAGCATGCCGATTTTTAAAATTTTTATATGATATAATTATCCTATTAATCTGAATTTTGAAATAATGATTTCTAGGTCAACAAGGTACAGTATTAAAAGCGAAGAATATCTTTTTCTGTTTCCTGTATTTAAGTAATTTTGCAACATATGTATATTGTATATACAATTTTGTTTAGGCTTAAAAATAATGTTTTGCTCAACAGTTCTCACACTCTAGAAGAGTTATTGTCCGTTTGTCCTAGTATCTAATTTTAGAGTTGTTCTATAAAATTTATTTAAAAAGTTAATATTTATGAAAGCCATGGTGTGAAGGCTAATTTAGTAAAGTAACCCAGTTGTTCAGTGATATTTATGCAAGTATACGTATTGCTAGGACGTCCAATATTTTAGAAGCGAAGCTTTTACATAACTATAGTCGGTCCGTCCGTACGTCAGCTTTTTCGTTAATTTAGACATGTTAAAATAGTCCTATCGATTTGAAACTTTGCATGATGATTCCGTTAACAGTTATGTAAGGTTTAGAAAGCATTGCATTTCTATAATCGTTTTTTGACAGAGCAGTTTGACAGGTGTGTGCGAAGCGTGCCGAAATTTTCTAATCCTCTGATGATTTTTCAAAACTCCCTCTGCGATTCTTTTTTTCAAGGAGCAGGGAGGGGGTAGAAAAAACATCCCAGGACCTTATTTGAAGGATCTTAAAGGACAAAACCCTTGCAATTTGACAACGATTTCTAAAATGAAGGTGGGGGAAAAATTGGACTGTAAATTACACTGGTAGCTAAAGTTTTAAAACCCATTTATCTTATCCGTTGGATCAAAAACTTTGGTTAGTACATTCCTAACTAGCAGTGTCAAATTTTTTCAACCAATAAATTTAATCTGTTGAAGTATTCCTTTTTTTACAATCATAAAGGGATGTAAAATTTATTGTTCATTGTCTTATCCCTTTAGATCCCTGCCCCAAAAACCCAGATTATTTTGTCTACCCGAATACTATTTGTTCTGTACATGAACTTTTAACTAACTTTTAGTTTTCAGCCACTATATAATAAAACTTATTTGTACCGCACTGTGGGCTAGGATTGAATCAAGACAAAAGTAAGTGCCGAGCCCGAACCTATGTATAGTGAAAATAGACATAAAACATAAATTTTGAACAACTTTGCTTTTATGAAGTCCTTCTTAAAACCTCTCTATATATGATTTATTTTAGGCTGAATTTTCGTGACCTTTACAAAGCAAGTGATAAAAATGGCCATTTATTAACTCCCTTCAGGAGTGGTTTTATGAAGAACTTTATAAAAGCAAAGTTGTTCAAAATTAAAAATAAATAATATTTGATTTTCTTGTCATGATTATGCGGCAACTCCTAGGGGGTGAAAATTGAACTTGAAATTTTCAAATCTAATTTTCTAAAAAAGCCCCCGCTGAAATATTTTGGTTTTACCTGGAACCATCATGGTTTTATGTCTATTTTCAGCATACATAGGTCCCAGGGCTCGGCACTTACTTTTGTCTTGATTCAATTCTAGCCCACAGTGACCGAAAACAACGATGAAAACATCCATAAAACAATCAGATAGACAAACGAACAGTGACAATTCATCAAATATTCAACAAAAAACACTAAATTCTATAAGTTAAGGCCTAAATGAATACTCCGTGTAAATATATTCCAAAATTACTTGATTATAAGATACTTTATGCTAATTTACATTTTTTGGTTAGGTTATATGGCCGGTGGCCCGAGCGCCCGCGGCTAAGCAGGCTAGGGGGCCGAGCGCTGGGGCTAAGCAAGCTTAGGGGGCCGAGCGCTGTAACCAAGGTCAATAATTTGTATACAGGTGTTGTAGAAAAATTTGCAATTGCAAAACATAAAATTGTCGTATTTTAAATTCTATTTTATAATGCTCAAAATTTCTAAATTGTTACAAAGAGCTTAAAAATCATGAAGATGCAAAGAGTATGGTAAGTTTTATTTTATTTCTTTATCTAATTTTTATCGTTTTATATCTAATTTTAGCTTATTTAACATTTTTTATTAATTCTTTCATTATTTTTTGGTATAATAAGTCTCTTTTATTTGATTATTTGATTAAAAATCGTTGTACATGTGTACAACAAAACCTGTTCTTAAATGTAAACAAAGAAGTTACTGGCTATATAAGCATAGGTCAGGGCAAATTTCTTTAGTGTATTTGGTCATTTCAATCACTCAACATCTATTTTTAAGCATTTTAGTTTAATATTTAATCATTTTATTTATTCTTATTAAATATTTATTGTTTATGGGAACATTTTATTATTTTATCAATATATATCCATGACCTATTGCAGTTCTGTGCATAGTATTTAGTCATGTTTTATTGAGTTTTTTTTATCTATGATTGCAGTTCTTTGCTAATTTCCATAGATTAAGTATTAAAGTTTTATTCCCATATTCAATGTTTTATGTCTAACCAGTATATTTTAGTGATAACAAGTTAACACTGGTGAAAAGTGCCAAGTACAGTTCTTGTTTTATCCCTGGATTAGCCAGCTTAAAAAGTAAGGATAATTATTTGATATTTATATTGATTTTAAGTTTATTTTATGTTATTTTCATTCATTTATAAACTTAATTATTTCAGTTCAACACTGTTCGAATATAGCTGTGTTATCTGGATAATTTCTACCTATATTTTATTTACTATATTTAATGCTCTTATTTGTTGTTTCATGTTATTTTATGTAAATATATGTATCATTTTAAATCTCTACTTAGTTCTTTATTTAGTCGTAATCATGCACATTTTCATTCTTGATGCTCATTTTTATTAGTCCTGTAGCTATTCCAGAGTCTTTAAACGAATTAAAATTAAGCTGTCCCCTTAATTTTAGTTCTACAACATTGAATTTTTAAGATTGGCTGTCGCCAAGATTTGTGTTTGAATTGTACTGTTGATTTTTTTGATAATGGTTAAAGCTAGACTACATTTTTGCATCTTGAACCCATTAGCATGGTTGCTTCTTTGTAAAGACATATTTTGAGATTTTATTTTCATATATTTATATTTTTAATGAGACTTCATATCATATTTCTGAGCTTTAAATTTAGTATTATTATATTATATTAGTATTCAAAATGTCTACTAATGTTTCATCACCAGACTGGTGTTTTTATTTGCATGAGAATGATTGTCTGAATGAGAAAGAAAAAGATCTAGTTAAATTATATTTTACAGACAAATCTCAATTGCTTCGTAGAATTAGAACATTGATTAATATGGTAAATAATTCCACAAGATTCTTAAATCCTGACTTAGTCTTTATGAAATTCAAGTTTAGGGAATCAATTGTGGGAAAATATATAAATACTCTACTGCATTGTTCAAAGCTTACAAGATTTGTTAATGCCCTTAAATACATTGCCCTAGAGACAGAATTAGATGATGAATTTGAATGTCTGTATACAGATATTCAGGTTTTGAAAGATGAGTATTTTGAGTTTACAAAGATATACAGACAATCTAGATATATACAAGAATTTGATTCAGAGATACGAGCAAGCAATCTTGAATCTCATTCCAAAATTCTTGGACAACATTCCTTTCTTAGTAAAAACGATGTTATTGATATTATTGATTGTACTGTAGATTCTCTTGTCTCAGAAAACAATAGTATAGAGAATAGTACTATTAAGACATCTGAAGGTTATGCTACCAATTATTCTATTCCTACAGACTGTGATGTGTCTTCTGTAGATGAAAAGAATACTTTTTCTGATATTTCATTGATTTCTAAGGAAAATGCTAACTGTATTGATAATCTATCCAGTATTGCCATTCCTGATCTAAGCACCAAACAGGCTGCTGTAAGTCAACCTGAAGGTGAAATTCAGGATGGTAAGGCTGTTGCTTGTATGGATATGAATGCATATACTAATCTTATTTTTTCTACATTTGAAAATGTAGTTATTGATGAGAGTAATTGTCATGATAGTGATAACACTAATGACATTATTGATGATTCATCATTGTTTTTACATGTCCTTTATGCATCAAAGAAGTTTCAGGTAATTTGTATATCAAACACTTTGAGCTTGATATCCAATCAAATGATTATATTTTTGGATATTCCACAGCCTACTGATAAACCACCACCTTATTTTTTATTTAAGGTTAGTAGTTGTAGTAGCTAACTAATCAAGTCTGCAAAATTATTATTTATTGCTACAAGTCTAAGATAACAATCTCATTGATTGAAACCTATTATTCTAAGCCAGTTTTAAATCACATGTATATGTCTTTATATGGCAAATACCTATAGTATTGATAGAATATTCTTATATTATTTTGAATTTTGTTGGTACTAATTCTAATCTAGATGTTAGCAGTTTAATTATAGATGTGTTCTACAACATGATCAGTAATCAAGATTCAACAAATCAAATGCCATTCAGGATCTCATGATTTATTTAATTTTGTTATTTGTATAATTTTTGAAAACTTTTCTAAGTTGCTGATATTTACTGTTTTATTTTTTATTTTTCTTAATTATTCCACTTGATGTCTATTTTTAAGGATCAAATTATTATAAATCTAATGCATTGATATAAGCTAGATACTGTTTCTTAATTTTATTTAATTAATCATATTATTGATTGAGATTTGCAAAGTTAGGTCAGTCTTTCAAATTTACTTTATGATCATGTATAATAAGTGTTATTTAATCATTGTTCTTTATGATTAAAATAAGCAGATGTATTCTGACATAACAAGTTGTTCTTAACTTGAATTGCTTAAGCTGTTCTTAGCTTATTTAAATTATGACACTTATGATATATTGTAAAGTAAATCATTTTTATAACTTGAAGTACATGTGTACAACAAAACCTGTTCTTAAATGTAAACAAAGAAGTTACTGGCTATATAAGCATAGGTCAGGGCAAATTTCTTTAGTGTATTTGGTCATTTCAATCACTCAACATCTATTTTTAAGCATTTTAGTTTAATATTTTATCATTTTATTTATTCTTATTTAATATTTATTGTTTATGGGAACATTTTATTATTTTATCAATATATATCCATGACCTATTGCAGTTCTGTGCATAGTATTTAGTCATGTTTTATTGAGTTTTTTTTATCTATGATTGCAGTTCTTTGCTAATTTCCATAGATTAAGTATTAAAGTTTTATTCCCATATTCAATGTTTTATGTCTAACCAGTATATTTTAGTGATAACAAGTTAACACTGGTGAAAAGTGCCAAGTACAGTTCTTGTTTTATCCCTGGATTAGCCAGCTTAAAAAGTAAGGATAATTATTTGATATTTATATTGATTTTAAGTTTATTTTATGTTATTTTCATTCATTTATAAACTTAATTATTTCAGTTCAACACTGTTCGAATATAGCTGTGTTATCTGGATAATTTCTACCTATATTTTATTTACTATATTTAAAGTGTTCACGAAGCTGGGAAAAAGTTGATATATGTCACTGATTAATGTTTTTTAAGAGTACTATTTTGAGAATTAAGTCTTAATTACTTCCCATTTTAAAATAAATCAAACTTTAAAAAAACGAATTTATTCCCTTGAAAACATTGATGTATTTTGTGTTTTATTATACATATCTTAAAACCTATCAAAATCGACAAATAACAATCTTTTTGTTAAGGTTTACTTGCAAATTTAGAGTAGAATAAATTCTTTTGTTACATACATATCAAACTAACCAAAAAGGTTTATAATTTCTTTTTACGGGGAGATTAAACGATTTTTACGGATAATCAAAAAGATATTACCAAATATGGATATAAGGTCAGCTGATTTATAGTTGTCGATTGTAACATAGCATCCTCATCCTATCTCAATAATTACTACTTGCTAAAAAAGCTTCAAACTTCCATAAAAAATTTAAATTTTAAAAATTAAAATTTTTAATGTATAATGTATAAATCGTTTTGGAGGGTGGTGGTATTCTCCTCCAAAATAGTTATAAACATTTCAAGAACTTATGACGAGCTACCCTGTAAAGGAGAACCATACTGGTTCAGCTGTTAGCAAGATCCTTTAGAACAGACAAACATACAGACATCCTGTTACATTATTTTAACAATTTATATTTAGGATGTGTGTATTACTTAAATATAATTTATTAACTTAAACAGAAAGAGGGCTACTTATAGTAGATATTCAAAATAAGCTTTAAAACACAAAATAATTTATAAGTTTTAGGTCATGGAAAGGAAACAAGTTTGCAGGTTTTGTTGTATTTGTATCCTTTCCATGAACCAAAGTTTTTATTATAAGCGTTTTCTAAGATAGGCATTTGTTGAGTATAACCCCTCTCTCTCTCTCTCTCTCTCTCTCTCTCTCTCTCTCTCTCTCTCTCTCTCTCTCTCTCTCTCTCTCTCTCTCTCTCTCTCTCTCTCTCTCTCTCTCTCTCTCTCTCTCTCTCTCTCTCTCTCTCTCTCTCTCTCTCTCTCTCTCTCTCTCTCTCTCTCTCTCTCTCTCTCTCTCTCTCTCTCTCTCTCTCTCTCTCTCTCTCTCTCTCTCTCTCTCTCTCTCTCTCTCTCTCTCTCTCTCTCTGTTTTTCTTTCTCACACATTCAGATTATTACCTGGGGGGTTAGTTGTTAAATAAATATTATTTAATGTATAAAAAGAAACCAAATATAAATTTATATTTTTCTATAAAAGGGCAGAAAAATAGCTTCAAACCAACAAACGACTTTTTTAATAAAAATAAAATAGCCTAAAACCTTTCCCAAAAACTATAAGAAGCTTCACTGTAAAAGTGAACCATATCGTTTCAGCGGTCCCTTCTCTACAGATAAAAAAAGCTTACAACTTTATAAATTAGGATATTGTTAAATCTTTTCATTTAACCCATTAGTGACGAACCGGCTTTTAACGCCCGGTTCCAGAAAATGCCGAAAAAAACCGGTTCTCAGTTTTAGGATTGCATCATTCTCAGTATGAATCCCCCCTCTACTACCCTGGTTTTCATTTCCCCCTGGAGCAGGCAGATTTGCTTACTTCCGTTTGCCGGTATAGCTCAACAAAATTTGAAAACCAAGAAAAACAAGGTGATTTTAAAATACCCCTCCTAACTTTTTTGTTTATGAAGTAAAGTTAGTGATTTTTCTCGTGAAATTTAAAGTTTATTGGCATTTACATTTATTTGTGAATTTGTTTTATTCAAATTATTATTTTTTATATGATTTTTTTATCGTTTTTTTACGTTCTATATAGACCCGGCTCGGCATATGGGGGGAAAGTCTGAAATTTTCATTACCCGGTTTTACTAATAGATCTTTTTTACAACAACAACAAAAACCGGGTTTATTAACCAAAAAGGGGTGGTACCTATAGCCAAAATCTTAAATGTGATATAAATTGTTTTGTATGTTAGTTGTAGCTCTATCAATTACATGAGGTTATGTAGTTTTCAATTACGGATCGTATCGTAGTTTTAAAAAGTGTTCATCTCACTTTGGGCGTTCAAAAATTACATTTTTAATTTTTTGGGCCAAATAACCGGGTATTTAGGTCGCAAACGGGCTTTAATGCCGGGGGAAAGCACCAAAAAACGCCAAAAACGGTTATTAATGCCGCAAGGTTTTTTTACTCGCGCCGAACCGGGTTTTATTGCAACTTTCCTGTGCACGCCACTAGAGCAAAACAAAAAAATTGGAATTCCGTTTTTACCATTATAAAGCTTCCCTGAGATTTTCAGCTCGATCGGTCCATAAAAGTGGCGCTCGGCACTAATGGGTTAAAACTACCCTTCTGTACAACCCTTCTGTACGTAATTGTATGCAGGGAGGAAATGGATATTTGGCTTTTTATTACATTAGTTCCCAAAGTTAATGACATTTTGTTAGTTGGCTAATTAACTTTGGGGACTTTCATAGAATTTTAATTGGTTGGTTTATTACTTTGAGTGTCCAAATGTTTAAACCACCAAATATTGTTACAAAATGGGTATACACACCCCTCCTTAACCGAACTTTAGATTAAAAAAATTTCCCAAACATTCGGACAATTGGGCGTTCAAATAGGACCTAGTGGTAGTTAGAATCAGTTGAGAACAAAATCCCAGCCGTTCCTTCTTGCCAGATATCGCCATTTTAAGATTTTTAGTAAAATTTCACTAAATATCCAAATACAAACTTAAATCTTCTTTAAATTTTTTAGTATAATTTTAGTGAGACAGCTCAATAACAGAGAATCTTTGCTCCTGTGGCTAATCTTACTGCCTGGAGTCCCTAACAGAGAGTGCCTTTATGTGTTAACACAAGTAGGGATTCGAACCCATTCCCAAAACTAACCAAAGTGGAATAGCTGTGTATTACAGCATTAGGTCAGTATTTTCACCACTGACAGGTGGAAGGCAGTGCCTATCCTAACCAGAAACCCGATCATTCACCCACAGGCCCCAGTGGAGCACCTTGGAGGTCTGCACCACATGTTTAGTGGGGTGTTTACCTGCACCCATGGATTGGGTAGGTTGAGACCTAATGGTGCCCACAGGCTCCCATTAACCCTGCCATTTGGGCAAATCTTAGAATAATGTCACACACCTGGCAACTAAAATGGGCTGTGAGTTACTCCCCTGCCAATCATAGATCAGCACAGCCGCCATGGAAGGATAGCTGCAGGTGGTGGGCCGCATACCTTCACTCAAGATGCAAGTTAGCCCTATTCTGATTTTGATCCTCCAGGAGATCATGGTAGTGTGCATCTTGAACTATGCCCAGAGCCTGGGAGGGTTCTTTCTGAGGGAGTTGGGGACACCATAACTGTTTGACAAACCCGAGCTGATGGTATGGATCAATAGGGAGAGTAGCCATGGTCGCCCCCACTCACATTAAGCAAGTGGTCATAGCCCTGCCAAGCCTGGGGAAGGCCCAGAGCCCCTCCCACAAACAGCTGCTAAAGACAAGAAGTCCTCTAGCTGTAAAATCAACTGTCTGGCCAGGGCAGCTTTCACGGGGCCACAGCCCTTGTCCCCATTGACTTTCACGAGGTCAAGGAGCACCTGTTCAGAGCTGACTGATGACCAGGATATGGGTAGCGTGAAGTTCTTGGCCATTCCCATCAAGATAGGGGCCTGGGCCCCTCAAAAGGTAAAACTGAACAGGGGCTATTCTTAGTTGTACACCCCCATGGTGTTCAATGTGCCTCCAGGAGGTGTGACTGCATCAAACGGCCCCCCAGGAGAGAGATGGTGGTCAAGACCAGGCCTAATTTTCCAGTGCAGGGGACCCCAGGTAAAACTTTAACAAGGAGCTGAACCCAATAATGTAATATACAGCTATTCCACCATGGATAGTTTCAAACAGTAACTGTGTCCCTAACTCATGCATTGCTTAATGTGAATGGGGGGCGACCATGGCTACTCTCCCTATTGATCCATACCATCAGCTCAGGTTTGTCAAACAGTAATGGTGTCCCCAACTCCGTCAGAAAGAACCCTCCCAGGCTCAGGGCATAGTTCAAGATGCACCATACCATGATCTCCTGGAGGATCAAGATCAGGGTAGTGCTAACTTGCATCTTAAGCAAAGGTATGCGTCCCACCACCTGCAGCTATTCTTCCATGGCAGCTGTGCTGATCTGTGATTGGCAGGGAAGCATCTCATGGACAGGGCACAAGCCAGGTGTGTGACATCACTCTGAGCTTGGCCCAAATGGCAGGGTTCATGGGAGTCTGAGGGCACCATTAAGTCTCAACCTGCCCAATCCATAGGTGCAGGTGAACAACACCTCAGAAAACAAGTAGACCTCCAAGGTGCTTCACTGGGGCCTGTGGGTGAATGATCGGGTTTCTGGTTAGAATTGGCCTTGCCTTCCATCTGTTAGTGGTGAAAATACTAACCTAATGCTGTAATACACAGCTATTCCACTTTGGTTAGTTTTGGGAAGGGGTTCGAATCCCTACTTGTGTTAACACATAAAGGCACTCTCTGTTAGAGACACCAGGCAGTCAGTTTGGCCACAGGAGCAAAGATACTCTGTTTTGGGACTGTCACACTGAAATTATACTAAAAAATTTAAAGAAGATTTAAGTTTGTATTTGGATATTTAGTGCAATTTTACTAAAAATCTTAAAATGGCGATATCTGGCAAGAAGGAACGGCTGGGATTTTGTTCTCAACTGATTCTAACTACCACTAGGTCCTATTTGAACGCCCAATTGTCCGAATGTTTGGGAAATTTTTTTAATCTAAAGTTTGGTTAAGGAGGGGTGTGGGTAATTTTGTGTATATTTTCATTGAAAATATCCATTAATTTATCGGCCATTGTCTTATGCCTCTAATTCCCTGGTTATTTATGTAGCAAGTGGGTTCGTGGGTGGTGCGTTAAGTGTGTGTGTGTGTTATACTACGATAGTGTGTGTGTGCGTGTGTGTGGCAAGATAGGTAAGGTATGTGTGTGTGTGTGTGTGTGTGTGTGTGACAAATTACAATAACTTTTCATTGGAACAAAAAAAATAATGTTTGTTTTTATGGAAAAACTTTAATAAAATGATTGAATTTTTTGCTGAAGTATATAGCAAATATAATACATTTTTACTTTTTAAACAATTTAATTCTTAAATATCATTCTTTCTATAGATTTAAACACTTTTTCTATTGTCTTTATACCAGCTCAAGCATACCGAAATTCGGTCAATAATTTAATAAAATAAACCAAACTTTTTCATTACATTTTAAAGAAAGTTCGAAGACAAATATTATTAGAGATGTATTATAAAAATATTTCCTAAGTATTGTTTTTTTTGTTTTTATCTGTGAGCGAAGAAATAGCTTATTATTTCATAATTTAATTCTTGCACAGATTTTAACATTATTTTCATGTGGAAATACTCTTTGCATTTTAAACTGATTTTTTTCTAACTTAGTTGAACTTTTAAGGCATTATACTTTGAAAATTACTTTAAAATACGAAAAGGTAAACGAAAATACATTTTGAAAAATTAAATTCGCGATCACTTTAATGCTCTTATTTGTTGTTTCATGTTATTTTATGTAAATATATGTATCATTTTAATCTCTACTTAGTTCTTTATTTAGTCGTAATCATGCACATTTTCATTCTTGATGCTCATTTTTATTAGTCCTGTAGCTATTCCAGAGTCTTTAAACGAATTAAAATTAAGCTGTCCCCTTAATTTTAGTTCTACAACAACAGGGAAGGGGGGGGGGGGTGGACTATAAAAATTTACAAATTTGGAGAAAAAAAATCCAAAGAGGATTATACCTTCATTTTAAGACATGATTATAGAGACGCTTCGCATAATTTACCTAGAAATCATTATTAAAAAAAATAAGATTGAAAAATGTTCCTAAAAAAAGTTTCATCTCAAGTTTTAAATCGTTAGGAATATTCTTACAGGCCTAAATTAGCCGTAAAAAGTTTTTTTTGTACGTACGGACCCTAATTATTGAAAAGCTTCGCTCTGAAAAAGAAGTTTTCTCCATAAAAATGTTGTGTTCGTTTACAGAGAAAAGTTGTCAAACCAATAAATGTATAAGTATAGATGTATAATCCAGACAACTACCTGGTTCTAGTGATGGGGACCTTTTTTGTCTTCTGGTAAATTAATTTCTGCTCTTTTGTGGCTGTATTAATATTTCCAACGCTATTTTCTGATATTGACCCAATTGAAAGTCAGCACAGGGTCCCCACCCCGTGAACCGAACTACATATAGCTCGTGTCCCCTCTATTTTTTACTTTAATATGATACCCCTTGTCGAAGAAACAAGGATGAAAACTTTAAAAGAAGCAAAGCTCAACATCTCTCATAAATAATGCCCAACGAAAATGATGACAATC
This sequence comes from Acartia tonsa, assembly GCF_053477335.1. Classification (NCBI taxonomy): domain Eukaryota; kingdom Metazoa; phylum Arthropoda; class Copepoda; order Calanoida; family Acartiidae; genus Acartia; species Acartia tonsa. Next base: position 55,509,604 of record NC_137261.1, read on the forward strand.
CGTATATAAAAGTAATAGTATGTCGGTGGGTATGTCTATTTTTGTTGTTTTCCGAAAGATATGAACCTGATTATAGTGCCTATAAAAATAACGTCATATAACAAATGACCAATGATAGGCCAATACACAGACTAAAATACCAATAGTAGTACAGTATACAATTTAATTGGCCAATGGTAGGCCAGTATGACGTCATTGTTTATAGGCACTATAAAAAGCTTCCTTTTCCTTCCCCACTGGACCTATATGGTTCACCTAAAAATGCAAGATTTGTAGGTATAGCTAGCTATTGATTTACGAAAAATGCAGGATAAATACTTGAAAACACCCGGTTGATAAAACCAGAATTAATATAGTTTTAACGTTGTCTTGGATCTTATTTTCATAGGTAAAGTTTGTAATTCTTGGATTATATTTGTCTTATTTATTGCTGTTGTAATTATATTTTGTTGGGGTTTGGATATAAACCAAATATATTCAAGAAAATAAATTAAACAATAAATCATTCTACAATGGTTTTCAAAAGCAAATCTTTTATAAAATTATGGTCGGCCTGTCTGTCCGTAACATAAACTTAGATAATTGGTTTAGGTTTGATAGAATTATTCAATCAATTTCAAACTTTGTATGGTGATTCCTAAAACAATTACAAGCACAACATTAAAAAACATTTATACTCTATCTCTAGCAGATCGCTCAGAGGTTAAGCTATTCTAGAAACCAAATTTTTATTGAATTTGTAATTCCAAAGATGATTGAAAATAGTTTTTTCTTAAGGGAAAATTTAATTTTAGATTTTGGCCTTGCTTTGCTTCTCTTATGTAAAGTACTAGATCACACTGTAAAAAATTATTCAAAAAAATAGCTAAATGGTTAAGAGTAGCTAAAAGTCATGAAAACAAAGATTCAAGTCTTAATGTACTTAAGCGTGGAGTTTGAGCTGGAAGACGCTGAAAGTCGCTCAATGTGACGTCATAAAAATGAGGGATTATCCATCTCTTTTTTCAGGGTTTTTTTTCACACTCCTCCTCTCCTCATCCCTAATTTTTATGACGTCAGAATTTTTTTAAGCGACTTTCTTCGTCTTCTTGAGCTGGCCCGAGTGACTTTACAAAAGTGTCTCAACCAATTATATAAAGACTTAGGTCCAAACCCTAAGAAACTATGGCTAATCAATCAATAACCAAGAAGCTATTATGACACCAACCTTTTTTTATCAAACTGAATTCCATAAAATTCTTGATTTTGTTTCAAGGCTGTGTGTTTATCCAGATATTAGCTTTAATTGCTTGCAAGTTAAGAAGTAGAAGACAGAGTAAAAAATGATTTTTAGTGGAAAGTTGATAGATTAGAGTAGTCTATAGTCCCGTAACCGAAGAGTTGGTTGTCTGCAAATTACACCATAGCAATAGGATTATAGGATATATTGGCAAGGTTTTACTTCTTATCAAAACCCAAAGTCAAATATAGAACGATTGTAAAGTGTCAGAACTAAATAAGCAGAATATTAATGCATAAGTCTATAAAAAGTAAATTTGTTGCAAAACTGCTTAAATACATGATAAAGTTTAAGGACATATTGACATTTTTAGGACTTGATTATAGAGATGCTTCGCTTATAACATTGTATTATGTTGTAATAGGAATCAGTATTACAAAAATCATAAGAATAGGAACGGGCGGACCGACCCTAGTTATAGAAAAGCATTGCTTTTAAAAGGAGAAATGGAAAACTATTGTTTTTAAAGATTTATTTGTAAAAGAATCTAAATTTTTTAATTTTCGTCACTTCCTAGTAGACTTTCTATGAATTTTTTTTTTAGAGTGAGGTGTGTAAGCAAGCAAGTACCTTTACATTAAACAAATATACTGTTCTTTGAAGTTTAACCTAGTAAGTGGAACTCAGGGAGTGAGGTGACATTGGACAACAGATCTATAGTATAGATGTTTATACAGACAACTACCTCCCTTCCTTTTTCAAAGACCTCTTTCGTCTGCTTCTGAATTATTTTCTGCTTCTTGGCTGTGTTAATATAAGCGACACCATTGGTTGATTTTCAATGACACAATAAAAAGGTTACACAAGGCGGTTGCAATGGGGAGATACATACATTTAACCCTTTCTCCCTCTAGAGTTTTACTCTAATCATTGGACCGTAAATTTGACTGATAACCAAAGTTTTATAATTAGGATTTTTCTTTCGATTGGATTAAAGAATGGGTATTGAAAATATTCATTGTCAAAACATTGCTACTGATTATTTTGATATTTAAAAGGGTTTATCAATTTATCGTCTATTGTCTTATCCCTTTAGATCCCTGGTTAAACCGAAATTGGAACTGAAGATAGAGGCCACATCGAATTCTAAAACAAAAACATTTCTTAATGCAGCCATCTAATTCAATTATTATAGTCATTTTATTTATCGCCTCGTATTTTAGACAGCATTCCGTGGATATTAAAATGAAAATTATAAGCTTACTACCAGTTTTGTTAGATAACAAAACTTTTAGGTATCAATTGCATGATTTTTATTTTAATATTCATGGAAAATTGTCTGTAACTCGATACTATGCGTGATTTTAGCCACTCTATAATCGTTACAATAATGTACTTTTGAAATCATGCTGATTTTTTACTTCTTTTATGATAGCATCACTCTATTCATCTGATTTTTGGAATTATGATTTTTATGACGACAATGTCTAATATTATGGGCGAAGAATCTCTATATTTAAATCATAAAAAAGAAAGTGTGTATTTACACAATTTTGCAACAAATTTAATTTCAATTTTATTTAGACTCACAAATTTAATGTTTTGCTGATTAAGTTTTGTCACTCTTTAAGAGATATTGTTAGTTTGTCCTGCCATTTCAGAGCTTTGCTTTTATGGATGTTGTCATCCTTATTTTTTTAAATAGATTTCAACACTTACAATATTTGGTTGCTGTGTAATATCAACAAGTATGACACCATCCATAAGTAGCAAATCCCCTCAAAAAAATACGGATGGACAAACGGCTGATTCTTTCAAAAAGTATATGGTTAGTTTAAAATGTTTGGCGAGTTTTTTTAGCCAACGAATGATAAAACGTGTATATAAAACTATGGAGACAAGTAAGATTTACAGTCATTACCTCTCCCTGTCGAAACAAACATTACAAAGTAGCCTTGTAGTAAAGAAATCTTGCGGCCCCAAAAATACAAATTTAAAATATTGGAAAATGTTTAACAGAATCGCTTCGAAACCGCTTAATATCCGGTGGATTAGAACCGGTTCTTCGCCATACTGAAAAATTATATTTAGCATTATATTATATCCAGTGTTATACGAATATAAAAATGTAAAATCATATGATTGAAACTAGTTTTTAGTCTCTGTGCCTTCGGCATCTCGGGGCTAAAAAAAAATGGTTTTAATGTACAGTTTTATATCCTGTTTATAATACGATGCAATAATAACTAATCCGAAATTTGAAAAAAAACATAAAAACATACAGAGCAATGACTTTTAGAGTAATGTCGCTCCTTAGTTTAGTAAAATATGATTTAGAAAGAAAACAGATTGAGATAGGTACGTAAATTGAAGAGTAACTCTACTCCTAAAATAAATGTATTTTCAAAGTTTGGTAAATATGATGGGGAAGAGAACAAGAATGACAACATTCATAAGATTAATTCATGGATGGAAATACGGACAAGTGAGTTATGGGGCAAATGCTAGATAGAAAAAAGTATGTATATGTATCTTTTGTAGTATGACCGTCAGACCGACCAGCAAACCAAATAAAATGTTACTCAATGCTCAATTAAAGAGGAAAGTGTCATGTGTGACATCATAATAATATGTCTATTGTCCATCATATTTTTTTACGGGGATTCCTTTCTTACTTCTTATCTCGTCCTTCCCTTTAAGACGTATTTTTCTGACGTCACTCATGACATTTTCCATTGCCCTAATGCTCATTAGTATAGAGACTTTCTTCAGACGTCTATCTAAAATAAGAGCAGCGAAAATAACTTTTTCTTCCAAAAATTTTCAGACAAACATACAGACGGACATTTCTAATTCTAGAGTAGCTTAGCTCCTAAAAAGTTTATGATGACAGAAGTAGATCTAGTTTTCTATATCAGATCCAATATTTATTTTATTACATGGTCTACAAACATATTTGCTTTTTTTTCAACAATCTTTTTTGCCAATAAAATTTCGTTTCAGAAAATATCTTTTTACCGTATTTATGCCACTAAAATATCCAAATTTTCAGCAATTTTAAATGGAATCAATTCGCTTAATCACGGCCCCTGCTGTCATGGAGGTTGGATGCAATTGTCTAAAACAAAGGATCTATATGAAGATGTTTAGATAAAGTATATATATATAGTATGCTGTCAAATACCATTATTAGGTCTAAAGTGCATAAATTCAAATTATAATATACCAAAAATATAAACGAGTTTTCTTTATCATATTTGCGTTAATTTAAACAAAGAATCTTATTAAAATATTAAGGACAAGCGGTTACGCCCCTAGAGGCCTCTAGTAGCACTTAAATGTTTTTTTAAAGTAATACGATACATATCTATGTTGCTTTCTACAATACCTTTCTAAAAAAATTTCTTTTGTAATTTCTCTTGGGAGGGTGGTGGTACCCTCCCCCAAAATAGTTATTAATCCTCCCGGGATCTATGAGAAGCTATCATGTAAAGGAGATCCTTCGGTACACACAAACAAACACACATCCTGTTACTTATATTATAAAACGCAGAGGATGTGGGCCCAATGTTGAAGGAATTATAAAAAAAGTTTGTTTAAACATGCATAAATATTATTAATTACCTACTAGTAATAAAACCTTTTAACATTTATTGGATTTAAAATTTTGGGTACTTTTTATAATCTTACTCCAAACCCTACTAATGCACTAAGGAATATTTAAACGGGGTATTTTTGTTATCATAAATAGGGATGTACATATATGAATGGATCGTCCGTCGTCTTATCCCTAAATTTCTTTTATGCGGACTTACCAGTTTATCTTCTTACTAGCGGCTTCGCCCCTAGCCTCTAGGGGCTTTGCCCAAAAAGGTAATTAAAAAAATAAAATTAAGTACTACTGGTGTTGCCCGTAGTTTATGTGAACTAACTTCCCCATAAACAAAAAAAATGGAAGGGGGGGATTTTTTTTTGGGAGGTTGGGGGTGTCCCATCCCTAAAGAAAATAGCTTAATACCACCACAGGACCAATACGTATAGACCCTGAAAAGTAGAATCCGATCGGCTTAGTAGTTACCGAGATCTTAAGGGACGGACGGACAGACAGACGGACAGACTTCAAGCTACTTTTTATAATAGATAATCTACGGTAAAAATTCCCTGTAACATATGTATTTCTTGTGAAACAATGGATATAGAATGTCTCGATCCATAATTCCCCAAATAGGCCAATAGGAACAATCCAACATAACTTGGACAAAGTAGCCTCAGAAAAACTAGCCTCCGGACAAAGTAGCCTTTAGGACAATTTAGCCTCGGGACATTTACTTAAGAAAAGTAGCCTCCTAAGGAAAATATATACATAGGTGGTTTAGAATTTTGTGGATTTTACAAAAAATAGTTGGTAGATTTTTACAATTTTTAATACTGATTTTACAATTTTAAATATTGATTTTACAATATTAAATATTGTTTTCACAATTTTTAATATTGTTTTTACAATTTTTAATATTGTTTTTACAATTTTTAATATTGTTTTTACAATGTTTAGGTTAGGTTATAGGCTAGGGGCTCGAGCGCAAGGAGGCTACTTTGTCTGAGGCTACTTTGTCCAAGATCCCAATCCAACCACATTATATGTTAAGAAGTGTACATACTGTGGTATGAAAGGGCAGTCATTTTTGTATATGATCCAAATTAGAAGTCAACTTTGAATTGTTGAATATTTTAGAACAAAGCTAGATTTTTAGAAATCTAAATTGTCCAAAAATTTTGTAGCTGGTAATATTGTATCGAATCTTTGAGGATATAAAAGTAAAGAGATCTCTTTATGTCAGTACTGAATGATCTCGCTAACCGCTGAACCAAGGTTCTCCTTTAAAATATAGCTTCTCATAGGTCATAGTAAGGTTTAAAACTAATTTATGGGAAAAATTTTCTTTTTCTTTTTTAAACCAAAAAAATGAGGGGTCGAATTCAACCCCTCACCACCTCAAGTCCCCTAGAGGCCTCTAGGGACGTAGCTCCTAGTTGAGGACTAACTCAAACAAAAGTCTTTTTTGTCAGATTGGCCGTCTAGGGTAAAAAATCTATTTGTGAATCATTAGTGTTTAGCCTTGAGTAATTTCCTACATTAGCCATTGAGTGCTCTCTTAGCCATCTACATATATATATTTATTATACAAAGAACAAAGCGTGCTTTATAGCCAAAAGAAAATAATTTGCTTTTTTAGTTCTCCTCCTATTGAATCATTATTTATTCCTAAAATTTTTTTTTGTTGCCCAAAGATTTGATTTTGAAAATCAATTAAAATTTAGGGATTTAAAGGGATAAGACATTGGCCGATATGTAGATGTACATCCCCAATGAAACACACAATTACAATTATTGGTTAAAACGTTTAGACACTCAACTAAACAAACTAATCAATCAAAATCAAATAAAAATTTCTCAAAGTTGACAAGACATCAAATAAGAAAACGTTATTATAAAACTTTGGAGACTTGTGTAATAAACAATCCAATGTCTCCTCCCTCCCAGCTATAATTGAATTGAAACTCTATACTATCCTTTTCATTTAATGGGAAATGTGCCTTTTTATCTTTTTTTTTGTAGAGAAGTAAATCTATAGCTGTCTTAACCTCTTTTCGAGGAAGCTTGGTGTTTATCAAGATCGAAATTAATTCCTTATCATTATCCCAAATTAAGCGCAAATGTCGTCTTGTTTGACTTTCCATTCATAAAGAGACGCGGCATGGATTGTTTATATTTTGATGCGCCACGTTTCTTACTTTTGAATGAGACATGAGTGTGTGAAGATTTCGGAGAACAAAATTGGGCCTATCATTGGTCTCATAGTGCGTGAACAACCCTAGTATACCAAGGATTTGAAACCATAAGAACTTCAGGTAGAATTTGTTAATTTTATTAAGAAGAATGGTGTATAGGACGATTATATTTAGTTTAAAAGGCTTTAGCCAGCTAAGCATGAAACTTAATTATGATTAATATTATGTTTTAGTAATTTTTTATGTGCTTTTATTTTTGCATTTAACAATGATTTATTAAACCAAATAATTTTCCTTTAAAGCCAAAGTTTCCAAAGATTCTTAACCGTAGAGAAAAATGATTTTTAAAAAGCAATTAAGATTACGTGGTTATAAATAACTGGAATTATGAATTAATTGATTTTGTAATTTCAGGACTTTGAAATAATTTCATCAATAAATCTATAATCAAACCTGCTGTTGAAACTTGATGGTTCCTGGTATTGGGGGTTTGTATGTTCGCCAACAGATCTCGAGAACTTCCCGCTAATTCGGAAGTCACACTCAACCAAAGTGTCATGGTTGAGACAATTTCATAGTGTTGAAGTTTGGAGGAGCTGCACAAGCAATTTCAAATGACTGGAGTTTGAAGGAGCTGCACAAGCGAATTTCAAATGAATGAAGTTAGAAAGAGCTGCACAAGCAATTTCAAAATACTGGAGTTGAAGGAGCTGCACAAGCAATTTCAAATCGTTCTGATGTTTGAAGGAGCTGCACAAGCAATTTCAAAGTATCTGAAGAATAGGCGTTAGCATTCTTCAATAGATCAATAGCATATAGTGTATTGATGCAAAAAACATTGACAATTTTTCTATGAAATAAGTACCTAGTGAATCAATATGCCACTAACCAAAAAGCAGAAAATTGAGCGAGCTATCGCTATTGGCAGTGAAAGGCTAGAGGTGTTTGACGAACAGTTAAAAGTGTTTTATGACAATCTAAAAGCCTGCCAAAGTTTTAGTTCATGTGAAAATGTGAATTTAAAATCAATTTGTGACATTTTTAGTGAGGTCAAGGACCAATCTGACCTAATAAAAAGTCTAAAACCTGCCGTGGAGACTAGTGAGCTGCGCGAGTTCAAGCGTGATTTGGATGAAGCTAGTGAGCAGAAAACTGTTGCAGATAAAGTTTATGCGTCGTTGGAGCAGTGTACAAAAATTCTGTACTGGCTTGACAATGATTCAGACGACGCGAGGTCAAGCACTGTCGCCAGGAACCTCGACGTCATTGAGAAGGTGAAGATGGACATGGGAGTGCTTAAAATTTCCATGGAGTTGCGCCAAGAAGTACGTGATATGTACTGAAGGCTTAGAGAGATGGAACGTCGTTCATCTAACTTGGATGAGAGTGGGACACCTGCCATTCTCTCCAGAAGTATGTCTGCCGTGGACATTCGGAGTTCCAACCCGCAGTATGGGCGCTGGGACAACAGTTTGCTGCCGTCTTTCGACGGTACTGACACGGATTACTCAAACTTTAAACAGGTCTTTAAGGATCTATGCTCTGGTTACGGATTTGCTGACCAGAGGTTAAGTCTGATGTTGTGTATGGAGAAGGTGATAACCAACCCGGAACTACGCAAGCAAGTGTCAGCGATTAGAGATCATAATGAACAATGGTCGTTTCTCGATCAGATGTTTTTATCAAACACTCGCCGGTTCATGAAGATTTTAACTAAGCTGAACAAGATGAAACCTGTGGATAAACCTGTGGACGTGGTTAGTGCAATTGCTACCTTCAAGAGCATGATGCAGGAAGTAGAAGCCATCGTTGGTTCTGCAGCTAAGGATTACAACCACCTAACTCTTATTCATATTTTCAAAGACAAGTGCCCTGAAAGTCTGAGAGAGAAAATTATGATGGAGCTAGGTAGCATGAACCAACCAAACATCCAGAAGATTGTAGAACTGCTGGAGAGGACCAGGGGAGCAATGTTGGCCGGTGATATGTCCTATGACACTAGCGCCGGCAAGATAAATCGTGACAGAGCTGCCGCCGCGCAAGTGTCTGGCCGCAGCGACAATAAGAATGGAAAGTCTGGAAAGGACAAGGCTTCCAAGTGGAACAGTACATGTCCTGTGGAAAGCTGCAAGGAGAAACACCCGGTTTTCCGTTGCCACACGTTTAGGAAGATGGATGTTGTTGACCGAAAAAAAGTTGTCCAGCAGAATAAGTTGTGTGAACTCTGCCTGTGTGATGGTCATGCTGCTGACAATTGTAATAAATCGGATAAGCTTGGTGTCTGTGGCACCAATAATTGCGACGGTTATCATAGTCGTATGTTGCATGAGGCTAGTGCTAGTGTGAATACAGTCTACAAATCAAGTTCTGCGCCTAGCACATGTACCTTCCTGCTGCAAATAGTTCCAGTTGTAGCACCTGGCGGCGGCGCCTGCCATGCCGCCGTCATGTTTGATTCTGGTGCGAATCTACCACTTATATCTGAGAAGATGTCCCACAAGTTGAAGCTGAAATCTACCGGCAGATATACAAACATTTCTGTTGCTGACGGTAGTGAATCATCCTGCCGCAATGTGGTGTTCTATCTGAAGGACAGGGATGGTAAGTTGAGAGAATTTGAGGCAGCTGTTATGCCTAACCTCGGAGGTGGCAACGAGATGCGCTCGGTCCATCCGGAAACCGCCGCCGAAATATTTAAGATGCCGCCAGAAAGATTTACATATATTAGTGGAGGCTTAGATATCATCATTGGAAATACACATCCTGACGTGTTTCCATCAACCTACCAGAAAGTGGGCCAGTCTATGTTGTGGCGAACCATTTTTGGTAGTGGTTTTATCTGTACAAGTGCTGACTATGGAGCTGGTCAGCAGAAATCTGCGTATAAAGCTGCCGTAGCTGTTGATGAGAGTGCGTGGCCGGTTGGTTCTGCCGTAGCTGTCGATAATGAGCCGGTTGGTACTGCCGTAGCTGTTGATAATGAACCGGTTGGTACTGCCGTAGCTGTTGATAATGAGCCGGTTGGTACTGCCGTAGCTGTTGAAAAAGAACCGGTTGGTACTGCCGTAGCTGTTGATAATGAGCCGGTTGGTACTGCCGTAGCTGTTGATAATGAACCGGTTGGTACTGCCGTAGCTGTTGATAATGAACCGGTTGGTACTGCCGTAGCTGTTGATAATGAGCCGGTTGGTACTGCTGTAGCTGTTGATAATGAGCCGGTTGGTACTGCCGTAGCTGTTGATAATGAACCGGTTGGTACTGCCGTAGCTGTTGATAATGAACCGGTTGGTACTGCCATAGCTGTTGATAATGAACCGGTTGGTACTGCCGTAGCTGTTGATAATGAGCCGGTTGGTACTGCCGTAGCTGTTGATAATGAACCGGTTGGGTCTGCCGTAGCTGTTAATGATGAACCTGTTGGTTCTGCTTGTGATGCTGTTATTGAGAAACCTGTTATTTCTGCAGTTGATGCTGTTGTTTGTATTGCAGTCAATTCTGATGTTAAAGATACTGCCACAGCCGTTGACAACACTGCTAGGGCGAGTAATGCCGTAGCTGTTAATGATGAACCTGTTGGTTCTGCTTGTGATGCTGTTATTGAGAAACCTGTTATTTCTGCAGTTGACGCTGTTGGTTGTGTTGCAGCCGGTTCTGATAATGAGGTTGGTGTTGTTGTGAATCAAGAATCGACCTGGCTGCTGCCAAGCTGGCCGCCCGACACAGGGTAAAGGGCCTGCAATATGGCGGGTGTTGCCGCAGAAAGTTATTGAAAGTCTACCAACCCCACAAATCTAATTTACAACATAAACTATTTATGTGTGAAAATGATCTTTTAAAGAAAAAATAATACATGTTATATATTAAGCTTGTGAAGGGAACCTAAAAGGGTTCTGTAAAGAATAAGTATTCATTATTCAACTAATTTTATGGTTCATATTTAAGCACAAAAATTCTAAAAAATTGTTTAGACTTTTAAAGCAGATTTTAAAAGATTTTGTTTCTTTAGGTATGACTTCGAAAAGCAAAAGTTGTGTGTATTAACTACCAAATGATTTTTGCAGATTTTTTTAGATTGAGAAAAATAGATTTTTTAAAATTATTTTTCGAGGTATTTTTTTTTCATGGTTCACGTTTGCTTAAAAAAATGTTATTTCTCAGATTCTCATATGAGATAATGCATTAAAGTAAAGAACACAACATGTAAAATTATTATGATAATGTTTAAAATATTTCTTATTATTATTTTAAAAAGATTATCGCAAAAAATCAAGATATTTGTTTTAATTTGTAAGCAAATAAAGGTTTTTCTTTCACTCCGGAGGCAAGGACTCCTAATAATCCACGCGTAAAGATTTTTTCTTCATTCCGAGAGCAGAGATTCGTAGTAATATATGTACCTAGCGACTTCGGACAATTTTAAACCTTGAGAAAGTATTTTATAGCAATTATTTCCTAGGTACATATATTTTCGTTCATGTTTAAAAATGTAAACTCTATTTTCTATGAGATAAGCATTTATAATAATGAACACGATGTATGATATTATTAAAATATTGATTATCATTTATATGAATATCACAGAATTAATTTAAGATAAACTATGCATATTTTAAATTAACCTTTCCTTCATTTTTATCGCAGATATTAAAATAAAAGCGGTTATTAAAAATTATGATTAATAATTGATTCTTATTTTATGAAAATTGAGAACATTTTTTTTAGTAAAAAGCCACATTTTCATATGCCTATTTTATGCCTAAAATAAGAATCAACCGAAATGCGATTAATTTTTATTCTATTTCATATGCTCAAATTTAATTTTATTGAGTTTAATTTCTTTTCAAAAGTACAATTCATTATAAAACTTACCTGAAAAGTTTACCAAAAAAAGAATAAATGTGTCGAGGTTGCGTGATTCGATATTTATTCTAAGAAAAAAATCAAGTATTTTTTTTAGCAGATTTTTTAAAAAAATTATATACGAATTTCAATCAAGTAAAACATTTTTATTCAGATCAAGGAATGATTGAAAATTCATATTTAAAGTCTCATATTTTTTTACAAAGAAAAATTGGTATTTTTTTCATAATTTCGATGAAAATTCTAACGAAGTTATTATTATTATTTTGCTATTATTTAAGTATTGAAAAGTTTTATTGTTGATTAAGATAGTACAGTTCTTATTCATTAAGTTTGAAAAACTTTCTGCCCAAGGATTTTGAAATATTTTTTCTTACTACTCTTTTTGATGCTTAACAAATTTAGTTTTAAGTACCTATAAATCTTAATTTTCTTGCCTAAGATTTATTTCGTTTTATATTTTGCCATTATTTGTTTACATTTCAACCTGATTTCGTAGGTACTTATTGATTTTTTAATAATGATTTATTACCTATTGATTATGAAATGATTATTAATTAGTATAAGTTGTTATATTTACAACATCATGATTAATAGGATTATCCATTTTAGGATTTGTGTATGTGATCTTGTGAGTGTCATGTGCCTGGAATATTGTATGGTACAAACCAATCCCCATCCTTCTATCCTAAAATGTGAGGTATTATGAGTCCTAGTGAGGAGTATAATATTGTGTATACATTTCACGGGGTTTCATTTAGTTAGGAGCAAAAATTGTCATATTTTTCGGAATGTGGCCATTCTCATGTGATTATGGTGAGTTGAGTTTAGTGAGAAATGTTGCTAGTGCTCAGCGCAAAAAACCTTGAATCTCGTTAAGGAAGTTAATTTGACTTTCAAACGGGGGGTGTGTCTTAACCTCTTTTCGAGGAAGCTTGGTGTTTATCAAGATCGAAATTAATTCCTTATCATTATCCCAAATTAAGCGCAAATGTCGTCTTGTTTGACTTTCCTTTCATAAAGAGACGCGGCATGGATTGTTTATATTTTGATGCGCCACGTTTCTTACTTTTGAATGAGACATGAGTGTGTGAAGATTTCGGAGAACAAAATTGGGCCTATCATTGGTCTCATAGTGCGTGAACAACCCTAGTATACCAAGGATTTGAAACCATAAGAACTTCAGGTAGAATTTGTTAATTTTATTAAGAAGAATGGTGTATAGGACGATTATATTTAGTTTAAAAGGCTTTAGCCAGCTAAGCATGAAACTTAATTATGATTAATATTATGTTTTAGTAATTTTTTATGTGCTTTTATTTTTGCATTTAACAATGATTTATTAAACCAAATAATTTTCCTTTAAAGCCAAAGTTTCCAAAGATTCTTAACCGTAGAGAAAAATGATTTTTAAAAAGCAATTAATATTACGTGGTTATAAATAACTGGAATTATGAATTAATTGATTTTGTAATTTCAGGACTTTGAAATAATTTCATCAATAAATCTATAATCAAACCTGCTGTTGAAACTTGATGGTTCCTGGTATTGGGGGTTTGTATGTTCGCCAACAGATCTCGAGAACTTCCCGCTAATTCGGAAGTCACACTCAACCAAAGTGTCATGGTTGAGACAATAGCAATATCCGTCCGTTCGTAACACTTGGATAACTAAGCTGCTGTGTAACAAAGAATTCAAAATTCTTGTGTTGATTCCAGCGTTGTGGAGTCGGAGCAGACTGAAATAAAAATCATAATATTTATATCAGTTTTAATGTTAATTTTTCTTTTTAATATCCGTGGAGAGCTGTCTATTAATTATTAATCATTACTTTTAAAATTTTAAATTAGGTTTGAATTATATCTTTAGGGGTAGTTATTCCTGATATTATTTAATTTGATTATGGGGGCGTGGACACCACTGTACAACACCCTCACTCCACACGCCACTGTACTGCACTTCACCCTGGTGTAGATAACTTTATCCATTTCATATTTAAAATTCAATTTCTGACTTTCCAAAAAGTAATTTTTAATAAAACTTTTACAAAATAGATTTTTTTACTGTATCCACTTAATCCGCGACCGTGGCTCAACACGTAGCGCACTCGCTTGTCGTCGGGGAGGTGATAGGTTCGAATCTCGGCTTGACACCGCGTCATAACTAAAGACGTTAAAATGGTTCCTACTGCTACTGTGTCAGGTGCGCGACATTAATAGTTAGAGTAGAGGGAATGCCTTGACCCAAAACAGGCGCAACTCATTACCATGCACAGTTAGGACTTCTCAGACAAAGGTCGTTCAATCTAAGGGTTGGTTGTCTGATGGGTGTTACTTAACCAGGTGTTTGGACAGAAAAGGAGACATTTGGTTCCCCTTGGTTATCCTGGGTTGTTGGACCATGGCATTTCATGTCATGGACAGCATCTTCGCCCGTATGAGGTAATATCCACTTAAGATGTGTGTCTAGGTGTGGAAGTCGGTTATTATTTTACAACCCCCTCCCCCCCCCCCAAAAAAAAAACAGTTAAACAAAGAATTTTACGATAATGAAACCCTTTCTCTCATTATTCTAGGGAATTTCCTCGTAACAAACACACAAGAGGCTGAATTTATTGTCATTTAAAGAATGATATAAATTGTGGAATTACATTGCAAAGCCATGGTTTAATTGCTCCACATTTGAAAAGAAAAGAGCAACCATTTAGATTTGGTTCATTGTTGGTTTTCTCAAATGCTGAAATTGAACAAGGATGACAATATTGAAGCGAAGCTTAGGCAATATAAAAAAAAGTTTTTTTCAAGAATTTTAAAATCAGCTTTTGATGGAATAAAAGATGATAGGTCACTGCAAGCATGTATACAGAGGACATACCATAGTTATATAGAAGCTACATTACTTGAAAAGAATAAAAGACTGAAAGTTGATAGGTCTCTGGAGATTGCGAGCATGTAAGACAGACGGACTAACCTTAGTTTTATATTAGCTGCGCTACTTAAAGAGAATAAAAGACTGAAAGTTGATAGGTCCCTCGAGATTGTGAGCATGCAGGGAATATTTTACTCAAAGTGAAGCTTTTCTACAAGTTACAACTTTAGTCTGTAAGTCAATATCACTAATTAAAACAAATATTTTGTGATAATGCATGGAATTTTCTCCGTATAATCTATTAGTGTCTGAACCATAGTTCACGACATGGTTTTAGGATATTTATTTTAAAATCACAAAATAATTTAAGGCTTTTATTTTCCCCGTCTTCATCCCTCTAAAAAATACTTGGATCTACTGCAGTTCACGGTAAAATATTGCTGGTAACGAATATTGCCAAAAATCTATGAATTTTAAAGACTGCTAGCTGCCAAACAGCTGAACGTACAGATCATGCCCGCACACTGTTTTAAGCGGCATAATTGTCTGGAATAGCCATAAATCATTTATGCATAATTATCTTGCAGTGCAGAGAAATGCGCGAAAAAGGCCTTTTTACGCGTTTTTTCTTCAGTGAGGCTTTCCCTGTGCATCATTGGATCTTGGCTATTCCAGATTATTTATAGGCCTTCTTATAACGCTTGAAATGGCGTGCGGGTATGATCTGTACGTTCAGCCGTTTGGCAGCTACCAGCCTTTAAAATTCATAGATTTTTGACAATATTCGTTACCAGCAATATTTTACCGTGAACTGCAGTAGATCCAAATATTTCAGAGATGCCAATGGCTCAGCTTCTAGTTTAGCATGTTGCATTCATTTTCATTTGCTTCGCTGTCAAGGATAATACTATTCTTGTTTACATACACAAATAAAATACAACTCTATTGTGAGCCATAGTTTAATTTCAGGGATCTTAAGGGATAAGACAAGAGGATAAAATGATGTTAATCTCTAGTCCGAATTCCTATTTTATAGATTAAGATTATTGATTGAAAAGTTTGAACATTGCTTTATGGGGAAAAAAAACAAATAAATTCAATATAGCAACAAATGTTTTTGTGCATATGAATGAGAGCGCTTGTTTATAAAACGTTGGGTACCAGTCAGCGTTGCGGAGCCGTTTGATTTTGGTGCGGCTCCGCGGAGCCGCCTGTGAAAATGACTGCTCCGATCTAAAATCAAGAAAAACTCAACATAATTTTTTTTGGAAAGACTATTTTTGACTTTTGAGGGTTTTAAAAGTTCATTTTTTTACAATGGACTTGAAAAACTTAAAAGGGGCATTTGAACACGACTAAACAGTTACCAAATTATAAAAAATCTCTCTTTTTAGCTAACCTGTAGCCGTTTTTTAATGAAAATAACGGCTCCAGCTCCGGTAAAATATGGCGGCTCCACAACGCTGGTACCGGTACAATTTAAAGGGGGGGGGGGGGGGGGGGCGAAAGTGACACTTTTTGAAACCAAAACTAAAAGTCAAAGAAACTCAACTAAAAAAAAGAGTTACAGGTCTGACATTTTGCATGGCAGTTGCTTTATAGGGGTACAACATGGAACTGTGAAGAAACGGCGTCGCAACCGCCGAGAAAAGGCAAAACAAATTTCGGCGGGAAACGACGGTTTTCGGCGGTTGCGCCGCCGTTTCTTCACAGTTCCATATTTTACCCCTATAAAGCAACTGCCATGCAAAATCTCAGACCTGTAACTCTTTTTTTAGTTGAGTTCCTTTGTTGACTTTTAGTTTTGGTTTCAAAAAGTGTCACTTTCGCCCCCCCCCCCCCCCCCCTTTTAATTTCCTCAATCCCTGTTATGAAATACACAAGTTATGTTATATTTTATTCTATTCTGTCTGAATGTAATTTTTATGCATACATGCGTTATTCATACTGTAATTCAAAGAAGTAATACAAAATAAGAGAACATTAAGTTAGATGATAAGTTAGACAAATTTTCAGAAAGTTGTTGAATGGCCCTAAATAGACATATATAATATGAATATAGACATGTTAGAATCATTCTATCAATATCAAAGTTTGATTAAAAGTTCCTGAAATAGGTCGGTGTCATTTAGAAAGCGATGCAAGTCTAATATCTGAACCAAAAAGTCCGTATGTTCATGTATACATTCCTACAATAAAGTCTAAAAACTTATGTCAACCATCATTGGGAGACTCAACGATTTTGGCAGCTGCAGGGAAAAGGAAATGTGATTCTGACAAACAATTCTAAATTTACCCAAAACCCTCTTCTTACCCACCCCTCTTCAGTTACATAAAAAAACAACGTATACCTCTAACTTACTTTAAAAGGTTTCGCGATTTTTTTCGTAGAAATGATTGTTAGAATAGCTAGGCCTGGGCAGCTGAAGCTTGTCCAAGATTTTTTTCAGCTTAAATGCGGTTGACTTCATTACTGTTGAGGCTGCGAAAACGACGGCTGCCGAGCACTACATATGATTTAAGCTCTTGAGGGAAAAGACATTAGCCAATAAAATCATGTTTAACCCCTGTAACGCTACCTGCATTTTAAGTTAATGGTTGAAAAGTTTGGACACTGATTGAATGAACCAAAAGATACAGATTTTTGGAAAAGTACCAAAAAATTTTAAGCCTGTGATTAAGGCCATTTTTCCAAAACATTGTGGATAACCTAATATAAGCCTAACTTAGCCTTTAAACTCGTATAACCGCATCCCCTACATAAAAAACAAGGATGAAAACATCCATAAGTAGCGAAGCTCAAAAATTATGAATAGACATCTGATAAATGATCTATAGAGTTTGTCTTTTTTGAAGCATTAAGCTAATAAGAAAACGCTAAAATCTAAAATTCGATTTCGCACCATAACCAATAGTAAGTCTTTATAAAACTTGGTCAAATTATGTAGAATGTTGACTTAAGGGGGGGGGGGGGGGGGCGTAATGACATCTATTCGTAATCCGTGAGCAAAATGGTCTAAAAATTTAGCTAGACCCTTCAAACTTGGTATATAAGCCTAGTCCTATAGGTATTACATCTAAATGGCAAAAAAATCCAAAATATTTTATTTTAAGGTTAGGTTAGGTAAGAAAAACCCTGCGGAAATGGGGTTTTTAGGCTTTTTTTGGTCTATTTTGATGTGGAAACTTACCTTAAATTGTTTTTTCTTAGGGTTTTAACTTAAATACACTGTATCTATTCATATGGACATTATTTAAGATGATTCAGCAAGTCGGGGACCGACCCCAGATGGCTAGGTGGGTGGCCCGCAGGGGTTAAGTGCCTTTTTCCCAATACATATGTTGTTATATATCAAAATATAGGTTCTTTAGGTCAAGAAACTCAAATTTTGAGCGAAAATAAGCATTAGACTAATCTGAAGCTAGCCCCTGCGGGCTAGGTTGGTGGCCCGCAGGGGTTAAGTGCATTTTTTCCAATATATATCTTGTTATATATCAAAATATAGGTTCTTTAGGTCAAGAAACTCAAAATCTGAGCGAAAATTAGCATTAGACTAACCTGAAGCTAACCCCCCCCCCACCCCGAGCTAGGTTGGTTTTCTGCAGGGCTTAAGAGCATTTACCTAACCTAACCTAGTAACTTACTTATAATTTTACTTGTTTTTTTTTTTTTAATAAACTTTGTCTTTTAATGATGACTTTATTTAAGATAATCCAGCAAGTCGGGAACCGACCCCAGCACGCTAGGTTGGTGGCCCGCAGGGGTTAAGTGCATTTTTTCCAATATAAATCTTGTAATATATCAAAATATAGGTTTTCTAGGTCAAGAAACTCAAATTCTGAGCGAAAATTAGCATTAGACTAACCTGAAGCTAACCCCCCCGGGCTAGGTTGGTTTTCTGCAGGGCTTAAGAGCATTTACCTAACCTAACCTAGAAACTTACATAAATTTTTACAGGTTTTTTTCTTGTATAAACTGGGTCTATTAATGAGGACTTTATTTAAAATGATCCAGAAAGTCGGGGAACGACTAATCTGAAGCTACCCCCAGCGGGCTAGGTGGGTGGCCTGCAGGGGTTAAGTGCATTATTTTCCAAAATACATCTTGTGATATATCAAAATATAGGTTTTTAAAGTCAAGAACTCAAATTCAGAGCTAAAATAAGCATTAGAATAATCTGAAGCTAACTCCAGCGGGCTAGTTGGGTTGCCCACAGGGCTTAAGTGCATTTTACCTAACCTAACATAGAAACTTACATTTAATATTATTTTTTTAGGTTTTGTTTCTCAAATAAAATAATGAGGATCTTATTTCAGATGATCCAGCAAGTCGAAGACCGACCCCAGCGGGCTAGGTGGGTGGCCCGCAGGGGTTAAATGCATTTTTTTAGATAAAGTATGTGTTATCATACATCAAATTATAGGTTTTTTAGGTCAAGAAACTCAAATTTACAGCTATTAAAAGTATCAGACTAATCTGAAGCTAGCCCCAGCGGGCTAGGTGGGTTGCCTGCAAGTCTTAAGTGCATTTTACCTAACCTAACCTGGAACCTTACTTGTTTTTTTAGGTTTTTTTTCTGGAATAAACTGTGTCTATTTATGAGAACATTATTTAAGATAATCAAGCAAGTCAGCGACCGACCCCAGCACAGCAGGCTAGGTGGGTGGCCCGCCAGGATTAAGTGCATTTTCAAAAAGTATGTGCTGTCATACATAAAATTATAGGTTTTTTAGGTCCAGAAATTCAAATTTAGAGCTAATAATAGAATCAGACTAATCTGAAGCTAGCCCCTGCGGGCTAGGTGGGTTGCCTGCAAGGCTTAAATGCATTTTACCAAACCTAACCTAGAATCTTACTTTTTTGAAGGTTTTTTAATTGAATAAACTGTTCATAAGAACATTATTTAAGAGGATCCAGCAAGTCGGGGACTGACCCAGGCGGGCTAGGTTTTTACATAGATACACAGTGTTAAGTCCTAAAGCCATCATTTAAAAGATTCTTCATACAGGAGGCTGACCCAAGGAGGTCCCCAACTTGCTGGATCATCTAAAATAATGTCCTCATTCATAGACACAGTTCATTGAAGGAAAAAAAAACAAAAAATAAGTAAGTTTCTAGGTTAGGTTAGGTAAAATGCACTTAAGCCCTGCAGAAGATCTACCTAGCCCACAGGGGTTAGCTTCAGGTAAGTCTTATGCTAATTTTAGCTCTGAATTTAAGTTTCTGGGCCTTAAAAACCTATATTTTGATATATAATAAGATGTATATTGGAAAATAATGCATTTAACCCCTACGGGCCACCGCCCTAGCCCGCTGGGGCTAGCTTCAGATTAGTCTTATGCTAATTCTAGCTCTGAATTTGAGTTAAATGACCTAAAAAACTTATAATTTGATGTATCACAGCATATATATTGGGAAAAATGCACTTAACCCCTGCGGGCCACCCACCTAGCCCCCTAGGGTCGGTTCCCGACTTGCTGGATTATCTTAAATAAAGTCCGCATTAATAGACAAAGTTTATTCAAGAAAAAACATGTAAAAATATAAGTCAGTTTCTAGGTTAGGTTAGGTAAATGCTCTTAAGCCCAGCAGAAAACCAACCTAGCCCGGGGGGGTTAGCTTCAGGTTAGTCTAATATTAATTTTCGCTCAGAATTTGAGTTTCTTGACCTAAAAAACCTATATTTTGATATATAACAAGATATATATTGGAAAAAATGCACTTAACCCCTGCAGGCCACCAACCTAGCCCGATGGGTCTAGCTTCAGATTAGTCTAATGCTTATATTTGCTCTGAATTTGAGTTTCTTGACCTAAAAAACCTATAATTAGATGTTTCACAACATATGTATTGGGAAAAATGCACTTTACCCCTGTGGGCCACCCACCTAGCCCCCTGGGGTCGGTCCCCGACTTGCTGAATCATCTTAAATAATGTCCATATGAATAGATACAGTGTATTTAAGTTAAAACCCTAAGAAAAAACAATTTAAGGTAAGTTTCCACATCAAAATAGACCAAAAAAGCCTAAAAACCCCATTTGCGTAGGGTTTTTCTTACCTAACCTAACCTTAAAATAAAATTTTTTGGATTTTTTTGCCATTTAGATGTAATACCTATAGGACTAGGCTTATATACCAAGTTTGAAGGGTCTAGCTAAATATCTAGACCATTTTGCTCACGGATTACGAATGTCATTACGCCCCCCCCCCTTAATCACTAAAAATTCTTCTACCCATTTATCTTGAACAGGAGATGTTAAAATTACAAAAACTTGAAAAACTAGGAATCGATCTAGCACCCCAACCATTCAGGGTGTAGTAATAAAACTTGATGGAAATATGTAAAATTTAAACTTATTTCATCCCTAAAAATTTCAGCTGTCTATCTTGTATAGGGATCGAAAAAATATAAAAAAATAGGAATCGATCTAGCACCCCAACCAATAGAGGCATCTTATTAAAACTTAATGAAAATACGTAGAGTATGAATTTATTTAATCCCTTAAAATTCCAGCGGTTTATCTTGAACAGGAATTGAGAAAATTACAAAAAAGGTAAACATCTAGAAATCGATCTAGCACCCCCATTAATAGACAGACGAACATAACAATGTATAGATTGAATGAGCATATGTCATGGTATTCTTCACTAAAATTTTCAGCTGTCTATCTCTTATAGGAGCCGAGAAAATCACGTTTCCCCCATAGCGTTACTGACTAACGGACGTACAGACAAAGTTAATTATAGAGTAGCTTCGCTACTAAACAAAAAGCATGGTATTTCAGCTGGAGAGAGAAAACTTTATTTGACTGCAGAGAGAGAAGAAGTAAACAAAATTAACAATTATCTATCTTAACACAAACAGAGAATTCTAAATAAGGGTTCAGCTTTTTATAATTGCATCAAAACTGCAACATTTTAGCTGGTTAGAAATAAAAATAAATAGAACATATATGTATAAAAATAAGAAAAGTAGGCGCTTTCTTACATGGCATCATGTGGAGCACTGATAAATCACAACCCCCCTCCCGTAATTTCAAAGTAAACTTGAAAATGGGGAGGGAGGGGGGCTACAGTGCTCAAGCACAAAAATGTATAACAGTCCGAATTAGGTGGCTATAATTTAAAAAAAACTAAACATAAACATATTTTGTTTAACAACAATGAGTCAAAGTACAGGTTTTTCTCATTCAATTTGATGATTTGTTGATCTTGGTTTCTACTTTTCCGGGGCGCCAGCAGCTCCCCCCTCCTTGGCGGCGGCCTCGTCTTTTGGTTTGTTGTCCTCTGGTTTCATGGCGGGGAAGAAGAGAACCTCCTTGATGTTGTTGCTGTCAGTCAAGAACATGGACATTCTAAAAAAAACATAACATTAGTGAATGTCTCAGAAGTTAAACAGGCTTCTTTTTTTGTTAGGCAGTAAGACGGTTAAACCAAAAAGTTTAATCTTTCCTGCCTATTACATATACACATCCCAGCCTCCTGTCAATACCCATACCCCAGCCTCCAGTGGGGGGTAGACCATACTCCAGAGCTGTACAGAGGAATAATCGTACCTGTCAATACCCATACCCCAACCTCCAGTGGGGGGAAGACCATACTCCAGGGCTGTACAGAGGAATAATCATACCTGTCAATACCAATACCCCAGCCTCCAGTGGGGGGTAGACCATACTCCAGAGCTGTACAGAAGTATAATCGTACCTGTCAATACCCATACCCCAACCTCCAGTGGGGGGTAGACCATACTCCAGGGCTGTACAAAAGTATAATCATACCTGTCAATACCCATACCCCAACCGCCAGTGGGGGGTAGACCATACTCCAGGGCTGTACAGAAGTATAATCGTACCTGTCAATACCCATACCCCAACCTCCAGTGGGGGGTAGACCATACTCCAGGGCTGTACAGAGGAATAATCATACCTGTCAATACCCATACCCCAGCCTCCAGTGGAGGGTAGACCATACTCCAGGGCTGTACAGAAGTATAATCATACCTGTCAATACCCATACCCCAGCCTCCAGTGGGGGGTAGACCATACTCCAGGGCTGTACAGAGGAATAATCATACCTGTCAATACCCATACCCCAGCCTCCAGTGGGTGGTAGACCATACTCCAGAGCTGTACAGAAGTTTTCGTCCAAGAACATAGCTTCATCGTCACCGCTGGCTTTGTCTTTGGCCTGCTGCTCGAACCTTTAACAGGAAAATCATTGATAAGATACCTAAGTTTTTTTTAGGGTGGGGGGGAGTGTTTGTGGGGGATTGACCAGCCATTATAAGATATCTTTATTGAAGTTTTATGTGCCCTTCTTCAAATTTTATACCTAAATAACTTTGTCCGTTCAACCGGATATTAATAGAATATTGTCATCCTTGTTTTCATTGTTGCTCTGGTAACTAGCAATAAATTAAGACTTTTGAAAAGAATTAAAGAGGAGAAATATCTTTTGTTTGATTTTAATCACAAAAAATCAAAAATATTTTGAACAAAAGAATTATTTGAAATAAATAAATATCAAAGGTCTAGATATGGAGTTTCTTAATTGGACCAAAAGTAACTCGGTACAGGAATAATCCGGCCACTTTATTGGTTAGGAGTACACAATGAGGTTCTTTAGGACAATTTTTATTTAAAATTTCAACTATGAATTTGGGCGAACAATTGTGTTTGATTCTCCATCTAGGGTAATAAATATATTTTTGAACAATTTCTACGTGATTTGAATTACAATGAAGAATAGATTTTTTAGAATTATGAAATGCGTGCGTCTTTGTCATATCTTAATTCTAAAAGAATTTATGAAAAGAGAATATTTAAAAGTGTTTATTATTACTTTTATCCTCAACTTTTCAGAGTAAAAAGAAAACCCGCGGCATTATGGCAAATAAAAGCGTGCCTGAGATGGGTTTTTGAAAGATGAATGCCGCGTTTTTTTCGACATTGATTGATTGAACGAAGACGATAGAATTTCAACATAGTATACAACTTAAGAATTCAAAATTTTAAAATTATTGTTTTAGCCATTTGTATAATGTCTAATACAGCTCTAAAAAGATGCATTAATTAATATGCAGCAAAAAATGGATTGTTGATAATTTTTTTTTTTTTCTACAAAGGCCGTACCAACAAAAGCGAAATAATTAAATAAATAGCTGTACCTATACTCTGTCTAAATTTCGCGAATTGAAAAAACGCGGCATTCATATTTCAAAAACCCATCTCTGCTTGCTGTCAGGGAAGTATCGGGTTAGAGTCTGGACAACATCGCGCTATAAAACAGACTTTAAAATTGACCTTTCATTTGCTATTTCTTACTGACACCGATAGTGATATAACCATAGGATTACACACACATACACACATCCTGTTACTTATCAAAGACTTGAAACTACGCCCCTAGAGGCCTCTTTGTTAAGATCAGCTGTTTACCAAAATTATCTAAAAGGCCGCTGGGCGGCGCTAGTTTCGTAGAATGTTTTTTTTTGCGATTTTTCTTTGGAGGGTTTGTTTTCCTGCTTCAAAAGGGTTATAAACCTGTCAAGGACCTATGAGAAGCTACACTGTAAAGGTAAACCGTATCGGTTCAGCTATTAGCGAGATCCTTTAATACAGACAGACACACAGTGATTCTTTTACTTATAAGGAAAACCATCCAGGGATCTATAACAAGCTTTCATAAAATGGAGAACACAATTTGTTTAGTAGTAAACGGATAAGGGGCGTCGTGGCTCAGCGGTAACACACTGTGCTACGGTGGTGAGAGTTCGAGTTCAATTCTCCATGTGTTGACTCGAATTTCTCTTCCACAATAATCACACAACTTCCCCTGGTTGTATAAGAAGGGGATTATTAGGTAAGTTTGGATACTCAATAGTCACGTACATAATATCAGTACTTCCCTTATACCAAGCTCCTCATTCATTACGGTGACTTAATTTGGGACACCTGCCATACTCGGCGAGGGTGAGGTAATAATGAGTAGCGGGTCAAGTCATAATGTGCAGACTGGCCAGCCAATTTTAAAAATAAAAAACGTACATAACGTACACAAAAAAATACGTTACGTACATAAAAAAAGTAAAAAACGTAGAAAAACGTACATACCTAATAAAAATAAGTTAAATAATTTTCTAGTTACCTATTATCAATACATTTAAGTCTACTAGCGGCTACCTGTAAAGGAGAACCATAGCGAACTGACAGACACAAGATATCCTATTACTCTATTCAAAAGAACTAGCGTCTACGCTCCTAAAGGCCTCTAGGGGCACTTGAGGAGGGGAGAGTTAAATTCAATAAAAAAAAATGGATGACAACATACATAAGTAGCGAAGCTCAAAAGTTATTTATAGACATCTGGAAAAAAATTAACTTAAAATCAGTGAGCAATTAAAATTCATTTTTGGGGGGAGGAGGTAGTTTTTTTTCTAAAGTCAATTTCTCTTGGGAGGGTGGATGGTGATACTCTTCCCCAAAATAGTTATAAAACTTCCAAAAACCTATGAGAAGCTATTCTGTTAAGGAGAACCATATCGGTTCCGTGGTTAGCGAGATCCTTTGGTACAAACAAACAGAGATCCTGTTATTATGTACAAAGTATATCCTATTATAAGGACCAACGACTACACCCTTAGAGGCCTCTAGAGGAACTTGTTTAGGGGGGGGGGGGGAGTTGAATTCAAAAACCCATTTTTTTTATTTAAAAATAAAAAGTAAAAAACAAGGATGACAACATCCTTAAGTAGCGAAGCTCAAAAGTTATGGATGGAAATCTGGGAACTATATAAACTATAGAGTTGTGTCGTAAAAAATAAGCATTTAACTTATTTAAATAAATCACAAAACCTTTTAAAAATATATATTAACGTGAAAATCTAGGAATAAATTCAGCCCCCCAACCAATAAGCAAATCTCAATGAAATTTAGTGGAACTAATACAATCTAAATGAACTAAATGAAAAAAATAATCACAATCATTTTTTATATTTTTTTTTGGACAAATTTCCAACAAACGATTCTATAAAAGAGGGGACGAAGCCTCTAGAGGCTAGGGGCGAAGCCTCTAATCCTAGTAGAAAGTAAAAAGCTTTCGGTGTCCCTCCCCCAAAGAAAATAGCAAAAAACCATCACAGGACTATTAGGTATATTCCATGAAGAGTAGAGCCCAATAGGTTCAGTGGTTACTGAGATATTAAGCTTCTGATATACAGACGGACAGACATCATTCTACTTTGTATTATAGATAATATACTATTTTTGTAATACTTTTTGTACAAATACAAATAAATATACAAATACTTTTATTAGGGATGGGAATCCGTCGAATTTTTGGGCCGGATTCGGATTCCGGATTCTGAAGGAATCCGTCAAAAAAAGTGACGGATTCTTATTTTTGGCGGATTCCGGATTCGGATTCCGGATTCTAGCAGTATTTTAAAAGGCCGTCCGTCACAGAGGGATAGCTTTTTTCGTCAATTTATCACTATGTTACTTGGTTGAAGCCTTGATTTGTTTAAAGTGTTGACTTCCAGCATAACTAAAACATTTACATCACATTAGTAATTATTAAAAATTTGTAATGTAGAAATTGAATAGCTCATCACGTGATAGCTGGCCTGACAATGAGAGCTCTGTGTTATCAGCTGGTATATAAACTTCGTGGTTTATGTGGGAAGAAATGGGGGGGGGTGGGGGGGGGGAGGTGGTGTGTTGGGGGGGGGGGGTGATCATTGCCTTCAAAAAGAGGGAGTTGTAAGAAAAATTCAAGACGGTAATTTTAGCCTACCAATTTAGAATCCGGAATCCGCTATAAAAAACGGATTCCGGATACGGATTCAGATTCCAAAATTGGCCGAAAATTGGGCGGATTCCGGATTCCGGATCCGGATTCTCATCACTAACTTTTATACTTATATTTGATTCTTATTCTTTAAAAACTGAAGATACCAAAAAATAAGACTTATTAATCCTAAACTGAGCACCATATGATATCTCGGAAAATTTACCCAAGTAGGTATATAAAGAATTTGAAAAAAATTATCGTAAAATCTATTAAAGGTGTAGTTGCATGAAATGCATTTAAACTTGAATTTAGTCAACTGCATATCTCTTTCTGTTCAATAGTTTAAACTAAATCTAAAGGACATATATTTCAAATCCATAAATTTAAACTGTAAGTTCTAATAACATATATGCATAATTTACCTACATATTTTTGTTCTATGAAAATTGAAGATATTATTGAATTTATTTGATATAATACACCTATTGTTTTTGCAAAAATTTTCGTACAAAACATACAAAATCGCTTTTCTACTAATATTTGATACTTATTCTTAAAAACACGTAAAACGTACAAAAATATAAAATACGTTACGTACACATCTCAAAATAACGTCCAGAACGTACTCAGATTTGATACGTTACGTACAAAACGTACACTCTGGCCAGTCTGAATGTGCTTGAACGTTGAGCTTGATAGCCCTAGTGGCTATACAAAAGTGTCTCAACCTACTCCATGACTACTTAGGTCCAAACCCTAAGAAACTATGGCTAATCAATCAATCAATCAATCAAGTAGTAATCGGAATCTTTAAACCTTACTACTTTTTAGAAAAGAATTTCCAACCTGGATCTCTGAACCATAGGATCATTCAACTCTGTGTAAGCATTGCAAACTTCCTTCTTCATCACAAACAATTCAAATCTAAACACAAATAAAACTTTATAAATATCATTATCATATTCACATTTAAGACAGTTATGGCGGTTTCCCTAAGAGTGCCTAGTCGAGCAGCACAGAACCCATCCACCTTATTTAAAATAAGGGGGGGGGGGGCGAAAGTGACACTTTTTGAAACCAAAACTAAAAGTCAACAAAGGAACTCAACTAAAAAAAAGAGTTAAAGGTCTGAGATTTTGCATGGCAGTTGCTTTATAGGGGTACAATATGGAACTGTGAAGAAACGGCGGCGCAACCGCCGAAAACCGCCGTTTCCTGCCGAATTTTTTTTGCCTTTTCTCGGCGGTTGCGCCGCCGTTTCTTCAAAGTTCCATATTGTACCCATATAAAGCAACTGCCATGCAAAATGTCAGACCTGTAACTCTTTTTTAGTTGAGTTCCTTTGACATTTAGTTTTGGTTTCAAAGTGTCACTTTCGCCCCCCCCCCCCTTTTTAGTTTTTTTCATTACTTTAGGTAAGGTTAGGATAAGTTATATTAGGTACTGGGTAGCTCTGAACAGGTATAGGCCTTGCAGGGTTAGGGCTCCCCGCAAGGATAGGTCAAAAAAATCTTTCAAAAGTGGCAAAATCATCTGGTAAGAAATATGGCCCAAGTGAAATAAGTGAGTAATATTGGTAGGTACCGAGAAGACTTCTTTCTGTATAAAATAAAAAAATTGCTTTTCTCAGTAAAGATCTCATTTATCACTGAACTGATTTAAATATATATTTAGGAAAGCTTCATATAGGTCCGGAATGGTTTTAGGCCATTTATTTAATTCTTATGATAGCTTTGGCTCTTTTCTGCCCCTTCCCTTCTACATAGATTATAGAGCTACTATATGGTAAGCAGCAACCACAAGATATTTTAACAAAACACACTACTGTAATGAGAATTTAAATAAGAACGTTCAATTATTCTTAATTTATTTTACCTAAAAGTTAAAACTAATTTAAAATCATTGTGTAAAATGCAGACAAATATTAAAATGAGAATAAACTGTCTCTTGGTTCAATAGATTCAAGTCTATCCGGCGGTTTACCTTTAAGTGCCTGCTGATCACTGGATCCCCCCCGGCCCCCCTATTTTAAAAATAAATTGAAAATAAGAAAAGGAAGTGTTTCGTTTGTTTATTCATTACTTTAGGATAGTTTAGGTTATTAGGTTACCCTGTAAGGTTAGGCATAAAAACTATCCTCCCCTATTGTCCATTTATTTAAGAAATAAGAGGGGAGGGGGCTAGTGCTCGACACGCACTTAAAGGGAAAACACCGCTATCCTAACATCTTACACTTTCAATTGAATACATTATTTAAACTTCTACATCATGTAATTCCCAATTGCATAAAACCCAACACAAAGATAAAGACTTGAAATATCATATTATATGTGTAGTTTCTTTTGTTTGTCCATTAAGATATTGCAAACCGTTGGACAGATTGATTTATCAATATTATAGAAGCTTAACATAGGTCTAGTTACTGTTTACTATTTTTATTTACTCTAAACAACTACATTCGAAAAAAGTCCCTAGATGCTAGGGGCGCTTGCATTTTAAATACAGAGGTAATTGAATTGTGTTTTCTAAAGATTCCTCCCTAAAAATGTTTTAAGGGGAGGGGGGTGAGGAAATGAGGAAAGGGGATCAGCTACTAAAGCATATTTCAACTTTGTTTTGCAGAGCATAAGTCCTCTTGCAAAGCAGGACCTGTCTATCCATCTCTACTCTTGAAATTTTTCATTTGAAAAGCAAACATTGGTCTAACTATATTTAGGGATAGGTTAATGAAAAAATAAAGTAAGCAAAAACTGTTGACAGCCCCCCTCCCTCCATCCAATTCTATATTGACATAAAAAATAATGTCGGGAGGGGCTGAGAAGTTCGTTAGGTCAGATTGGATACAAGATAGCCCCGCAGGATTAGAGTTATAGGAGCCGGAGCTGTTTTTTAAAGAAAAGAACGGCTCCAGCAAAATATGGCGGCTCCTGGCTCCGCAACGCTGCAAATCATTATTACTATATCCCTCTATCCATGATTATACTAGAATAGAACTAGAGCTCTCTTTGTCTAGCATAGGAGGACAACAATATTAATTCATATTATTATTGGAATTTTGGTTGTTGGAAATCAAAATATAAATTCATAAGGCATGTATTTTTAGAAGCAAAATGCATTGATACAATATCCGAAGAGATATTTCAAAGAAAGAAATATATTTTCATTCTATTTTGACTGGCTGAAAAATAAGAAAAAGTAGTAAAGGTAAAGAATATCCAAGAAAAGTCAACCCGTTCAACTTAGAAAAATCTTCTAGGGTTTTACCGAGGTAGTCAACAAAACGTAAATTCGATTAATATCCCCTGGATTTGAATCGGTTCTCAGCCATGCTGAAAAATCAACTACAACACAAAATTAGACAATTTAAAAAAGAAAATTTAAAATTAAACCAGTTTTCTTATTCTTATTTTAATATCCGCTAAATGCTGTCTATAATACAATGCGAAAAATAACTATTACACCATGCAGGAAATTAGTGTTTTATAAACTAAATTGTAAAACTAAAACTTTATTGAAAAGTGTACTACTGCACCCAGTATAATCAGGAATCTATTTCTACAGGGACATGAGAATGCACAAAATATTTATGTTCACCCCCCAATGACGTTAAACAAAAATACCCCTTCTTATAGAGATCAAATTTGTTGGTAAGAAAGTCTTAACACTTCAAAGGGGGGGGGGGGGGCGAAAGTGACAATTTTTGAAACCAAAACTAAAAGTCAAAGGAACTCAACTAAAAAAAGAGTTACAGGTCTGACATTTTGCATGGCAGTTGCTATATAGGGGTACAATATGGAACTGTGAAGAAACGGCGTCGCAACCGCCGAAAACCGCCGAGAAAAGACAAAAAAAATTTCGGCGGGAAACGGCGGTTTTCGGCGGTTGCGCCGCCGTTTCTTCACAGTTCCATATTTTACCCATATAAAGCAACTGCCATGCAAAATCTCAGACCTGTAACTCTTTTTTTAGTTGAGTTCCTTTGTTGACTTTTAGTTTTGGTTTCAAAAAGTGTCACTTTCGCCCCCCCCCCCTTTGTACTATCCAATCAAGATTTAATAAAAGAAGCCTCTAGGGGCAATTAATGTCGGAGATAGCCTACCCCAAAATACTTAAAAACCTCCACTGTACCTATAAGAAGCTTCATTGTAAAGGAGAACCATATCGGTTTAGCGGTCATTGAGATCCTTCGCTACATACAAAAAACGCTTACTACTTTATATAAAAGGAATGTAGAACCAGTATATTTTACTGTCTAATGTACCCTCCCTCCCTGACTGTCCCCAAATTGTCTGGAAATCTCTTGAGAAAACTATTTCAAATATACTATCAAATCTATTTTAGAATTTAAATGCAGAAATTATACAATTCCAAGTATTCTAATATTTATTCCAAAACACAGGCGTTTTCCCTAATAAAACCTTGTTAAGCATCGAAATTCTACCTCACCCCTCCCACCCTTAATTTGAAATTAGTTGATAGTTTGTTTTATTTAATCTAGATCAGGTTAGGTTATATTGGGTAGGTACTGGGTAGCCCCGCAGGTTTAGAGTAGGGTTGGGCCGGATATCCGGTCATTTTCAATATCCGGCCGGATACCGGATATTAAAACTGTCCGGTTACATGATATCCGGCTGATTTTTGACGCCGGATGTCCGGTTATCCGATAAATTGCCGGATATCGAACGTTGGCCATATATCCGATTGGAACCGGATATCCGGCATTAGAAATCAGCCGGATATCCGGTATCCGGCCAAAAAAGGATCCGGCCCAACCCTAGTTTAGAGCACTATAGGTATAGATTCAGCAGGGGGTTAGGCAAAGAAAATACTCCCCCTCCTAATTCAATATATTCTAAATCTAAATGGAAGGGGGGGGGGTGTTTAAGTGCTCCACATAAACTTTATGAGAAAGCACCAATACACATATGATTTATAAAACCAAATGCAAATTATTCTACAAAAGACATCTAATACAGATAAATCAAATTATTCTTAGTTTTGACTAAATATATTATTACGGGGTGCTATCTATACAAGGGGGGATGTTTTTAAGTTTACTGACCCTAACCTATCTTAAAACAATCATAAGTATTTCTATATTTGTTCATTTGCTTCAATATTCAATTTATTGAGCTTTACTTGTATGGATTTTGTCGCCCTTGTTTTATATGAAAATATTTTAAATCTTGAAAAGAGTGTAAAAAGAAAGAGAAATGTTGTTACCTCTCTGTTAATCCCTTCTCTGATCTATGCCACTTAGCCAGCGGAGACATCACCTTAAACATTTTTATTTTATAGAAAATATTTTTACAGTAAGGCTTAATCGTATCCGATTAATATCCGCTGGATTTGAACCGGTTCGCAGCCATACTAAAAAATCATGTATAACATCGTACTACAGACAATTTTCAATGAATATTAAAATAAAAATCATAGAATTAATACCAGTTTTTTAATTGCACGACCTTCATCTGAAAGTCCTAACTGTGCATGGTAATGAGTCTGTTTCGCGCCAGGCATTTAAGTGACCAAAAGTGTTCCATCCGTTTTCTTACGACCCGCACAAAATTTTGTACTGTCAAACCTGTGGGTGCTCTGTGATGAAAGTTGGGTTGATACATTGTTCCTCCAGGAATTCTCCAACCAGTTTGTCCAGCAACCTGGCGGCTGTTCTGGGAGGTGGACAATCAATACCTGGAATCAACATTAGTTTTGAAAAAGGTCGTAAGTTACTTTGCTTGCTTGCACGAACTTAAATAACATTTAAGTAAAATTATTATAAAATCTTGATTGATTGATACAAATTAAAGTTACCACCATAGTACAAAAGGGCTGTACAATTATTTTCCATAATCTTAACCCTTAGGTCCTTGCTGGATAGAACACCTATTATTACATATTACATATTTAGTGCGGGATTCTCCTTTGATTTCAAGTGAACATCTAGAGAACCCATGGGATGCAATACTCTTAACACCTACTGGTGGATATTAGGTTAAGTAACATCCAACAACCAACCCTTTGATTACAAGATCTTTGTCTGAGAAGTTCTAACTGTGCAGTGCATGCATGGTAATGAGTAGCACCTGTAAATGGGCCAAGCCATTCCAAATTGTATTATGTCGTGCACTTGACATAGCAGCAGAACGAACCATTTTTAACATCTTTAGTTATGACGCGGTGTCGGGCCAAGATTCGAACATTTCACTTCCCCGACGATGAGCAGATGCGCTACGTGTTGAGCAACAGAGTCGCAGGTAGGATAAAACACATACCTTTAGCTACACAAATAGAGTCAAGAACAGCTCTAGCTTCATCAGTATGAAGTTGATCAGGGGAGGGAAGCTTCTGCCCCAAGATTTTCTCCAGGTCAGGGAACATTCTAGATAAATGTTAACTTTAATGATTTAAATAATGAAACTAGGACGACAATGTCAATATAAATAGATGATAAGCTCACTTAATGTCAGGTGACTAATCATCCAAGGAGTCTTTACAGCAAAATCAGAAGATTAGGATAGTTATATTCTACAAACATTTGTAATACAAGCTAGGTATAAATTATCTCAAAAGTTCATTATGACAGCTTTGATTTTAAATTGTTTGAAGTCTCACATCTTAGATAAAGTTATGATTTAATACACTGGCCTACTTATTAGTAACGGGGCTAATCTAAAACTATTTTTGGCCTTCCGTCTGTCTTTACAACATTATCTCGGCTTCTATATACAGGGCGACCACTCCAAAACAATAAAAATATAGTATATTTATAGTATATTTTTTTTATCCACATAGTATATATAGTATATTTTTTTTACTTATATAGTATGCTATAGTATCGGACTTTGAATTATCTAGTAATATTTATATACATCATCAATAATAACTCAAAGCAAAGCTGTTTTCAAAGAAATTTTCCATATAAGGTGGGGGGGTGGAGTTTTGCCACTTACGCTTACTCTGAGATTATTAGGCTAGGTATTAATGTGAGACTATAGGTTATTTGGGATAAAAGTTTACTTTTGGGTAGATAGTATTTCACATATATTTATATTTTTCACATATATTTATACCTCCAGGTTCAGGTGCTGCAGGCTGGCTGGAAGGTGGTTTCTGGACAAGTAAAAAAATTAAAATTTTTGTTTGAAGAGTTAGAGATCAACTTATTAAAAAAAATATGTATCTTTTTGGATGTTATTAACATATCTAAAGAAAAAAATTAAAATAGGCCTCCAAGTTCTGGTCTTTCAGGCCTCCAGGTCCACTCTGGACAGGTTATAGATAAATTTTTTTTATTTGAAGAGTTAAAGGTCAACTTAAAAAACAGAATATGCATCTTGTTGGATGCTATTATCATATCTGAAGAAAAAATTAAAATCGGCCTCCAAGTTCTGGTCCTGCAGGCCTCCAGGTCCACTCTGGACAGATAAAATTCAAATTTCTTATTTGAAGAGTT
This sequence comes from Acartia tonsa, assembly GCF_053477335.1. Classification (NCBI taxonomy): domain Eukaryota; kingdom Metazoa; phylum Arthropoda; class Copepoda; order Calanoida; family Acartiidae; genus Acartia; species Acartia tonsa. The sequence goes on from NC_137261.1 coordinate 55,543,589, forward strand.
AGAGGTCAACTTATAAAACAAAGTATGCATCTTTTAAATTTTTTTTTTTACATATTTGAAGAAAAAATGACATTTAGCCTCCAGGTTCAGGTGCTGCAGACCCTAAGGTGGACTCTGGACAGGTAAAAATCAAACTTCTTATTTGAACAGTTAATGGTATATTTGTTAAACAAAATGAGCTTATAATTGGCCTCCAGGTTTAAGTGCTGCAGGAATCCAGGTGGACTCTGGACAGTTATAAAATCAAAATTTTAAATTCAAGGAGCTAGAGGTTATTTTATTAAAAAACATAAGCATCTTTTTAGATGCTTTTTATGAGTATAAAGAAAAAATGACAATCGACCTCCAGGTTAAGGTGCTACAGGCCTCTAGGTGGACTCTGGACAGGTAAAAATCTAAATTTCTTATTTATAAGGTTAGAGATTAGTTAATAAAACACCAAAAGCATCTTTTTAGACGTTATTTACATATCTGAAAAAAAATACAATTACCCTCCAGGTTCAGGTGCTGCAGGCCTCCATGTAGACTCTGTCCAGAGAAGACCTGAAGACCTACAGGACCTGAACTTAATAGCCGATTTTAATTTTTTCTTCAGATGTTAATAACATTCAAATAGAGGCACATTCTTTTTAATAAGTTAACCTCTAACTCTTCAAATAAGAAATTGAATCTTTTACCTGTCCTGGGTGAACCTTAACTTGTAGCCCGATTTGCTAATATTCTCCAAAGAAATGCATAATCTGTTATATAAATTGACCTCTAACTATTCATATAGGAAATTTGAGTGTTTACCTGTCCAGAGTGGACCTGGAGGACTGCTGAACCCCGGAACTTGGAGGTCGATTATTTTCTTCAAAATTGTTAAGAACATCCAAAAAGATACATATTCTGTTTTATAAGTTGACCTATAAATCCTAAAATAAGAAATTTGTTTTATACCTGTACAGAGTGGACCTGGAGTCCTGCAGGACTTGACCCTGGAGGCCAATTTAAAATTTTTCTTCAGATATGTTAATAACACCCATAAAGCATATTCTCTTCAAACAAGAAATTTGAATTTTTACCAGTCCAAAGTGGACCTGAACTTGGAGGTCAATTTTAATATTTTCTTCAAAATTGTTACTAACATCCAAAAAGATATATATTCTTTTTTATAAGTTGACCTCCAACTTTTTAAACTTGAGGCCAATTTTAATCAGATATGTTAATAACATTCCAAAAGATGCATATTTTGTTTAATAAGTTGATCTCTAAATCTTCAAACAAAAATTTAAAATTTGATTTACCTGTCCAGAAACCACCTTCCAACCTGCAGCACCTTAAACTGGAGACCTATCCAAATAATGATTAAATATAAGTGAACTACTACCCAAAAGTAAACTTTTATCCCAAATAACCTAGTTTCACATTATTACCTAGCCTAATAATCACAGAGTAAGCGAAAGTGGCAAAACTTCCCCTCCCCCTTAAGTTAATTCTATGAAAAATAACTGATATTTAAATCATTAGATATCACAAACAGTCAGGGTTTCGGATCCGCATTGATTTTTTGCGGATCCGGATCCTCCAAATTTGGTCAGTGCGGATGCGGATCCATGGCAATAAAAATGAAATCACCAAACTTTTCAAAAAATATTTTTTCTTTAATTCGAAGTCAAAAATACTTTTAATTTTCAAGTCTGACCCTAAACCTTAAAGATTGGCTCTCATCAAGAGAATGTCTGAGATTTTATATAAATTTAAGTAGATTTTTCCATTTTTTCCGCATTTTTTTGAGTCCAAGGATCCGGATCCGGATCAGCATTTTTTTGCGGATCAAGATCCTTGGACTCGAAAATATGCGGATCCTTGCGGATCCGGATCCGAAACCCTGCAAACAGTAATATATTTTCAGGGATTTTCTTCATCTCTTTCTTACTGTAGAGCTTTGTTCATTTTTGTCCTATCAGAGTATCTTTTGATAGGTTATATTATGTTAGATTAGGTAAGATAAAGTTTAATGATTGCCACGCAGGGCTAGAGCCCCCCGCAGGGGCTAGAAATATGAGAAAACCTTATGTGAAAATAAGACAAAACGCTCCTTAAGAGGCGTTGTCACAAAACTGACAATATTCGTTTTTTGTTTTATAAATGTAATATCATATTCATATAGTATATATATAGTAAATTTTGGTAAAAAAAAGGTAATATTATATAGTATATATAGTAAATTTTGGTCATATAGTATGATATAGTATCTAAATTCATCCTATATAGTATAAATAGTATATATAGTATGCAGTGGTCGCCCTGTATATAAGATTTAACGCAGAATGTTTAAGAGAAAATTTCTATAAAGCATCCAGTCCAAAATTTGGTTTGCAAGCCTGTCTTATAATTTTTTGTTGTTGATAATTTACTAAATAAATATTGTAATACACATGTACTTCGCTACTTAAGGGTGTTGTCCTACTTGTTATTCAAATTGTTTACTGGAAATCCAACAATTCCTTAAAAGTTTTGTGGACGGTATCTTTGGTAAAATTTAAGAGCACAACACCCACTAGAACTACTCTCACATTTACCAGAAACTTTTCCAATTAAAGTTTAGTTTAGGCGCAGGTCGTCAAAACTTTTATTTTAAACTAAACACCTTCGCTCTCTCCATCCACAGATTTACTTGGAAATTATTTCTAAGCAAATGAGCAGAACATGGATACAGATCAAGAAAAAAATAACAAAAAAGACAAAAACCATTTACTATTAGGTATTTAAAAGGGGAAGGTAGCTTTCGCAGAATTCCGTAAATGTGTGAGTGTTAAGACTTAAAAATAGGAGTAAAACTCTAAAATTGTGTATGGTAGTTGCTCTAATATAGTACAATAAAGTCCATATCCACGTTATACCCCATTAAAACAACTGCCATGCCAAATTTTTGGGTTCTTACTTCTATTTTAAATTCTTAAAACTCACACATTTACGGAATTCTGCGACAGTTACCTCCCTCATTGTACACTAGCACGAATGGATATGCTAATAATCGGAAAGGTAACGGGTTCGAATCTTGGCTGAATTCTTATATAAACTAAAGAATTCTTAAAATTTTTAAATTGTAAGATTATTAATACGAAGGATGCCTAACCCATACACAGTCTAAATAAAATGTCCAAACAAAGGTTTTGTACTCAAAGGGTTAGTTGTCTAAAAATGCCATCTAATCTGCTATTTTAACCCCTGAAAATTCTTTTTATACTTATTTATTCCCTTGGTTTGCAATTTTATAATCAAGCTAAAAGTACGTTTCTTTTCTTTTTTTTGGACAAATTGGGCTAATAATAATTATTAAGTTAAAAATGATGCAAAATTTATTTTTATATTTTGTTTGATCTGTGAAGAAGATTCAATTAACTGGCAGAGATGTGCAGTGCATCCCAGGGAGGAAGGGGACATGAAACTGAAAATTACTATGGTACCCAAAGTTAATAACCATTAAATACTTTGGATACTTATTTTTTATTTTGATTGATTGGTTCCAAGCTATTAGTGTATAAACTTTACAATCCATTATTTCAATCTACAGAAGTGGTAGTTATGTGTATTATCAATGGGGATGTGTTAGAATTTATCGTCTATTGTCTTATCCCTTAAGATCCTTGAGTGCATCCGTTCTAATTCTTCCTTTCCAAGCCTTCAGGTTTTTTTTCATTAAAGAAGTTTTTTAACACTTAGAACAAGTTTGTCAGTTAACATAACGTTTAAAGATAAATCTCTAGCAATATAAATTCCAAAAGCTTTAACATTAGGTTCTGTTTAAGCAGAATAGGTAGTTATTTATCGCATCACATGTTATAGAAAGCTTTCCGCAGACGACCTAGGACCGGGCTACCAAAACTGGCATTAATATAATAATTTTATTTTAATACTCGTTGCAAACTGGTTTCTGATATCCGGTTCTAATCCAGCGGATATTAACCGGTTCCAAAGCCACACTGGAATTATCATTCTGATTTGATCTTAATAGTGGCTTAGGTTTTCGCACCTTTATGATTTTATTAAAACTCAATCATTTTTAAAATTTATCTTTTTATTTTATCTCTCCAAAGGGGGGGGGGGGGGGCGAAAGTGACACTTTTTGAAACCAAAACTAAAAGTCAACAAAGGAACTCAACTAAAAAAAGAGTTACAGGTCTGAGATTTTGCATGGCAGTTGCTTTAAGAAACGGCGGCGCAACCGCCGAAAACCGCCGTTTCCCGCCGAAATTTTTTTTGCCTTTTCTCGGTGGTTTTCGGCGGTTGCGCCGCCGTTTCTTCAAAAAGTGTCACTTTCGCCCCCCCCCCTTTCTTTTGTATCTTTCTATCTTGTTCTTATAAAAGAAAATAGGCTAAAAATTCAAGGATCTTAACGGATAAGACAAAAAACGATATTTTGATATACATCCCTAATGATGATAATCAAAATTACCCCTTTCGTATATTAATATCATTGGTTGAAAAGTTTGGACACTACTTATTCGGAGCCAATACATCCAAAATTCAATAAAAGTAAACACATTTTTTTGAGCCAACTTATAATAGAACGTGATTATAAACCATTTTGTACCAGTGTAATGTCCCCTCCCTCCCTGTAAAAGACCTGAAGCTTAAACTAAGTTTCCACTTGGAAATTACCTTTATGCAAATTATCATCCTTAACAATAGACAGACAAGTTTTAAACTAATCAGGTTTAATACAATAAATCTATAAATATAGATGTATGACCAGACAACTACCTGGATCCCCCCGTTGGGGACCTTTTTTGGCTGCTATCAAATTGCTGTCTGCTCTTTTGAAGCGACTTGGCTGTGTTAATATTCTCAACGCTATTGGTTAAGACCGAAGTGAAAGATGGCACAGGGTCCTCCGGTTGGGGACATACAGTTATTTAACCACTTCGCCCTCTTTTACTCTTATTTATATGCATTCATACATACATAGACTAATCTTTTTATCCTGTAGTAACTTTCAATTTAAAGGTATTTGTTGGTTATCAGGTTTAGCCCTGTGTTTATTTATAAAAAAGTTACTGAGCAATAATGATTAAATCAGTATTTAAGTATTTAAGCTATTTTTCAATTATTTAAATACTAAAAGTCAATTGAAATTTAACTCCCCCCAAAAACTTTTCAAAATGCCTTTTTATAACTAAAATTGAAAATGGGTAGGGGTCTGCAACTAAAGATTATGGAAAATTGCTTTTTATTAGAGGTAAGATGATAAAAATCCTGGGTTGGTTTTAAGCTAATAGCCCTAGAGGCTAAGGGCGACGTAAATAGACAAAAATAAAGTAGCCTAAAACATTCCTTTCAATAAGATTACAAAAAACACAGCCTAATCCTTTGTAGGAACTTTACCTAGCCGCCGCCATTGTGAAATACACACCCACACACATTTGCAAAGTGTTAATCTGCAAAATGTGAATGATGAAGATTTCTTGCATCCATTAACAGATTGCATGGATGAAGGATAAATATATAGAAGAGATAAAAAGGTTATTTAGTCAACTTGAATTAAACTTGAATTTTGTGAACTTTATATATTTTCATGTTCAATAGTTTAAACTACATCTATAGGACATGTATTTAAAAGAATTTAAATTTTCTACCAGGTAGCTTAAAAAATATCAAGACTTGAAAATTATGTTATTTGGATACATGCAACTTACATGGCTATCCAGTTTTCATAAAAACATCAGGATGACTATTTCGCTGGTGCTTAACCCTTACAGATCGGGGGGAGGGGGAGCCACTCACATTTATTTCAGTGCACAGTTTTTTACCATTTAGCAGCAAAATTATTGTCATGTCATTTTTATGGGTCCTTTAGCTTACATAACATTTTATTCTGATTTATTAAGTCTTAATATATTTGCCAGGAATCATAGGGGACAGGACAATGGACGATAAATTGATATGTCCCCGATTATGTTAAACAAAATTACCCCTTCTGTAGATTAAATTTATTGAAAAGTTTGGGCATTAATAATTTTTAACCAAGCAATCAAAATCAAATAAAAATACCGTACGTTTTTGTGCTAACGAATAAGATTGTAAAAATTTGGATAAGTTTAATTTAGGTACAGTATGATGTTCCCTCCTCAAAAATTTAAAAGGGAAAAAGATAACACAACCTTAATATAAATCAAATTTTAAGAACATGCCTAATCAATTAAACATTTTTTTACCAGATCTTATTCATACACTTATATTATAAGCAACGGCACTTTCTTTGTTTTAAACGTTATCATCCTTGTACAGTAAAATAATATTTGAAATATTAAGTATTAATAGAAACCTTTTCTGCAATAAATCTGTATCTCAATGTTGATTGATGAGATAACTTTTAGCAAATATAATGCAAACCAGGGAGGGAGGGGGCATTGGTATGTTCATTACACTAGTTCCCAAAGTTTTATAATAACTTTGGGGACTCAACTGAATTCTGATTGGTTAAGTAACTTGAGTTTCCAAACTTTTTAACCACTAATTGTAATCTTATGAAGGTATAAGTTTGTGGTTCATTATTGGGGTTGTACATAGATTTATCGGCCATTGTCTTGTCTCTGAATGCAAGCTGCAATTTTACCATAGGAAGTTTAAAAATAATGCTTATTTGGTAAAAACGGACGACACACACATACTTTTATAAAAAGATTATGTATCGATATTAAAAAAAAACACCAAATAACTCACAAAAACTCTAAATCACCGTGTTTTATTTGTAAAAATAAAGTTTGGGTTATTTATAAAATACCTGTGTTTTTTTCCAATCGAAAAAGTTTGGGGTTGCCACCCTGTAAACAATATGCATATATTCAGTAAGTGTATCTAAATCTTTCTGCCAAACCCTAACTTCTCCATTGATAAAGATAAAAAGAAATGCACTACACCAAAGGGATCTTAAGGGATAAGAAAATATATAATAAATTAATGTATATCCTAAATGAAAACAAAATTGCACATTTAACTAATGGTTCAAAATTTTTGACATCAACCAATCACAATTCAATAAAGAACCCATAGTTTTTAAGCCAACCATTAAGATAAATGATACTATGTTTACCAGTGTTATTTTCAGTCCAATGTCCCCTCCATCCCTGACTGCAAGGTCTACTACAAGGTTGAGTTGTTCCAACCAATGACATCTAGGAACATTGCATTTGTTTACATGCAGTGCAGTAGATAAACATCAATATGAAGGTCTCTTTCAATTTTAAAAACTTTTTATTTTATTTTTACTCCACAATTTTAAATTGATTTATTCAGCAGAATGCAAAAATAAATTGGGCAATCTAATCTACACCAAAATATTTCATTTTTCATTTTCCAACTACTGGTTTTGATATTTAGGCAATATTCTTTCAATTGTAATTGGTGAATCCATCCTACCTTCCTTTTTAGTAAACTACAGTAATACTTCTTTTAGGTAGGTTGGTATAAGGCAGGGTTTGGTGAGCCCCGCAGGGTTAGGCAAAAACATATAAAGTAGTTAGGTCTTTGCATGTTCATAAAGATCTCATTAACCTCTAAAGCTATTGTGTCATACATTTTACACAAACTTTACATAAGTTTTTTTTTTAATTAGTCATGGGATGGATTTAAGCTATATCAATATCCTGCCTCCTCTAAATTCTAGGGGTGCAGTTACTTGTGATAATTCATTGAAGTTTAAGTAAAGAGAATTTCTACCTTAATCTCTTGAAGGGAGGTGTAAAATCAATGGTTTGAGCCTCTCCCTCTGGACCATCAGGATGGTAAGTCACCAGGTAGGTCCCGAAAATGGCCTTAACCATTCCTGGAAATAGGAATATTTAATACTGTTCAATCCTGGTAAAAAATAAAAGGATGTCTGTTAAGGGTGTTACGAAGGATCTTCCTTGATGCTAAACCAAATTTACTCTCCTTTACAGAGAAGCTTTTCTATTAAAAGCGAAGCATCTCTAAAATCAAGCCCTAAAAATGTAAGTATATCCTCAATCAGTATCCTATATTTCAGGGTTTCGGATCCGGATCCGCATATTTTTGAGTCCAAGGATCCGGATCCGCAAAAAAATGCGGATCCGGAAACGGATCCTTGGACTCAAAAAAATGCGGAAAAAATGCAAAAATCTACCTAAAGGGGGGGGGGGGGGGGGTTTAATGCAACCATCTCGTAATCAATGTATAAATGGCACTTAGAATTCGAATTTCGATCTGAAATTTTGCATGAGTAATCCTTGGTAGGTCTATTTTCCCTAAATCGAACAAAAAGTTGAAAAAGTAACAGCTAACGGCTTAGCCGTTTAGCCGTTTTTTGCTATTTTTAGGGCAAATCTGTCAAAAATTACGTATAAATCAACATTTTAAAACATATTTTTGCTTTAAATCATGTGAAATGATACAAAAAATATTTTTTTTAGATTTCTAGTACCAGCAACTACCGGCTAGAATCGTTTAAAAACTTTTTGGATCGGAATAGAGCATTATGTGGAGAGAGGTTTCGTGATTTATTTCCATAGAAAAAAGCCAACAAATTACTAAGCGGCTGAGCTGCCAGCCGTTAGCCGTTACTTTTCCAACTTTTTGTTCGATTTAGGGAAAATAGACCTACCAAGGATTACTCATGCAAAATTTTATATCGAAATTCGAATTCTAAGTGCCATTTATACATTGATTACGAGATGGTTGCATTAAACCCCCCCCCCCTTTATATAAAATCTCAGACATTCTCTTGATGAGAGCCAATCTTTAAGGTTTAGGTTCAGACTTGAAAATTAAAAGTATTTTTGACTTAATTAAAATTTCATTTTTATTGTCAAGGATCCGGATCCGGATCCGCACTGACCAAATTTTGAGGATCCGGATCCGCATACAATCAATGCGGATCCGAAACCCTGCTATATTTAAGCAGTTTTGCAACAAATTTACTTACTTTTATGTTTAGACTAATACATTTATATTATGCTTCTTCAGTTCTGACACTCGACAAGTGTTAATGTTCGTTTGTCCCAGAGTTTCAGGGCCTCGCTTTTATAGATGTTGTCATCCTTGTTTTGTTACATGAATTTCTTTTAAAGTATTATATAAAACAAAACAAAAAAGTACCTGAAATAAGTTTCTCTGTGATCTCAATAAGATCATGGTAGTCCGCATATGCCATATAAAACTCGCAGGTTGTGAACTCTGGGTTGTGGGTCATGTCAATGCCTTCATTTCTAAACTGTTTGCCAATTTCGTACACTCTGCAGATTGGAAGAAATTCTAAAATGGCTAATTTACCAACTTAATACATAGGGAACCAGAATTAATTTTTAGAACCATTCGGGTAAAAAGTAAAGATATTTGAAGGCTAAATTGGAATATATTACAAAATCTTGTGACTGACTATCAAAACACCTAAAGGGGACTATCAACGAACAAGAGCAAGTGATTCTAAGCACCTTCCAGCATTGATCAATAGTGTTTTTTTTTTAGTAAATATACTAGGTTTATGTTTAATATTTGGGTTATCGACTAATAAGTTAGGTTTCACCATGGTTTTATATGAAAAAAGTACATTAATTAAACTGTTTAAAATTATATTAGCTACCAACCTTTTTTCTAAATATACATTTTTAATCAAAATAATATACTTTTGTGTGAAAGCTTTTAAACAACAGTTTGAACTCATCAAAACATTTGATGGAATTGCACGAAAAAGATGCTTAACATTTCAAAGTTTTTTTCATGTAAAACCATGGTGAAACCTAACTTTTTAGTCGATTACCCAAATATTAAACATAAACCTAGTCTATTCACTAAAAAAAATACTATGGATCAATGCTGGAAGGTGCTTAGAATCACTTGCTCTCGTTCGTGCATAGTTCCCTTTCACTCAATTTGTTAATTATTTTGTCTGTTTTCTATTTCAAATGAAATTATTATAAAAATAAACTTGTACCTATTTTTTTTTTAAATACAAAACTCGTGACAATTTTTCAACTATTAATATTAAGCTATATATGAATTTTTAACTTTCAAGGATGTTTCTAAGATAGAGTAATCTATGAACTACAATGCCCTATTTAATTTTAGATAATTTCTCCTCCCTATCAATGCCACCGACGACAAGCATCTTGTGATACAACTCCGGGGCCACGCGCATGTACAGGTCCATGTTCAGGTCGTTGTGGTGGGTCATGAAGGGCTTGGCCGTGGCGCCACCGGGAATCATGTTCATCATCGGCGTCTCTATCTCCAGGAAGCCCATCTCGTCGAAGAAACGGCGCATGTAGGAGATGATTTGAGCACGCACCTTAAAATAGTTTGTTTTTTACCATTTTTTTAAAGTAGTAAAGTTTGTTTTAGGTTATTGTTATTCTCCCTACTAGCTTACCCATGCTAATGATAGCATTAACAACAACTTTCCCCATTGAATATACTTGTATGCTAGCGGCACAGCCGCTATTTAGTATATAGTAGCAAAGTTTTTTTTGTTTATTTGTCTGTTAAGATCTTGCTAACTACTGAAATCATTGAGTTCACTGTTATAGAAAAGCTTCACATCGATCCTGGGAAGTTTTTAAGGATAATTTATTTGTAAAGGGGTAGTTTCACGAAATGCATTTGAACTTAATTTAGTGAACCGCATATTTTTTGCTAGTTAATGGATTAAACTATAGGTATTTATATGGCATATATTTGAAAGAATTTCAATTTTCTACCACGTAGTTTTGAAAATATCAAGACTTGCATATATCATAAAAAGACAATTTTCAATTCTTGATATTTTCAAAACTACGTGGTAGATAATTGAAACTCTTTCAAATATATGCCATAAAAATATAGTTAAACCCATTAACTAGCAAAAAGTATGCGGTTCACTAAATTAAGTTCAAATGCATTTCGTGAAACTACCCCTTTAAGTTTAGGGATTGTTTTAAGCTATTTTTAACTCAGCTAGGGGTACAGCCGCTAGTTGTTGAAATTGAACAAAGAAAAAAACTGTTTATAACTATCTAAACTGATACTTTGTATTATTACCTAAAGATTAATGAAACGAATAATTGTAATGATTGTTTTTCAAATTACCTGGAACTTTTTGCGCACATCAGCATTAATAATAAGATCCAAGTATCTCTGTCTATATCTGGTTTCTTTGTCCTGATGTTTTTATATATTTTCATATTTTATTACTGTTACACATTATTTTCTATGTAGTGTGCAAAAAAGTTTTAACATGTTATTTTGTATAACCACCTCTTACCTTGCTAAAATATCATGCTGTATGTGAGGGGTAAATATGATAAATAATTTCATACTAATATATTCTAAATAAAGTAAATCTTTAAATGTTTAGTAGTAATAGAATAATTCTATGCAAAAATATTTTTTATATATTTTGCAAAGTTTATCCTATATTATGCAGTCAGGCTAAACTTGTGTGCAAGACAAAAGAGAGAGTGGGGGGGGGGTTAAGTAGAGTGGGTTGGAGAGAGAAGCAGGATCTTGCCATGAAAAGAATGCCAGTACACAGTATAGGCCTAACCTTTATAAAGATCAGACATGCCTAACACTAGGCCTAACTTTCATAAAGATCAGACATTCCTAGCACTGTCTACATACTGCATAATTTAGGCTAAATTTTTAAGTTTAAATATGTTGCTGTATGTAATTGTTATATTCTTATATCAATACTTTTAAATAAATGCTGAAATTATCATACATTGAAGCTTAATCTTCCACAGACAGATAGGATCAAACAATAAAAACATTAAAAGACAGTAAGGGCCAGGCTTTTGAATATTAAACATTGTCTAAAAGAATCTGCCTTAGTGAATAAAATAAAATTGAAAATAATAAATAGGGTCTTAGTCTTTCCATTGTGGATAGGATAACAATAGTGAACATTAATACAAAATTACCATTGCCTTAATACTACCAGTATTAAGTAGACAGAATATTGCCTTAATACTAAAAGTGTTAAGTAGACTGAACATTGCCTTAATATTACTAATATTAAGTAGATTGAATATTGCCTTAATACTATAAGTATTAAGTAGATTGAATATTGCCTTAATATTATATGTATTAAGTAGATTGATTAACATTGCCTTAATATTACTAATATAAAGTAGATTGAATATTGCCTTAATACTTCAAGTATTAAGTAGATTGAACATTGCCTTAATATTAAATGTATTAAGTAGATTGATTATTAAATAGATTGAGTATTGCCTTAACACTACAAGTGCTAGGTAGATTGTTTATTGCCTTCTATTCAACATAAGAGTTGATGGTTATTACCTATTACTATAATTAGACTTACACATCATTGCCCCATAAGATTTTATTTAGTATTAGCTATAATTCTAAGCAACTCATTGCACACAGAGTTGCCCATGACTTAGGTTGTGTTGACCTACACTTTGAAAAAATAGAGTGTAGGGGGGGCTGGACAGAAGAAAATAGCCCTTGTAGAATTAGAATTATAGCTAGGCCCTATCTAGGGACCAACAAAACCCCCCTAAGTTACCCACCTGCCATTTTAGCCCTACAAATAGGGGGAGGCATATTATTGTGGGGTGGGGGTAGATTTTTATTATAACATTACAGAAGAAAAACATAATCAGAATATGTAAAAACGAGGACTATTATGCATTCAAAAAGCTCAAAAATATTGAATTACAACATCCATAAGTAAGCACAAAAAGGAAGAAAAACATACAAAGTGAGTTATTAGAGAAAGAGAAAAAAAGAGAGAGAATATCACGAAACGGTTCGATTGCCATAGTAGAAAAAAAGATAAAAGAAAAGGCTAGGGACGGCTTAGGTTCCCAAACAAGAGATAAAAGTGAATGACCCAAGACAATTTAGCGGCCCAAAGTTTAGAAAAGATTATGGCTAAGGACGCAGGGATCTGAAGAGATAAGCCAATGTCCTATGGATTGATATTACAATTGATGATGATACACAAAATTACCCCTACTGAACATTACAATTGACGTTTGATAGGTTTTGACATTCAACTTAATGAACCAACCAATTAAAATTCAATCAAAGTTGTAAATCCAACGAAAAATTAAACATTATTAAACTTGGATACAAGCGTAATAAACACACCAATGTCCCCCTACTCCCTGCTGAGAAAACTCTAGAGAAAAAATTTTTAAAGAAGCATTTAATGTATCATATTTTCATTTGTGTGAGAAAAAAACTTTCCTAGAACAAAACCTAAATTATCTTTTGATATGATGCTTTGCAGCTCATATTGTCATAAAATATCAGGAAGGCAGGGAGGGGATATTGGGCTGTAAATGAAATAGGTAACCACGTTAGCTTATTCGTTGGCTCTAAAACTTATACTTGTTTTTAATTTTGGTTGGTTGGTTCCAAATTATATTAGAAGGGTCAAAACTACTTTTCATCTATAAAGGGGTTATTTAGTTCATCAAACTTCATGGAGATGTGCGTCAATATTCATCGTCAATTGTCTTATCCCTTAAGATCCCTGCATAAACTAGGCACTAAATTACGACAAGAAAAGAGTTTGTAAAACTTGAATCTAGAACTAGAGCCCTAGATTGTGTGAAAACCAACCAGGGTTAAAGTAATAGGCAATGCAGTCAAAAATGGGTTATTTAAAGGGGGGGGGGGGAGGTGAAAATGTCGTGACTCGTGCCACGACATACCAGCAATTTTATTTTGGGTGCTACTCCCTTAGTTTTAGGGATAATTGGGTAAAATCTTTTGGGCTGGGTCACTAATTACCCCAACTTTTGGTACTCAAAATAAAATCACTGGTATGTCGTGGCACGAGTCACCACATTTCCCCCCCCCCCCCACTTTTTTTTCAGGGTTTTCGAAGAAGGGGATGGGGAAATTTTAAGTACCAGAGACATCTAAATTGATATATATATCCCCAATGATAATAAACAAAACTAACCCTTCTGTAGATTATTTTGTGGGTAAGTTTAGACAAAGCAAGTTTTAACAAAATCTAGATTAAAATATGTTTTGAATAAAATAACGTCTTAATATAACTTTGATACTAGTATAATAACAATTTTTGTCCTATCCCTCTCTGCTTATTATAGAAATCAGAGAGAGGGGACAATGTGCTGTTAATTACACTAGCTACAGAAGGGATAATTTTGTGTCTCATCATTGGGGATGTAAATCAATTTATCGGCCATTGTCTTATCCCTTTAGATACCTGCATAGAAATAATGATAAATATAACTAATCCTCAAGAATTTATTTGGATATTTTACCAATCCATTAACCCAAAATTATCTCCAGACATAAAACTTAATCATATCTCTTTCTGTTTCTCTCTGGAGATAATGTTTTTGCAACAGTTTTCACAAAATATGGGGAAGACCGCTAACACATATTTGCAAGATTTAAACACTATTTTTGTTTAACTGTTCTATATGTAGTAATGGGATGTTTGTCTGTATACATAAACTCCCTTGTAAATATTTGAAATAAAGCCCCAAAAATAAATGGGGTAGGGTGGGGGATAGGAGTTTAACACCCCTCTCTTCCTAAGTAAGCCACAAGAATATTAGGGCGAACCAAAGTCACTGACATTAAAGATGTCACTAGAGGCTATAGACGTAGCAAATAGTAGAAACAAATAATGTCATATTATTTCATATGGAAAACTTTAGAATTCTCAGTCATTTTCAAATCATCAAAATAAATAAAGTGTTTTATTTTATGTAGGTACATCTGAAGAAAATTTTTCTTGGATACCATGAAGAATATCTTACAAACAACTTGTAAATAAATGATTCAAGTTCTATGTATTTATAAAACCTATTATTACAGTAAAGTTTCTGTGAATATATGTACTTTCTTTTCTATATTTTCATTGATCTTAAGTGATAAGACAATGGACGAAAAAGTGATATTCAACCCCAATTAGGTCTAACAAAATCAAATTTATAGTTTAAAATTAAAATAAAGTCCATAAAGATTTAAGCCAAAAAATCGGAGCACTATTGAAAACTTTGGTTACATTTCTATACCTAGCCATTAGACTGGTCTCAAATTTTGATTGAAACAAGTGTAAGAGTAGGACCTAATCAGGTTTTTAGCTATTTTGCAGAATCAGATAAACAAGGAGCCTAGCTTTTTGGTTTTTTTTTTTATAGAAGAGCTATAAGTGTTTTTATATTTCGTAGTCGACTTTGATGATTTTTAATATGTTGAAAATATATTCCTTAATTCCATAATGTAGATGGGGCAACATATGTAGGCAGGGGGCCAACAGTTGCACCTCCTTCGGGATGATGGACAGCTCTCCCTTCTTGGTTCTGCCTGGGTTACCTGTGACACCCACAATGTCACCTCTCCTGATCTTGGCGATATCCTCGCCGAACTGACCCTCAGACTTGTACGCGTTGGCTGTGGCCATAACCTATATAAAACAAAGTTTATCATCGTCAGAAAAGTGCAAAAACCGGTTTTAGGTATAAGAATATTTGAATTCTAGTATAAAAATAACACAATGTCTGTCCGTCTATGTATCTGTATCAAGCTTACCACTTGAGCGATGGTTTTCTTTAACATTGAAGCAGGGGTGTATATTCTGCACAAGATTTATTTTTTTCCCCTGCTACAAAATTTTTTATTTTTCTTCCCCCCCTAGTTTTTTTCTCACCAAGTAGGGGGAAAATGGTAAAATATTTTAAAACTCTATATTTTATTTATTTTATCCCTCCTACCACACATTTTTAAAAGTTTTTTTCACCAAGGAGGGGGGGAAATGGAAAAAATGTTTTCAGTTTTCTTAATTTTTTCATTTTTTTTCCCTCCAACCACTTATTTTTTATTTTTTTTTCCCCCCCCTGAGCAGGGGATCCCATGTAGAATATACACCCCTGCATTGAAGCATCTTATATTCCATAGGTAACTATTTTGGATGAGCGTACATCCACACTCCTCCCAAGAGATACCCTTCTCAATAAAAAAAATTCCAATTTTTAAAAAAGATCTATTTCTAAAAGTAAAATGAATGCTTAATTGCTTATTAACATAATTGTAGGTAATAAATATTGAAGTTTTTATTTTTGTTCAAAATTGATCGCCTCTGATTTTGAAATAATAAAATACCTGTAATTTAACTCCCTCTCCACGCAAGTCATAGAAAATCAGCTTAGCACCAGATTCTCTAAAATTAAAAATAAAAAGTTAATAAGGTTTTAATATCGGTGTTAAATATTATGGTACCTTGATATTTGTTAATAATATGGAATATCCCAAAATAAGTATTAATCTTTAGGCAATATACATGTACAAATGTAAAATATTAAGACTTCATGACAAAAGGTGTTGCAATCGAAGGGTTGTTTGTCATTAAAATTACCTAGTATACCTAAACTGATATATATTATAATTAGCCTAGCCTAAAAAAAGTTAGGAAGATAAAGACGATCAAAACCACGAACCTAACTTACTCTTCTAAGACACAATTAAATCAATGTCTTAAACTCAGATATATTAAGAGATAAGACAATGAGCAATAAATTCATGTACATTTCCAATGTTGATAAAAAAAAACAATCTTTCATGTGGATTAAAATAACTGGTTGAAAAGTTTGAACCAACCAGTCAAGTAACCAGTTTTTAAGCCAACAAATGAGAAATGTTCATAAAACTTTGGGTACCAGTATCATATGATATACCTGATGGCATGAATTCTGCCAGCAATTGTCACCTCAACATCTGTCAAGGTCTCACTGTCCTAAAATTATTGATTAAATAATATTTCATTTGTAGAGTGGCAATGTATAAATAGATAATGTGAGAAATGAAACACGATGAAGGGACAATTCGACCACATTATTAATTATAAAGTGTACACAATTCGTTGCTCGTAATATGGGATTGAATCCTATGTGAATAAATGAAAAAAAAGCTTCTAGAATTTTCTTTCATGTTTGACAGATTATTGTGTCTTATTATTATACATCTAGGGTACTAAATCTATTTCTTTTGAGAAGAAATCACTCCCTCCTAATGATTTCTTATTGTTCCAGGATGGAGAGGTACGAGTTCTGCCTTACCGAGAACCAAAGTTTTATATATTGTAAATATTGATCATTAATAATAATAACATGTCAGTTTTCCATGTCTATGAAAATATATAACTTAACAATCAATCTTGTTATCATTACAGATATATAAATGTCATAAAGTAGTTAAGGCTTTAGAGTTTGATTTGTACAATCTATTTTCAGTATAGCTATTAAAAATGAGAGTGTACTGCTACCGTACGTGTGTGTGTAGACCGGCCACGTGTCACTAGGTACTATTACTAAAGTTACCTGTTTTATTGGCCCTGGGCCAATTTTATCATCTTTTAGGTTATTTATTACCTTTAAATGTTGATATTTTTCAATATAATTCGCCAGACTGATGCTGACATGGAACTTATGGGGATATGGATGAGAACCACTTGTTTTCAGCTCCTCAACTGCTCCAGACCTTAATAGGTACACAATGAGTTAAGCTTTGAGAGGGATAGATCAATGGACATTGCATACCTTCCCATTATGGTAAAATAATCATCCCTTTTGTATAGATTCAAATTATTAGTTTAAAAATGAAGACACTGCTAGTTTAAACTACCTAATCAAGGTTTGAAAAAGTTAGAATTCTTTAAGCCAACAAATGAGTAAATGACATTATTTTTATAAATTAAGCTTTAGTAAGACATGTAAGGCGTATATTATACTTGCTTACTTGGGGGGGGGGGGGGGGGGGAATCTTAGAAGGGTAGGGTGGACAGTAAAAGATTTTTAAAAAATTGCATTAAGCCCATTTATCAGTTCAAGAGATATCTTAACTGACAAACATACAATAAAAGATGATTCATATTTTAATAATAATATTTTAAACGTGAAGAAAACATTAAATACCTCAATTTAAAATATTCATTTGGACTAATTTCTTCTTCGTTCACTTTCTTTGCTTTGTCTGATTCCGTGGGGGCTGGCTTATTTTTCTCTTTCTCTGCCTAGAATTATTTTTAATTGAACATACATCGCTTTTACACAAAATAACTTGTTTATCACCTTCCCTCCCCCATATCTTATTTTGGATGGCCTTTAGAAACCGAATTTCTTTATGAAGCCTGGTATGAGTAATCCTAAATCCTACGAAGGTGTATTTTCCTTAAATTAACAAAAAGTTTAAAAGTAACGGCTAACTGCTCAGCCGTTTTTTATGGCTAGGAGTGAAACATTGTCACATTCCCATCCAAAAAAAGAAGAAAATTTAATTTCCTACTTTGAATAAAGTTATTGTGTCGTTGTTAAGTTACCAAGTTAGTACATAGTGCGTATAAAGTGGCTCATTTTCTTTATAAATGATGATATCATCCATAAAGTAGCGAAGCACTAGTTATGAATGGACAAGCAGACGGAAGGACCAATTGTATTAATTTAAATAATGAATAATCTCATGTACGTACAGGGGATTATCTCCGAAAAATGCATCCTTCTGTCTTAGATAGCAGCCAAGAAACTAACAACTTTAGTGGTGGACAAGTGAATTAAAGAGTGGCTTCGCTACAAATAATATGAACTTATGAGGTAAAAAAAAACAGCAGATAAACAAACCTTTTCAGCCGCTTTCTTCTCGGCCTTAAGTCTCCTCTTGAGTTCACTCTTTGAGATCTTTTCTCCTCCCTCACCTTTAAAATAAAGATACCGTTTAAAACTATTATTAATGGATAGCGCAGCTACTCTATAACCAGAATAAGTCAGTATGTCGTCACATACTAGAAATAATAGTTTACCTACAAGGTTTCGTGTTTTTTAGTAATATAAAGTTTTTTAGTCCTACATTATATTACTTTGACAGCTCTTTTACATTAAAACAATTTATCTTACAATGCTGCACTACTTATGGACATGTTTGTCCTTGTTTAATTTATCCTTTAACTTTAAAACAAAGAATTCTAAATAATTAAAGCTGTAGAGTTGAAATGGATATATTGGTACTTGGATCTTGCACCAGACTTTCATGTTCTCTAATAAAGGGAAACTTGCAAAGAGCTAAAATAACGATCCCTCCCTTCAACAACCATTACCCCATCCCTCCCATCTATTCATACTGGATGAACAAACTGACCAATAATAACAATAATAAAGTTCCATGTTTGCGAGCTAAATTGACAATTTTCCTCTGTCATAATATCCACTTATATTCTACATCCATTAGATCAAGGACGTCCAATGGGGGGGGGGGGGGAGTTATGATTACCCCTCCATAAAAAAGATGATATAAAGATTTCCCTCCTACCCCAAAATGTTGAAGTTTAACCCCCCCTCCCTCCCAATGAAAATCTTGGACGCCCTTGCATTAGAGTTAAACTACAGTGAAGTGCGAGCAGGGATGTGATTGTGCAGCCTTGAATTTAGAAACAGTCATTTATGTGAAGAATATTGTGCAAAATAAAATAGAGGAAGATTGGAGATAATTCGTAAAAGATGCTCTTACTGGAATGCTATGTATTACATTCAGGGTGTCGGAGCCGTATAATTTTGATGCGGCTCCGGCTCCTACCTTAGAATTAATATATCATTTTTTGGTCATTATTGAATTTGATAAAGTAAAATAAATAATATAAAATATTTTGCTTTATTTGATTAAAGCTATATAAAAGTAGAAGGGTGTGTGTCAATTTGTTAAGTAACAATAGTTTTTCAGTTTATTATATGGAAATATACCGTTGCCAAATTATAATATTACTTTAAAAAATCATTTTTAGCTAATCTGGAGCCGGAGCCGTTTTTAACGAAAAATACGGCTCCGGCTCCGAAACCCTGATTACATTACATTGTTTTATCATCCTATAGTCATTAATATTTATATAACATAGGATCCCCCCCCCCCCACTCCCAAACAAAAAAAAATCTCATAATATTAAAGCTGACAATCCCGTCTCCTTGACCCAGAGTATTATTTGCATATCTGTAGATGAGAAGCAAGGGAACAACCTGGTTTAAATGCTTTAAGCAAGCTTGCAAAGTTGGTTTAATCTTGGGAGAGTTCAACTTTACACACAATGAATAATTATGCACTCAACATATCCAGAATTAACTTGACAAACTATACACTATACATGTTAAGCATCTGCTAAAAGGAAAGTTTAATGAGAAATATTTAGAGCCTTAACATTTTTACATGAGAGAAAAAGGCACAAAAAGAATTCGTTTATTGGCAGGGGTGGATATTCTGCAAAATTGACCCTGCTAAAGGGGGGGGGGGGGGGGGGGTAAAAAATAAAATAAAAAATATGTTGTTTGGGGGAAAAAAATGAAAAAACTAAGAAATGATACTATTTTTCCCCATTTTTCTCCCCTCCTTGGTGAAAAACCTAAAATAATGTGTGGGATGGAAGAAGTTCTAAAATATTTTTTCCATTTTTTACCCTTCCTTGTTTGAAAAAAAACAAAGAGGGGAATTATTCTGGGCAAAGTAGACAGATTCTTAGTGATCTATTCGTGGTTACCAATTGTGTTTTGTATTTTTTTTTGATTTTATGACTATGTTTAATTTTTATGCCCAAATAAATATGTTTATGTTTTATGTTTATGTTAAAACAAAGAGGGGAAAAAATAAAATAAAAATTCAGCAGGGGGAAAAAAATGAATCTTGTGCAGAATATACACCCCTGACTTATGGACAAAGGTAGTTCAATTAAAGAGTTAGTTGTCTAACATAGACAATGGACATGTTCAAGAGTTCAAAAGAAACTATTACTAGTGCTAGGAATATCAACAGGTAAAAGAAAAACAATACTAGAAACTTGAGAGTGATTCGAACCTACAACTTCGGCAGAATTTTCCTTATCCTCGTCTCCAGCCATTTTTTAACTTCTCTGAAATCATTTTTAAAAAAATTGCTATAGGTTACAAAGTAATTGACAAACACTTTTTTTCCCCTTTTTAGTTTAGCCTCTAGTTCTTTGTGATGTAAGAACACTACAAAGAAGTTACATCATGATGATGAATGCGGAGGCGTAGTGTTGTTGGTAGCCCTCATTCTCTGAAGTTAGAACTCAGATGCACACAGAACTGGAAGTGAGAGTCCTTTGGATAATCATAGATTGGTAGGATTCGCACACAGCTGAGTTTATTCTATGAAGAAGGAGTAAGCCGGGTAGATGAACCTTTCATATTGATTGTGATGCAGTGGGTCTGAAGAGATTTGGTTACTTGATGATATGCTGAGTAGTCCAGGCCTAAAAAACATGTATTCTTATATAAAAGTAACAGGATGTCTGTCTTGTGTGTTTCTAATTGTAGCTCAAGATTTCGAAAACCGCTAGGTAGACCGATATGGTTTTCCTTTTCAGTAAAATTCCAGGACAGGTTTACTCTACCTTCACAAGAAAATCGCCCTAGCTAAAAATTTACCTCTATCAAACTTTTTTAATTCTTATTTAAAAAAATCCTCCTCCTAATTTAAAACTTACCCCTCTCTGTGTTTATATAATTGTAATTTTACCTTAGAATGAACATTGAAATGATCAATGACAGTATTTCAATTTCATTAATTTTCAGCGCACCCCAAATTCTGATGCCAATTCTCTGATAGCATCCCCCAGTCTCTACATCAGCAGTGACCAGCACAGTGACATTACCTCCAGCATCAGTAAACACTACAAGCGTGGCTGTGCTCACTTACCACTGAATTCCTCAGGTCTCGAGTTAGGTATGTGTATGTAGCCCTCATTCTTTGAAGTTAGGATTCAAATGCACACGGAGATTGTTATTTGTGTTTAAAGACAAGCCGGACCGTCCATAATCAAAAAACATTTTCTGCTGCTCTAATGTTAGCATAGATGCTGGCACTAGTATAAACCATATATGGTTGATTTTCATTTTTTGACACCTAAAATTGGAAAATGATGCAAGAACAGAGAATAATAAAGAATATGCCGCCATGTGGCCAGGCTTGTAGTAAAACAAAACTTAAAAACTATTTAGGTTAAGAAAAAAGGCCATAAAAGTTAACTATGTAACATAAAAAAGTATATTTTTAACTGTTTTTAGTATAAAACTTCATATTTTGTCATCTTCATGTGATGGTTTATAAAATACTGTAAATACAAATATAAAAATAAATTTTTGGTCGTGTTGTCCAAAATTACCTATAGAAAGTAAATAATGTGACGCGGCAGCTGCGCGCAATATTAAGTTGCCAACTTAATATTTTATATGCCATAAATATTATTAAAATCTACTTAGTACAATTATTTTCACCTACTATAGACGTTTTATTTAAATATTAATGCTGTTAAAATTATTTTAAGCAATAATTGAGCTTTTTACTACTTTTGTCCGTCATTTTGGGATTTTCTTATAATTTGGTATTGTAAATAAATTAAATCTTGGCAACTTTGTTTTGTCTGCTTGTAATTTTCTACACGTAGAGGCAAAAATACATATTTCATTTTTAATTCCATTGTTATGATTAAAAATACAATTTCAACTACAAATAATTAAGGAAGTTTTTAAAATTTGAAATAGTAACCTAATAATAAGTTCTAAACCACAGTAAAACATACATAATTACATCATGGCATTAAGCAAAAAATTCAATGACAATCTTAAAGTTTATAGTTAATGCCGAAATTATGTCAGAGGCTATCTTTTTATATCATCAAGTGTTGAAAAAGATATTGCATCATTGAATTTCTATCTATAATACAAAGTAGCTTGATGTCTGTCTGTCCGTCCGTCTGAAGCTTAAGATCTCGTTAACCACTGAACCGATTGGAATCTACTTTTCAGGGTATATAACTATCGGTCCTGTGGTGGTTTTAAGCTATTTTCTTGGGGGGTGGGAAACCCCAAACCCCCCCAAAAATGAAAATTTCCCCCTAAAAAAAATTTTTCGTATTTTTTTCTAATTTTAATGTTTTTTAAGTTTTTTTGGGTATAATTTTATAGGTATATGTTTTAAATTTTTTATATCTTTTTATATATTTTTATATATTTTTATACTTTTTTATATTTTTAATTTTTTATCTTCTTTTTAATTTTTTTTTCTTCTTTTAAACTTTGTTTTTTCAAATTCAAAAAGATTGTGAAACCTTCCTTCTCCTGTAGAGGCGAAGCCCCAAAAAGGCTAATGGCAAAGAAATTGTTAAAAACGTGAAAAAAGAGAAAAAATTCGAATGGTTTTGAAAATATAAATTAATATAAATAACTATAAACAGTTATAACAAGTTATAAAGAGTTATAAAATGTTAAAAAGAGTTATAAAAAGTTATAAAATACAGAAAATACAGGGGCGAAGCCGCTAGTAAAAATATAACGTGTCAGGCATCTGAACCTGGAGTCCGATTGAAAGTTTTTCTTCAAATATGTAAATAATTATATACCTACGTACCTATATCTTAAAAGATACGTGCTTATGATGACTTATTAAAACTGACTCATCAGAGAAGAAATTTTTATTTTATTTCCTGTCTAGAGACCACCTGGAGGCCTATCTTACAAAAATAAAAGAACTTGGGGGAAAAAATTACTAGGTATATAAGAATGATTTTATCCCTAAGTAACTTGTCCTCTGAACTGCAGTCCAATTAAATATATAAAGCCTTTAATCGCCGTTTGACAACCATTATCATTATAAATAAAATAAAAAAATTATTTTATGTTATTTAAACTACTAAAATGAGGAACAGATGAATTATCTTGATAGTCGACCGGTATATGGCCTAGAAGTTTTGATTACTCGAAGCTAGAATATGTTGGCATATTATATACACTGACCCTTTTACTTTCATATCAGGATTACAGGAAAACAATGCGGTTAAAAATGTTTGAAAAGTCTTGTTGTAATGTTATTGGAATGATACATGTGCCAGCATTACCAGGTGAGAACTTTTTCCTAAATTTGTTTATATTCTTGTGCTGCGGGCGCTTAAATATAAGGGGAGGATTGTTTCGTTATTTATTACCTACTTTAGGTTAGGTTATATTGGGTCATAATGGGTAGCCCCCCGCAGAGTTTGGACTCCCAGGAGTGGGATTACATAGGGTAGGAGATTTCTGTGCTAAACAATGGGAAAAACAACAATACTATTTATTATCAAATTGACTTAGTTTTCAATTATTTATTTAGGAACACCCGGTGCCGTAGCCGGAGGAATGAAACTTATCATGGAGAAAGTTGAACACGAAGCCCAGCTGTTTAAAAAGCACAATGTTCATGGAGTGATTATTGAAAACATGCATGATACTCCCTACTGCCTGGAAAAGGATCAAGGGATTGGTTGAATATTTTTATTAAAATTATTTTCTAAAATTATCATAAGAAATAATTAAGAGTAGTTGGATTTTTTTACTTAAGATGAAGATCTTAGAAAGAGTTTGTTTGAATAGGTTTTATTTTTTATGCCTCATGAGAGCTTTAAATATGGTTTTTAGTGTATTTTAGACTATTTTACAGACTTTTCTGTTCCTCGCCTAGAGATTGATTTATTAATTTTAAATTGATTTTGCCTTTTAAAATATATGAAGGTTTAAAGGGGGGGGTGTGGTTACTCGTAACACGAAATAACAGCAATTTCATGTTGGGTGCTACTCCCTTAGTTTTAGAGTTAATTGGGTAAAATCTTTTTGGTTGTGTCACTAATTACCCAAAGTTTTGGTATCTTTGAAAAAAACGTTGGCAGGTACCGCTGTTTACCGCCGTTTTCCGCCACCGCAAAAAAAATTGAATTGCATTTCTCGCCGAATAAGGCAATTTGGAAACAAAAAAATTTCCCCTTATAACTAACCCTGCGGTTGGACTTTAGTAGGTAATTTTTTTCAAATTCTCGTATATCAAGGTATATCTTAAATCTCCCCCCCCCCCCCCCCTTTAAACAGTCTATTTATATTAAATTAAGCATTATTTAAACAAGAATATTAACCATATCTAAATGATGAGGTCCCGAGACAACAGCATGTATGTCTGTGCTGGCCAGCAAAGTGAGAAGCATCCTGCCACGTGGTATACCTGTGGGTGTACAAGTTCTGGCAGCTGCTAACAGGAAAGGATAAATAGAAAGGATGACGACACCCATCTTCAACAAACACCGAGATATGTGAAAACATCAAGAAAAATAGATTATAAAGTAAATGCACAAAAATCATTGGAATTTTCTTTTAAAATTTAGAAATACTATTTCATATACTTGTAGTAGAAGCAAAGAAAATATATTTTTTCACATTATCTAATTAAATCCGCTATGTTGCATTAAGGACATATTTATGGTCAAAATAAGCCATAGAGTAGATGTTTAATGGTCATAGGCATCTTTTTAGGAATCCTTCAAGGGGTTAGGTAATTTTATGATTTAATATTTTTATTCGTGTAAAATTCATTATAATATGAAAAAAATGCGCGATTTGTCATTTTGACGTAGAACCGATTATATTCCAGTGGAAAATACTTGGATTCGAAGTCACAATAAAAGTTTTTTTTGTTCATAATTAACTGAAACCTAAATCCCTGAAAAAATGAGGTATCTAAAAAAGTATATTTCTTACTTATCATTTATTCCTCTGCAATAGGTCAGCCTTAGCAGTCGCGTTAGCTGCCAACTTGCAGTTTGTAAGAGTGGAGGGATTTGTATACAGTCATGTGGCTGATGAGGGATGGATAGATGCGTGTGCGGGTCCTCTACTCAGGAATAAGAAAATATATTATGGACGACGACTTTTAAATTAGGTTTATTAGAGTTATTTGAATATAGCAAGTTTTAACATAAACAAAAGAAGAAATATCTAATAAAGGATGACAACATCCACAACTGGACATGACAACATATTTGATTTAAAGCAGATGTTAAGTTGTCGTTTTGTGGTTAAATACAGGAACTATACTATTATAAACCTTCATAAGAGCTACTTTAATTTTAGAACACCCTTTAGTAAGTAATTACATGGCTTTACATTTTGAAAATATTTTACAATGAATTAAAAAATATATTCTTCTGGTTAGATATCCAGGGCGACCACTGCATACTATATATACTATTTATACTATATAGGATGAGTTTGGATACTATATCATACTATATGACAAAAAAATACTATATATACTATATAATATTACCTTTATTTGACCAAAATTTACTATATATACTATATGATATTAAATTTAAATAACAAAAACGAATATTGTCAGTTTTGAGACAACGCCTCTGAAGGAGCGTTTTGTCTTATTTTCATAGTAGGTTTTCTCCTATTTCTAGCCCCTGCGGGGGGCTTTATCTCTGAGGGGAAATCGTTAACCTTTGACTTACCCAACTTAACCTAAAATAACCCATTAAAAAATATTGTGATATGACAAAAATGCATAAAGCTCTACAGTAATTGAGAAAATCCTGAAAATATATTATTGTTTGTGATTATGTTTTAAATATCAGTTATTTTTCATAGAATTAACTTAAGGGAGCGAAAAGTTTTGCCACTTTCGCCTACTCCGTGATTATTAAGCTAGGTCTTATTGTGAGACTATAGGTTAGTTGGGATAAAAGTTTACTTTTGGGTATTAGTTCTCTTTGATTTATTATTTTTTTGGATAGGTTTCCAGGTTCAGGTGCTGCAGGCTGGAAGGTGGTTTCTGGACAGGTAAAAAAATTTAAAAATTTTGTTTGAAGATTTAGAGATCAATTTATCTTAAACAAAATATGCACCTTTTAGGATGTTATTAACATCTGAAGAAAAAATGAAAATTAGCCTCCAGGGTCAGGTCCTGCAGGCCTCAAGGTTCACTCTGGACAGGTAAAAAATAAAATTTTTATTTTAAGAGTTAGAGGTCAACTTTTAAAACAGAATATGTATTTTTTGATCTTATTAACATATATGAAGAAAATATATAAATCGGTCTTCAAGTTCAGGTCTTGCAGGCCTCCAGGACCACTCTGGACAGGTAAACAATCAAATTTCTTATATGAAGAGTTAGAGGTCAATTTATATAACAGAATATGCATTTATTTGGATAATAATAACATATTATTATATATTAACATAATATTTTACCTGTCCAGAGTCCATCTAGCTGGGGCCTGCAGCACCTTAACCTAGCCTGGAGGTCGATTGTCATTTTTTCTTTAAAACACATAAATATTATCTAAAAAAGATGCTTATGTTGTTTAATAAACTAACCGGTATTATCCTTTTAGAAATTTTTTTTTCAATTTTGAAAATTTGAGTTCTTCCACCCCCCCCCCCCCCCCCCCCCTCCGACAGCGAACTATGATCTCTGGCCGCAGCGCTCGGCTCCCTAGGCTGCCTAGCCGCAGCGCTCGGCTCCCTTGCCTGCCTAGCCGCAGCGCTCGGCTCCCTAGGCTGCCTAGCCGCAGCGCTCGGCCCCCTTGCCTGCCTAGCCGCAGCGCTCGGCTCCCTAGCCTAAAACCTAACCTAAGCTAAGTCCTCCTGGAGGCCTGAAGCACCTAAACCTGGAGGCTAATTTTATTTTTTCCTTAAAATATATAAATAACATTCAAATATAAGCTCATTTTGTTTATCAAATATTCCATTAACTGTTCAAATCAGAAGTTTGATTTTTACCTTCCCAGAGTCCACCTGAGGGACTCCAGCACTTAAACCTGGAGGCTAAATGTCATTTTTTTCTTCAAATGTGTAAAAAAAATATCCAAAATGATGCATACTTTGTTTTATACGTTGACCTTTAACTCTTCAAACAAGAAAGGGGGGAGGGGGATGTGCCACTTTTTGAAACCAAAAGTAAAACGTGCATGATCTCGGCCCATAAAAGAGTTATAGCTCTTAAATTCTGCACAGCAGTTGCTTTTGTGGTGAACAATATGGAACTGTTAAGAAATGGCGGCGGAACCGCCACTCCCGCCAAAAACCGCCGTTTCCCGCCGAATTTTGTTTTGCCTTTTCTCGCCATAATAGACAATTTTCAATCATCTGAGATAAACTTTTTTTTATAATAATTTTGCTTATATTTTACTTGACACTTGTAAGATTTTACACTTTTTGCAATTTTTTTTTTAAATATTGACATGACATCACTGAAAATATAAGGGAAATTTTTATTAGAAAAAAAGTTTATCTACGATGATTGAGAACTGTCTAATTTGGTGAAAAAACGGAAAAAAAATCGGCGGGAAATGGCGGTTTTCGGCGAGAGCGGTGGTTCCGCCGCCGTTTCTTCACAGTTCAATATTGCTCACCATAAAAGCAACTGCTGTGCCGAATCTTAGAGTTATAACTCTTTTATGCGCTGAGATCATCCACGTTTTACTTTTGGTTTCAAAAAGTGGCACATCCGCCTCCCCCCTTTGAATTTTATCTGTCCAGAGTGGACCTGGAGGCCTGCAGAACCAGAACGTCGATTTTAATTTTTTCTTCAGTTATATTAATAACATCCAAAAAGATGCATTTTCTGTTTTATAAGTTGACCTCTAACTATTCTAATAAGAAATTTGAATTTTTCACCTGTCCAGAGTGAACCTGGAGGCCTGCAGGACCATAAATTGGAGTCTAATTTTAATTTTTTTCTTCAGATATGTTAATAACATAAAGATACATATTTTGTTTAATAAGTTGATCTCTAACTCTTCAAACAGAAATTTAAATTTTTTTTACTTGTTCAGAAACCACCTTCCAGCTAGCCTGCAGCACCTGAACCTGGAGACCTATCCAAAAAATGATTAAATATACGTGAATTTCTACCCCAAAAGTAAACTTTTATCCCTAATGACCTATAGACTCATATTAATACCTAGCCTAATAATCAAAGAGATTTATATACTACTAGCGGCTACGCCCCTAGAGGCCTCTAGTGGCACTTTAAATGTTGTTGTTTGCTAAAGTTAATTTTTTATGTACGATACCACCTTATTTGACGTTGAAGTCTCCTCTAAATTTGAAATTTTTATGATTTTTTTGTCATTTCTCTTGGGAGGGTGGTGGTACCCTCCCCCAAAATAGTTATAAACCTTCCCGGGACTTATGAGAAGCTACCCTGTTAAGGAGAACCCGATCGGTTCAGCGGTTAGCGAGATCCTTCGGTACAGACACACACACAGACACACAGACATCCTGTTACTTTAGTATAAGGATGTATTACTAAATAAAACAAAGTCCGATACTATATCATACTATATGAGTAAGAAAAAATATACTATATATACTATATGGATTAAAAAAATATACTATAAAAATACTATATTTATTTGGTTTTGGAGTGGTCGCCCTGGATATCGTCATCAAATATCCGCCTCCCATATAGCTGTTTTTGCTGATATAAAGAAGAAACATTCAGCACACGCTGTGACAGCTGACGTTAGCATTGCCGAGACAGCTGCAGCTGCCAAGTTCTTTAAAGTTGATGGGGTCATTGTTACTGGGTCAGCTACAGGAAAATATGGCGGTCAACTTAACTCTTAATCTTCTAAAATTATCCAATTTAAAGACAAAGCACATAAACAAGGATGACAACATTAATATTAAATATGTAGCTAAGCTCAAAAAAATGAATGAAAAAACGCAGGAATAAGGTATAACCAACAAGCAAAATAATTCTAAATAATATTTGGGGGGCAAATGGACAGGTCGTCAATTTTACGATGTCTTGCACCCTAACGACAGCTGAAAAATACGTATAAGTTTCGTGATTTTTTCCGAATTAATATCGTTATTGGTATAAGCTGAAAAAAACGAACAAAGTGAGTTGTAGAGTAAATATGCAGTGGTCAAAAGAGAGGAAGTATTTTAACAAGAAATGAGCAGTAATCTATCTTAATAATCAGCTGAGAAAATATCATTTCCCCAGACAAATTGAATTTATGAGTTGGTTTGCTTTTAAAAGTTGACGGTAGCATTAGATTCATTTATATACTATGATCCAATTATCTCCCATAGAATTAAGACCACATATTTTTTTTTTACCAAGGTGATCCTGCCTCTCCTAAAGATCTAGCTGACGTGCAAACAGCTGTGCAAGATGATATACCAGTTCTAATTGGCAGTGGAGTCACTCCTGAAAATATGGCAGAGTATTCCAGTGCCACGGGATTGATTATAGGATCATATTTGAAACAGGACGGCAAATGGCAGAACGATATTGATGAAGATAGGTTAAATAAAGTTATGGAAGAGGCTAGAAAGTATTGTTGATAATGAATTAGTTATCTTTTAGATCTATGTTATCCCCGGGGAGGGCAAGGACATTGGACAGTAAATTATACTAGTGCCTATAGTTTTATAACCATGTTATCTCATTCGAAAATTTAAAAAATTCTGGTACTTTTAGAGAATTTTTTAGGGTGCAAACGTTCAACAAATAATTTTTATCTATAAAAGTGGCATATTTTTGTTATTGGTGACGTAAACAAATTTAATTTCCATTGCCTTATTCCATAAAATCCCTGTATGTCATGCATAAGCCAGAATTCGCAATGTAGGTAAATTCTAAAATTTTTATAAACCATGGATCTACTACAGGTATAAGACAATTAAACATCCCAACGAGCCTATAAATAAGATATTACGGTTGAAAAACTCTAGATTTACAGTGTAATTTATTGTTCATTTTTCCCTCCCATTCTGGTTAAAATGGTTTTAGATTGTAACCAAATGGAAGTGGATTAGAAGAATTGTTTGCCAGCAACCTGGTCCCTTCTCCCTGTAAAACGGAGCATTTATAAACCACTCACATTGTATTCTCAGTTATGTAAAATAATAGTATTGATAGTAAAATTAGGATCCCGTAAAATAAAATAATGTGTTTGGAATAGGCTCATCATAGAAGCTATTTTTTTTATTTCGCTTAAAAAAATAAGAATAAAATTACCCAAACAGATTAAAAGTTTTCTGTTTATAAGAATCTGTTGTATATGAATTGTTATCTTAAAGAAGCATGTTCTAGATAGATACTTTGCTTTACGGGATCTTGAATTAGCCCCCCCCCCCCTTCATTCCTTTCTTCTGGTGCTATTAAAGTAACAGGTCAAGTGCAGTGTACGATAACTTATTCCTGGTAACGATTATCACCAAAAATCTATGAATTTTAAAGGCTGCTAGCAGCTAAGCGGCTAAACGTACAGTAACATGTCATACCCGCAAACCGTTTTAAGCAGCAAAATAAGGCCTACAAATAATCTGGAATAGTCAAGATTCAATGATGCACAGAGAAAGCTTAACTGACGAAAAATGCGTAATTTTTTTGCGCATTTATGTACACTGCGAGATAACTGTGCATTATTGATTAATGAATATTCCAGATTATTTGTAGGACTTCTTTTGTCGGTTAAAATTTTGTGCGAGTATAATCTAGCAATTACACCATTTGATCTTTAGAAGCCGTTCATAGATTTTTGGAGATAAGCGTTACCAGGAACATATTACTGTAAACTGCATTTGACCCAAAGTAACTTTGTGACTGTGATTTGAAATGTAATATTTTTTTCTCATGTACAATATTGGAATGATTAGAGTGATATTTATACAAATATTTTCAGATAGAATGAATGAACAGGACATTCCAATAGATATTTCTACCAAGAAACTTTTAGACTGGTTGATAAGGTCAGCTTCTTTAAGATTATATATCCAGTCATATAAGAGAGCCTACAAAAAGAATTAGGTTGATAACTTTAAAAACAAGCCCACACGACCCTCCCAAACTTTGATACTGAATTTCATTTCCTATAAGTGTACAAACTCCCCCCCCCCCCCCCTTACATTTCAGCTTTTCAGAACAAGAAGGACAACATCTATTAAAGCAAAACTCGAAATTGCGACGGGCAAAATAGCTTTGGCAAAATTCTTTACATAGTAGTTTAACGGATTTTTAGCGCAACCTATTCCCCCCTTTCTAGTAAAATGCAAAATTTACTTTACAGGACACATTTACATTTTAAGACTTTTTAAAAAGTTATAAAGTCATCATGAAAACAAGGATGACAACATCCATAAGTAGCGAAGCTCAAAAATCATGGAAGAACATCCAGAATGAACTAAAGAGTATTTAAATACAAAATAAAATTTTATTTAAAATCACGAAACCTTTCATGATTTATAATGTGTAAATCTAGGAATCGATCTAGCACCACAACCAATAAGTAAATCTTAATGAAACTTTGTGGAATTATGTAAAATGTAAACTTATTTAATCCCTAAAAATTTAAGCCATCTATCTGGACTAGGAGTTGAAAAAAAGCTTGAACACATAAAAACTAGGAATCGATCTAGCACCCTAATTAATTGACATATCTCAATGAAACTTGGTGAAAATTTGAAGAATGATAACTTATATAATCTCTAAAAATTTCAGCTGTCTATCTTTTATATGAGCCGAGTAAATCACGTTTCCCCCAAAACGTTTCAGACATACAGACGGACATTTCAAATTATAGAGTACCTTCGCTACTAAAAAATATACTGACATTGTTAGGTATAGTAGAGCTGCTATGTTTTATACCTACCTACATTATTCCTTCTTGTTACAGGAATTATCATATCATATTTTTTTGTTCAGTCGAAGAATATGTAACCGTGATTGGCCGGAGAAAGTGCAGAAAATCCGGACAAAGATCCGGGCAGCCCTCCTGGACATGCCGGAACACCCGGACATCAAACAGCTGCTCTCCACAACAAATATCAACTATTTCACATGTCTCAAGATTGTTGACATTCTAAAGGTAATTCTTTCTTATAAAAACTGAGGGATGGATGGGTCATTGGACTATAAATTACATTAGTACCCAAAGTTTTCTGAACAAGCTCTCTCATTCGTTGGCTTCAAAATTTTAATTTATATAAATTGATTGGTTGGTTTAAACTAGAAGCGCCCAATGTCCATACTTTTTAACCAATAATTTTCATCTACAAAAGGGGTAACTTTGTTACTGGGTATGTACGTCAATTTATTGTCCTTTGCCTTATCCATGAAAATAAGTAAAACTGTTTATTTGTAATATTGTTAATCAAATTGTTATCATATTACAATGTTATTTTTTATGTTAAGGAAACAGAAAAAGATTCTAAAACCTTCTTTGGCTCGTATGGGTCTCAGCGGATGAAGGATTGGCAAGCAGTTGTGTATGATTATGGTCAGGACAGTGTCTACCTGGCTGAAGTTGCTCAGTATCTTATTCAGGTACCAACATTGCATAAGTCACCATAATGAACTCTGAGAGGAGCTTGGAATAAGGGTTGGACTGATATTATGTACGTGACTTTTGATTATCCAAACTACTATTCCTTATTACACACACACACAAGAGGAAGTTGTGTGAAAAGTATTGTGACTGGATAATTCGAATTACACTTGGGGACTCGAACTCTTACCCTCACCACCGTAACTCAGTGCGTTACAACCGAGCCACGAAGCCCTTTTTTAGAATGTTAGGTTTAGTTGGCTTCAAGTTTTCTTTATATAAAAAAAATTGTTATATTTAAGAATGTAGTATATGAAATACCTGGTCTAAAGAAGCACAAACAAAAGCTGGAGTCGACTGAAGCTGAGTGTATCAAGAAACAGGAGACAGCCAGGAAAAGGGTTGTGGAGCTAGAAAGATTATTTAGGTAGGTATCTTTATTATTTTGGTGCTTTCACTCAACCTTTTTGTTGGCCACCCAATGCAACCCCTCCATTAATTTCTAAGTCTGCCCATCGGGGATCTACAACTTGGATCTTATTATATCCTCTAGGTTCTTAGCCTAAGCTAACCTAAAATTTTAAAGTTAATATGTTTTTCCAAAAAAAATTAATGCAGTCAAAATGAAAAATAAGGGAAACCGCCATTATTCTCAATAATCAAGCGTCCTTCCGTTCCGTTTATATTATTGAAGGTCATATTGGTATTTTTTGGGGGGACATGCAGGGAGGGACAAGTGATCCAAAGGATAAGACAATGGCCGATGAACTGAGGTACATCCTCAATGATGATACACAAAATTAACCCTTGTGTAGATTAAAATTTGTGGTAGAAACGTTTGAACACTCATCTTATTGTATCAACTAATCACTTAAATTCACCAAGGTCCCCAAAGTTGTGAAGGCAACGAATAAGAAAACTTGAGTATAGGATTTTTGGGATTAGCGTAATAAACAGCCCATTGTTCCCTCTCTCTCTCTCTCTCTCTCTCTCTCTCTCTCTCTCTCTCTCTCTCTCTCTCTCTCTCTCTCTCTCTCTCTCTGGAGGGTCTAAAAACTTTGTGTACAATTTGCTCTATTTTAGGAAACAATGCAAAGATATTGGAATCCCAGGAGAAAAGATAAAATCAGAGATTATATCCCTAGCCAAGCACCTGCCAGAGGTTTATGATGAGATCAGCGCAGATTTGGGTGATCTTAAGGAGGCCGTGGAGCTGTACCAGTCTGTTGTACGAGCTAATTCTGATGAAGGCGTGGAAATTAAGGTAAATTTCTAAATTCATACCTTTATTTAGTACTAGGGGCCACGCCCCTTGAGGCCTAGGGAGGGGGGATTTGAGGGAGGGGGGGATTTCTCTATGGAGGGTGGTGGTAGTACTTTCCCCAAAAATAGTGTAACCTTCCCAGATCCAGAAGAAGCTACATTGTAAAGAAGAACCATAGGGGTTCAGCGGTTATCAAGATCCTCCGGCACAAACAGACATTCTGTAACTTTGGTGTAAAGATTGTAATATTATTGTTTCAACTTTTAGATATCAAAAAGTAAAGCTACATTGTAAAGGGTAACAATATTAGTTCAGCGGTCACTGATCCTTGCTTAGTATAATGAAAATAAACTTTATATTAGTTACCATCACTTTTATCTTTTTTAGGTTGTAGAAAATTTGAAGTTCCTGATAGAACATGGCAATGTAACTACTTATGAATGGAAATATGGAGAGAAACCTGTCAGCATTGAGCAACCTGTCATGGATTTCCAGGTCAGTTATTTCATTAACAACACAGAGGGAGGGGACATTGGAATGTAAATTATCATGGTACTCAATGTTTTATATCATCCTCTTTCATTCACTAACTTGAAACTAGAAATATGAGTATGTGCTTTATGCAGTATCCTTATTTAAGCAGTTTTACAACAAATTTACTTACAATTTGGTTTAGACTTATTCATTTATGTTCTGCTGATTCAGTTCTGACACCCTACAAGTGATAATGTTCGTTTGTCCTACTATTTCTGAGCTTCGCTTTTATGGATTTAACATTCTTGTTAATTCATTATTGCTTCCCTAGGAGGAGGAAGATGACAAGTCTGGCGGGGATCAAATAGACTTTGGAGACGACGCTGGAGAAATTGACTTTGGCGATGACGGCGGGGAAATAGATTTCGGCGATGGCGGCGGCGAAATAGACTTTGGCGACAGTGGCGCGGACGGCGAAGGAATTGATTTTGGCGACAGCGGGGCGGAAATTGATTTTGGCGATGATGGTGGGGATGGTGTTGTACTGGAGTTGGATGATATTGACACTAGTGCTATTGTTGTAGAGGATGGAGGCATTTCTGGCGGGGTTGCAAGGAAAGAATACTTTTTAAAAACTTTTCATTGATTATATTGGGTATTGAGTAGCCCCGCATGGTAAGGGCAGCACATGTATAGGCCCCGTAGGGTTAAGGCGAAGGAAAAATACTACCCATTTATTTTAAAATAATAGAACGGATTTAGTGTTCGACAGACACTTTCAGGGAAAGTCCCAGGGCAGTTTTTGTATGGAATCTTTAAATTATTATAAAGTTTGTCTTTATTTTATCAACTTCCAGTTTTCTAAAGCATAATTGTCTTTGTTAGGTAAATATGAAAGGAAATAAAAAATGTAAAAAAGTATTTTGTACCAGGGATCAGGAAGCATTATCACTGCTGGATAACCGGCGGACTCGTACCCTCATCATCGATGAAATGGAAGAACTCGCAGCTTTTCTTACACAACGACTGGTCGAGGCAAACAGTGACAGATATGATTTTGTATCAGCAGGCGGAAACAAAACTGAGGATCCTAATGTGCTAAAGAAATACGCCAGTTCTGTTGAGGGTGTAATCAGCAGGCTGACAGAATCAAAGATTCAGCAACTGCAAACTATTCGAGATAGTCCTTCTTATGCTGAGAGACTGGCGGATTCTTTCAAACAGAAGCTTAGGTTACAAGATCAGGTAAGTTCAAATATTGTTTTATTTTTCGAAGGAGAGGGGATTTTAAACTTTGCATGGTGATTCTTGTAAAAATTAGGTACAATTAAAAAAGTATAGCAACTTGGTACCTAAACATAACCAGAAGTCCGTGTGTTTATTAAAAAAATTTTATTATTGACTTTTATAAAAACAATGTTACACAATATAGGTACCTACTAAATTAGCCTATTCACTATTTTTGTGAAAAGTAATAATACGGTTTTAAAGACCTAAAACAGTATCCCATATTTAAGCATTTTTGTAACAAATTGCATTCAATTATATTGTTTAGGAGATATTCTTTTTATTAAGTGTTGATACTTTCCAAGTATTCTTGCTCGTTTTCCTACTGTCTCATTTTAGTGCTTCTCTTTTGTGGATGTTGTTATCCTTGTATAATCATCGTTTTTTAAATATCATATTTACTCTCCTAGGTGCGACGTAGCATAGATGAACTCAAGGTGAAGGCCGAAGAAGCCTCGGCTGAGCAAGACAAGACCATCCAACAAATGAAGGACCTAAAGGCCAGTGTCGCTGATATCAAGGCAGAGGTCGAGAAAGATATATCTAAACGTTATAAAGGAAGAAAAGTTACACTCTCTGGATCTTAATGTAATAAAAATAGTCACAACAAAATGTTAATATTGCAAAAGATTAAAGTTAAAATATTTCTTTAAAATTGTAATTTCCTTCAGAGAGGGAGGGGACATTGGACTGTAAATTAAATTGTACCTGATGTTTTGCAGCCAGCGTGTACATATGTTGGCTTCAAATATTTTGATACTTATTGAATTTTGATTGGTTGGTTCCGAACAAGTAATGTCCAAACGTTATTTTCAATTATTTTAATCTGCAGAAGGGGTAGTTTATTTATCATCATTGGTAATGTATCATCCATTGTCTTATCCCTCTAGATCCCTGACTTTTCTTATGTATACTTCACCTGTTTAAATTTTGCATAATGAAACTAAAGATAAAATTTTGTTACTATGCTTTTAAATTAGAAATCATCTTTGATAAATTTGATAAATAAAATTCATTTACCAGTTAAAATGTTGCATTTGTTAAATATTATCTATATTATAGGTAGGTATATGTTGTTTATGCTAAATTATATTTATTTATGTTTTTATACAGAAATTTTACCACAATTGCCTACTATTGTAAATTTCAGTATCAAAATGGTGAACGTCCCCAAGGCTAGAAACACTTACTGTGCCAGGTGCAACAAACACCAGAAAATGAAGGTAAAAAACAGCCATCATGCTGGCAGGGAGGGAGAGGGCATTTGACTGGTTTATACTGGTACCCAAAGTTTTATAAAAACGATAGTTCATTGGTTAGCTTGAAAAACATTAGAAACTTATAATTTGGGTAGATAAACCTTTTCCACCAACAATATTTGTCTCTAGAAGGGTTAATTATGTTTATCTTAATTATGGGTGTACATCAATTTTCGTCCATTATCTTAACCCTTAATTTTGGTGCTTTCCCTCAA
The DNA here is from genome assembly GCF_053477335.1 of Acartia tonsa. Classification (NCBI taxonomy): domain Eukaryota; kingdom Metazoa; phylum Arthropoda; class Copepoda; order Calanoida; family Acartiidae; genus Acartia; species Acartia tonsa. The sequence goes on from NC_137261.1 coordinate 55,581,221, forward strand.
AGTTCCTAGCGATCACAGATCTCCCCCCCCCCTCTTGGATAATGGGGGGGGGGGAAATAGTTTTTGTGTAGGCTTAACCCCAGCGGGGCCTGTACCTGCGGCACCCTAACCCAGCAGGGCTACAATACCTTGTTTCAATTATACCACCCTCCCCTCATATTTTTCAAAATCTAGTGATGGCAATCCGTCGAATTTTCGGGCCGGATTTGGATTCCGGATTCTTAGAGAATCTGTCAAAAAAAGTGGCAAATTCCGGATTCTAGCAATATTTTAAAAGGATTTTAAATTTTTTAAAAAAATTAAGTGCTACATATGTCCTTGGTGTTCTCTATAATTCACTTCCGAGAATCGAACCAGATTTTAAAAGATATTAGGTATATATAATAATGACAATCTTTGCCTTTAAAGAGGAGGAGTTGAAAGAAAAAACTTAAGACGCTAATTTTAGTCTACCAAATAAGAAGCCGGAATCCGCTATTAAAAAACGGATTCCGGATTCGGATTCCAAAATTGGCCAAAAATTGGGCGGATTCCGGATCCGGATTGCCAACCCTATCAAAAACTAATTTTTGTTACCTTGGTACTTACTAAAAATGAAAATTTGTGCAGGTGACCCAGTACAAAAAGTCCGCAGAGTCCAAGATGGCCCAGGGTAGGAGGAGATACGACGCCAAGCAGGCTGGTTTCGGCGGTCAGTCTAAGCCCATTCTCAGGTATTATCTAAAAATGAAGTTTGTTTCTCGTATTTATTCGAAACCGATTAATATCCGGTGGATTAGAACCAGTTATCATCCATACGAATAAAACTATGTCTAGTATCGTATTATATCTAATTTTCTACGAATATTAAATGTACAATCTTAAGATCAAAACCATTTTTTTGACCCGTGCCTTCGGCATCTCGGGGCTAAAAATAAAAGGTTTTAATCTTATAAGTGTACATTTTATATCCGTGGAAAGCTGTTTATAATACGATGCGATAAATAAGTATTACATGTTAGGTCTGTTTGACCGTTCATAACGGATAGCTCTGATCGTTAATTCAGTTGAGTTGTTAGTCATTACCGATTGTTATGTAATATTGTTATAGTCTTGACCAAAACATCAGTATGTCTCATTATAAGTTCAAAATCAAATAGGTATTTTGAATTATTTAAAACAGAGTAACATTTCATTGTGTTTAGGCGTAAGGCTAAGACCACAAAGAAGCTGGTCTTGAAGATGGAGTGCACCTCTTGCAAATGGAAGAACCAGGTAATAGTTTAACACGTTCTCCCCATTTGTTGACTTAGCTTACCTAACAACTTTGGGTACTTTTATTTGAACTTGATGGATGCTCATGACTATAGATGTCCAATGTTTTCCACCAATAATTTGAAACTACAAAAGGGATAATTTTGTTTCTACATTAATTCATCGCCCATTGACATTTCAGGATTTAATCCGATTTTCTTAAATTCTAGTTATTGAAAAGCTATGATTTTTGGGGGAGAAAATCCTTCTGGAAATATTTGTTTTGTTCATTTGCTTGATCTGTTAATTTCATTTAAGGATAATTGAATAACCCCTTTTTAAAACAACCCCCCCCCCCCCCCAGAAAAAAACCTAAGTTCTTATTCCTGTATATTTCTAATTTTAAATGTAATTTTCTGTATTTAGAGATCCATCAAGAGAACCAAACATTTCGAGCTTGGCGGTGAGAAGAAGAGGAAGGGACAGATGATTCAGTATTAAACAGAATATATTTCAAATATTTTCTATTTAAGTAGGGTTGGGCCGGATACCGGATATCCGGCTGATTTCTAATGCCGGATATCTGGTTCCGGTTGGATATCTGGCCAACGTACGATATCCGGCAATTTACCGGATAACCGGATATCCGGCTTAAAAAATCAGCCGGATACATGTAACCGGATAGTTTTAATATCCGGTATCCGGCCGGATATTGTAAATGACCGGATATCCGGCCCAACCCAATTTTTAAGTCAACATCAAATACTTGATATTTTTAAAGATAGGGGGGTGTCAATCATCCATTAAATCGAATTTAGGGAGGATCACACCATCCTGACAATATCCCTTTGCACGCCACTGTTTTTAAAATCTGAATTTCTACCTTGAATTTTGTTTACCTACCAACCAAGTTGACATGATACTTTGATGCTTTTGTCTCAATTTTCAGATACAAAATGGCATAAATCCTGACTGCTTTCCTTCTATAAAATTGCAAGAGAAATGGCAAAAATAATATTTTTGCACCCCGACCTGGGTATAGGAGGGGCAGAGAGACTTGTGGTGGACGCGGCATTGGCACTCCAGAAACGAGGGTTTCAGGTAAACTATCCTATTATATAAAGTACTGTAGTAAGCTTTTTTCTCTCTGTAGCTAAGGATCTCGTTATCCGCTGAACCTATACGGTTCTCCTTTACAGGGAAGGGTTTAAACTGTTTTGGGGGAGAGTATCTCCATCCTGCAAAGAAAAATAAGCCCTAAAAAAATTATCCCTCAAAACAAAATTTAACTTTTCTTTTAAAATTTCTTTAAGTGCCCTAGTATATTATACAGTATCACGACTTCAGATTAGTCGTTGGTTTCAATCAAATCGTTTTAGTGAGCACACGTAACCCGCTCTTCTTATTTTAAATTAAATTGAAATTAAGGATGACAAGGGGGGGGGGGGGGAGCTGGGTGATTCTGTCCGTCTATGAATTTTGTGCTTCTCTACTTTGATGTGTTCTATAATTTCATTTCATTTTCTGTTTAATGTAAATTTTTAGGTGACTATTTTAACAGCTCATCACGACCCAAGACATGCATTTGAGGAGACCAGGGATGGTCAAATTAATGTTATTTCTGCCGGAGACTGGCTACCCAGGTATTTGATTATATACTATTAGTCTGCCTAAGATCTCGGAAAATGCCGATCTGACTTTGTAGAGAAGCTTTATAAACATCCAGGGGTGGTTTTAGGCTTCTTTCCTGCCCTTCCACGCTCTTCCCTAGAGGATATGGGGCGAGGCAACTAGTCCTATTTTATAAAAAAATTGTTTGTTAGTACATTAAGATCTCAGCAATTCATGAACAAATTGAGAGCTCCTTTTAGGAAAGCATCATATAGGTCTCTGGATGGTTTTAGGCTATTTACTCCCTATATTATTTGCCAGAGGCGCATCCGCTAGTACACTAAAAACAATTGAATAAAATTAGGGTTCTTTGTGCCGGACCACTGCGGTGATTCTAAGCCTTCAGGGCCTATACCTGCGAACCCTGCAGGTCTACTCTATACTTAATATAACCTAACCCAAAATTTAACAAAAATCCTCCTCCCAGTTATTTTTATATCATTTAGAAACAAGGATGGAAGGGGGGGGGGCATGCTTTGCTCGACTCACTAGACACCTTAAGGGGAAACCATCACACATACCTCATTATGTTATACTTTTTTAGGTCCATATTTGGTCGATGCCAAGCTCTGTGTGCATCCATACGAATGCTGTACATAACTATTAAAATGATGCTGTACTTCAACTGTGATATTGTATTCTTAGATCAGGTAGAATTATAGTTATTTTTCGCATCGTATTATAGACAGCTTTCCGCGGATATTAAAATGGAAAATTACATTACTATACTATTAAAATGATGCTGTACTTCAACTGTGATATTGTATTCTTAGATCAGGTAAAATAATAGTTAGTTATCGCATCGTATTGTAGACAGCTTTCTACGGATATTAAAATGGAAAATTACATTACATTACTATTAAAATGATGCTGTACTTCAACTGTGATATTGTATTTTTAGATCAGGTAGGATGTGAGTTATTTATCCCATCGTATTATAGACAGCTTTCCGCGGATATTAAAATGAAAAAAAAATTACATTATATTATTATTAAAATGATGCTGTACTTCAACTGTGATATTGTATTCTTAGATCAGGTAGGATATAAGTTATTTTCTCATTGTATTATAGACAGCTTTCCGCGGTTATTAAAATAAAAGATCTAAGATATATCAGAGGGAACGATGTTCTAATATTCATATTTTGTAGGTATCAACCCCACTGTTATTATTGTGTATGTTTAACTACCCCACATTGTTCTGATATTTATATTTTGTAGGTATCAACCCCACTGTTATTATTGTGTATGTTTAACTACCCCACATTGTTCTAATATTTATATTTTATAGGTATCAACCCCACTGTTATTATTGTGTATGTTTAACTATCCCACATAGTTCTAATATTTATATTTTGTAGGTATCAACCCCACTGTTATTATTGTGTATGTTTAACTACCCCACATTGTTCTAATATTTATATTTTATAGGTATCTACCCCACATTGTTCTGATATTTATATTTTGTAGGTATCAACCCCACTGTTATTATTGTGTATGTTTAACTACCCCACATTGTTCTAATATTTATATTTTATAGGTATCAACCCCACTGTTATTATTGTGTATGTTTAACTACCCCACATTGTTCTGATATTTATATTTTGTAGGTATCAACTCCACTGTTATTATTGTGTATGTTTAACTATCCCACATAGTTCTAATATTTATATTTTGTAGGTATCAACCCCACTGTTATTATTGTGTATGTTTAACTACCCCACATTGTTCTGATATTTATATTTTGTAGGTATCAACCCCACTGTTATTATTGTGTATGTTTAACTACCCCACATAGTTCTAATATTTATATTTTATAGGTATCAACCACACTGTTATTATTGTGTATGTTTAACTACCCCACATTGTTCTAATATTTATATTTTGTAGGTATCAACCCCACTGTTATTATTGTGTATGTTTAACTATCCCACATAGTTCTAATATTTATATTTTGTAGGTATCAACCCCACTGTTATTATTGTGTATGTTATTGTTTAACTATCCTTCATAGTTCTAATATTTATATTTTGTAGGTATCAACCCCACTGTTATTATTGTGTATGTTTAACTATCCTTCATAGTTCTAATATTTATATTTTGTAGGTATCAACCCCACTGTTATTATTGTGTATGTTTAACTACCCCACATAGTTCTAATATTTATATTTTGTAGGTATCAACCCCACTGTTATTATTGTGTATGTTTAACTACCCCACATAGTTCTAATATTTATATTTTGTAGGTATCAACCCCACTGTTATTATTGTGTATGTTTAACTATCCCACATAGTTCTAATATTTATATTTTGTAGGTATCAACCCCACTGTTATTATTGTGTATGTTTAACTACCCCACATAGTTCTAATATTTATATTTTGTAGGTATTTATTGTTTTATTGTTGTAGTACTCTGTAGAGTCCAGGTAGGACCATTGTCAGAGGTTTACAGAATCATCTGTTCAAATAAATATCTAGTCTTTTCTTAAAAATGTTCAAATTCACTGCAGTTTTCACATTATTTGGAAGTGAATTCCAAGACTTTGCTGCTCTGGTACTAAAAAAGTTTTTGGTAATTTCTGTACGTTTGAAATCAATCTGTAATGAATTTTCACTATTAGTGTTTCTTGTAGCTGGCCTTCCCTGCTCAACTCTTGTAAACCAAGTGTCAGCATTAACTGAATCTAATCCATTTAGTATTTTAAATGTTTGGATCAGGTCTGCTCTTGTCCTTCTAGTTTCTAGTGACATCAGATTTATTTCTTTCAACTTAGCTTCGTAGGTTTCTCCTTTTAGGCCAGATATCATAGAAACAGCCTTCCTTTGCACTTTTTCAAGAACTTCAATATCTCCACTTTGCCAAGGATTCCAAGCTGGTGAAGCAAATTCAAGGTGTACTCTAACATATCTTTTGTACAGGTTCAGAAAGGTAAATCTGTCTCTATAGTGGAACGCACGAGTAAGCTGATTAAGCATAGCTAAAGCAATTCTGGAGGACTCTTTACATTGCAGGCTAGGTTTGAGGTTTTTATTAATTCTGACACCAACATCTTTCTCAAATTCAACTTTTTTCAATGCTTTTCCATCCATAAAGTAATCAAAGTTATGGTTTCTTGCTCCAACATGCATGACTTTGCATTTATCAACATTAAATTGCATACTCCAGTCCTGTGACCATTTAAAAACAGAATCTAATTGTTGCTGAAGAACTATTTTATCTGCTGTATTAGAAACAGGATGTCCAAGTTTTGTATCATCAGCAAATTTGCTCAGGACCTGAACTAGTGGCGCAGCAACATCCAGATCATTTATATAAATGAGGAACAATAACGGGCCCAAAACTGAACCCTGTGGGACTCCAGAGATGACATCTATCCAGGTAGATTCCTGACCATTCAATACTACACGCTGTTTTCTGCCTCTTAACCAGCTTTTTATCCAGGCCAACAGGTTGCCCTTGATGTTCATAGCTTCTAACTTTAATATAAGCTTATTGATAGAAACTTTGTCGAAAGCTTTAGAGAAATCTAGATAGACAATATCCATAGGAATATTTGCTTCAATGTTTTTCATTACAACCTCAAGAAATGCTAATAAATTTGTGGTACAAGATTTACCTTTAGAGAAGCCATGCTGTGATGATTTAATGAGGTTGTTGCTGTCTAAATGTTCAACAAGTTTGTCTTTAATCAGCGATTCTAGCATTTTACATGGTATACTAGTTAACATAATTGGTCTGTGGTTTTCTGGTTTACCTTTACTACCTTTTTTAAATAAAGGGGTAACATTGCCACGATTCCAGTCGGTTGGCACTTCTCCAGAGGCAAGAGATTTGTTGAACAATTTAGCTAATGTTCCAGCTAATTCAGTTTTAAAAGATTTCAGTATATGACTTGTAATACCATCAGGGCCGCATGAATTAGTCTTTTTTAAAGCATCAATCTTCTCAATCACATCTTTTTTAGTCACTGTAATGTTTTCTAAAGATGGACCATCAACATTTGTTAATGTTTCAGGTATATTATCATTATCACTTACAAACACTGTGGCAAAATAGTCATTAAAAATCTGCGCCATTTCTTTACTGTCTGTAACAATTCTTCCATTCTTAACAAGTGGGCCAACTTTATTTCTAACTTTTGTTTTAGAACGTAGATAAGCATTAAAAGGTTTAGGGTTTGTGTCCTTAGCAAGTTTTTTTTCAAATTTTCTCTTGCTATTTCTCACTGCACGTTTACATTGTTTTTCCACTTTTTTATAGATTCTAAGATTTTCATCAGTTCTATTTTTACAGAGAATGGCAAATCTCCTCCTTTTTTGACGACAAAGTTTCACTATAGTCCTATTCATCCAGATAGGTTTATTATTTTCACAGCGTTTTTTAGTAGGAACAAAATTTGTTATTGCAAGGTTTAAAGTATTTTTAATCACATTCCAACTTTCTTCAACATTCATGCCATTAATAGTGTTTTCAAGATCACAGCTTATCACATACTCTTTAAATGCATTATAGTTCATATTACTCCAGTCATAAATAAAATCATTACTGTTGTCAAAGTTTACATCACACAGTATATCAATACTTAATATACAGTGATCACTATTAGCCAAGTTTCCAACATTTTCAATATTAACAACACGGTCAGGACAATTTGTTAATACCAAATCTAGCATATTACCTCTAATATGGGTAGGAAAGTCCACCATCTGGTCCAAAGATTTATCAGCAAGAATATCAAGAAAACGTTGATATTTGCTTGGACTGCTGTAGCTTAGCCAGTCAATTTCTGGCATATTAAAGTCTCCAACTATGATGTGTGGTTCATTCACAGGTAAATTATCAATCATATCACATAAAAGTTCATTGTTTTGTACAGCACTATTTGGCGATCTATATAATAGAGTAACTAAAATACTGGTGGAGTTGTCACTATTTAAAATCTTGAAGCTACAGTATTGATTAAAATCTGAAGTTTTGTCGATAGGTAAAACTGAAAATCCATTTTTCACATAAACCAATAAGCCTCCACCAATACCATATTGTGTGTCACAACGGTCAAGTCTTAAACTAGGTTCTAAGTAGTAGTCAGGTATTGTTAAAATTGAATTTGAAATGTTATCATTGCACCACGATTCACATATTAAAATTAGTTCAGGTTTTTTTTCACTTGCAAGTAAAGTAAGGTCATTCAATTTACTTGTAATGCTTCTAGCATTTAAATATAAAACATTTAACAACGTCTTTTGTTTGGAATCCTGGATTCCTCTGCCAGGTTGTTGTCCTGCAGGTCGTCCGCCTCCATCTCCTCCCTGCTCCTTCTCACACTTCCTATTCTTTGTCTGTTTTGGTTCAGGTTGTTTTCTGTTTTTTTCCAGATTTTTTTTATCTGTCGTTGGCCTTTTTTCCCTACCAGTTTCCAGAGAAAGTTTTTTGCTTCTTCAGGTGTCAGTTTTGAGTTCAGGTCCTTGGCCTTGCCAATAAGCTCTTTTTCTTTCTCAACTTGCATTTTTGTAAGATCTGGAGATATTGAAATATGTTTGTATCTGCTTTTAGCAAGCTTCCAGGCAGATTTTAGGATCTTGTCTTTCTTATCCTCAGCTTTAAATCCAACAGTCAGTGGGCGAGATTTATTTGAGACATATTCACCTACTCTACTTATGAACTTGATGTCCTTCTCAGCATCTATCTGGCATCCTAGATCCTGAAAGATTTTAGTAACTGTTTCTGTGTCCAATTGTTTTCTTTCTAGCGGCCGTAGTTCAGAATCTTGTTCATCTAGGGAAAAAATTACAAGGTTAAGTTTCTTGGCTTCTCTTTGTTCAAGTTCGTCAAAAACAGTCTGGCTTTGAACGGCAGATGAACTTTCTTTCATCTTTTCAACATCAGCTTTAACTAACGCGATATTGTCCTTGTTAGATTGGATATCAGTGTTTTGTTTTGTATTTTCTGTTTGAAGATCAGTAACATTAGTTTTCAATGTTGCAATTTCACGCCCATTTTCAGCAACAATTTTGTGAAGTTTAGAGAGTCCCAATGAGCAACCTTCACAGGACCAGAAATGGCTGCCTGTCTTGCTGGATATTTTTTCAATCAACTTGAATTCATCGTCATCAAGGCCGCAGTCTTTATGTATCCATCTGTCACAAATGGAGCATTGCACAGAGTATTGTTTCTCAGTAACTTTTTCCTTACACTGCAAACATACAGTTTCCTTCTTTTTCGGCGGCATCTTATTGTTTGTATAAAATTTGACACAGCTAATATTTCCTTGATCCACTAGCAGAACAATCCCAACATAAACATACAATATATTCACCTCTCTCCCCTACCCTACCGAGATGTGATAGGTACGGGGCACCCTCGCGAGTGTGTAAGAGAGAATATATAAAAATAATCACAATTTAAATTACAAAATATTACAGAGTTTGGGTGTCCGTTCTTTTTTTTTTTTTGGTTAGGTAATCTTTTATTTGTTTACTTTTTGGTACTATTTTTTGGCATCTTTTTTTTTTTTTTTCTTTTTTTTTGTGTGCCTTTTTTTGTTTGTTTTTTTCAACTTTTTTTTTTCTTCAACTTTTTTTAAAACTTATTTTTTTTTATATATTTATTGAACCGGACAATCTTTTTATTGCTACAAATGCAATGCTCTGTAATATTAGGGTTAAGGTTGTTAGTCAGGAATACATATATCCTGTGGTTATGTTATATGTGTTAGTCGTGTTAGGTTAGGTATACAAATTTAAATTAATTATAATTTAGACATATCTCTTTCACAAATATTATCTTAATTATAATTATCCTGGTTATACATATACAGGAGGGTTATATATTCCGCCTCAACTGTTTCTCCAAATCTCAAAGCTCAACATTTTTTCCGGCAGCCGCCGGGGAAGACATTTTTATATGAAAAATCTCTTAGTGAAGTGAATCAAGCAAATTTAGCTCGGTCAGTTTAGACCCCACTGTTATTATTGTGTATGTTTAACTACCCCACATAGTTCTAATATTTATATTTTGTAGGTATCAACCCCACTGTTATTATTGTGTATGTTTAACTACCCCACATTGTTCTAATATTTATATTTTGTAGGTATCAACTCCACTGTTATTATTATGTATGGTTAACTACCCTTCATAGTTCTAATATTTATATTTTGTAGGTATCAACCCCACTGTTATTATTGTGTATGTTTAACTACCCCACATTGTTCTAATATTTATATTTTGTAGGTATCAACTCCACTGTTATTATTATGTATGGTTAACTACCCTTCATAGTTCTAATATTTATATTTTGTAGGTATCAACCCCACTGTTATTATTGTGTATGTTTAACTACCCCACATTGTTCTAATATTTATATTTTGTAGGTATCAACTCCACTGTTATTATTATGTATGGTTAACTACCCTTCATAGTTCTAATATTTATATTTTGTAGGTATCAACCCCACTGTTATTATTGTGTATGTTTAACTACCCCACATTGTTCTAATATTTATATTTTGTAGGTATCAACTCCACTGTTATTATTATGTATGGTTAACTACCCTTCATAGTTCTAATATTTATATTTTGTAGGTATCAACCCCACTGTTATTATTGTGTATGTTTAACTACCCCACATTGTTCTAATATTTATATTTTGTAGGTATCAACTCCACTGTTATTATTATGTATGGTTAACTACCCTTCATAGTTCTAATATTTATATTTTGTAGGTATCAACCCCACTGTTATTATTGTGTATGTTTAACTACCCCACATTGTTCTAATATTTATATTTTGTAGGTATCAACTCCACTGTTATTATTATGTATGGTTAACTACCCTTCATAGTTCTAATATTTATATTTTGTAGGTATCAACCCCACTGTTATTATTGTGTATGTTTAACTACCCCACATTGTTCTAATATTTATATTTTGTAGGTATCAACTCCACTGTTATTATTATGTATGGTTAACTACCCTTCATAGTTCTAATATTTATATTTTGTAGGTATCAACCCCACTGTTATTATTGTGTATGTTTAACTACCCCACATTGTTCTAATATTTATATTTTGTAGGTATCAACTCCACTGTTATTATTATGTATGGTTAACTACCCTTCATAGTTCTAATATTTATATTTTGTAGGTATCAACCCCACTGTTATTATTGTGTATGTTTAACTACCCCACATTGTTCTAATATTTATATTTTGTAGGTATCAACTCCACTGTTATTATTATGTATGGTTAACTACCCTTCATAGTTCTAATATTTATATTTTGTAGGTATCAACCCCACTGTTATTATTGTGTATGTTTAACTACCCCACATTGTTCTAATATTTATATTTTGTAGGTATCAACTCCACTGTTATTATTATGTATGGTTAACTACCCTTCATAGTTCTAATATTTATATTTTGTAGGTATCAACCCCACTGTTATTATTGTGTATGTTTAACTACCCCACATTGTTCTAATATTTATATTTTGTAGGTATCAACTCCACTGTTATTATTATGTATGGTTAACTACCCTTCATAGTTCTAATATTTATATTTTGTAGGTATCAACCCCACTGTTATTATTGTGTATGTTTAACTACCCCACATTGTTCTAATATTTATATTTTGTAGGTATCAACCCCACTGTTATTATTGTGTATGTTTAACTACCCCACATTGTTCTACTGCCATTTTCCTGATCTGCTACTCAGTCAAGGACGTTCTGGGTTAAAGGTAATTAAATTGGAACAAGGATGGCAATATCCAAATGCAGAAAAGCTCATTAAATCAAGCATAGTTGGACAGACGGATAGAAAAAAAAATTAATTGTAGAGTAGCTTTGCTACTAATAAGAAAACTTAATGAAAGATAAGTGTGCCATTTATATAGGCCCATAACTTTTGATATAACATTTTTGCACTAATAGATCATATTTTTATTTCAATTAAAACTAGAATACTTTATCCTATCTTAATTTATGATTTTCCAATAGAATCTGATTATACCTATTTTTGAAAAACTAATTGTCAGTAGCTAAAGACAAAAACACTTCTACAAATTAATATTCATAAATGTTGTTAGTGGCATAGCTTATCAATAATTTGGGACCGTCTTTATCTTTGTTTTAATTTTACTGTAAAAAAAAGTTGAAAATATGGTTTTTCCTTTGTTAGTTTATTTGGTTGTATTTGATACTGAATAGCCCTTCAGGGTTAGGACACCCAGATATAGTTTCATAGAGTTCGGGCCCCCCGCAGGGGATAGAAAACTCCCCCCTCTCCCCTCCCGTTTTTCAATTTTTAAGGGATGAGAAGTTATTAGTGCTTAACATGTACTTTGTGTGAAAGCACCCTCTATTTTTAAAAGCGAAGCTTTTCTATAATTAGGGTCGGTCCGTCCGTACGTCCGTAACGGATAGCTTTTTCCGTTAATTTAGGCATGTTAGAATTGTCCTATCGATTTCAAATTTTGTATGGTGATTCCTTTAGTAGTTAGGTACGATTTAGAAAGCATAGCAACTCTATAATTATTACCAAAATGTCCGTACGTCCATTTTAAACATGTTGATTTTTTTACTTTTTTAACAACAAATTTTTATGTGATCAAATCATCGGATTGATCTGATTTTTGGTATATTGATTCCTGGAACAACAAAGTATAATGTAAAAGGCGAAGCAACTCTATAATCAAGTCCTAAAAATGTAAGTATGTCCATAAAAATTATCCTGTATCAAGCAGTTTTACAACAAATTTACTTACAATTTTTCTTTGACTCTTATAAATTTATATTATGATAATTAAGAAACACTATACAAGTGTTAATGTCCGTTTGTCCTACCGTTTCAGTGCTTCGCTTTTATGGATGTTGTCATCCTTGTTATTATTACTTTTATTTAATTTTAGGGTTTGTACAGATATCCTTTGGATTGGTTGGAAGAATTCTCAACAGGTCTGGCTGATATCATATTTGTTAATTCGGGTTTTACTAAACAGGTACAATTCTATCATTTGCTCAATAGATAACACGTATCTTAAGGGATAAGATAATGGACGATAAATCAACATCATGTTCTATCATAAAAAGTCGAGAGGGATCAAAATAGGATATCAGAAATAACTACCTTCCCCTTTTTTCATCCTCTAAAGGATTTACAACCCCCCTGGTAAAAACCTGTTTCAAATAATGATGAACAAAATAAGTTTTCTCGTATTCATTCGAATCCGGTGGATAGGAACCGGTTCTCATCCATACGAAAAAACTATGTCTAGCATCGTATAATATCCAGCTTTCTACAAATATAAAAATGTACAATCATAAGATTAAAACCAGCCTTTTTAGCCGGTGCCTTCGGCACCTCGGGGCTAAAAAAAACTAGTTTTAATCTTCTAATTGTACATTCTATATCCGCGGAAAGCCATTCATTTACGATGCGAGAAATAAATATTCTGTAGATTAAAAATATTTAAAAAGCTGACATCCTAGACAGTTTAAAATTTATAGCTTTATGAATTTATATGTAACTAGCGGCTTCGCCCCTAGCCTCTAGGGGCTTTGCCCCAAGAGGTGATCAAAAAAAAATTAAGTTGAAATTCGTAAAAGGACCAGGGAAATCTTCTGCAAAAAAAAAGGGCCAAGGAAATCTTCTGCATAAAAAAGGACCAGGGAAATCTTCTGCAAAAAACAAGGACCAAGGAAATTTTCTGCAAAATAAAAGGACCAGGGAAATCATCTACAAAAAAAAAATGGGGGGGGGGGGGAATTTTTGGTTTTTAGGGGTGTCCCACCTAAAACCACCACAGGACCAGTAGGTATATACCCTGAAGAGTAGAATCCAATCAGTTCAGTGGTTACCGAGATCTTAAGATTCAGACGGACGGACGGACAGACATCATTCTACTTTGTATTATAGATATGAATAAAAATCTTAACGATCATCATTTAGTAACATCAACCGCTTTCTTTAAGAATGTTTATAGAAGTGTACTATGTTTTATGGAATCTATGAAAAAGGGGGAGGTCATTTTCTAGTAAATTCCGTAAAAGTGTGTAAAGGTGTGTGTGTTATAAGGCCTAAAAATAGTAGTAGAACGATAAGGTGCTCCCTATTGTTCTATTCAATAGGGAATACAAATATATAGAGCACCTTATCGTTCTACTACTATTTTTAGGCCTTATAACACACACACCTTTACGGAATTTACTAGAAAATGACCTCCCCCTTTTAGAAATTTTTAAAAAGAAATAAATAACTAGGTATTCATTCGTCAGATAATAATAACTACTTTTTATACTTTTTGATTGTTTTTTATTTAATTCTTAATCGTTGCATTTACTCTGCAATAAAAAAAGTGCGAATATACAGACATTACAAAAGAAACATTATAATGTAAAAAATTTAGCTGTGGAAATTTTTTATTTGTATTATTTTGCGCTTTTGTATATTAAACAAGGTTAAAAACATGACAAACACAATAGATGGACAAATTGACAAAGTTGATTAAAGATCAGATGTTCATTGGTCATAAGAAAGAAAAAGAGATGATATATTAGAAAATCACGAAACCTTTCAAATAAATATTTTTTTTGTAGCATTAACGACATACCGACGGACTAAGTAAGTTGTATGCTAGCTGTTTATTGCTAAGAGGTATCTTTAGCAAAAAATATCATCTATCATAAATAGCAGCTGAGGAAATTACACTTTTCCCATAGCTTTACTGACTGATGAAAGGACAGTTATGCAAAATAAATTATATAGTAGCTTCGCTACTAAAAACGAGAATCAATATACTAATTAATAAATTAAAAGGAATGCTGCTGGCTCTTTCTTTAACATAATAAGAATTGGATTTGAATAAGATTATTGAATGTTTTTAAAAAGAATTGAATTCATAATAATCAAATGTATTTCAATAGATCAACTCTTGCGGAATATATTTTAAGTTTTTAACTTCTTTTGTAAAAATATTTAAAATAAGTATCTTTTGTTGCCGGGGATATTATTTATAATGAAAATAATTTGCATTGCTCCAAAAAAAATCACATTTTTGTACTAAGATATAATTAAAAATACGTTAAATGTTCCAAGAAAGCCTTTTTATGCTTTACCTGATTGATTTTAGTACTTTCCCTTTTAAATAAAATAGAAAATTAGGGGAGGGGGGAGTTTTTTCTTATGTCTAGTCCTGGAGTGGGGGTTAGTGGAGGCTCAAACCGTACAAACGAAAAACTAACTCTTCCCCTCCCCCTTGTTAATTTATTTTAAAATAAAGTAAAGGAGGGTTCTGTGCTATACTATAACATTAACACCGTATTATTTCATTTTAAGGTTTTCTTTAAAACATTCCGAAGTTTGACTAAGCAGAATCCGCGAATATTATATCCATCACTGAATACCAACTATTTTGACACAACCCGAGCTGTCAAACCGGATGCTATCAAGGCTAAACCAAAGACATTCTTTCTCTCAATAAACAGGTGGGTGTAAATTGCGCCATCAATTTTCCTTGGAGCAGTTTAAAACTGTTTAAACTTCAAAAATGATTTATTTAAAATAAAAGCTGCGCCTCTAGATTCTTGATAGTAATAGGCAGGGTGTCGGAGCCGTATAATTTTGATGCGGCTCCAGCTCCTACCTTAAAATTAATATACCTATAAATTTTTTTTTCATTATTGAATTTGATAAAATAAAATAAATAATATAAAATATTTTGCTTTTATTTGATTAAAGCTATATAAAAGTAGAAGGATGTGTGTCTATTTGTTAAGTAACAATAGTTTTTCAGTTTATTTTATGGAAATGGACCGTTGCGAAATTATAATATTACTTAAAAAAATCATTTTTAGCTAATCCGGAGCCGTTTTTAACGAAAAATACGGCTCCGGATCCGGCTCCACCAAAAATGTTGCTGCTTCGGCTCTGAAACACTGGTAATAGGGGGGGGGGGGGGGGGGGTGTTAAAGAAACTTAGCCTCGCCCTCAAATCATTAGACTTATTTCATAAAATTCATAACTACTTATTTGTTTGATAATTAAAAAGACCTTATTGTAGATCTGATTGAAATATCTAATGCCCAAACTCGTAAATTCACTGTTCCTATTAGTAATTGGGGATAGAAAATCTAGACTATCCATATTTATTTATAGACCTTACAGGATAAGACAATAGCCGAAAAATTGATATGCGATGTATGATGATATACACAAACTTACGGCTTCTGTAGATTAAAATTATTGATTAAAACTTTCAATTTCATAAACCAACCTATCAAAATTCAGTAAAAGTCCCCAAAGTTGTTAGGCCAACGCATAAGAAAACGTTATTATAAAAATTTGGGGTTTAGTGTAATAAATAGCTAAATGTCTCCTCTCTCCTGAGATCATAGAGACTTTCTATATTTATTATTTTATAGACCATGTGATCACATTATCCAATGTTAAGGTACGAACGAAAGAAGAATCTTGCCCTGGCCATCAAGGCGTACTCCGAGCTGGAGGAGGCCAGCAGGAGCAAGGTCACCCTGGTCATGGCGGGGGGATGGGACAACAGGGTGCAGGAAAATGTTCAACACTTTGATGAGCTAGAAACTCTGGTTCATAAGTTGGGAATTAGTGATCAGGTAGTTTTGGTAGCAAAGCTACTTTATATTTAGGGGGCCTTATTCTAAAGTTGAGTCAGTAAATCCACTATATTTGATTTGAATTGGCTGAGACACCCGCCCAAATAAATTACCAACTAAAACTTCTAAACTCATAAAAAAGCTTAACTGTAGAGTAAAGATTTTTTGATTTTTTCTTTTCTTGTTGTTGTATTGTTTATATGACTATTAATTTGATTTTTTCCAGGTTGAATTTCTGAGGTCACCAAGTGACCAAGAAAAGCTATGGCTGCTCAGAAACGCCCTGACCCTGATCTACACTCCCCACAACGAGCACTTCGGCATTGTCCCTCTGGAGGCAATGTACTGTGAGACACCAGTCATAGCAGTCAACAGTGGGGGCCCAACAGAAACTGTTGCGGATGGCTACACTGGCTGGCTCAGGGACTCCAACTCCTACGACTTCAGTCGTGCCATGCAGGGGGTGCTGGAGAACCTGAAGCATTTGGACAAAGTGGGCAGGCAGGGCAAGGAACGAGTGGAGAAGCACTTCTCCTTCAAGGCCTTCGGGGATGACTTGGAGGAGGCTGTTGTTGCCAGATTGACCGGCGTCTGGCCGAAAATTAATTGGATGGCTAAAATTGCACTTGCCTTCCATTTCAGTCTGGCGTTTGGTGTTCTTTACTGGATGGCTTTTGGCCTTGGGGTTCCTTAGATATTTTATTTTTTCTTACATATCCTAAATTCTCTTTATCTCAGCTCTTTAAGATTAACTTTTATTCTATTTAAACTTTTCAATTTTAAATGTTAATGAAATTTTTAATTGTATTTACATTTTAAAGTAGTAATTTAGTATTAAATTTAAATATTAAAAATCACACCAAACATTTGATATTTGCCGTTCATTATAACTTTCTCACCCTTCATTATGTTTAGATCTTTAAAAAATGTCTTTTTATGCCTTTTTAAAACAAAGGCATATAGTTTTTGCCTTTTCCACCAATAATTTAAAAAATATATATTTTTCGTTATTTGTTGGTCCTTTGGACCTCCTAATGTTCTCATTAATGTTTCTCAGTGTGTTTCTGTTAGTGAAAGCAATCCGTTGAATTTTTGGGCCGGATTTGGATTCCGGATTCTTAAAAGAATCCGTCTAAAAAAGTGGCGGATTCCTTGCGGATTTGGGCGGATTCCGGATTCGGATTGCCAACCCTAGTTTCTATATCTTACTTTTTTTAAATCTTTTACTTTGCGATATTTAAACATAAGTAAGATTTTATATATAATGATGATAATCTTTGCCTTCAAAAAGGGGAAGTTAAAAGAAAAAACTCAATACACTAATTTTTAGCCTACCAATTCAAAATCCGAATCCGCTATCAAAAAACGGATTCCGGATTCGGATTCCAAAATTGGGCGGATCCCAGATTCGGATACGGATTGCCAATCCTAATAATTATATGACTTTGTTACCTATGTAATTTACAGTTCTTTGTTCCCTGCCTCCCTTATAATTATGTAAACATTTTTTCAGTACGACTTTTAAACCGATTAATATCCGTGGGATTGAAACCGGTTCTCAGCCATACTGAAAATTCTTGTATAGCAACGTTTTAGACACAATTTTTTATTTACAAAATTATAAAAATCATAAAATTCATCACAAATATAATTTTTCATTTTAATATCCGTAAAAAGCTGTCTACAATACGATGCGATAAATATCTATTATAATATTTTAGAAATAAAAAATATACATAGTAGGTATTAACTTTTGCTTGTTAGAAAAAGTTCATAGTTTTAATCAGTATTCCTTTTTCTCAATTTAAAAAGTCATAAGTTTTTATGGTAACTAATCTTGTTACATTCTAGCATTTTTAGTGGATATTAGAATAGAAATTGCATGCAATTCTGTAACATTACTTATTGAATTTAATGCTTTACTAATTTTGAATTATTACACTCTCTTGGGCATTTATTTACATTTGTAATTTCTAAAATTGTTTGTCTTAACCTCTTTTCGAGGAAGCTTTGTGTTTATCAAGCTCAAAATAAATTCCTTATCATTAATCCTAGAATTAAGCGCAAATGTCGTCTTTTTTGACTTTCCCTTCATAAAGTGACGCAGCATGGATTGTTTATATGCGCCCACGTTTTTTCACTTTTGAATGAGACATGTGTGTGTGAAGATTTCGGAGAACAAAATTGGGCCTATCATTGGTCTCATTGAGTGTGAACTACCCTAGTATATCAGGGATTTGAAACCATAAGAGCTTCAGGTAGAATTTGTTAATTTGATTAAGAAGTATGGTGTATAGGACGATTATATGTAGTTTTAAAAAAAGGCTTTAGCCAGCTAAGCATGAAACTTAATTATGATTAATATATGTTTTAGTAATTTTTATGTGCCTTATTGTTGCATTTAACAATGATTTATTAAACCAAATAATTTTCCTTTAAAAGCCAAAGTTTCCAAAGATTCTTTAACCATAAGAAAAGAAAAAGATTTTTTTTAGTGCTCAAAGTTTTAAGATAACGAATAATATTTTATTCTGTTTATTAATTGATCTTGTAATTTCAGGTCTTTTGAAATAATTTCATCAATAAATCTATATTCAAACCTGCTGTTGAAACTTGATGGTTCCTGGTATTGGGGGTTTGTATGTTCGCCAACTGATCTCGTGAACTTCCCGCTCATTCGGAAGTCAAGCTCAACCAAAGTGTCATGGTTGAGACAATTTCAAAATATCTGATGAATAGGCGTTAGCATTCATCAAGAGATCAATAGCATCTAGATTATTGATGCAAAAAAGAAAGAGCTGCACAAGCAATTTCAAATGAATGGAGTTTGAAGGAGCTGCACAAGCGAATTTCAAAGAACCATTGACAATTTTTCTGTGAAATAATTACCTAGTGAATCAATATGGTGCTCACTAAAAAGCAGAAAATTGAGCGAGCTATTGCTATTGGCAATGAAAGGCTAGAGGTGTTTGACGAACAGATAAAAGTGTTTTATGAAAATCTAAAAGCCTGCCAAAGTTTTAGTTCATGTGAAAATGTGAATTTAAAATCAATTCGTGACATTTTTAGTGAGGTCAAGGACCAATCTGACCTAATAAAAAGTCTAAAACCTGCCGTGGATACTAGTGAGCTGCGCGAGTTCAAGCGTGATTTGGATGAAGCTAGTGAGCAGAAAACTGTTGCAGATAAAGTTTATGCGTCGTTGGAGCAGTGTACAAAAATTCTGTACTGGCTTGACAATGATTCAGACGACGCGAGGTCAAGCACTGTCGCCAGGAACCTCGACGTCATTGAGAAGGTGAAGATGGACATGGGAGTGCTTAAAATTTCCGTGGAGTTGCGCCAAGAAGTACGTGATATGTACCGAAGGCTTAGAGAGATGGAACGTCGTTCATCTAATCTGGATGAGAGTGGGACACCTGCCATGCTCTCCAGAAGTATGTCTGCCGTGGATATTCGGAGTTCCAACCCGCAGTATGGGCGCTGGGACAACAGTTTGTTGCCGTCGTTCGACGGTACTGACACGGATTACCCAAACTTTAAACAGGTCTTTAAGGATCTATGCTCTGGTTATGGATTTGCTGACCAGAGGTTAAGTCTGATGTTGTGTATGGAGAAGGTGATAACCAACCCGGAACTACGCAAGCAAGTGTCAGCGATTAGAGATCATAATGAACAATGGGCGTTTCTTGATCAGATGTTTTTATCAAACACTCGCCGGTTCATGAGGATTTTAACTAAGTTGAACAAGATGAAACCTGTGGATAAACCTGTGGACGTGGTTAGCGCAATTGCTACCTTCAAGAGCATGATGCAGGAGGTAGAAGCCATCGTTGGTTCTGCAGCTAAGGATTACAATCACCTAACTCTTATTCATATTTTTAAAGACAAGTGCCCTGAAAATTTAAGAGACAAAATTATGATGGAGCTAGGTAGCATGAACCAACCAAACATCCAGAAGATTGTAGAACTGCTGGAGAGGACCAGGGGTGCCATGTTGGCCGGTGATATGTCCTATGACAATGGCGCCGGCAAGAGAAATCGTGATAGAGCTGCCGCCGCGCAAGTGTCTGGCCGCAGTGACAATGAGAATGGAAAGGCTGGAAAGGACAAGGCTTCCAAGTGGAACAGTGCATGTCCTGTTGAAAATTGCGAGGATAAACATCCTATTTTCCGTTGTCCCACATTTAAGAAGATGGATGTTGTTGACCGAAAAAAAGTTGTCCAGCAGAATAAGTTGTGTGAACTCTGCTTGTGTGATGGTCATACTGCTGACAATTGTAATAAATCGGATAAGCTTGGTGTCTGTGGCACCAATAATTGCGACGGTTATCATAGTCGTATGTTGCATGAGGCTAGTGCTAGTGTGAATACAGTCTACAAATCAAGTTCTGCGCCTAGCACCTGTACCTTCCTGCTGCAAATAGTTCCAGTTGTAGCACCTGGCGGCGGCGCCTGCCATGCCGCCGTCATGTTTGATTCGGGTTCGAGTCTACCACTTATATCTGAGAAGATGTCCCACAAGTTGAAGCTGAAATCTACCGGCAGATATACAAACATTTCTGTTGCGGACGGTAGAGAATCATCCTGCCGCAATGTGGTGTTCTATCTGAAGGACAGGGATGGTAACTTGAGAGAATTTGAGGCAGCTGTTATGCCTAACCTCGGAGGTGGCAACGAGATGCGCTCGGTCCATCCGGAAACCGCCGCCGAAATATTTAAGATGCCGCCAGAAAGATTTACATATATTAGTGGAGGCTTAGATATCATCATTGGAAATACACATCCTGACGTGTTTCCATCAACCTACCAGAAAGTGGGCCAGTCTATGTTGTGGCGAACCATTTTTGGTAGTGGTTTTATCTGTACAAGTGCTGACTATGGAGCTGGTCAGCAGAAATCTGCGTTTAAAGCTGCCGTAGCTGTTGATAATGAACCGGTTGGTACTACCGTAGCTGTTGATAATGAGCTGGTTGGTACTGCCGTAGCTGTTGATAATGAACCGGTTGGATCTGCTGTAGCTGCTATTATTGAACCTGTTGGTTCTGCTTGTAACGCTGCTGATGAACTTTTTGGTTCTGCTAGTGCCGCAGCCGTTGACAACATGGCTATGGCGGGTGTTGCCGTGGCTAATATTGATAATGATGTTAGTTGTGCTGCAGTTATTCCTGATGATATTGGTAACGATACTGTAGCCGTTGAGAATATTGTTACGGCGGGTATTGAGCCGCTGAATGATTCGGTTCCAGCCGGACAAAAGCCGACGGGAGTTTCGGTTCCGGCTGGACAAGAGCCGATCAGAGTTTTGGTTCCAGCTGGGCAAGAGCCAATAAGAAATTCGGTTCTGGCCGGACAAGAGCCGACGGGAGTTTCGGTTCCGGCCGGACAAAAGCCGGTAGATGATTCTAAATTTTATGACAGTCACACTTTTATTACTTGCCCTGGTGCTGTCATGGATCAAGAATCGACTTGGCTGCTGCCAACCTTGCCGCCCGACACAGGGTAAGAGGCCTGCAAATGGCGGGTGGAAATATGGCGGGTGTTGCCGCCAGAAAGTCATTGAAAAATTTCAAACCACACATATCTAATCTACAACATAAACTATTTATGTGAAAATGATCTTTAAAGAAAAAATATTACAAGTTATATATTAAGCTTGTGAAGGGAACCTAAAAAGGTTCTGCAAAGAATAAGTATTCATTATTCAACTAATTTTATTGTTCATATTTAAGCACAAAAATTCTACAAAATTGTTTAGACTCTTAAAGCAGATTTTAAAAGATTTTGTTTCTTTAAGTATGATTTTGAAAAGCAAAAGTTTGTGTGTATTAACTACCAAATGATTTTGCAGATTGCAGATTTTTTTTAGATTGAGAAAAATAGATTTTTTAAGAATTATTTTTCGAGGTATTTTTTTCATGGTTCACGTTTGCTTAAAAAAATGTTATTTCTCAGATTCTCGTATGAGATAATGCATTAAAGTAAAGAACACAACATGTATAATTATTATGATAATGTTTAAAATATTTCTTATTATTATTTTAAAAAGATTATCGCAAAAAATCAAGATATTTGTTTTAATTTGTAAGCAAATAAAGTTTTTTCTTTCACTCCGGAGGCAAGGATTCCTAATAATCCACGCGTAAAGATTTTTCTTCATTCCGAGAGCAGAGATTCGTAGTAATATATGTACCTAGCGACTTCGGACAATTTTAAACCTTGAGAAAGTATTTTATAGCAATTATTTCCTAGGTACATATATTTTCGTTCATGTTTAAATATAAACTCTATTTTCTATGAGATAAGCATTTATAATAATGAACACGATGTATGATATTATTAAAATATTGATTATTATTTATATGAATATCACAGAATTAATTTAAGATAAACTATGCATATTTTAAATTAACCTTTCCTTCATTTTTATCGCAGATATTAAAATAAAAGCGGTTATTAAAAATTATGATTAATAATTGATTCTTATTTTATGGAAATTGAGATTTTTTTTAGTAAAATAGCCACATTTTTCATATGCCTATTTTTATGCCTAAAATAAGAATCAAGCGAAATGCGATTAATTTTTATTCTATTTCATATGCTCAAATTTAATTTTATTGAGTTTAATTTCTTTTCAAAAGTACAATTCATTATAAAACTTACCTGAAAAGTTTACCAAAAAGGAATAAATGTGTCGAGGTTGCGTGATTCGATATTTATTCTAAGAAAAAAATCAAGTATTTTTTAGCAGATTTTTTTGAATTATATATGAAATTCAATCAAGTAAAACATTTTTATTCAGATCAAGGAATGATTGAAAATTCATATTTAAAGTTTCATATTTCTTTTACAAAGAAAAATTGGTATTTTTTTTCATAATTTTGATGAAAATTCTAACAAAAATAATATTATTATTTTGCTATTCTTTAAGTATTAAAAAGTTTTATTGTTGATTAAGATATTACAGTTCTTATTCATTAAGTTTGAAAAACTTTCTGCCCAAGGATTTTGAAACATTTTTTCTTACTACTCTTTTTGATGCTTAACAAATTTAGTTTTAAGTACCTATAAATCTTAATTTTCTTGTCTAAGATTTATTTCGTTTTATTTTACCATTATTGTTTACATTTCGACCTGATTTCGTAGGTACTTATTGATTTATTAATAATGATTTATTACCTATTGATTATGAAATGATTATTATTTAGTATAAGTTGTTATATTTACAACATCATGATTAATAGGATTATCCATTTTAGGATTTGTGTATGTGATCTTGTGATTGTCATGTGCATGGAATGTTGTATGGTACAAACCAATCCCCATCCTTCTATCCTAAAATGTGAGGTATTATGAGTCCTAGTGAGGAGTATAATATTGTGTATGCATTTCACGGGGTTTCATTTAGTTAGGAGCAAAATTGTCATGTTTTCGGGATGTGGCCATTCTCATGTGATTATGGTGAGTTGAGTTTAGTGAGAAATGTTGCTAATGCTCAGCGCGAAAAAAACCTTGAATCTCGTTAAGGAAGTTAATTTGACTTTCAAACGGGGGGTGTGTCTTAACCTCTTTTCGAGGAAGCTTTGTGTTTATCAAGCTCAAAATAAATTCCTTATCATTAATCCTAGAATTAAGCGCAAATGTCGTCTTTTTTGACTTTCCCTTCATAAAGTGACGCAGCATGGATTGTTTATATGCGCCCACGTTTTTTCACTTTTGAATGAGACATGTGTGTGTGAAGATTTCGGAGAACAAAATTGGGCCTATCATTGGTCTCATTGAGTGTGAACTACCCTAGTATATCAGGGATTTGAAACCATAAGAGCTTCAGGTAGAATTTGTTAATTTGATTAAGAAGTATGGTGTATAGGACGATTATATGTAGTTTTAAAAAAAGGCTTTAGCCAGCTAAGCATGAAACTTAATTATGATTAATATATGTTTTAGTAATTTTTATGTGCCTTATTGTTGCATTTAACAATGATTTATTAAACCAAATAATTTTCCTTTAAAAGCCAAAGTTTCCAAAGATTCTTTAACCATAAGAAAAGAAAAAGATTTTTTTTAGTGCTCAAAGTTTTAAGATAACGAATAATATTTTATTCTGTTTATTAATTGATCTTGTAATTTCAGGTCTTTTGAAATAATTTCATCAATAAATCTATATTCAAACCTGCTGTTGAAACTTGATGGTTCCTGGTATTGGGGGTTTGTATGTTCGCCAACTGATCTCGTGAACTTCCCGCTCATTCGGAAGTCAAGCTCAACCAAAGTGTCATGGTTGAGACATTGTTATTAAATATATAAATTGAAAATTACTTGAATATCTTTATGACTTGGAGTCCCACTGCCAAAATAGTAGGATGTGTTTGTGTCTGTCTATATGAATTTTTAGCAATTTTCTAATAGATCTATGTAAAAAAGTCATTTGCAAACTAATAATATTATCATGTATCTAAGGATAAGATAATGGACGATAGATTGATGTACATCTCAAATAATCTCCCAAATCATTTTGTTTACACGTTTGACAGCTATTTTATAATATCATATGAATATCAAAGTCCCCAAAGTTATTAAGCCAACATGTTTTAGATCGTATTAACAAAACTTTGAAACCAGTAAAATTTACATTCCAATGTTCACTCCCTCTTTGGCAATGATTAAAAACAAGGATGACAACATCCATAAAAGCGAAGATTTGAAACGGAAGGTCAAACGAATATTAACACTGCACTGTCAGATTATTTATGAATGTAATTTTAACAGTCGGAACCAAATTGTAAGTAAATTTAAAAAAAACTGCTTAAATACAGGATAATGTTAATGACATAGTTACATGTCTAGTACTTCATTGTAGAGATGCTTCGCTTATAAAATTTTACATTGTCGTTTTATGAATCAGTATTCAAAAAATCAGATCAATCGGATTATTATATCACATAAAAATTTGTTGTTAAAAAAGATAAAAATCAACATGTTCAAAATTGACGTACGGACATTCTAGTAAAGATAATTCATTATAGAGTTGCTACGCTTTCTAAATCGTACCTAACTACAACAGGAATCACCATGCAAAGTTTGAAATCGATAGTTCTAACATACCTAAATTAACGAAAAAAGCTATCCGTTCCGGACGTACGGACCGACCCTAATTATAAAAAGGATCGCTTTTAATAATCCTAAATAAATCGGAGTCAATATATAGAAGGGAAATTACCCAATAAACATAATAAAACAAAAAGTCCTTGTAAACAAATATCATTATGATTTTAAAACAAGGATTAACAATAAAAGGGAATTTTAATAAATAATACAGACCAAAGAACATTAATGAATATAGAACAATGCATTTAATATTTAGAGATATTTTGCTTTTAATATGACAATGGACAACAAGCTATAAAAATTGGAAAGAATTTTAATGAATATAATAGATTTGAAATCTGCATAAAATTTTAAGGATTTTTTATATAATTCATTATTTAAAAGCGCAAATCCAATTTAAGTTAGTAAATTTTGACCAATAGGATAGGTGGATTGGAAACTACCTGCGCTCTAATTGGTTTAATGATGTACGTCACTTAAGCTTCTCCAATCAGGGCGCAGATAGTTTTCAATCCACCAATCACAGATGTCAAAATTATTTAACTTGATTTATATTTACGCTTATAGATAAAGAATTATACAAAAAACGAATTTTATAAAAAAATCCTTAAAATATGCAGATTTCAAATCTATTATATTCATTAAAATTCTTTCCAATTTTTATAGCTTAATGGACAAGTTGTTCCGTTAAGGATTATAGAGTTCCTACGCTTTTAAAATAAAATTTTACAATAATCTTTATGTTAAGTTTGTAATCGATAAGACAATTCTAACATGCTTAAATTAACAATATAAGTTATCCTTTACGGACGGACCGGCCCTTTTTATATAAAAGCTTCCTTTTTAAAAAGTGACGACGATAAAGTACAAGCTGTTGTGCGTTTTATATGCCAGACAATTTGACAAAATAGTATCATGTGATTCTTGTACATATCTAATATATGCTCAAAAAAATGTTTATTATCCTAGATGCCCAATTAGACAGAAATCCGTCCATCTTGAAGTAGAATTACTAGCAGACAAAGAACTATGTTAATATTTATTTCAGTGAGGCTTCGAAAACTATTAGTATCCGGTGGATTAGAACCGGTTCTCAGCCAGACTGACAAATATGTATAGCATTGAATTACAGAAATTTTCCACGAATATTGAAATAAAAATCATGAAATTAAAGCCAGGTTTTACCCAGGACCTTTGTTATTACAAGCAACTTTTTGACATATAAAATTATATATGTTTTTTTTGACATATAAAAGAATACATATCTTATTTCATATGGAAGAATTGAATAAAAACCTTCTGTGTCTTTATCAGCAATAATATTGGCGGATTGTTCCTGCAATTGGCTGATTTATTGATTATGTATCTAGAAGTACTAAATCTATTATATCAAATATATGTTCTGGGAGCATATGTCTTAATAAGCCTAAACTACCACACTCAAGGGGGGGGGGAGGGAAGCGGAAAAAAATAAATATTAATAAGATCTGAAAACAAAATTAAATTAGTACATTTTCACAGATTTGAGATAACGTTTTGTTTTTGTTGATTTTTAGTGAGATAGTTCATTATAATATATGTATGCATCATGCATGTATAATGTATAGTGATTTAAATTATTAAAAGCGAAGTTTTGTCACATTTATAGTCGGTACATGCCAGATACCTCTTGTTTTTAAAATTGGGGATTTTAAACTTCTCCAACCAATTTCAAACTTGACATTATGAATACAGTAGCGTAGCACCTCTTTAATCAATCCCAGTAAGATTTTACGACCTTACATCTGCCCCCCAAACATTATTTGAGATTTTTTATTTGGCTTGTTGTTATACCTTATTCCTGTATTGGAATATAGATTCCAGGGGCCTTTAGGTATAATGTTATAAGCGAAGCATCTTTATAATCAATTCTTAAAATGGAAATATGTCCATTTTAGAACAAAATATCACGTAATTTATGTTCAAATCTCTAAATATTAAGCGATTTTATTAAATTTTATATTAATTCTAATTTATGCGACTTTCTTCATTTATTACTTATGAATGTTGTCATCCTAGTTTTTGACGAACCTTTATTGTTTTGTAGAAATGAAGATTTAAAAAGAATGTTGAAAATTTTATAAATTAATTTTAATCGCAATAACAAAATAAAATAAAGAAGAAAATGGTACTCACAGGAGCTAGATCCTTATCCGCAGGTAGTATCTTTCGGCATTTCTTTTTATTCAGGGAGGAAGGGGACATTGGCAGAGAGAGAGGGCACAATCGGCTGTTCATTATACTAGTCATCAAAGTTTTATAATAACACTTCAAACGTTTCAACCATTAATTTTAATCTACAGAAGGGGTAATTTTGTGTGTCATCATTAGGGATGTACATCAATTTATTTGCCATTGTCTATCCCTTTAGATTCCTGGGACAATGGCCTAAAAAATTATAATGATACAAGAGTTTTGTAATATCATTACTTACTTTCATTCGTTGATTTTTATAAATTAGGGAAATATTATTAAATCTCGATTAGTTGGTACAAATTAGTAGTGTCTAAACTATTCTAGGTAACAAAAGGGGTAAATTAGTTGTGTCATAATTGGGGGTTTTTAGAGAAACCAAGAAGTAGCTTATAGTTTCTGATATAAAATGACGTCATACAATACAAATGACCAATAATAGGCCAGTATACATTTTTATTGACCATTAGTAAAATGTATTGTATACTGGCCTATCATTAGTCATTTGTATTGTATGATGTCATTTTTTATTAGGCAAAATAAGCTGCTGCAGAAAATAACCAATGTAATTGATATACATACAACCAAATATGTAATTTTTGATGGTTTGACTTAAACTTAGCATTTAACAAACAAAATTATGTTGAACATTGCCCCGCCGCTGTTTTAACATTAATTTTATCAACCCCTTAAACCAAAATCTAGGGGGGGGGGGGTGAGCTCCAAAGGGTTGTATTACAGACAAGAAGAAGGGTGTATTTTTAATTTTAGGAGGGTTGATTCACCCCTCTAGGTGTCCACCAACTCACTTAAACGTTAAATAAGTGTCCCTGAATTGGTAAGCGCACAATTTTTTTTCATCCCCCTTAAATTTAAAGGGGGTGTTGCGTTTTTTGCTCGACACTCCCCTTGGTTGTAGTAGGGGGATGTAAATCCTTTTACAGAAAGGTTTATCCTACCCATAGACGTCCAAGGGGGGGGGGGGTAAACAAAATTTACCCCTGCCTACAGATTTAACGGGGGGGGTAAAAATTTTGTGGGGGGTAAAAATATCTGCGGCGCGCTTCGCGCGCCATTTTACCCCCCCCCCCAAAAGCAAATTATCCCCCCTTAAAAAAATTTAACCCCCCCCCCCAAAAAAAAGCTTGGACGCCCCTGATCCTACCCCTTATTTTTTGCTAGGGTGTCGCACGCCGCTGATTGTACAACATACCAGTGCATGCTCTTCGTCTCCCTTCTTTCCAATTTTGAAAATTTATAACAAAGTCTAAATCATCATGGCAAATTTTACTCTTTCTATTATCTTGACTCTTGGCCTTTTAAAGTACAAATTGCAACTAATCTGCAAAATCGTATTTAACCCTTAACGGTCGGCGACATTAATCGTATGTGTCATACCCATATTAAAAGCCACTCAGTTATAGCCCTATATCTTTCACACACAGAAAATGAGATAAAAACCTGATGGATAAGGGACGTTCAACGGCCAACCCCCCTCCCCGACCTAAAGGGTTAATTCGGATTTTGCAAAAATATGTTCGAATTGTTAAATTTGATTTATATTATTATTGTAAACAGAAAGAAATGGGACATAGGCCTGTAAATTCAACTGAGACTTAAAGTTAACGCGTTCTCTCATTCGTTGACCTATAACTTTTGTGCTTTGTTTTCATTTGTTATTGTTTGTTACCAACTAGCTGTGTTCCTTAATAATTTTAAATGACAGAAGTGGTAATTTTGTCAAGCATAATTAGGCAATTAACCGTCCTTCTGTCTTATCCCTTTAGATCCCTAAATGTAACTTTAATTCAGACAAAGTTTTGTTTTTTATTACTTTAGGTTGGGTTATATTTGGTACTGGAAATCCCAGCAGAGTTGGGCCCCAACTTTTTTTTCAATTTATTAACCAAACAATTTAAAAGGTACTATCTAAAAAGATATTTTTTCCACACAAAAATATTCCATGATCTAGTGATGATGTAAGCATGTGAATGCGTTTGTTGCTAAGCTAAAATGAAACTATAACTATAGAAAATACTTATCCAAAGTTTGAATAACTTCTCCAAAGCCTAATAATCCTTATAATAAAGTAAACAGATGCTTGTTTGTGCCGAAGGATCTCTCTAACAGCTGAACCAATCAGGTTCTTCTCATAGGTCCCGGGAAGGTATATAACTATTTTGGGGGAGTGTTCCACCACCCTACCAAGAGAAATCGCTCCTATAAAAAGAAATTACCCCCCACCCTATAGATAATATTATTACATTTTTTCATCTAAAGTTAAAAATGGGGGGTGGGGGTAGTAAAATAAAAGGTATCCAAAAATAAGGTTTTTTTTCAGCTAGCCATAAACCTTTGGATCCAACTTTTCAATTATCGATTATTTTATGACATAATTACAAAAAATTCCATCATATCTTGTAATTTTCCTTTTTAAAGCACGAATAAGTGCCTAAGTTGCATAGAAACTTGTTGCGTGTTATAAATGCATTCACACTTTTCAATAATTTGTTTACAATTTACATATATCTGTATGCTTGTTTATGTTAATTAGTTCTCACTAGTTATTAGCAGAGAGGGAGGGCACAGTGGGCTCTTACTTACACCAGTACCCAAAGTTTTATAATTTTGTTTTCTTAGTCGTTGGCTCAACAACTTTACGGACTTTTATTGAATCTACAGAAGGGATAATTTTGTGTATAATCATTGGGGATATTAAGAGATAAGACAATGGACGATCAATTGATATACATCCCCAATGATATGATAATCGATAAAACAATCCTTCAGTATAAGTATAAAAATTATTTCTTATAGATTTGGAACACTAGGTACAAGTTTTTGTGCTAACGAATAAGATAACGTGGTTTAAAATCTATGGGTATATGTGTAATTAACAGTACATATCCCCTCCCTACCTGGCAAAATTCGGCATCCGCTGGTTTTTTTTATCGACAAGCCAGCCGCCAAAACAAATCCGCAAACGGATGCTACAGAAAATATACAATTCGCTGTCAAGCTGCTGTTCATTCTAGCCGCTATTTTTATACTAATCCGCAGCTGTCTGACCATAATTACCACTTCTGTATATTGAGTTTAGAGGTTGAAACGTTTGAACACTCAACTTAATGAGCTAACCGATCCCCAAGTCCCCAAAGTTGTTAAGCCAACCAATACGAAAACGTTATTATAAAACTTTGGGGACTAGTGTAATAAACACCCCAAAGTCCCCTTCCTCCATGAGAATTATGAGTCAAAAACAGAAAAAAATTCCACGTATAGATGTACTATACCAGTTATTTCAGGATTATTTACTTATGAAGTTGATATTATACATATTTTATTTATATGCAACTATTCGGCATGGAGATTAGTGCAATAGTTCAAAAGGCATTTACATTATTATAAACAATCACCTTAAGAATCAAATAAACAAGGATGACAGCATTTATAATAGCAAAGCTTTCCAGACAGACTAATTCCTCCAAGATAATTTGTCATGGAAAATAATTACAACCCCCCTCACCTCCCAAATAAATTTTGACTTAATTTTAAAAATGGAGGGTAGAAGTTCCCCCTCTTGTAATTGCCCATTAAGAAATCTAGGGGCGTAGCTGCTTACTAATGACTGGAATTAATAAAAATCATAAAATAAATTAGTTTTGGTTGCGTACTTATGGGGGCTTGGATGCGTTATTTGTTTTGCGTAATAATTTAGTCACACTTATACTAAATCATTTTTAATCATTAGGAAAAAAAATTTAATAAATGGAAAAAGATCGGAGCTGGATCTTTAAATCATTTAGTTGTGAGCCAGATCGAGGTGAGCCGACCCGATCTGGCTGACCACTAAAATGATTTAAAGATCCAGCTCGGCATATATGTATATTATATAATATTATCATAATTATAATTTATTTATGATTTTTTCTAGTAAGATGAATAAATCATTTAAAACACAATTCTGCCTCAGTGAGGTTTAAAGAATAAGACCCTGCAATATACAAGATTAACCATTAAAGATCAAACTTATTGGCAGAAAAGTTTAGACACTGAAAAGTTTTAATATATGCAACTCATTCAAGATTTAAGCCAACGAATGTAAAACTTTTGGTATTTACTAGTACAATTTACAGGTCTAAGAATAATAAATATAGAATACATAAATATAGGTTGCTAATATCTAGTATCTACCTCATTTATAAGGTCACTTTGTTCATCCAGTAAGAAGGGAGGGGGAATCGTTAATTAGCCCGCTGCGTGTTTCACTTTTTTAAGAAAATGAAATCGGTAAGATCTAAGTAATAATATATCCAATCAGCTGCTGTAGTCAAACCAACCAATTTGTTAACCAGCCGGGCCCTTAAAAAAACAGTAGACTGCAGGTCGAGCCTTTTTTTGTTTTACCTTTATAATAAACTATTATTTTTTAAGGAGAGGAAGAGAAAATTCTTACTACAATACACCAGGAGGTAATAGTTATTTATCTCATTGTTTTATAAACAGCTTTCCGCGGATATTAAAATAAGATATTTAAGATTAAAACAATTTTTGTTAGCCCCAAGGAGCCGAAGGACGGGACTAACAAAATTGGTATTAATTTAATGATTTTTATTTTAACATTCGTGGAAAACTGTTTATAATACAATATTATACAGGATTTTTCAGTATGGCTGAGAACTGGTTCTAATCTAGCAGATATTAATCGGTTTCAAAGCAATAATGGAAATCATAATTATTTTATATTAATCTACCAGAAATGCCCCTAGAGGAATCTACTGGACTTTTAACCCTTAGCGTTGAACGCCCACCCCCCCCCCCCCCCTCCGAATTTTTTTATCTCATTTTCTGTGTGTTAAAGATAAAGAGCCCAAACTGCATGACTTTTTAAGTATGGGTATGATACATAACTGAGTTGGAATTTTTTGAATATCTCCATCCTGGCGGGCACAGGATGCCATCGAACCTGGCAGGGTCATCCAGATAAAGAGCATAAATATTTTTTAGACTTAAACAAAGTATTTTATCTTACCAAAATACTAAAATATTCTCTAGAAGTACCTCATAATATTAAATACAGGTGTTCAAGTCAATTTCAGGTTCCAGATATGATCCTGCAGTTCCTGATCCGCTAGGTCTACAGAAATCTTTAAAAGGCTCCTGTGGCCGCAATTTTTTTCTTAGAGACTTCAAATCTTAAACATTAGCTTTTCTTACATGTCTACATATCATCTTACAATTTCATAAAGATCCGCCGCCGTTTTCCCGCCGACCGCCGACTGCAGCTGCCAAGTACAGCTGCGGCCTTTGAAATTTATATTTTGATATTTCTTATATAAAATTGACATAAAGATAAACATTTTCTGAGGAAAAACTTTTTTTTTTTGCTTCAAAAATAAGAAAATTACAGCTGTTTGAAATTTTTAAGCAAAAAAGGACCTAAAAACAAAGGTTGTTAAATAAAAGGGTGAAGGAAGCGAAAATTGACTTTAACTTACTTAAGGTCGGAAATTCATTATCAAACAGCGGACTTCAACAAAAAAAAAATAGCCCTCTAGCTCTAATAGGAACTGAGATTAAGGTGCTCAATGGGCCCGACTGTTAAGGGTTAAAGAAGATGTGGGGAGGGGGTGAAACGTTCACAGTTAATTTTAGTTTAAGTATTTGTTTTCGAATTATAGAGTGTTGCATACGCTTGTAACTTGTTGTATCTAACCCTCTTGATTTTATTTTTCCGGGTGGGGGGGGGGGATGGATACACCCTACATTCTGCACGCCTCTTGTAGTCATTCTTGCATATTTCAACTCATCCTTAATATAAAGTCATTAAAGTTATCCGATCAATCAAAGGATAATCAATCAGGGAGGGAGAGGACATTGGGCTGTTTATTACACTAGTCTCCAAGGTTTTATAATAACGTTTTCTTATTTGTTAGCTTAACAACTTTGGGGTCTTTTATTGAATTTTGATTGGTTGGTTCAACAAGTTGAGTGATTTCACTCATTAATTGTGAACATCATTATGGATGTACATAAATATATCGTCCATTGTCTAATCCCTTCAGATCCCTGATAATTAATACAATGAAAAAAAGTTAATTTAATAATTCTCTAATATTGATAATTAATATAAATTTTATCTATAAATTTCAGATCTAAATGTACATTTTTTTCATTTATTTGATATAATCAATAAGAAAATAAACGATAAAATGATGTATGTAAACTAGAGATGAATAATTTTGTTTCTCGTATTCATTCGAATCCGGTGGATAGGAACCGGTTCTCATCCATACGAAAAAACTATGTCTAGCATCGTATTATATCCAGTTTTCTACGAATATAGAAATGTACAATCATAAGATTAAAACTAGTTTTTTTAGCCCCGAGGTGCCGGAGTACATTCTATATAATTGTACATTCTATATCCGCGGAAAGCCGTTTATAATACAATACGAGAAATAACTATTATCATCGACGTGGATGTATATCAATTAATTGACCATTGTCTTATCCCTTTACATCCCTGTAGGCAACCTTAGACAGAATTAAAAATAAGAATAAAAGACAATTAATAACTTTTTAAAGGTCGTTAGGTACAGTTCCATAAAAATGACGTCATACTATACAAATGACCAACGGTAGGCCTATGCACAGACTAAATCATTAATGTCAGGCCAGTATATATTTTGATTGACCAATGGCCAGTTTGACGTCATTTTTTATAGGAACTATAAAAAGCTTCAATTGAATAATGGCCAGTATGATGTCATATAAAAAGCTACAATTTTGTTCCAGGTTGAAGAAAATGAGGAAGTCGAAGAAGAAATTCAGGAAACAAAAATTTTCTAAAATTCCATTCTTTCAGATATTTCATTGTTTTTTATTTCTCGAAAAATATATTGATTACCGTATCATAGAAAAATAGTAAGCAAAACCATTAATAGTTATTTCTTGCATCGTATTATAAACAGATTTCCGTGGATGCCGGAGGCTAAAAAAACTGTTTTTAATCTTGTTATTGGACAATTTATATCCGCGGAAAACTGGATATAATACGACGCTAGACATAGTTTTTTTTCGTATGAATGAGAACCGGTTCTAATCCACCGGATATTAATTAATACGAAAAAAATTAAAATTAAAGTACATATGTATATTTTAAACATAGGTGGATCAATTATCTGTATGAGATTTCAGCAATTTTCTTTAACTAGATTTTTAAAACTTTGTAGATAAACTTGCAAATATATAACACTCAAAGTTTTAAAATGAAAAAAGAGTCCTTGATCAGTGATGTGGAGACAGTTTTTGGGAGCAGTCTTTTTTTAAAGCAAAGCTTTCCTATAATTAGGGTCGGTCCGTACGTACTTCCGTAACGGACAGCTCTTAACGTTAATTTAGGCATGTTAGAATTGTCCTATCGATTTTAATTTGGTATGGTAATTTTTGTATTCGTTCCCGAGCCCAAAGTTAAATTGGTCATTACTTTGTGCGGGTCAGGTTTTTTCTAGGGAAGGATTGTTAGCCCCACCCAAACCCCCTAGACTGGGGGAAGTGACCAGAATTCAGTCTGGCATCTACCCTGGGACCTTTCCAGCACAGTAGGACTCTTCTGGTGTAGCTCCCAGGGTCATTGATGCACGGTGCAGGATGGACGGCGTGCACGTACCTGGTCTCCCATCCCAATTTTTGTATTAGTTAGGTACAATTTAGAAAGCGTAGCAACTATATATTTGTTACCAGAATGCCCTTACGTCTATTTAAAACATGTTGTTTTTGAGCATTTTTGACCAAATGTAATAATATAATCTTATTTATCTGATTCAAAATACTGATTCCTATTACAATAAGGTACAATATTATAAGCAAAGCATCTCTATAAGTAAGTCCTAAAAATGTAATGATGTTCCTAAACGTTATCCTTTAATTAAGGAGTTTTGCAACAAATTTACTTATACTAATTCATATTCTGCTTATTTAGTTATGACACTCTGCAAGTGTTAATGTTTGTTTGTCCTATCGTTTCAGAGCTTCACTTTAGTGGATGTTGTCTTCCTTGTTTTGGCTGGATCTAGAGCCGGGTCTTTGCCGGTCAAAAAAAACGGCAATTACTCATCTCTGACTCTATTAGTGTCTAAAAAATTCGGCTCCACATTGCTGTCACTGAGGCAATCTTGTATGTTTAAAGTTTTGTTTATGTGTACAGGAAAGTTTGAAAGGATGGTTGGTGGTAATTGCATCATTTCTTTCTATAGCTCTTCTTGATGGGGTTGGATATACTACAGGTATACTAATCATAGGACACTCACAGAGTTGGATATACTACAGGTATACTAATCATAGGACACTCACAGGGTTGGATATACTACAGGTATACTAATCATAGGACACTCACAGAGTTGGATATACTACAAGTATACTAATCATAGGACACTCACAGAGTTGGATATACTACAGGTATACTAATCATAGGACACTCACAGAGTTGGATATACTACAAGTATACTAATCATAGGACACTCACAGGGTTGGATATACTACAGGTATACTAATCATAGGACACTCACAGAGTTGGATATACTACAGGTATACTAATCATAGGACACTCACAGGGTTGGATATACTACAGGTATACTAATCATAGGACACTCACAGAGTTGGATATACTACAGGTATACTAATCATAGGACACTCTCAGAGTTAGAAATACAACAGGTATACTAATCATGGGACACTCACAGGGTTGGATATACTACAGGTATACTAATCATAGGACACTCACAGAGTTGGATATACTACAGGTATACTAATCATAGGACACTCTCAGAGTTAGAAATACAACAGGTATACTAATCATGGGACACTCACAGGATTGGATATACTACAGGTATACTAATCATAGGACACTCACAGGGTTGGATATACTACAGGTATACTAATCATAGGACACTCACAGAGTTGGATATACTACAGGTATACTAATCATGGGACACTCACAGGATTGGATATACTACAGGTATACTAATCATAGGACTCTCACAGAGTTGGATATACTACAGGTATACTAATCATAGGACACTCACAGAGTTGGAT
Source organism: Acartia tonsa (assembly GCF_053477335.1). Taxonomy (NCBI): domain Eukaryota; kingdom Metazoa; phylum Arthropoda; class Copepoda; order Calanoida; family Acartiidae; genus Acartia; species Acartia tonsa. The sequence continues at coordinate 55,618,182 of NC_137261.1, forward strand.
ATACTACAAGTATACTAATCATAGGACACTCACAGAGTTGGATATACTACAGGTATACTAATCATAGGACACTCACAGAGTTGGATATACTACAAGTATACTAATCATAGGACACTCACAGAGTTGGATATACTACAGGTATACTAATCATAGGACACTCACAGAGTTGGATATACTACAAGTATACTAATCATAGGACACTCACAAGGTTGGATATACTACAGGTATACTAATCATAGGACACTCACAGAGTTGGATATACTACAAGTATACTAATCATAGGACACTCACAGAGTTGGATATACTACAGGTATACTAATCATAGGACACTCACAGAGTTGGATATACTACAAGTATACTAATCATAGGACACTCACAGAGTTGGATATACTACAAGTATACTAATCATAGGACACTCACAGAGTTGGATATACTACAGGTATACTAATCATAGGACACTCACAGAGTTGGATATACTACAAGTATACTAATCATAGGACACTCACAGAGTTGGATATACTACAGGTATACTAATCATAGGACACTCAAAGAGTTGGATATACTACAAGTATACTAATCATAGGACACTCACAAGGTTGGATATACTACAGGTATACTAATCATAGGACACTCACAGAGTTGGATATACTACAAGTATACTAATCATAGGACACTCACAGAGTTGGATATACTACAGGTATACTAATCATAGGACACTCACAGAGTTGGATATACTACAAGTATACTAATCATAGGACACTCACAGAGTTGGATATACTACAGATATATTAATCATAGGACACTCACAGGGTTGGATATACTACAGGTATACTAATCATAGGACACTTATTTAATATAAGATAAAATAAAGATAACTGTATCCCTTTAAAACCTTATTTTCCCGATGCAAAAACTCTCACATCATGTTGATCAATTTTAAATTGATTAATGTTTTCTGCAGGAATGTAGGCGACATTGGACTGTAAATTATACTGGTTCCTAAAGTTATATAAAAAAACTTTGGGGACTTTTATTGAAAAATATTAACACAATATTGTAGGAAAACAGTGTATAGTGTCCGATAAAAAATGGCGTCATACAATACAAGTGACCAATGAGAGGCCAGTATACAATTTTCATTGGTCAATTACAATTTATACTGGCCTGTCATTTGTAATGTATGACGTCTTTTTTTATTAAACACTATACGCTGTTTCTATTGTAGGTATTCTGCAGAATTCCATGGTGACAGAGTTAGGATCAAACAAGGCAGAAATTGCCTTTTCTGGCAGTCTGCAGGTTTGTTAATCTTTTCAAGAAGATGCACATGACCATTGCATTGTTGGGTAGGTGATTGGTTTGATTCTCGGCCCAAACCGCGATATAACTAAAGAAGCTAAAAGTTGTTTTCAACAATCCCATGTTTGATACATAATAGAGTTAGAAACCTGGTTAAGATGTTTATAGAAAGGTCTATAGTATACATGCCTCTTCAAAAGCTCTTAACATTATGGGGTCTATCTCCAAGATTTCATGTCATTAGGTAGGACGGTTCAAATAGTGAGCAATTTTTTTTCAACACACTTTATGTATGCTCTAATATAGGTTGGTATATACTCTTTATCTGGACCTTTAATTGGCAGAATGGTGACAGAATGGGGCAACAGGAAATTTGACAAAATCATATCTAAAAGTTAAATCATCTAAATCATAATCATTGACTTTTCAAAGCAAACAGGTTTCTTTTGTTGTCATTAATGGGTTCGTGGTGCTAATGATACTATCAGGAAGTGTACATGCATTGAACAATAGACATACTCAAAGAACTACTATTTTAACTCTTTAACAAACAATGATTGTGAATTCAAAGGGTTGGTTGTCTTAATGCACATAATTAAGAAATAGTGACTTTACCTAACCCCTAGCCTGATGGGGCACACTAAAAATCGGACCAGCGTTTTGCAAGATTTTAAGCCTCATGGGATGGACGGGCTCCCCCCAATGGAAAATAGGAAGGGGATAAAGAAAAAATATTTTCGTGTGTTAATAGGGGGGGGGGGGGGTTAGGTTATATTTGGTACATGGTAACACAAAGGGAATTAGCATAAAAAAAAAAATAAAAAAAAACCTTCTATTTTTAAAATAAGGGGGCGAGGTTTCTGTGCTTGCGTGTCTCTTTAAAGGAAAGCACCGATAAGTCATTGAAACTTTTTTCTAGGTTGGTGTGTATTGCCTCTCAGGACCATTTGTGAGCAGATTAATAAATGAATGGGGAAACAGGAAAATATTTAATCATCATCTCACATAATCATTTCAATCATCCACCACAAGGTTGCTTATATCCAAAGTAGCTATATTCAAGAATTTTCAGTTTGGCAATAGGAATTTTGATGAGTGAGTTAAGTTAAATTTAGGTAGGAAAGGGATAATAAATCATACTGGTCTAATTTGTTGGTTATTTGAAACAAGCAGTGCCCAAATTTTTCCACCAATAAATTTAATATACAGAAAGGATAACTCAAATTATAATTACAACAATTTATCATCCATTGTCTTATTCCTTAAGACCCCTTGGTTAGATTAAGTAAGGTTTTGAGTGTTATAGCTATCTTTGTAGCTACTTTTTTTTGTAAAATGCAAAAACTATACCGTTTAAATAAAGTTAAAGACTTTATACTATTTAAGTTTAAAGAAAATTGCACTTCTAAAATTGTAAATCTATGATTATGTGAAAATTACTGCACAGGCCAGTGTGTATAATAGGAGCCTTATTATCTGGAATAGGTATGCTTGGAGCAAGCTTTGGAACTAGGTAATCTATAGTCTATATTATAGAAGCCTTACTATCTGGAATTTAGAGCTAGCTTTGAAACTAGGTAATCTATAGTTTGTATTATAGGAGCCTTAATATCTGGAATAGGTATGCTTGGAGCTAGCTTTAGAACTAGGTAATCTATAGTTTAAATCATATGAGCCTTAGTATTTGGAATAGGTATGCTTGGAGATAGCTTTGGAACTAGGTAATCTATAGTTTATATCATAGAAGTCTAACTATCTAGAATAGGTATGCTTGGAGCCAGCTGTGAAACTAGGTAATCTATAGTTTGTATCATAGGAGCCTTAGTATCTGGAATAGGTATGCTCGGAGCTAGCTTTAGAACTAGGTAATCTATAGTTTGAATCATATGAGCCTTAGTATTTGGAATAGGTATGCTTGGAGCTAGCTTTGGAACTAGGTAATCTATATTTTGTATCATAGGAGCCTTGTTATTTGGAATAGGTATGCTTGGAGCAAGCTTTAGAACTAGGTAATCTATAGTTTGTTTCATAGGAGCATTACTATCTGGAATAGGTATGCTTGGAGTAAGCTTTGGAACTAGGTAATTTATAGTTTGTATAATACGAGACCTACTATCTGGAATAGGTATGCTTGGAGCCAGCTTTGGAACTAGGTAATCTATAGTTTGTATCAGAGGAGCCTTACTATCTGGAATTTAGAGCTAGCTTTGAAACTAGGTAATCTATAGTTTGTATCATACTTACTATCTAGAATAGGTATGATTGGAAATAGCTGTAACTAGGTAATCTATAGTTTGTATCATAGGAGCCTTACTATCTGGAATAGGTATGCTTGGAGCAATCTTTGTAACTAGGTAATCTATAGTTTGTATCATAGGAGCCTTGTTATCTGGAATAGGTGTGTTTGGAGCTAGATTTGGAACTATGTAATCTATAGTTTGTATCAGAGGAGCCTTACTATCTGGAATAGATATGTTTGGAGCTAGATTTGGAACTAGGTAATCTATAGTTTGTATCAGAGGAGCCTTACTATCTGGAATAGATATGTTTGGAGCTAGATTTGGAACTATGTAATCTATAGTTTGTATCAGAGGAGCCTTACTATCTGGAATAGATATGTTTGGAGCTAGATTTGGAACTAGGTAATCTATAGTTTGTATCAGAGGAGCCTTACTATCTGGAATAGGTATGCTTGGAGCCAGCTTTGGAACTAGTTAATCTATAGTTTGTATCATAGGAGTCTAACTATCTGAAATAGGTATGCTTTGAGCTAGATTTGGAACTAGATTATGGACATTATATTTTCCTTAATAACTTTTTTTATAATATTAATATGATCTTGATGCATTTTCATGATAAGAAATATTTTTAGGGTTTCCTAAGTCTTATTTTTTCCTGTATTTCTATGTAAGACTAGCCTCATAAACTTTGGAAAATTCTATCCTATCAATTTTCTAGTTTGGGGTCAGTACTGGTTGGGTACAGTGTGATTTCTGGTGCTGGGTTTGGAATGATGTATCTACCAAGTGTTACTGGCTCTGCACCATTCTTCAGCAAACGAAGATCATTGGCTATGGGTAATTGTTATGTTTTTAAAAAGTATAAATGTTGTTATGTGTGTCTGTCAGTGCAAAAAAAATTTAATTAGTAATAATTAGGAAAATTAAAGAAAGATATATAAAGGTATTTTAAATTATGATTTCCCACTAGTATTTTGTTAAAACCCCTCAGAAATAAACTAAGGAAATGAAATGCTTAAATTCTTCTGTGCTTATTGGCTGGTTCGCCACCACCCCCCCTCCCCCCCTTCCCACTATCAACTTTTATATATAAAAATAATATAGACTAAAACCATACTGGGATCTAATTGATGTTTTTTTTTAAAAAAGAACGCAATAGTTTCTGCTTTAATGAAAATCTTACTATGTATAATTAGATAACCTTATAACAACTGTCTTAAGTCAAATGCAAGACATGAGTTTTGTCCATGGATTATTTTAGAAATAATCATATTGATGTTATTTTAGCTATCTGTTTGTGTGGAAGTGGAGTAGGAACATTTTTGATGGCACCCATCACAGAAGAAATTCTAGACAGGTTTCCTTTAATTATGAAAAGCAAATGTAGTAAATGAGTAAATGTAATAATTAATGGTCAGATTCCCTCAATTTCTTTTGCCAAACATTGATCCCCTCCCCACTCCATATATTTCTAAATAAATTTAGAATAAGTGGTAGGAAGTGGTGTGGTTTTGTTGGAGACTTGTATTTTACTTTGAGTCAGATTATGTTAGGTTTGAGAAAGGTCCCCCCCCCCAAAAAAAAAGGGTTTGACATAATAAAAAAACCACCCTTATTTAAATACTAGGGAAAAGAGATGGGTTCCTGTGCTTTTTGGGCACTTTGAGGGAAAGCACCCAGAAATGACATAGGATATTAAAATATACCAGTACTTTTAGAATTATTATTAAAAAACAAATAAAGTTATGAGAAATTCATAAAATGAAATAGGTAATAATTTTACAAAATTAAATGAATGAAAAGTTAAAATCTTTTGACTTTAATGATTTTAAAAATATTTTAGTCATGGATGGAGATGGGTGATGAGATTCCTGTCAAGTTTATGTTTTATGTGTATATTCTGTGGATTATGTATGTTTCCTAGCCCTAGATCTACCCAGGTAAGATTTGTATCAAGTTTATACTTTAATAGTATATTTTGTGGATTATGGATTTTTTCTAGCCCTAGTTATACCCAGGTAAGATTTGTATAAAGTTTTTGCTTTATGGATATTGTTTGTGTATTTTGTATATTTCCTAGCCCTAGATCTACCCATGTAAGATTTGTATCAAGTTTATGCTTTATGTGTATATTCTGTGGATTATGTATGATTCCTAGCCCTAGATCTACCCAGGTAAGATTTGTATCAAGTTTATGTTTTATGTGTATATTCTGTGGATTATGTATGTTTTGAAGCCCTAGATCTACCCAAGTAAGATTTATATCAAGTTTATACTTTTTAAAAATATTCTATGGATTATGTATGTTTCCTAGCCCTAGATCTACCCAGGTAAGATATGTATCAATTTTATACTTTATGTGTATATTCTGTGGATTATGTATGTTTCCTAGCCCTAGATCTACCCAGGTAAGATTTGTATCAAGTATATGTAAATATTTTGTGGATTATGTAGGTTTCCTTGCCCTAGATCTACCCAGGTATGATTTGTATCAAGTTTATACTTTATGTGTATATTCTGTGGATTATGTATGTTTTCTAGCCCTAGATCTACCCAGGTAAGATTTGTATCAAGTTTATACTTTATGTGTATATTTTGTGGATTATGTAGGTTTCCTAGCCCTAGATCTACTCAGGTATGATTTGTATCAAGTTTATACTTTATGTGTATATTTTGTGGATTATGTATGTTTCCTAGCCCTAGATCTACCCAGGTATGATTTGTATCAAGTTTATGCTTTATGTGAATATTTTGTGGATTATGTATGTTTCCTATCCCTAGATCTACCCAGGTAAGATATGTATCAAGTATATGTGAATATTTTGTGGATTATGTAGGTTTTCTAGCCCTAGCTCTACCCAGGCAAGATATTTGGAGGCCATTTTCTGTCTTAGGAAAAAAACAGCTATTAATTGGACTTTATTTATATTATTTGTCTATTTACAAAAAAAAAGTTGTATATTTTTCCATAATATAAAATAAATGTGTACTTTAATAAAGGTGAATAACCCCATCTTTACTAATCCAGGGATCTAAAGGGATAGGGCAATAGCCGATAAATTGATTTACATCCACAATTATGAAACACAAAGTTACCCCTTCTGTAGATTACAAATAGTGTTTGAAACGTTCTGACACTCAACTTAATGAACCAACTAACCAATCAAAATTTGATATATGTCCCCAAAGTTGTTAAGAAATAGATATTATAAAACTTTGGAGACTAATGTAATAGACAGCCCAATGTCCTCTCCCTCCCTGCTACCAATCACACACAAAATCTTCCAATCAATAATTGCAAATCTATTCCATTTATGGGCGTACGGATGGGGGGTAGTGTAGATATAACTCTGGACAAAATACCCTAGAGGGACTAGATTACTACCTTACTATTTCAGAAACATGTCATTAGTTACAACCCCCTACCCTAGTTAACGCTATCATCTTAAAAATAAAAAAATAAATTGCTAATACAATATGCCCGAAACCCCCTTAATTTTGTACTTATCGAGTCAAACCTAATTTGGTTTTAAAAGAAAAAAACTTATTTTTATTCAAAGTGTATTACTCCAACCCTGCAGGGCTCTTCTAACTATATAACTTTGCCTAACCTAACCTTAAATAAGCATCAAAATATGTCTTGTATAAAATATGCAATATGAGTGAAATAACCCAAATATTTGCGCGCTTCGCGCACCCCCTTTTAAAATTGTTGTGCCTGCTATGATTCTATTCACACACATTCCTTTCTATAATTGATTTTTTTGTCTAAAAAATTTCCCCCAATTTTAAAAGCGAAGCTTTTCTATAATTAGGGTCGATCCGTCCGTCCGTCCGTCCGCCTGGAATGGATATATTTTTTTTCGTTAATTTATGCATGTTAGAATTGTCCTATCAATAGTAAACTTTACATGGTGATTCCTGTAGTAGTTAGGTACGATTTAGAAAGCGCAGCTCTATAATCTTTGCCAGAATGTTCGTACGTACATTTTAAACATGTTGATTTTTAACTTTTTTAACAACAAATATTTATGTGATATTATGATCTGTTCTGATTTTTGGAATACTGATTCCTATGACAACAAAGTACAATGCTATAAGCGGAGCAATATATTAAAGTACTAAACATATAAGTATGTCCTTTAACATTATCCTGTATTTAAGCAGTTTTTATACAAATTTACTTACAATTTTGTTTCGAATGTTATACATTTATATTCTGATTATTTAGTTCTTACACTCTAGATGTAATAATGTTCGTTTGTCCTACCGTTTCAGAGCTTCGCTTTTGTGGATGTTGTTATACTAGTTAATATACTTTTTGTACTCTTTTTATTATAGTAGCGAAGCTATTCTTTAAGTCACTTTGTCTGTCTGTACGTCAATTAAAAGCCTGCTTTTTTTGAGCTTATCCTTATGATCAATAAGTAACTATTCTAAAATTTGTATGTCCGTCACAGGCGAAATGTTATTTGCTCCGCTCCTATAGAAGATAAACGACTATATTTTTTGTGAGACTAAATACCTCTGGCATTGCATTGATTATGAACTGAGGTTTAATTCTGTGCTTCGCTCTTTATTGATGACGTCATCTTTGTTTCTGGTAAGTCTATAAATCAAAATACATAAAATTGTACTTATTTCTTCAGTAGTTTAGAACCTGTAATACCTGATGTCATTTTGACTATAATAACAAATTTATACCGTTTTAATACAAATATACATCTTTATTACATTAAAATTTGATTAACGGCTACGCCCCTAGAGGCCTCTAGCGGAACGTAAAATGTTTTCGTTTCAATCTATTTTAGGATCAACGTTTACCAAAAAATATCTAAAAGACCGATTATATATATTTTTCTCTTGGGAGTTTGGTGGTACTCTCCCCCAAAATAGTTATAAACCTTCTCAGGACCTATTAGAAGCTACACTGTACCGGGGAGAACCGTATCGGTTCAGCGGTTAGCGAGATCCTTTGGGACTCACGGAAAGAGTCAAGTTTAATAATCCAATTTCTTATTTTAGATTTTAAAAGAAAAAGTAAAAAAAAATTTGGGGGGGGATTTTCCATTTTTTTTGGGGGGTTTTGGGTGTCATATCCCCCAAGTAAATAGTTATATACCTTCCCGGGACCTACGAAAAGCTACCCTGTTAAGGTTAAGCGGTTAGCGAGATCCTTCGGTACAAACACACAGACACACAAACTCACAGACATCCTGTTAATTTAGTATAAGGATTATTAGAAAAGATAGCATTAAAGAAATGCATAAAAATTGAACTACTTTTATGTGTAACATCTCTAGGTTTTGATTAAATACAGAATGAAAATAGATAAATCAATTACAGGTCTATTTATAAGAATGGAAAATTTCCAGTTCTTATAAGGATGACAACATCCTTAAAAGCAAAATGAAAAATCTCACAAACGAACATTAACAATAACAACAGATCTATAGTATAGATGTATATACAGACAACTACCTCCCTTTATTTTTCAAAGACCTTTTTTGTCTGCTTGTAAATTAGTTTCTGCTACTTGGCTGTGTTAATATAAGCAACACCATTGGTTGATTTTCAATGACCCAATAGAAAGGTTGCGCAAAGTGGTTGCAATGGAGGGATACAGTTATTTAACCCTTTCTCCCTCTAGTTTTTTACTCTAATAACAAAACTAGAGTGATATAGGGAATCGGGATCTTAAGGGATAAGACAATTTCGGATAGATTAATGTACATTGTACGTACATCCAATTAGAATATGATAAATACAGGATAATCTACATAGCCTTACATATATTTTGGCCTTGAGTACAGAAATGCATTGACTATAATTTTATGTTTTGTAGTCCTAGTAATCCCCTTTCCAAAAAATAGATAGGATACTCTTATTAGTAATCCTTATCCTAAAGTAACAGGATGTTTGTTTGTTTGTCTGTGTGGCTGTGTGTCTGTACCAAAGGATCTCGCTAACCGCTGAACCAAACGGGTTCTCCTTAACAGGGTAGCTTCTCATAGGTCCCGGGAAGGTTTATAACTATTTTCTTGGGGGGTGGGACACCCCCAACCCCCAAAAAAAATGAAAAATACCCCCCTCCAAATTTTTTTAATTTTTTAAAACTAAAATTTAAAATGATGGGGGGGGGGGGCAGGCACCTGCCTCCCCCCCCCAAAAAAAAAATAAGAAATTGGCATATTAAAATCGACTACCCCCTCCTCAAGTGCCGCTAAAGGCCTCTAGGGGCGTAGTTGCTAGTGATTATATATAGCTGCTACGCTTTCTAAATTGACTGAACTGCTACAGAAATCATCGAAAGCAAAGTTTGAAAATAAATAGGACAATCAGCTACGGACGGACGGTGAAACGAACAACGAACTTTGCTTTGCTTTTAAAAATATTTTATAATCACTTTTCCCTTTTTTGTTGAGAAATTAATCTAATAAACGCGCAAAAGAAAAATTTATTGAACAACGTAAGTAGATATTTATTTTGTATAAAAGTAAAAAGATGTGTGTTTGTCTGTCTGTAGATGAAATCTCGCTGACAGAGGTAAATCTAGAGGTCAATTGATGTTTTAACGAATACAACTGCACATAAATCTCGTTTAATCGGGGTTCAGCAGCAGCCTTTTTTTTGCGAAACAAATCTTCTGCTAGCCGCTATAATTTACAGCCATATAAAATTTATTGAACGGGCAGCTGAATTCCTAAAGTTAAATAGAAGCAAACTAGCTGCCAGCATTTTAAAATTTCGCTGCCGTAAAATAGTTATTTAGACAAACTTGCAGCTGCTCCAAAAAATGAAAATCTGCGAAGGCCAGAATTTAATTTCTCGTATTCATTCGAATCCGGTGGATAGGAACCGGTTCTCATCCATACGAAAAAACTATGTCTAGCATCGTATTATAAACGGCTTTCTACGAATATAAAAATGTACAATCATAAGATTAAAACCAGTTTTTTTAGTCCGTCCCTTCGGCACCTCGGGGCTAAAAAACTGGTTTTAATCTTATAATTGTACATTCTATATCCGCGGAAAGCCGTTTATAATACGATGAAAGAAATAACTATTATATTTTATTTTCAGGAAAATAAAGTGAAAACTATTAGAGTTAGGGAGGAGACAACTGGAGAAAAGGTTAGTTACAATTTATGATGCTTTCAATTTTAATGTTTAAATGATTTATTCATCTTATGGAAAAAAATCATACATTTGTGAACCACGTGATTAGGGGTAATTCAAATCTAGTGCCCGCTAAGAGGCATCTAGTGGCACTTGAGGGGGCGGGGGAGTTGTAATACTCTCACACAATATAACTACAAACCGTGAGAAGCTACACTAAAAAGGAGAACCATATCGGGTCAGTGGTTAACGAGATCCTTCGTAAACTGACAGACGCAGATCCATTTGCTAAATTATATAATGATTACAAATTTTCTAAATGATTTTATTTCCTCCAGAAAAACTAACATTTTTTTCCATTATGGCTTTGAAACTGATTATTATCCGCAGGATTTGAACTGGTTCTCGGCCATATTGAAAAATCATGTATAGCATCGTATTACAGACAATTTTGAACGAATAATAAGATAAAAAATATAAAATTTATACCAATTTTGTTGGCCCGTGCCTTCAGCACCTCGAGGCTAGCAAAACTGGTTTAAATCCTTATTTTTTTCTTTTTAATATCCGCAGAAGGCTGACTATAATACTATGCGATAAATAATTAAACCTATATTTTTAGTTGAGAGCCAGATACAGATTCATAAATCCAATTCTGATGGAGCACCGAAACTTCCCAACATTTATGTTGGTTGTATTGGCGGATTTCTTTGCATTTCTCAGCATATACATTCCTTTCTCATACCTACCACCTCTAGCTCAGGTTAATATGATGATTCCTGCAATAGTTAGGTACAATATATAAACTTTTCATCATTTCTGTTAGTTGAATTGGCGGATTTCCTTGCATTTCTCAGCATATACATTCCTTTCTCATAACTACCACCTCTAGCTCAGGTTAATATGATGATTCCTGTGGTAGTTAGGTACAATATATTTGCATTTCTCAGCATATACATTCCTTTCTCATACCTACCACCTCTAGCTCAGGTTAATATGATGATTCCTGTAATAGTTAGGTACAATGTATTTGCATTTCTCAGCATATACATTCCTTTCTCATACCTACCACCTCTAGCTCAGGTTAATATGATGATTCCTGTAATAGTTAGGTACAATGTATTTGCATTTCTCAGCATATACATTCCTTTCTCATACCTACCACCTCTAGCTCAGGTTAAAGGAACCATGCAAGAAATATACCGCTTTAACTGCTGAAATACTGCCACGAGTAGACCCAATACCCAAAATTTGAAGCCTCCAGCTTCAAAAACAAAAAAAGTTATAGACATTTCAAAATCATATTTTGCTAATAATAGAATTTTCATTATTAAAATACGTCGCCTAGAAAGAAAATTATAAGCTTATTCTTTGCAGAAACTTAGGATGCCAGTAACTGATAACATTTTTACTATAAAAACACTCTTCTTTATAATCAAAATCATTAAAATAAATTCAGTTTAATTGCGTTGTATTGAGAGTACTGTAGCATGAGAATGCCACCCTTTAGGATTTCCAGCCAATCAGAAGTCTGAGTTCGCGCTAAGTCCACTGAACAATTAATGACAGCTGAGCATCTGTATTACTTACATTAGTTAAATTTTTTCCCACTATGATTTTACGCTTTCAAACGCAATTTAAACCGAATTTTTAAAAGATATTTTGACTATAAAAAAGGGTGTTTTTATTGAAAAAATGTAATCAGTTACTGGCAGTCTAAATTTCTGACAAAGATAAGCTATTAATTTCGCTTCCAGGCGACATAATTTAATATTGAATTTTCAATCATAAGCATTCAAAATCTTTCAAAATTTTCATTGTACTAAAATAATCATTTTGAAATGTCTGTAACTTTTTTGTTATTGAAGCTGAATGCTTCAAATTTTGGATATTTGGTCTACTCGTGGCAGGCTTTCAGCAGTTAGGGCGGGGTATTTCTTGCAGGGTTCCTTTAATATGATGATTCCTGTAAGAGTTAGGTACAATATAGAAACTTTCCTACATTTCTGTTAATTGTACCAACACCTAAATCTGTGGTTTACAATTGAAGCCTTTAAAAATGACGTCATACTGGCCTACCACTAGTCAATTAAAATGTTAACTGGCCTGCCATTGGTAATTTAGTCTGTGCAGCAATAGCCTATCATTGGTCATTTTTTAAATTCTTTTATAGGGGCTATAAAAGCTTCTTTACATTTAAAAAAAAAAAAACTTAATTTGGTTATGCTAGAATTGTCCTATCGATTTTAAACTTGATATGATATGATGATTCCTTTAATTGTTAGGTACAATGTATATAACAACTCTATAATGATGATTTTGGGCTTTTTTCTAACACAACATGAGTTGTTACTTCAAATTTGATAATGTTTGTTTGTCTGTATTATCTGAGTGATTTTTTAAGATTTTTATGGATTTTGGAATAAAAAATAAAGTATTTAAACTGGAAAAAAAGTTTATTGCCTTTTTATAATTTCAAATAATTTTTTCCTAAAGAATTATTTTATTTTTCTATGATTAGGAAATTTAGAAAATTTTTGATGCATTTTTGATTTAATCAGCAGGATGGCATTAGATTGTAACAATTTTATCAAATCTTTTGCAAAACTTAGTAATTTATTTTTTTGCTTCTTCAGTTTTTTTGAATTAGGAAATTTTATATGTCATTTTAATACCTATAGTTGGAAGTTTTTCTTCAAATTTTGAAGTTACAAAAATTGATTTTATCTTCATATATTATGACACAAAAAAGCATATAATATTAACTTACTAAATTTGTGTGTAAGAACTCTTTCGAGGTGATGAAAAATTAGTTTTCTTCAAAATATCTATCAAATGCTTTGTGGACATCTAATTGAATAAAATTAAAAAAATATCTAACAGATTTTATTTTTTAGTCGAATAACATTTCTTCATCAGATGCCGCCTTTCTTATTTCTGGGGGTGGAATTAGCAATATGCTTGGTCGTTTAGCAGGTATACAGATAGATAGATAGATAGATAAATAAATAGATAGCCTTTCTTATTTCTGGGGTTGGAATTTGCAATATGCTTGGTCGATTAGCAGGTACACAGATAAATAGATAGATAGACAGATAGACAGATAGACAGATAGATAGATATATAGATAGATAGATAGATAGATATCCTTTCTTATTTCTGGGGTTGGAAATGGCAATATGCTTGGTCGATTAGCAGGTATACAGATAGATAGATAGATAGTATTAAGGGTGATAAAAAAAACAATCCCTCACAAATTTCATTATAATCACTACAATTTTGGTTAACTTTTTTATTTTGGTTAATTTATTTAATGCTCAAACAATGAAAATAAGAAAAAAATATTGAATTTTCTTTCAGGTGGCTGGATGTGTGATTTTGACAACTTGCATCCTCTAAGTATTGTCCTAGTAGCCATAACTATGTCATGTCCTCCAGCTTTCATGCTTACATGGTAAGATTTTGACACTCTACATCCTCTAAGTATTGTCCTAGTAGCCATAACTAAGTCATGTCCTCCAGCTTTCATGCTTACATGGTAAGATTTTGACACTCTGCATCCTCTAAGTATTGTCCTAGTAGCCATAACTATGTCATATCCTCCAGCTTTCATGCTTACATGGTAAGATTTAGACACTCTACATCCTCTAAGTATTGTCCTAGTAGCCATAACTATGTCATATCCTCCAGCTTTCATGCTTACATGGTAAGATTTTGGCAACCTGTCCTGGGGTTAGTAAGTACTTTCGGTACAGACATACACACAGACAAATACACTAATTGTAATCTACAGAAGGGGTAATTTGTGTATAATCATTGAGGATTTACATAAATTTATCGGCCATTGTCTTATCCCTTTAGATCTCTGAATTCTAATTATGTCTTATTTTTAAGGGTGACAAAATACAGTTACATGTTGTCAACCTTTTTCTTCTATGGTATCTGTACAGGTAAAAGCACTTCACAGCAAAGCTTTTCTATAATTGAGGTCCATTGGGCATGTTAGAATTATCCTATTGATTTAAAACTTATCCCTGTACAACAGGGGCGTCCAAGCTTTTTTTTTAGGTGGGGGTAAAAAATTTTAGGGGGGGGGATAAAATGGCGCGCGAAGCGCGCCGAAATTTTTTAAAAATTCGGGTAAAATTTGATTGGGGGGGGTAATTACCCCCCCTAAAGTCTGTTGGGGGGGGGTAAATACTCCCCCCAAATCTGTTGGGGGGGGGGTAATTACCCCCCCCAAACTAATTTACCCCGGGGGTAAAATTTTTGGGGGGGGTAATTTAATTATGTAAAAAAAGCACCTACCTAATCTATTAAGTTAATAAGTACTATCCTATAACATAAAGTAGTAAGTAAGGTTTATTTGATTATAGCTTCAGATTTCATTACTTTTAATACTGAGTTCTCCTTTTTAGGAAAGCTTCACATAGATCCCATGATGGTTCCACACTATTATAGGTCAATCCTTTGAGTGGTTTTAGGTTATTTTTCTCCTCCCTTTTTACCCTTTAGAAAACACGAGTTCGTAGATGCTAAGGGCGCCACTACTATTCAAATATATAGTAGTATCTCATTCTTTAGAACATAAAAATACAATAATTAACTCACTAACCAATGAACCAATATGATTATACTTTAAAGTGAAGCGTCTTATAGGTCCTGGTAAGTTTTATAACTAGTTTTGAGACACCATGACATCCTCCCAAAAGAAATCGCCTATAGAAATTCTTTTTCATTATTTAATGAAATATTTAATTTAGTTAGGTATCTATTTTATGGAATCTTCAGTGCTTTACAATTACATCATAGATCCCCGGGATGGTTTTAGCCCTTATAAAGGCCCAAGCAAATAAAACATGATCAAACTATTAAATTTTTTGTTATCATGGTTAAGAACTGTTTAAACTGGTTGGACTATATTGGGGTATAGTCCCTTTTGTGGCAATGCTCTTTAAGGGGCGTTTCTTCGTTTTTTTCACACAAGCTTCTCTCCTATTTCTAGCCCCTGCGGGGGGCCAATTGCTTAACCATGTGGGGCAATTACCTAAACCAATATAACCTATCCTAAAATAAACTATCAGTAAATTAGTAATCAGTAATTACCCCCCCCAAAATGGTTTGGGGGGGGTAAATACCCCCCCCAAAATCGTTTGGGGGTGCCAAATGGCCCATTACCCCCCCCCCCCCCCTTGGACGCCTATGCTGTACAACTTAGAAAGCATAGAAACTATATAAGCAGTAGGCTATAAAAGTTTTCCGGAATTTTAATAAATATAATAGATTTGAAATCTGCATAAAATTTTAAGGATTTTTTATAAAATTCGTTTTTTATATAATTCATTATTTAAAAGCGCAAATCCAATTTTAGTTAATAAATTTTGACCAATAGGATAGGTGGATTGGAAACTACCTGCGCTCTAATTGGTTGAATGATGTACGTCACTTAAGCTTCTCCAATCAGAGCGCAGATAGTTTTCAATCCACCAATCACAGATGTCAAAATTATTTAACTTAATTTGTATTTGCGCTTATAGATAAAGAATTATACAAAAAACGAATTTTATAAAAATTCCTTAAAATTTTATGCAGATTTCAAATCTATTATATTTATTAAAATTCCGGAAAACTTTTATAGCCTAATAAGCAGTACTAAAAGTCAGAATGTTCATTTAAGCATGATGACTTTTTAGAAACAAGTAAACTAATGGTGTTAATACAGAGACATCGCTAGTTGAATAAATATATATTCAAGATTAATATTCCCCTATGCACCCCAGAATCGTCTTGAGAAAATCCGTAAAATTCAAAAATGAAAGGGTTAATATAACCCTTCGCACAGGAAGTTGAAATTTAAGCCTAATATGTTATTTCTGACCGATATCTAGCCGTTCAATTAAATTCGGACGTTTAATATAATTGAAAAAGGGAATATAACTCAACGTTCGCTGGCCGTAGAAAAATAATAAAATTTTGAAAATTTAATTGGGAACGTTCTCATAAATATTGTTTAAAATATTCACGCAACCTATTTTTCTGTTTTAGTTTTCCGGAATTTGATTTAGCAAATAATAATTGCCGTTTATTTATATAAAGTAGTAAGAGTTTTTTGTCTGTTCGGGATCTTGCTAACTGTTGAGCTTTTTAGTAAACTAGCGGCTGCGCCCCTAGCATCTAGGGGCATTTCATTCGAAGGGAAATGGAAGGGTAAAAAATAATAATAGCTTAAAACCATAATTAGACTTATTTGTAAAAACAAAATAGCCTAAATCCATGCTAAGGCTAAGGAGAACCATATCGATTCAGTGGCTAGCGAGATCCTTCGCTACAAACAAAAAAAGCTTAGTACTTTGTATTTAGGTATACAATTTGCAAAATATATCTAATTAGACTTTTAGGTTTTAACACTTAAAAAGTTAAAATAATGAAAGAACCTATTTTATTAAATGCTCATATTTAAACTTCCTATTGTAAAGGATTATAAGGGGTGCGGTGTTCACAGGGATTTTACCCCCCCCCCCCCCCCCATATTCGATTGAATATGATTTACTTTACAGTTTACTACCATTCTCTGAAAAAATAATAAAAAAGGTAAAACAAGGCCAATAAAATCTAAAATGATACATTTATATAGTTCATAGAAGCGAAGCTCCTCTATAATTAGGTTTAGCCAGTTAATTATTAAACAGCTTCCTTAAAATTAAGTTATCCATCTTAGGTAAGCTTCATATAGGTCCCCGTATAGTTTAAGGCAAACCATAAGGGATAAGACAATGAGCGATAAATTTATTTACATCCCCAAAGATTGATAGTGGTTGAAATATTTTGATGCTCAACTTAATGAACAAACCATTAAAGTCCCCAAAGTTGTTAAGCCATCAAATAAGAAAATATTATAAAACTTTTGGGATTAGTGTAATAAACATCCCATTGTCCCCTATCTCTTTGAACTTTGAAAAGTATATTTGATGAAAATCTTCGTAAAAAAATCCGACATAAATCTTTAATAGTAACCTTTTTATAGACGAATGTTAGGAGTTATACATTATAGAATTGTGGAACAAATTTTAGTTACAAAAAACAAAATCCTTTTAAGTTTTGCTCACTAATTGTTTTCCCCTTTTTTAGTGGCACAGCTACTCTATAACTAGGTTAGGTCAGTCTAAAAGTCAAAATATCTTGCAATCAACATTAAGAAAAATCAGGGTTCTTAAGAGATAAGACAATGGCCAATAAATTGATGTACATCCTCAACAATGATACACAAAATTACCTTCTATGAATATGTCACTCTCTAGATTAAATAACTTAAACTACAATACACAAATATTCTTGTTGTATGTATTTATATCAATGATTTTGGATCTAGTCAACCTTGTTCCATTGTTGCATGAAAGGATGGGGGAGGGGAGGGGAGGTCATGTTATAATTATCAAATTACAATATGGATGACGGGTAAATAAAATCTGAAATATAAATTACGCAAGTGAGTACAAAATATATACGCATATTTTGGTCAATTTTAGTGTTTTTTTAAAAATGCAAAATATAATGATAACTATTAAAACAATTTTTAAGTATAACTTTTATCTTATTAGGATAACAATTAAAAAAGAAAAATATTTTTACTATATGCAATTCGTGTTCAAACACCTAATTGAAAAAAATAATGCAAGATATAGCTTTTATTTTAAGATAGACTAGGGGCAACGCCCCCTAGAAGCCTTTAGGTATTATTAAAGTGGGAGGGGGATAAGTCAACTGCCTTTCTACTTTTTAATTTGAGTTTTAATAAAAAATATTATACAAAAATTTTAGGTAGGGGATTTGAAATTGGCGCATTTGTATAAACACCAGTTAATGCACAAAAATAAGGGGGGGGAACAAAACAAGTTTTAAAAAATCCGAGATTTCGAACTACTGTCATCACAATATGACGTCTATTTGGGGGGGGGGGGGGAATGACATGCATACACGGGTCATTTAATGTGATTTAGATGTACACTTGTACATTTAAATTATGCTTATTTTGATATTCCGACCATAAACACCAAAAATAGAAAGACAGAAGGACATTTCAAAATATAGAGTAGCTTCGAAAGTTTGGAAAGTCAACTCCTAAGTCTAACCCAGAAGAATGAAGGGATAATAAATAAAAGTAAAAGTTTTCCTCCCCCACAATCTACAATACAAAGTAGAATGATGTATGTCTGTCTGTCCCTTAAGATCTTTGTAACTGCTGGATTCTACTCTTCAGGGAATATACCTACTGGTCCTGTGGTGGTTATAGGCTATTTTCTTGTGTGGGGGGGGGGGGGGGGGGACATCATCAACAACCCCAAAAACCTACGTGATATTTTGTTAGCAGAACTAATCAGGGCAAGTTCCAACCTTCTCCCAATCACACCTAACACATGTTTTTGTAGTTTTACATGCGGTTGTATATACTAGCGGTTACGCCCCTAGAAGCCTCTAGGGGTACTTAAGGTAGGAGGGGGAAAAGTCGACCTCATCCCATTTTAATATTAAGTTTTGAAAGATTAAAAAAAGAATATTTTGGGGGGGGAAGTTTAAAACCTTCCCAGGACCTGTAAGAAGCTTTACTGTAAAAGAGAACAATACCGGTTCAGCGGTTAGCGAGATCCTTCGGAACAGACAAAAACGCTTACTACTTTATATAATAGGATAATTAAAAATACTGCTCCCCCCCCCCCCCCCCCCTACAATTTATCATTACTTTTTACACTATCTACTTTGAGAAAATTACAAGGATAACAACATCCATAAAAGCGAAGCTCTAAAATGGAATGACTGATATTAACTTTTGTAGAGTGTCAGAACAAATTAAGCATAATATTTTTGGATTATTTTTGACAAAATTATACGTTATTTTTTTGTAAAACTGTTAAATACAGAATAATGTTAACAGGACAGACCTACCGACCCTAATTATAGAAAAGCCCTGCTTTATAAAAAGTAAGGTTGGACCCCTTGCTCATATCAAAACCTCAACTTCCTGTTGTTGTATTAGTAAAGAAATATGGGAGGGATATTAAATTAATCTAATGATTTTATAAGTTTAAATTTTTAAAAGCGAAGCTTTTCTATAATTAGGGTTGGACCGTACGTCCGACCGTCCGTACGTCTGAGATGGATAGCTTTTTTCATTAATCAAAATCAGGAATCAAAATACCAAAAATCAGATCAATCAGATGATTAGAAGTTTTAGAATTACTTTATTTTATTGGTTGGCGCAAAACTTTGGGTACTTTTATTGTATTTTCATTGGTTGGTTTAAGACTATCAGTGTCCACACTTTTCAACCAATAATCCTAATCTACATATGGGGTAATTTTGTTTATCATTACTGGGGATGTACCAGGGGCATCCAAGCTTATTTTTTTTTTGGGGGGGGGGTAAATTTTTTTTAATGGGAGGTTATTTTTTTGAGGGGGGGGGGTAATCAACCTTTTACCCCCCCCCCCTTGGACGTCCTTGGGATATTATTTATTGTTCATTGTCTTATCCCTTAAGATCCCTGACCAACCCTCAACATTTTGATCATAACTTAGACAGGGAGTTGTAGTATTAAATATAAATGATACAAACTATTTTTTTTGTAATATGTAAAATTTTCTGAAAAGTTTAGTTTAGATTGTAATAGCAAAGCTATTCTATAACTCTCTTTGACCATCGTCCTTTCATCAGTCCCTAGGTGATAGGATTCCTTTATTTCTTGCGAAGAATTTTGACTTACAAGCAACTACATTATAACTCACTTTGTCATTCTGTCCTGTATTTCTAAACAAAATAAAGTCTTTAAGAATTATCCGAATCTGTAACATGAAAATCTGATGTAATGTCCAAGTAATTATAAATCCATTTTAAAGTCGATACTATCCCAAAAAAGGACCACTGCACTGTTAAGGACATTTGATAATTAATGACACAAGTACTCAAAGTTTTATTTAAAAGTTTTTTTACTCGTGGGTTAAAAAAATTGAATTGTGATTGGTAGGGTCCGAACTTGTAGTGCCCAATCTTTTCAACCAATGTTTTATATTGTATAGATTTTTATTTATAATTTTTGGTGATGTACATCAATGCAAAGTCCATTTTCTAATCCCCTCAGATTCCTGGGTATGAATCATAGATTATTTGTGTGTGTCCATTCCATTTTAGAGGCGCTACTACAACGGAAATATTATTACTTGGATGCTGCATCATATTTTCATGTATTCTGATAAAGTGAAACTCATAGCTGGCTAAAATAACCATACCCCCCACCCCCCAATCTACCCACTCCCCTTCTACTAGATGAACTAATGAACAATAAACGAGTTCTATGTTAGCAAGCTAAATTAACTACAAATTTTCTTTCTCAATATATCCATGTATATTTCATAAAGCTTCTTAATTAAAAGTGAAAGTTAAATTTTGTTTCTTTTAACTTTTAAAACTGCTCATATTTAAACATCAAGTTCCTATTGTAAAGATTTATGGGAAGGGGTGTTAATTATATCTACTGCTGTAAAAAACAAAGCTTTTCTATAATTGGGGTTGGTTTCACGTCCGTCCGTCTGTACATCTAGAACCGATAGATTAAGAAAGTGGAACAACTTTATAATATTAACTTATAATTCTGTTTATACTTATACATTTATATTCTGATTATTCAGTTCTGACAATCTACAAGTGTTACTGTTTGTTTGTACTACTGATTCGCTTTTATGGATGTTGTCATCCTTGTTGATAAACCCTCCGATTTCCTTTATTTGGCTAAAGTTAAACAGAGTTGCCCCCCCCCCCATATCCAATTAAATATGATTTACTACTATTTTCTGACAAAATAAAGGTAAAAGGTAAAACATGGACAATAATTGTTATTTCTTTCATTGTATTATAAACGGCTTTCCGCGGATATAGAATGTACAATTATAAGATTAAAACCAGTTTTTAAGCCCCGAGGTGCCGAAGAAAACTAATTATATATTCTAATCTCCCTCCCCCCCCCCCCATAAAAAAAGTTGCTCTTAAGAATTCATTTGTAGTTCAGGAAGGGAGCAGAGAAAATAAGAACGGCTTGTTTTTTTTCCTATGCCTTGTAAAGTAAATCATATTCAATTGAATATGGGGGGAACACACCCCACCCCCCATAATCCTATACAATAGGAAGTTTAAATATGAGCATTTATAGAAACAACAAGGATGACAACATCCATAAAAGCGAAGCGCTGAACTGGTAGGACAAACGGACATTAACACTTGTATAGTGTCAAAATTGAATAATCAGATTTTAAATGTATAAGAGTCGATGCAAAATTGATTATAGAGTTGCTACGCTTTCTAAATCTTACCTAATTACTGCAGGAATCACCATGCAAAGTTTGAAATCGATAGGACAATTCTAACATGCCTAAATTAACGAAAAAAGGTATCCGTTACGGACGGACGGACGGACGTATGGACGGACGGACCCTAATTATAGAAAAGCTTTGCTTTTAAAATTAACTTTTATGTGAGACAATGTTAGATATACCTTTGTAAGAATGTGTTTCTAAGGACCAATTTTTAAAAGCGAAGCTTTTCTATAATCAAGGCCGCTCCGTCCTTTACTGATATCTCTTATCATAATTTTCTTTTCTATAATTGGAATTGGTTGCACGTCCGTCCGTCTGTACATCTGGAACAGATAGATTTTTTAGAATTTAGGCATGTTAGTATTGTTCTATTGTACAATTTAGAAAGCATAGCAACTCTATAATATTCACTTATAATTTTGTTTTTTGTTTTGTTTTCAATACTTTTTAAAAAGAAATTTAAGCTAATAACAAACCGGAACATCTTTTATGCAAGGATGCATCAATAGTCCATCAAAAAAATTGTTCGGATTCTTAATGATTATTATGTAACATACTTAGATTTTCTTTCCGGTTTGTTATTAAATTGCTTTAAAAATCTGTGGAAAGCTGTCCAAAAATCGCATGTTAAATTATATATAGCATCGTAAGGTTATTTTTATTATTTTTAAATCTTATGATTGTATGTACATTTCTATATTTGTAGAAAACAGTCATTGGATTTTTATTTTAATATCCGTGGAAAAATATATAGTGAGTTTGTTTTTTTCTGTGTTTAAGAAATCTAGTTAAATCTCTTTCAAGTTTTACATGTAATATAACACGATGCCCTTCCATTGGGTTTTTTTTTTTGGGGGGGGGGAGGGGGATTATATCCTGGGCCATAATTGATAATACATTTTAAATACATTAGGGTCAGTCCGTCCGTCCGACAAAAACGGATAGCTTTTTTTGGTAATTTAGGCATGTTTTTCAACAAATTTACTTACAATTTTGCTTCGACTCTTCTGACACTATTTAAGTGTTAATTAATATCCGTTTGTCCTACCGTTTCTAGTGCTCACTTTTATGGATGTTGTATGATACACAAAATTACCTTCTAGATTAAATAACTCAAACTACAATACAGTATAACTATATACAAATATTTTTGTTGAATGTATTTCTATATCAACGATTTTGGATCTAGTCAACCTTGTTCCATTTGTTGTTTGTACTCATGGGTAGGGGAAGGGTCAACTTATCATTCATGTAACATGAGATCTTACAGAAAAAGGACAAACATGTCCACTCCTAAGATAAATTCTTATAATAGTTTTTTCTTTCATCGTATTATTAACGGCTTTATGCGGATATTTTCGTAGAAAACTAAATATAATACGATGCTAGACGAGAAATTTTTTTATTAAAGTACTAAGGCCTACAGACAAAGGTCCACTTCTTTAAATTATTTTGAATTATTAAGGCAGACCAGATCTGAGGCAGACATATGAATTATAGAGAAGATATGCTGAAACAACAAATCTCTATTGCTCTCTTTTGGAAAGTGAGGGTTGTGGGGTGGGTGGGGTGTGTGGATCTCGCTAACCGCTGAACCGATAATGTTCTCCTTTACAGTGAAGCTTCTTAAAGGTCCTGGGAAGGTTTTAAACTATTTTTGAACCCCAAAAAAGTATTTGTTTAACTCTTTTGAAACTCAAATCTAAAATGGGATGAGGTCGACTTTTCCTCCTCCTACCAGTGCCAGTGCCCCTAGAGGCTTCTAGGGGGCGTAGCCACTAGTTTTATATAAAGTAGTAAGCTTTTTTCTATCTGTAGCGAAGGATCTCGCTAACTACTGAACTGATATGGTTCTCCTTTACAGTGACGCTTCTTAAAGGTCCTGAGGTGGTTTTAGGCTATTTTTGCCCTTCCATATGCCTTTGAATATATATAGCCCCTAGATGCTTGGGGTGCACGCAGCCGCTAGTAACTAAAAAAAAATTTTGAAAATAAAAAAGATTGTATAAGGTTTCGTGATTTATCAAGAAGTAAAGGTATTCCATCAAATTATTATTTATTCTTTTTTTTTTTGGGTCACAATAAAATGGAACGCTAGGCTTGAAATATAATGTAGGGATTTAATATATCAGAACGATAGGTTAATATCCAGTAATAATACAGTTAAAGTTTATTATCCTTAACCCCTTTCTATAGAACAATTGCCCCCGTCTCAAAATATACGGAAATCTAGAAATAATTGACCATGTGTGAAATTTGAGTCCAACGTCTTCAAATATTATATTAGTTTTGAACTAGCAATATCTCTGTGTTAATATCGTATTCTGTTCAATTGATTTTTGGAATGTTGTTTCCTAGGACATTTAGAGACAATCTATATAAGCATCTATATAACCGAGTCTGAAAATGTTAAAAAATGTGTTTAGGTTTGCTTTTTCCAGAATGGCTTAGGAACCGATGTATATCCGCTAGATTTAAAACCGGTTCTTATCCATACTAAAAAACCATGTATAACAACTTATTACAGACAATTTTCCTTAATAAAAACCATAAAAATAATACCAGTTTTGATTGCTCGGGCCAAAACTGGTTTTGATCCTAAAATTTTTCATATGATATCCACGGAAAGCTGTCTATAATACGATGCTTAATAGATAAATGCGATGTTTAGGTTGTGTAGTTGGATCCATAGGACCCCTTCTTGTCAGGTAATTTTTTTAGTATAGAACCTACGAGACAGCGCAAAATGGCACCAAAAAAAATGACGCCATAAAATAAAGTTGTCCAATGGGAGGCCAGTACACATTGCAATTGACCTATGCAATGGTAAAATTGATACTCGCCTCTCATTGGTTATTTCATCGTATGGCGTCATTTTTTTAGTGCCACTTTTAGTATAGAGCCTACTCTATCAAGTGCTCGTGTCTGTTTATCTGTCCATCTGTCAGTTTGTCTGTCGGTAATGCCAGGGTTTTAACTAGGGTACTGACCCTTCAATAAAAGATATAAGAATGTAGTCCTAAAAAAAGGCGCACTCTCTTCGGTAAATGTATATTTATTAAATTTTTTAGACAGATGTATTTTGTATCCCTTTTTCTCTCTTTTCACAGTTTTTCTTTCCATTATTCATCTGTATATTTTAAACAGCTTATCTACTATTGAAAATAATTGTCCTTGTTTTTAAAAACCATATATTTAATTATGTCCAAAGGTAGCGCAGCATTGCATTCAAATTTATCAATAACATGAATAAAAATAGAACAGTAAATTGTTATTTTAAATAAGCAGGAAGTTGGTTAAATTAAGAATAGTTTTTTTTTTCTAGCATCTTATAAACATGTTATAAACAGCTATCTGCGGATATAAAATGTACAATTATAAGATTGAATAAGTTTTAATCTTATGATTGTACATTTTTATATTCGTAGAAAACTAGATATAATACGATGCTAGACTAAGTTTTTTTTTCATATGAATGAGAACAAGTTCTTATCCACCGGATATTAATCGGTTTCCAATGAATAAGAGAAAAAAATAAGAGAATTAAATTTAAATACATCAATCACGAAACCTTACCCTTAATAAGAGTGGCATACGAAAGGACGTATGACCAGACATATCCTAATTAAAGAGTAGCCTTGCTACTAATACTAATTATTACAGATTGTTGGGTGTAAAAGCTTTTAACCAGACTTTTGGGTTCCTATCAGCCGCCAGAGGTCTAGCTGTTCTTTTAGGTAATGTTAATCAGGGATCTAAGGGGATAAGACAATGATCGATAAATTGATGTACATCCCCAATGACAATACACAAAATTACACTTCCTGTATGTTTAAATTAGTGGTTCAAACGTTTGAACACTCAACTTAATGAATCAAAGTTGTTAAGCCAATGAAGAAGAAAGGTTATTACAAAACTTTGGGGACCAGTTTTTCCCTCAAAGTGCATTTCCAGCACAGCCCCTCCGCTCCTCCTTATTTTTAAAATAAGAGGGGGAGGGGAGGGTTAATTTTTTTCCTCTCTATATCTAGACCTTGCGAACTATCTCAGTACAAAACCTAACTTAACCTAAGCTAAAGTAATAAACAAACAAAGAAAAAACTACACCCGTCACCCTTATCATCAAAATAAGGGGAGGAGGGGATTTTGCTCGATTTTGCTTTAAGGAAACCGCCAGAAAATTTAGAGCACTTTCGGAATAAAATTGAAGTCTTAAGCATCTTTTTTATAACTGCGCTACTTTGGATTGTAATACTTATTTATCGCATCGTATTATTGACAGCTTTCCACAAATATAAAATGGAAAATTTTAAGATTAAAGCCCCGAGGGTCCAAAGGCCCGGGCTAACAAAACTGGAATTAATTTTGATGCTTTTATTTAATATTCGTGGAAAATTGCTTGTAATACAAGGATATACATAATTTTTCAGTATGGCCCACACCGGTTTTTAATCCACCTGATATTAATCGGTTTCAAAGCGATACTGGAATAGTTATTTCTCGCACCGTATTATAAACGGCTTTCCGCGGATATAGAATGTACAATTATAAGATTAAAACTAGTTTTTTTAGCCCCGAGGAGCCGGAGGCACCGGCTAAAAAAACTGGTTTTAATCTTATGATTGTACATTTCTATATTCGTAGAAAGCTGGATATGTAGAATGCTAGACATAGTTTTTTCGTATGGATGAGAACCGGTTCCTATCCACCGGATTAGAATGAATACGAGAAAATAAATTATTAAGGTCCTCCATCGGCGGGCATCGTGGTTGACTACTACAACGACCCCAGTATGTCGATGTTTGTGTGCGGGTGTCTCGTGGTCGTCTCCATATTCCTCTACACCCTGGCCACCATCAGAAACACTATTGTCACCAGAAGACAGGGGTATCAACCCTTGTAATTGTGCATGTATCTGTCTATAGTGCCCTAGCAAATGGGGATAGATGTCACTGCTTTTGGCGTACCTATTCTATTGACGTCAGGAAACACTCTATATCCCATTTTTAAAGAGTTTTCTTTCCCCTTTCTTTTTTTCTTCCCTTTACTATGATGTCAATAGGTAGGCCAAAAGCTGTGACATCTATCCCTATTTTCCCAGGGAACTAAAAACAACTACATATTGCATTGCACTCAGAAGACTGCGCGATTAAAATTTATGATATATTGTACTTGAAAATTTTCATATATATA
This sequence comes from Acartia tonsa, assembly GCF_053477335.1. Classification (NCBI taxonomy): domain Eukaryota; kingdom Metazoa; phylum Arthropoda; class Copepoda; order Calanoida; family Acartiidae; genus Acartia; species Acartia tonsa. The sequence continues at coordinate 55,645,393 of NC_137261.1, forward strand.
TTTTGTAAATAAATATTATTCTTTTCTCAAATTTATTTGTTGAACCTAGTATCCAATGTTTTATAAAAACGTTCACCCATTTGTTGCAGGGATAAGACAATGACCGATAGTTTGATGTACATCCCCTATCATGATACACACAAAATTACCCCTTCTGTATATAACAATTAGTGTTTGAAACATTTGGACAATCAACTACATGAACAATCAAAATTCAATAAAAATCCGCAAGGTTGTTAAGCTAACGAACAAGAAAACGTTATTATGGACTTTGGGGACTAGTGTAATAAACAGTCCAATGTCCACTTCCTCCCTGCATTCGTTGGCTAAAAACTTCTTTACTATAATTAAATCTTAATCAGTTTTTATAACAATGCTAGTTGTGTCCAAACTTTTAAAGTTGGTTGGGCCGGATATTTTTTTGGCCGGATACCGGATATCCGGCTGATTTCAAATGCCGGATATCCGGTAACCGGCCGGATATCCGGCAAACGCCGGATATCCGGTTATCCGGCCAAATTACCGGATATCCGGCCGGATAAACGGCCAAATTACTACATATTAAAGTATCCAAAAAGGATATAGTCCCTTTTGTGGCAACGCACCTTAAGGGGCGATTCGTTGTATTTTTAAAATTGCTTTTAATAGGTTATTTTAGGTTAGGTTAGGTTATATTTGGTTAGGTGATTGCCCCGCAGGGTTATGCAATTGGCCCCGCAAGGTTAGAGTCCCCCGCAAGGGGCTAGAAATAGGAGGAAAGCTACTGTGAAAATACGAATAATCGCTCCTTAAGGGCCACAAAGAGGACTATACCCACAAAAAAAATTTCTTCATAAACTCGTGTTTTACATTATACTAGCGGCTGCGTCCCTAGTATCTAGGGATATTAGAAGGGACATGAAAGCGCAGAAAAATAATTAAAAACCTTACAACGACTTTTTTTTATAAAAATGAAACAGCCTAAAACCACCCTGGGACCTATAAGAAGCTTCACTCTAAAGGAGAACATATCAGTTCAGCGGTTAGCGAGATCCTTCGCTACAGACAAAAAAAGCTTACTACTTTGTATAATAGGATAAAATTAAGATTAAAACTTAAAAATTAAGTAAGTATTAAATGATCTTTCTTCTTAGCAAATAAATCTAATGAACTATTACTTCCCTCAATCTGTAATATCAACCCCTAACGGTTGGAGGATGGGCGGGGATGTGGCGTTGAATGTCTGCCCCCCCCCCACTCTGTTTTTTTCTATCCCATTTTCTGTGTATAAAAGGTAGAGGGCTATAACTAAGTGACTTTCGAAATATGGGTATGACACATAACTGAGAGTTGAAATTTTTTTAATACCTCCTTCCTGGCGGGCACAGGATGCCAGCAAATCTGGTAAGGTCATTCAGGTAAAAAGTAAAAATATTTTTTTACTTAAACAAAGCATTTCATGTTATCTAATACTAAAATATCCTATAGTCGTACATCCTCATATGTAATATAGGTGTTCAAGTTGATATCAGGTTCCAGGTATAATCCTGCAAGTCCTGAACCTCCAGGTCTCCAGAAATCTTTAAACGGTTCCTGTGACCGCAAATTTTTACTTGAAGATTTCAAATTTTAAACTTAGGCTTTTTTATATATCTTCATGACATATTACAATTTCATAAAATCCGTTGCCGTTTACCTGCAAACCGTCGGTTTGCGGCTGGCAGCTGCCAAGTACTGCTGCCACCGCCAAAATTTATGTTTTGAGATTTCTAATATAAAATTTACATAAAGATAAACATATTCAGAAAAAATTGTTCTTCTATCTTCAATAATAAGAAAATTACAGCCATTTAAAATTTAAAAAAACAGAGATTTTTGTTGTAAAATATAAAAGATTATATTGCCGGATATCCGGCCGGATATTGAAAATGACCGGATATCCGGCCCAACCCTATAAACCAATAATTTTATTCTAAAGTAAGGCTAATTTTAATTTTGTTCAGCATCATTTAAGATGTACATAAATTTATCGTCAATTATCTTATAACTTAGAGTATCTTGATTTTTTTACATTATTTATCAATTTATAGTTTTTTCTACCATAACTCAAAACTTTAGTAACACCAGAAAAGTGTTTTTGATAGGTATAAACACTAATTATGATATATATTCATATAATTATTCATACTACAAATCAAAAACATAATTTTTAGACCAAATAAAGTTACATAAATGTGTACACTAGTTTTATCGCCCCTAGTCTCCATCGGTGGGGTTTGAGAGTTCAGGAAAATAGCCTTAAACCATCCTGAGACATTTATAAAGCTTTCCTGAAGAGTACAGCCCATTCACACCAGCAATTCGAAGATCTTAAGATTCAGATAATAATATCTTACTACTTTATATTATAGGATACTAGCAGCTTCGCCCCTAGCCTCTAGTGGCTTTGCCCCAAGAGGTGATAAAAAAAATTTGGACGAAATACGTAAAGTACCAAGGAAATCCCCTCCAAAAAAAAAATAAAAAGAAAGAAAAAATATAGGGGGGGGTGGGGGTGTCCCAACCCCCAAGAAAATAGCCTAAAACCACCACAGGACCAGTAGGTATATTCCCTGAAGAGTAGAATCCGATCGGTTCAGTGGTTACCGAGATCTTAAGGGACGGACGGACGGACAGACAGACGGACGGACAGACAGACATCGTTCTATTTTGTATTATAGATATGTACACAAAAATTTTTTTTTATGGCGGAAAAAGAGGGGAGACAATGGGCTGTTTGTTGTACTAGTCACCAAAGTTTTAAAATAACGCTTTCATATTCGTTGGATTAACAACTTTTTGGACTATTGATTGGTTGGTTTGTTAGATTAGCGTTAAAACGTTTCAACCACTAATTTTAATCTACAGAAGAGGTAATTTTGTGTATCATTATTGGGGATGTACATCAATTTATCAGCATTAGTGTTACCCCTTTAGATCCCTGGGTGTATGGCCATACGATATTTCAGGTTTTGATTATAGAGTTGTTACGATTTCTAAATTTACCTTGTTACAGAAGTCATCATGACAAAGTTTAAAATCAAGAAGACAATTATAACATGCCTGAATTAATGATAAAATCTATGGTTAAAAATGGACGGACCTACTTACCCAAAATGTATAAAATCTTTCCTTTAAAAAAGAAAATGTTATTTATTCTTATTTATTAGAGTATATATTCAAAATTAAGTTAATCAATTAATCTTAGTTTATTTCAACTAATTCAAGAATAGTTATTTATCTTATTTACGTAATATTGATCATGCTGGAATAGCTATTTCTCGCATTGCTTACATAAGCTTTCCGCGTATATAAAATTTTTTTAAAATCTCATTTTTTATATTTGTAGAAAACTGGATATGAAACGATGCTAGACATAGTTTTTTAGTATGGCTGAGAACCGGTTCTAATCCACCAGACATTAGTCGGTTTCGAAGCGATACGGGAATATATATTCCAAATCTTGAAATTTCTCTTTAGTGGGCGAAGAAGGAAGAAATTATAAATTTTGCCCTATTATCACTATATTGACAGAATAATTTGGAAATCTATTCTCTTATGTGCAATACTAGCGGCTACGCCCCTAGAAGCCTCTAGGGGCACTGGAGAGGAGGGGGGAAAGTCGACCTCATTACATTATAAATTTGTGTTTCAAGGGAGTTAACAAATATTTTTCGGGGGGGGGGGGGAGGGTGAAGACACCCTGTCTCCAAAAATAGTTTAAAACCTTCCCAGGACCTATAAGAAGCTCAACTGTAAAGGAGAACAATATTGGTTCAGCGGTTAGCGAGATCCTTCAGGACAGACAAAAAACGCTTATTACTTTATATAATAGGATTACAAAATTGCGATCCATAATCTTTAATTTTAAATTAAAATATTTTTAATGAAAATGTATTATATTACAGTATAATCCATATATAAAAGTAACAGGATCTCTGTCTGTGTGTACCAAAGGATCTCGCTAACTGCTGAACCGATATGGTTCTCCTTTACAGGGCAGCCTTTCATAGGTCCTGGGAAGGTTTACTAGTGGCCAAAAAAATATTTTTTTTGGGAAACAGTTGTTCTTAACATAGATTGAAAAAAACATTCTGAGTGCTCCTAGAGGCCTCTAGGGGGCGTTACCACTAGTATTTTACTACAGTAATGAATGCATAATCGTTTTAGATAATTTAAAACTTATCCATGTTCTAATTAAATAGTTTTAATTTCTTTTGGCTATTCTATCATGCTCATTTTTTATAAAGCAATATTAATTTTTAGCTTTTTTAAGGATATCTCTCGCTCAAATGAATATTCGATCAAGTATAATGTAGAAAACAATTGTGCAATTCTATTGTAAGACAAAAAGTACGTACCTTTTCTGGTAACGCTGAATTATAAGGACTGTCTTTTCAGTTTTTAACCTCACTTCGTTCTTGCAAGCCATTTAAGTAACGAAACTACTCTATAAATTAATCCGACTAGCCTTCAATGTATGGGGGACAAGTGAATTATGGGCTGCTATTTCAGATAGACTGCTGACAACTTTCCACCAATGAGAGCACAGAATATTATGAAATGCCGCGCTGTGATTGGCTGAAATTCGGCGCACCATTGAAATGATTTAAAGATCCAGCTCAGAGTATGCAACTTACTTGATTAATAAGTTAAGGTTTCTTGATTTTCTATTATGCAACTTCTTCTTTTTTACTAACTGAACTTATGCTTTATAACTAATTTTGGCCGTTTGTCCATCCATGATTTTTGTGCTTCTGTTAATATGAAATATGAATGATGATCTGCACAGAGGGAGTAAACATTGAAATGAAAATTATTTTAGAATGTTTAAAAGAAAATAAATTCAAAATTAAATCTTGTAAATTGAACTTAATATTATGTCTGTGTACAGTCTTTTGTTAGCACTGCTGGGAAGATAAGAGGTATTTTCCCTATATTGTAGGTTAGGTTATATTGGGATGGTAGCTCTAGAGGGTTAGGTATAGTCCCCTCCCCTCCCACAGGATTTAGTGTGAAAAACCTTTCTCATCTTCAACCTGTTTAACAAAAAAGGAAAGGAGGGGTTTACTCTGCTCGCTAGGCACATTTTGGGAAAGCATCAATGATTTTACATAATCTTTTCAAGATACTTCTAAACAAACAATTAAACTATTTATGATATATGCATTATTTAAGCTCAGGAACTGTCATTATGTCTGGCTGTCTGTATGTATGTAACGCCTATATTTTGTCGTAATGATTTTACAGCTTGTAGACCAAATAGCAGCTGATGCGAAAAGTTTTAAATTATGCGGCTGCTGTGGCTTGCTGAAAGATGGGGGAGGGCGTTTAACGCCCCAATGAAGGTGCGGAAAGGGGTTCATCATTTATGGGTTAAACTGCACTATAGGATTTTAGACATATACATATACAGTGCAGTGTGACAAACAAATTAAATTAGATATTTCATACTAACCCTTATTTTTCACTTTAGTAAATTGTAATTTTCCTTCAACTTCACATTCACATTGTAGGTAATTTGAATAAATTGGCATAATTTGCAATCATGTTCTTTTCACAAATATAATTTTACATTTTCAATCTTTGAGGGTAATTTCATTTTTAAATTTTTAACACCCAGGTTAATTATAAAAGATCTGGAGGTTATGGAGGGGGGGGGGGGGGTGTCAAAAACGCCACTCAATAAATCACATGTGCGGTAGGGGGGATTTGTTTTGAGTTATGTCTTAAAGTCATTATGGGTACCAAACTAAATTAGTAATTATGTAACGCTTGGTTAAGCAGTTTACGAGATATTAGTGGACATAAAAACAAAGATACAGACAGAAAGATATCTTATTACTTTAGTATATTCCAAATATTCCAGGGAGGGAGAAGAAAATGGGCTGTTTATTACACTAGTCCCCAAAGTGTTATTATAACGTTTCCATATTAGTTGGCTTTACAACTTTGGGGACTTGTATTGAATATTATTTGGTTGATTTATTTAGTTCAGTGTCTAAACTTTCCAACCACAAATTGTAATCTCCAGAAAGGGTAATTTTGTATTTCGTCGTTGGGGATGTACATCTATTTATCGGCTATTGTCTTATCCCTTTTAGATCTCCGCAAATAGCGTCGACCCGCACATAAAACTTTTATTTCAGGGTTGTCATGATTGTGGTGGCAAAAAAGCTGAGTCATGTTAAGGCAGCTTGACACTGCATTTACAAAATTTAAGGGATAAGACAATGGTCTTTAAATTAATATACATCCCAAAATGATGATTGACAAAAATTGCCCCTTCTGAAGTTTAATAATTTTGGTCCAAAATTTTTACACTGTAAGTTTGTACTAATTTAATCAAGGTACCCAAAGTTTTATGCTAACGAATATAATAACGTGTTTATAAAACTTTGGGTACCATTACAGATTAAAACAATCACTGAAAGTTTTAATGAATGTATTTTGATGACAAAGCTACGTTTTATATCAAAAGAAAAAAAAGTGTTTTGGTGTATGTATGCCTGTCTGTCTGTCCAATATGTCTGACTACTGACTTAAATTTCCTTTTTCTATGATCTTTTTTCAAGTTAATAGTTATTTCTCGCATCGTATTATAAACGGCTTTCCGCGGATATAGAATGCACAATTATAAGATTAAAACTAGTTTTTTTTAGCCCTAAAAAACTGGTTTTAATCTTATGATTGTACATTTTTATATTCGTAGAAAGCTGGATATAATACGATGCTAGACATAGTTTTTTCGTATGGATAAGAACCGGTTCCTATCCACCGGATTCGAATAAAAACGAGAAAACTGTTTATATGGGTTTAGTCAAGGAGAGAAGGTAAATTGGACTGTAAATAATACTGGTACTTTAAGTTTTAGCATGTTCTTTAATTCGTAGGTTTAAAAACGTCGGGTACTTTTAATTAGTCTTGTTTGGTTTAGTACATACTAGCATTATCCAAACTTTTCTGTCATTAATCCTAATCTACAGAAGATATTTTTGTAGGGAGGGATGGGACATTGGGCTGTTTTTTACACTAGTCCCTTAAGTTTGATAGTAACGTTTTCTTATTTGTTGGCTTAACAACTTTGGGGGATTTTATTAAATTTTATTAGTAGATACATTTAGTTGATTCTCCAAACGTTTTAACCACTAATTGTAATCTACAGAAGGGATAATTTTGTGTACAACCATTGGGGATGCACCTCAATTAATCGCCCATTGTCTTATCCCTGGAATATATAATATATTGCCTGGATATAGAAAATTACTTCAAAATTAGTTTTTATATAAAAATTACGCAGGATAATCCTTTCATAGAGCTGCAAGTTCATCGTGTACAGAGTACAACAGTTTTTAAATAAAAGTTGTGCTAAAGGAACAGCTAAATTAAGATATAGATAATTTGATATAAAACATTATATAAGAATTCTCAATGAAAATTCCTAGCGGCTTCGCCCCCTAGAAGCCTTTAGGGGCTCTTTATTCGAAGGGATAAGGAAGGACAGAAAATAGCCTAGAACGATACCTAGACTTATTTATAAAAATAAAATACCATAAAACAATCTAAGGACCTATACAAAGCTTCGTGGTAAAAAAGAACCATATCGGTTCAGTAGTAAGCAAGATCCTTTGCTACAGGACTATTTCCTAATCAAAAAAACGCTATGCTCAAAAAAATACGCCTTAATATGTACTATCCAAAAAAACCATCAAAATTAAAAACTGATCTCAGTACAATGTTTTCCGAAGCAAAGAATGATAAATTAGGAAACATTCCCAGGAATCTAAAGGGATAAGACAATAGCCGATAAATTTATGTACATCCCTAATGATGATACACAAATTTACGACTTCTGTAGATTCAATTAGCAATTAAAGATATTGAACACTCAACAATATGAATCAACCAATCAAAATTCTATAAAAGTTCCCAAAGTTGTTAAGTCAACGAATAAGAAAACTTTATTATAAAACTTTGGGTACTAGTGCAATAAACAGCCCAATGTCCCCTCCCTCCCAGAAACATTCCACTTTTCACGGAGAAAACACTCACACACAACCATAGAGTAATCAAGCAAAGAATAGTAGTTTCCAGTATGGCTTCGAAACCGATAAATATCCACTTGGATTAGAACCGGTTCTCAGCCTAACTGAAAAATTATGTGTTGTATGGTATTACATAAATTTTCAACGAATATTGAAAATAAAATCATAGAAATAAAACCAATTTTGTTAGCCCGCGCCTTCGGTCCCTCAAGGGCTAACAAAACTGGTATAATCCGCGGAATGCTGTCTATAATACGATGCGCGATAAATAACTTCTACCATAAAATAACAATTTATTATATAATCCCTTTGTAGAAGCAAGATAGAAGTAAGATCTTATTGTTAATTGTTAGAATTGTCATATCGATTTTAAACTTGTGAAAAAGGGAAGATTTTCTATATTTAGGGTAATGTCTGCTTAATACATATGTTTTAATTCATAATTCATGTTCTGCTCATAAAGTTCAAAATGTTTAAATTATGAATTAATTTTATCTTTTTTTTATGAATTACTATATACATATAATAAAAATTAACCTTTAATTTCCTTTTTATAAATTCTATAGTATAAAGATAAAGGAAGTAAATTGTTTACCAAAAAGATTACTTTCTAATAAGGATGACAACACCCATAAAAAGTGTCATAACTGAATAAGTATAATATTAATGCATAAATCTAAACAAATTGTAAGTAAATTTATTGCAAAACTGCTTAAATACAACATACTGCTTAAATACAACATACAAACATTTTTAAGACTTTATTATAGAGATGCTTCTCTTATAACATTGTTGTATCTTGTTGTAATAGGAATCTGTATACCAAAAATCAGATGGATCGGATAATTTTAACATACAAAAATTTGTTTACATAAAAAAATAAAAAATCAGCATGTTTTAAATTGATCTGGTAACAATTATAGAGTTGCTGCGCTTTCTAATTCGTTCCTAACTGTTTTGGGAATAATCATGCAATTTTTGAAATCGATATGATAATTCTAACCTGTTTAAATCAACGACAAGAGCTAACCGAAACGCGCGGACGGACGGACCGATCCTAATTATAGAAAAGCTTCGCTTTTACAAATTGCACATCTAATCTGAAAAATTATCAAAACTAAAGCTACTATAGAATTTTTTTGTGAAACAAGGATGACAACATCCAGAAAAGCGAAGCGCTGAAACGGTAGAACAAACAGACCTTAACACTTGTATAGTGTCAGAACTGAATAATCAGAATATGGGCAAGTTCCCAGTTGAGGAGTGAGATTCTACCCCATCTGAAAAAATAAACCCCCCCCCCCCGCCATCTATCAAATTAAACCCCCCCCCCCGGCATCATGAACTTTTTACCCCATCTTATGATTTTGTCCCCATCATGTTAATTTATCCCCATCTTCATATTTTGTACCTCTCCAAGAGAAACAAAATAATGTCAGAGAAGGGATAAATTATTGAACAGGGGACAAAAATGAAGGATGGGGTCTAAATAGGAACATGGGGCCAGGATTGTAAGGTGGGGTCTGATTTGACAGATGGGGGAATGATTGGCAGAAGGGGAAATAAAATCTGGGTAGGGGGGAGGGGAGAGTCTGGAGGGGTTTGCGAGGTGAGCCTCGCGCGAAAGAATTTATATTAGGGTAGCATAAGCTACCATACTCCACTGTAGTGAAGCTATGCCTTTCACTCTTCTATATTTTCCTATATTTTGAATAAAATTTGAAAATGCCTCTATTTATTTTTTTTATTTCTCTTTTAAGACTTTTTTTATACTAAATCACCAACATATTCTAATACTTTACTTTACCTAATATTTTAAGATAAAAATTTGGCTCCATTGAAGAAAAAAAACAATAGCTTGTTTGAAATAGGAACATCTAGTGGCAGATTATTGAACTACATAATATAGATTTTTCTGGATGTCAACAAACATGATGATTGGTTGAAAAATACAGATGGGGTAGCAACCAATGATATGATATTAAAATTGAAGCAAGGGGTTAAAACTCACACATGGTGATCAAAAAATTAATATGGGGTCATTTTTTCATGATGGGGGTAGTTTCAAGTGCTTATATCTGGAGAACTGTAAGAGATAGAGGCCTAGTTGCTTGACTGTGGTAACTCAGATTTACATAAGGAAGCCATTTATGCACATGGGGGACCAAAACATGATATGGGGTATTTTTTTCATGATGGGGGTAGTTTCAAGTGCTTATATCTGGAGAACCGTAAGAGATAGAGGCCTAGTTGCTTGACTGTGGTAACTCAGATATACATAAGGAAGCCATTTATGCACATGGGGGACCAAAATATGATATGGGGTATTTTTTTCATGATGGGGGTAGTTTCAAGTGCTTATATCTGGAGAACCGTAAGAGATAGAGGCCTAGTTGCTTGACTGTGGTAACTCAGATTTACTTAAGGAAGCCATTTATGCACATGGGGGACCAAAATATGATATGGGGTATTTTTTTCATGATGGGGGTAGTTTCAAGTGCTTATATCTGGAGAACCATAAGAGATAGAGGCCTAGTTGCTTGACTGTGGTAACTCAGATTTACATAAGGAAACCATTTGTGCACATGGGGGACCAAAATATGATATGGGGTATTTTTTTCATGATGGGGGTAGTTTCAAGTGCTTATATCTGGAGAACCGTAAGAGATAGAGGCCTAGTTGCTTGACTGTGGTAACTCAGATTTACATAAGGAAGCCATTTATGAACATGGGGGACCAAAATATCATATGGGGTATTTTTTTCATGATGGGGGTAATTTCAAGTGCTTATATCTGGAGAACCGTAAGAGATAGAGGCCTAGTTGCTTGACTGTGGTAACTCAGATTTACTTAAGGAAGCCATTTATGTACATGGGGGACCAAAATTTGATATGGGGTATTTTTTCATGATGGGTGTAGTTTCAAGTGCTTATATCTGGAGAACGGTAAGAGATAGAGGCCTAGTTGCTTGACTGTGGTAACTCAGATTTACATAAGGAAGCCATTAATGAACATAGGGTACTAAAATTTGTTGGGGGTTTCTTTTTTCATGATGGTGGGTAAAAATTGAAAATAGGGGCCATTTGTTATGGTGGAGAGGGAATTAGGTTAAGTTAGGTTAGGTAATATTGAGGAGCCCTGCAAGGTTAGGGCCCCCTGGGGGCCCTAACCTTGCAGGGCTCCTCAATATTACCTAACCTGTGCAGGAGACCCTAACTCTGCAAGGCTACTCAATATTTCCTAATCCCTTCATGAACATAGGGTACCAAAATTTGATAGGGTTGTTTTTTTTCATGATGGTGGGTAAAAATTGAATATAGGGGCCATTTGTTATGGTGGAGAGGGAATTAGGTTAAGTTAGGTTAGGTAATATTGAGGAGCCCTGCAAGGTTAGGCCCCCCCGGGGGCCCTAACCTTGCAGGGCTCCTCAATATTACCTAACCTATGCAGGAGACCCTAACTCTGCAGGGCTACTCAATCTTAAACTAACCTAACTTAACCAATTTTAAACTAACATGAACCAACTAAACCTAATCTAACCCATTTTAATCTAACCTAACCCATCTTAACCTAACCTAACAAACTTAACCTAACCTAACCCATTTTAACCTAACCTAACCCATCTTAACCTAACCTAACCCATATTAACCTAACCTAACCTAACCTAACCTAACTTCACCTAACCTAACCTAATTTCAACCCCCAACCCCATCATAAAAAATTGGCCCCTATATTCAATTTTTACCCACCATCATAGAAAAATGACCCCCATATTAATTTATGTACCCCCATGTGCATAAATGGCTTCCTTACTTTAATCTGAGTTACCACAGTCAAGCAACTAGGCCTCTATCTCTTACGGTTCTCCAGATATAAGCACTTGTAAGTACCCCCATCATGAAAAAAATACCCCATATCAAATTTTGGTCACCCATGTGCATAAATGGCTTCCTTATGTAAATCTGAGTTACCACAGTCAAGCAACTAGGCCTCTATCTCTTACGGTTCTCAAGATATAAGCACTTGAAACTACCCCCATCATGAAAAAAATACCCCATATCATATTTTGGTCCCCCATGTGAATAAATGGCTTCCTTATGTAAATCTAAGTTACCACAGTCAAGCAACTAGGCCTCTATCTCTTACAGTTCTCCAGATATAAGCACTTGAAACTACCCCCATCATGAAAAAAATACCCCATATCATATTTTGGTCCCCCATGTGCATAAATGGCTTTTTTATGTAAATCTGAGTTACCACAGTCAAGCAACTAGGCCTCTATCTCTTACGGTTCTCCAGATATAAGCACTTGAAACTACCCCCATCATGAAAAAAATACCCCATATCATGTTTTGGTCCCCCATGTGCACAAATGGCTTCCTTATGTAAATCTGAGTTACCACAGTCAAGCAACTAGGCCTCTATCTCTTACGGTTCTCAAGATATAAGCACTTGAAACTACCCCCATCATGAAAAAAATACCCCATATCATGTTTTGGTCCCCCATGTGCATAAATGGCTTCCTTGTGTAAATCTGAGTTACCACGGTCAAGCAACTAGGCCTCTATCTCTTACGGTTCTCAAGATATAAGCACTTGAAACTACCCCCATCATGAAAAAAATACCCCATATCATATTTTGGTCCCCCATGTGCATAAATGGCTTCCTTATTTAAATCTGAGTTATCACAGTCAAGCAACTAGGCCTCTATCTCTTACGGTTCACCAGATATAAGCACTCAAACCTACCCCATCATGAAAAAATTACCCCATATCAAATTTTGACACCCCATCATGAAAAAAATACCCCATCTCAAATTTTGACACCCCATGTGCATAAATGGCTTTCTTATGTAAATCTGAGTTACCACAGTCAAGCAACTAGGCCTCTATCTCTTACGGTTCTCAAGATATAAGCACTTGAAGCTACCCCATCATGAAAAAATGACCCCATATTAATTTTTGGACCTCCATGTGTGATTTTTGTTCCCCATATTTTATATACTTACCCCATATGTAATATTTTACCCCTATAACTCATAGTTTATTACCACCAAGCTTTGTTTTAAACATTGAAAATTACAGGGACCAAAATTTAAGATGGGGTACAAAATCAAATGATGCCGGGGGGGGGGGGTTTATTTTGACAGATGGCGGGGGGGGGGGGGTTTATTTTTTCGTATGGGGTAGAATCTCACTCCTCAACTGGGATGGTGCCCAGAATATGAATGTATAAGAGTCGATGCAAAAAAATTTGTTGAAAAACTGCATGATACAGAATAATGTTTATGGACTTGGACATACTTACATTTTTAGGACTTAATTATAGAGTTGCTTCGCTTAAAATATTGTACTTTATTGTACCAGAAATCAGTATACTAAAAATCAGATAAATCGGATAATTAGATCACATAAAAATTAGTTGTTAAAAAAAGTAAAAAAATAATTATGTTTAAAATGGACGTACGGTCATTTTGGTGGTGATTATAGAGTTGCTACGCTTTTTAAATCGTAACTAACTACTAGAGGAATCACCATGCAAAGTTTGAAATCGATAGGACAGTTCTAACATGCCTAATTATAGAAAAGCTTCACTTTTAAAAATCAAATTGAAAATATCTAGGTGTAAGGTTTCCTTAAAAACAACAAATATTTATGTAAAATAAGCATTATTTTCAGCGAGGGGGAGAGGGGTCAATGGGCTGTTTACAATAACAGTTTCTTATTATTTGGCTTATTTGGTTATCCATTTCAATTCCCACCTCCTCAAGTGCCCCTAGAGGCATCTCGGGGGCGTAGCCGCTAGGTAATTACATTATAAAATAACATCAAAAATCATAATTTTGCTATCTTTGTTTTTCTGTAATTTATGATAAACACCATTTTCAAAGTGGGATTTTTATAGGTTCAAAGAAGGAAGTTAAAAAAATTAGAGATTAGTAGATACAGGAATAAAGACATAGGGCAATGGAAAATAACTTTGACCCGCGACCATGGCTCAACAAGTAGAGCATCCGCTCATAGTCGGGTAGGTGATAGGTTCGAATCTTGGGACGACACTGTGTCGTAACTAAAGACGGTAAAATTGTTCCTACTGCTGCTATGTAAGGTGCACGATATAAATAGTAAGAGTAGGGAAAATTACTTGGCCCATAAACAGGCGCAAAGTTAGAACTTCTTAGAAAAAGGTCGTGTAATCAAAGGGTTGGTTGTCAGTTGGATTAACCTAATGTCCTTGGGTGTTAGAGTATCGCATTTCATTAAAAGTGGATGGTGCTCTGAATTCTCTAGATGACCATTTAAAAACCGAAGGAGAATCCTGAGGTGGGTTCTTAAAAAAATTTTACCCCACTAAAATCACTTTGGAACATTATAATCAGTGGGAAAAATAAAAAAATTTGGTAATATTGATTCTTAAAAAACTTTTACCCCACTGATTATAATGTTCAAAAATGATTTTTTGAGTGGGGATAAAATATCCCCATTAGAACACTATTTTGAAATTTGGAAGATTTTTTAGGTTAATTTATGCTTAATTTAAATATTTGAAAAGAAGTTGTATCAACTTTTTTGCTTTTTATTTAAGATAGCTAGCCGGTTCTTTCAGTAAGTAGTAGATGTAAAATTTTTCATAGAATTCAGATATGCAATCGGTTTTTTTGTAGACCTCTTATTTTTTAAGTAATTTAAGTTTTTAAAAAAAATAATTAAGTCGGTTTTAAGGTACTAAAACGCAACAAAATAAAAGAAGAAAATAGCCAGTATGAACAAAAATAGTAAGATCTTTAATTTGACACCTTACTTTTAAAATTCTGTTGAGTAATTGTTGAAAAAATCTATTTTTTTAACCTCGGTTTAATTAAAACATTAAACCTAAATATTTTCTCATACAGACATAAAAAATATGGGTTCATATATACCATTAGAATGAGAAAAATAATATGAATCCATTCTAAGCGAAATTGAAAAAGTTTTAAAAAATTGTAATAAAAAATAGAAAAAATAAAAAGTTTATTTTAAGAATTGTAACTACTAAACTAGCCAATCACAAATCGCAAAAATTGATGAATCGGGAAGCTTAATCTATAAAATTAACCTATAGAATTGCCAGAAAAAAAGGAGAACGTTCATACAATATATACAATAGATAATACAATAAATATAGTGATATTAAAGAACATGTAAAGAATGAAAAATTATGAACAAATATGCATCAGTCTGTTTATGAACTTCAAAACAATGCAGTTAAAAATACATTATTGTTTCTTGTGTTTAAAAAATATCTGCTACATTGCATTGTCTTTTGTTTAGGTTTAGTTCAGGTTTGGTTCAAGCTAACCCTTTAAAGCCGAAAATTATGATTCTTAAAATAAACTTATTTTTTTTATAATAGTTTTATAAAACTTTTTCAATTTTGCTTAGAATAGATTCGTAATATTTTTCTGATTCTAAAAGTATATATGAACCCATGTTTTTTATGTCTGTTTGAGAAAATATTTAGGTCTAAAGTTTTCATTAAACCGAGGTTAAAAAAATAGATTTTTTCAATAATTACTCAACAGAATTTTAAAAGTAAGGTGTCAAATTAAAGATCTTACTATTTTTGTTCATACTGGCCATTTTCTTCTTTTATTTTGTTGCGTTGTAATACCTTAAAACTGACTTAATTATTTTTTTAAAAAACTTAAATTACTTAAAAAATAAGAGGTCTACAAAAAAAACGATTGCATATCTGAATTCTATGAAAAATTTTACATCTACTACTTACTGAAAGAACCGGCTAGCTATCTTAAATAAAAAGCAAAAAAGTTGATACAACTTCTTTGAAAAATCTCTGAAATAAAAAAAAAAATATTCCAAATTTAATTGTGACTACCCCACTCGGTCTTTTGGAACATTATTTTGGCCCACTATTTTTTTCAATAAAATTTTTTTTTAAGAATGACATTTGCATTTCCCCCATTTGATGTTCCAAAAAAATGGGAAAACAAGGGAGCAATTGAGTGTTCCAAAGTTCAGTGGGGTAAGGTTTTTTAAGAACCCACCTCTGCTCTTACGAGGTAAGGAAGTAATGGAATGATCCCACCACATCTGTATAAGGTAGCTGATAAATGTATTTCTAAGAAAATTGTTCCAGATTATTTTACCATATTCCTTCATCCCTGTAGATCAATAAATGGGACAAGATAATTAATTTTTCTTTTTGCGCGCTTTTCAAACAAGTGCAGTGCAGTGATTGGGAGGCCTTAACCCAGTTCATTTGAAACAACTAAAGCAGAAATATTATTATTTGACTAGCGGCTACGCCCCTAGAGGCCTCTAGTGGCACTTTTAATGTTTTTTTTTATATTTAAAAAATGTCTATCTTGCGTTTGACGTTTATGTTGGCGTTAAACTCTCTTTCTAAAATCGAGTATGTAAAAAAATTTCGTTTTGGGTGGTGGTACCCTCCCCCAAAATAGTTATAAACCTTCCTGGGACTTATGAGAATCTACCCTGTTAAGGAGAACCCAATAGGTTCAGTGGTTAGCGAGATTCTTCGGTACAGACACACAGACAAATAAACAGACAAACATCCTGCTACTTTAGTATAAGGATATTAAGAACGAATCAAATCATATTACTTACGTGGCTGAAACTTCAACTGCAATAACACGCAGGGATCTAAAGAGATAAAACAATTGCCGATCAATAGATTACATAAGGACATACAAAATTACCACTTATATAGGTTAAAATTAGTGGTTGAAACGTTTGAAAACTCAATTTAATAAACAACCAATCAAATTTCAGTAAAAATACCCAAAATTGTTAAGTCAACGAATAAGAAAACATTATTATAACTTTGGGGACTAAAGTAATAAATAATGATAATGATAATGAGCTGCTAAAACTGCAAGCCACCAAAAAAAATATGGATGGCCAAACGGACAAAGTACATTAGAATGCGGATATTCACTTGTCCCACAAAAGAAAAGGAGAGGAAAAATAATAATAAAATCACAAACGAAAATTTAAACTGAGTATAGAGAATCTTATAACAAAATTCAGCCGTCTATCTAAAGTAAATTAGAAAGACATGCAGACGGACACTTCAA
This sequence comes from Acartia tonsa, assembly GCF_053477335.1. Classification (NCBI taxonomy): domain Eukaryota; kingdom Metazoa; phylum Arthropoda; class Copepoda; order Calanoida; family Acartiidae; genus Acartia; species Acartia tonsa. Next base: position 55,662,553 of record NC_137261.1, read on the forward strand.
ATTAAAGAGTAGCTTCTAAAAAAAGGCTTTAAGCGTATAATCCAAACTATAAATCAAAATTCGACATTAGTCAATTAAAATGATGAAATTTTGGATGAAAACTTTGTTTACTCGTATATTTTGAACTCACACGGAATGACTTAACCTTATACACATATTTAGAAAACATCACAATTTTCTTTTCCCTGAAAGTACCTTGTCAAGCACTGAACTCCCACCCCCTCGTTATTTTTTTAAAAAAATTTAAAGGTAAGGGGGAGAGGAAGGTTTTTTGTTTAGGAAATAATAACACATCCCCCACCTTATTCTAAATATATTTTCAAATAAGGGGGGGGGGGGGGGTCATCATTGCTGGATAGGCACTTAAGGGGTAAGTAACGAAAACATTCCTAATATTTTTGGACCCCTATTTTACTTTAAGTGTTACTATAGCAAACATCTGAGAATGTGATTTTTTTGCCTTTTGACTGAATATTTCTAAGTTTTAGTTTTGATTCTATAAAAACCATTGATGACAACTAGACTATTGCCATTTACATGTCGGTACAATATTTTTTTTAGAAAAGTTTTAGAAAAGTAAAGTATTGTAATGTAATGTTCAATTAAACCGACAAAAAAAATGTTTTAATTTATTTTGTTTTAAAATAAAATTTATCATTCTAAAACATGAGGTTATATTTACTTACTTATCTAAAATTGCCATATTGTTTAAATGGATATAGAACATAAGTGGATATTATGACAGCAGAAAAATTGTCGTCCATTTAGGTTGTGTTAACCTGTAAGTCATTTAGTGGTCAGTTCGTTAATTCAGGGGATTTAGTAAAAGGGGTTGATGATAGAGGGTATCATTATTTTAGTTGCTGCGAGTTGCATTTTGTTAGAGAACAAGAAAATCTGGTGTAACATCCAATTAATAATTTATCCATTATTGTGTACAGCTTTTATCTATAGATATCTTCTTCACCCTTACAATCTAATTTCATATATTGTTTGCCAAAGGGGTAGTTTCACGAAATGCATTTAAACTTAACTTAGTGAACCGCATATTTTTACCTAGTTAATGGGTCAAACTACATTTATATAGCAAATATTTAAAATAAATTCAATTTTCTACCACGTATTTTTAAAAATATCAAGACTTGAAAATAGTCTTTTTGTAATATATGCAATTTAAAAATATAAATTTAGTTTAACCATTTAAAGAGGGATAAAAATAGGGAATTTTAGCGATAATAATAGTAAGAGTAGAGGAAATGCCTTAGCCCAAAACAGGTGCAAATCATTACCATGCACAGTTAGGACTTCCAGACAAAGGTCGTGCAATCAAAGAGATGGTTAATAAATTTGGCTTCGTTTTGGCTAAAAAAGGGATAAAAAAAGGGAATTTTTAGCGATATTGATAGTTTAAGTATGGGGAATGCCTTGACCTAGAACAGGCGCAACTTATTACCATGCACAGTTAGGACTTCCAGACAAAGGTCGTGCAATCAAAGAGATGGTTAATAAATTTGGCTTCGTTTTGGCTAAAAAAGGGATAAAAAAAGGGAATTTTAGCGATATTGATAGTTTAAGTATGGGGAATGCCTTGACCTAAAACAGGCGCAACTTATTACCATGCACAGTTAGGACTTCCAGGCAAAGGTCATGCAATCAAATAAATAGTTGTCTATTGGGTGTTACTTTACTTAATACCTTAGGCGATTAAGCGCGTTACATTGCAATTCACACGCTGAGTATGTTCAAAGTGGCGCGGAGAGAACCCCATGGTGTACCCTAAGCGTCACCTAGCCCCCAATAGGTTAATTTGTTTACCTTCCAAAAATTCGCAGTTTGGAATGGACACCTTGCAATGTTTTCTCTATATGAGTATACAATAACATGCCACTACTATACAATACTACAGAGTACACACAATTATTACTATACTTAGTATCTCAGTTAGTTAAGTATCGTGCTAGTATTAACACCTTACAAATATATTTCTTATTTATTGATATATAGAGTTGTGGAATTTAGAAGAGAATGGCGTTGACAAACCCCGCGCAGATTGTCATCTTTATTAATGGTAATTTAATTTTTTCAATAAATAATCTATTTTTGTTTGTCGTTAATCAATAGATGGATAATTAGATTACATAAAAATTAGTTGTTAAAAAAGTAAAAAAATCAACATGTTTAAAATGGACGTACGGACATTTTGGTAATAATTATAGAGTTGCTATATACCAAAAATCAGATCAAACGGATAATTAGATCACAAAAAATTAGTTGTTAAAAAAGTAGAAAAATCAACATGTTTAAAATGGACGTACGGGCATTCTGGTAATGGTTATAGAGTTGCTACGATTTCTAAATCGTACCTAACTACTGCAGGAATCACCATGCAAAATTTGAAATCGATAGGACAATTCTAACATGCCTAAATCAACGAAAAAAGCTATCCGTTACGGAGGACGTACGGACGGACCGACCCTAATTTTAGAAAAGCTTCGCTTTGAAAAACTACTGATATTATAATTGCTTAGAAATTGAAGTGTTTTGTGAAAAGAAAGGTTTAATGGGCTTGAACTAGAAGTACAATATAATTATAGGGAGGGAGGGGACATTGGGCTGTTTATTACGCTAGTTCCCAAAGTTTTACAAGAACGCTATTTTATTCGTTGGCTCAACAACTTTGGGTACTTTTATTGGATTTTGGTTGGTTGGTTCATTTAGTTGAGTGTCCTAACGTTTTAACCACTAATTGTAATCTACAGAAGGGGTAAATTTGTGTATTATCATTTGGGATGCATATCAATTTACCCGCCATTGTCTTATTCCTTTAGATCACTGATATAATTGTGCTATTTTACCGCTACTTTGGCTTAACTTATTGAGCCAAGCAAGGAAATCCAAGAATAGAAAATAGGAAGATAAATTGTGTGTGTTTGTTTGTGTGTGTGTGCTAGTGTGTGTGTGCGTGTGTGTGTGTATGTGTGTGTGTGAATCTGTTAGTTTTCTCCCATTCTTTTCTTTCTACCTTATCTGTTTGTAGGTATTCTTCAAAGGGTTAGTCCTTCCACCCATAATTTATTTAGACTTGTTAGAATTGTTCTGTTGATTTCAAACTTTATTGGTTTCTTTAATCCAATTTAAGAAGTGTTGTAGCTTTATACACATTACCAGATAATTTTAAGATTCATTAAAAACTTGATTTTTAGAACATTGATTTCTAGGACGAAAAGGCACATTGGTATAAGCAAAACCTATCTGTTATCAAGTCTTAAATTGTGAGTATGTCCATATTAGGTTTCCTCTAATTTTTGTCAGGGAGGGAGGGTACATTGGGCTGTTTATTACACTAGTTCTTACAGTCTTACAATAACGTTTTCTTATTCGATAGCTTCACAAACGTGAGGACTTTTATTGCATTTTTATTGTTTGGTTCAATTGTCCAAACATTTCAACCACTAAGTGTAATCTAAATACAGGGCAATTAGTGTATTATCATTGCGGAAGTACATCAATTTGCTTTTATGAATGTTGTCATTCTTGTTTTTTTAGTTTGAAAGCTAAGCTATTGTAAATGATATATTGTTGTTAAACTGTTTTAATAAGTTTTTCAATGTGTCTTTATGGAGCTTTTATTACGATTCATTTCCGCTGGATTAAAACCGGTTCTGAGCCATACTAAATTATCATGTATCGTATCGTAGTATAAGAAAAAGAAATGATGATTATGAAATTGATCCAGGTTTTGTTGGCCCTGAAGGGCCGAAAAACCTTGCCAAGAACAATACAATATTTTGTTTATCTTACTATCCGCGGAAAACTGTCTTTGATACGACGCAATAAAATCATAATTATGAAATGTTGTATTTAATTAAATAACTATTAATTTTATGAATTTATGACTTTGTACTTTTGAATATATGTATAATAATTTTAAATTCTTTAGTTTAAAGATAGCAAAATCAATGTAAGATGTCTAAATTCCAACTCATTTCTGTGTACCAATAGGGAAACAGTGTAGGTACAATTTGGTCACATTATTGATTAGAAAGTGTACACATTTAGTTACAAAATGGCAGTTTTTTTTATTTCATTTACATAAAAATTAGTCTTTGAATAGTTTAATTTCTTAGGATAAATCTTTGCCTTTGGAAAATTTTGCGATTCAATTATATATCCTGAAATATAAAGTAGTAAGTTTTTTTTGTCTATAGCTTAAGATTTCGACTGATCCGATTGAGTTATCCATTTTATGAAAGCTTCTTGTAGGTCCCGGGATGGGGCAGGCTAGTTTTTTTTTTTAATTTTAGATCTCAGTATTTGGATGGTTTTAGGCTATTTTCTGCCCTAGATGGCAGGGGCGCAGCTGCTAGTTCAATTATATTAGGATCTAATATAAACCAACATCTTTTTAATTGGATGTATTTTTTTGTCTGATTGACCATCTATGCCAATAAATCTATAGATAGCAAATATTTGAAATGTCAATATTCTGTTTGTTCTATCCTTGCCTAGGGAGGGAGGGGACATTGAGCTGCTTAATACACTAGTACCCAAAGTTTTATGTATAATAACGTTTTTTTATTCGTTTGAGTTACAACTTTGGGGACTTTCATTGAATTTTGATTGGTTGGTTCATTAAAATGAGTGTCCAAACGTTTCAACCACTTATTGTAATCTACAGAAGGGGTAATTTTGTGTATCATCATAGAGGATGTACATTTATTTATCGGCCATTGTCTTATACCTTTAGATCCCTGATCATTGCCTGTTAAACTTTTGTGATGTTGTTATGTCAACACATTCATCTTATCACTATTTGATTAGCGTTACATTTTTAATACAAAGTAGAACAAAGTCTGTCTGTTTAATTAAATCTCGATAACTGCTCCCTATACATCCCAGAGTTGTTTTTTTTTATAGCAATTTTGGGGGAGATTACCTAACACCCACACACCAGAAATTACCCCAATAAAAAAATTATTCCCCTCAAGATATTTTATTTCTTTGGAAAAACTAAATTTAAATGGAAGGTCTACTGTTTTTGTTTCACTAGAAACTTCTAAAAGGCGTAGCTGCTAAAATAAAAAACATAACTATAATTAAATCTTACATAACTATACTTTACAATAATAAGTTACAAATAGATTTATTTTTATCATAGTACAATGATAAAAATTATTGATAATTAATGTTTTTTCAGAGTACAATAAGTACTTTCACTCAAAGTGCCCTGGTGAGCACTGGTAACCCCTCTTATTAAAAAAATATTTGAATATAATTGGAGAGGGGAGGTGAGAGGATAGAGGGTCAGGTTAGGTTAGGTTACATTTGCTTATATTTAGCCCCGCAGGATTAGGGCCCTTTGCGGGGTGGAAAGAGGAAAAAACTACCTCCCCTCATTTTTAATTTAATAGAAAAGTAAGAAAGGTTGGGATATAAGTTTTGAACCGGCACTTTGTGTGAACCTACTGAGCTATAATGGATATATTATTACTTGGATGTTACACCAGATTTTCATATTTGCTAATAAATGTTTGCAGTGGGCTAAAACAACGATAACTCTCGTCCCCTCCACTCCTGCTGGATGAACGAATTGACCAATAAAAGAGTTCCATGTTAGCAACCTAAATTGATGACAATTTTTCCCCCTGTCATAATATCTAGTATATTTTTATATCCATTTTTAGAAATTTGTTATCATTTATTTAGACAGTCTGCACCGCAAACTTGAAAACATTCTCAGGGGCAAGGGATAGTTCATCTTAAGAAAAACAAGATTCCATTATTTTCAAGAAAGAAAATAATTTGTGCTTTCTGTTAAATTACTTGTCGACTATTATCCCTACCCCCATTATTTTAAAATAAATTGAAAATAAATGGGGTAGAGGGGGAAAATTTTTTCCATTATGCTTAACCATTACGATTGTCCCCAACTCTGCGGAGCTACCATTTACCATTTACAATGTTACTAGCAAAGCATCTCTTTAATCAAGTCCAAAAAATGTAAGTATGTCCTTAAACAGTATCCTGTAATTTTGCAATTTTGCAATAAATTTACTTACAATTTTGTTTCGACCTATATGTTATTTATATTCGGCTTATTCAGTTCTGACACTCTACAAGAGTTCAAGTTAGTTTGTCCTATCGTTTCAAAGCTTCGCTGTCATGGATGTTGTCATCTTTGTTTTACAAGAAGAGAGCTTACACGATAAGTTAACAAGGATGGCAACATCCAGAAACTCGAATCTCAACATATCAGACGATTAGACAAACAAATATTAACAAATATAGAGTAGCAACGTATTTAATATTTAACTTATTTAAAATTCTAAATAAATTTCAGTATAAATCTGCTTTTTATTGATTATACCTATCAAAGTCTTAAAGAACTAGAAGTTACACCTTTTAAAGTTAAAGTATTATGTTATTTTCAATTAAAAATAAATACTTTTTTAATAACAAAATAGCTATGTTTTTTTTTGGCTTCTATAATATTATATTACTATTATTGTTAACCTTGATCATAATTAATTCATTCTATATCAGTGACAATAAGCCGCCATTTGACACCCGTTTTGCTGTTATTGTTGCATGTAATGGCTGTCTTTTTCTTTCTTTAGATATTTAAGAGATAAGACTCTAGGGGGCTAGGTGTCGCTTCGGGTACTAGACCTCTTCTCAACGCACCTTGAAACATACTCTGCTTATGATTGCAGTGTAAAGCGTCCATTCACCCATCAGACAACCAACTCTCCATAAGGAAAAAGGATAAGAGGATGAATACTCACCCCAATTTCATTGTAAAATATTACTTCCCCCATACTAAAATAATTTGTCTGCTATTTATCTAAACCGTCCGCGGCTTTTTGCATCTTAATTATAACCTATTCTATATACGTAAAAAAAAATAAAAAAAATTTTATCTTATTATTTATTATTATTTTTCTGTAATTTATTATGTTTTTAAAAAAATTAAAGAAAATATTTAAAATACAATTTGATTTAGAATCTTAAAAAACAAACAGCCGCGGACGGTCTGCAGTGCAGCAGAAAAGTATGTTTCGCCTAGTTTAAAAATAGGAGGGTTCACCTTTTATGATCAAAAATTTATTTTTTTTCAAATTAGCCTAAATGTAATATTTAAATCTAATTAACATGATAAAACTTTTAAATGTTTACTAATAAAAAATTAATAGTTTAGCTCTCAGCCACCAGGTTCACTAGTTGTCTACTTCAAAGACATACATTAAAACTAAGGCTAAATATTAAATAAAAAATTTCATAACTGAATATTTTTAACATTTTCAAGTGATGTTATTTACCCCTCAGGGTTTGGCCCTTTAGTGACAAAAATCCAAAACAAGAAAAATACAGGCAAAATAAAAATTGATGAACGCTTTGATATTCTAGTTCTATATCCAAAGCTAGATGGCACTGAAAAACTGATTATTATAATTTACAATCAAATGTTCATATTAAATTTGTAAAAACGTTTATTTATCAAAAAATATAAGTTAGATAGACTGCAATATAAATCTTATAAGCTGATAATGAGTGTTATGATTAAAGTCAGTAGCAAAGTCATGAAAAATTAATAGTGATAATTTTATATTCTTTCATTAGGTTTCATCAGAATGGATGATAATTCAAAATATTTCTATATCATCCCTTAAAAATTAGATTTATGCTTCAAACAGCAACTATAATTGTCTTGAAATTATATTTAATTTTAAGATATTCCCATTTTGAAAAGTGGTGGAATAACATTAAAAATTCAGCGCGGCAATTGCTCAATATAGGCCTCTAGGCCCACTGCCTATTTTAGTCCTTCAAATACCTCGATTTCTCTCTTTTATTATTTTCTCTATGCAACTCTCTGAGATGCACTACCTTTGTCTGAGAAATCCCAACTGTGCATGGTAACGAGTTGCGCCTGTTTTGGGCCAAGGCATTCCCCCCACTCTAACTATTTACGTCGCGCATCTGACATAGTAGCAGTGGGAACAATTTTTAACGTTTTTAGTTATGACGCGGTGTCGGACCTAGATTCCCGACGACGAGCGGATGCGCTGCATGTTGAGCCACGGTCGCGGGGTTTCTTTGGATATTTCTTCCTAGGTTTTTTTTTCTAAATGACCCAATATAAAAAAAGGGTAATTATGTGAATAAGAATCGCAGCATTGAAGTTAGCATTGGAATTGGAAAAAAGTATGTTTCTAAAATTCAGGGACACGGGACCAGGATTCTGACAAACAATTCTAAGAAAATTTTCCCAAACCTCACTTCCTTCTTTTCCCCTTTTCCTTTCCACTTCCATTAAGTTACAGAACAAAACCAGTTTTACGTCAAAATTATGCCACTTAAATATCCAAATTTTCAGCAATTTCAATTGTAATTAATTTCCTTTGGAAATGTAGCAGAATAAAATAAACTTACTAAAAACCTTGTAACCTACGAAAAAACATTAACTTTTAATCTTTGTATATAGGGAAGAAGGTTGGAACAGAGGGATGTGGGCCAACCTATCCTTTGGTGGATTTTATCAGAAATGTGGCCACACTAAAGGTATGTTTTTAATATTTTCATTCTTGTTTAAAAGGTGCTGATGCCCTTTATAGTGCCTTTAAAAATGACGTCATGCAATACAAATGACCAATGATAGGCCAATACACACTAAATTACCAATGGCAGGCCAATATATATTAATTGACCACTAGTAGGCCAGTACATAGTCACCATAAAAAGCTTCAAAGGTGTTGATTAATTGTTGATGAAGATAAGAAGCTTTACTATTAAATGAGTCATATCGGTCCAGCGGTGAGCGTTATCTTTTGGTACATACAAACAAATTTACAAACAGACAATCTGTTACTTTTCTGAAAGGATTGGACAAAATATGAGACTTTTTACGTTCCAATTGGAAAAAATATTGGTTTTTCCGGGTACACTTACATTGGACTTGGACTGTAAGTTCTGGTACCCAAAGTATTTATGGTACTTATCATTTTGTTGTACCCATAATTTATCTGTCATTAAAGTAAATCATCCAGTCATGGAGTAATTATAGCATCTAATGGGCAAAACATAATGAATAATGAAAAATAAAAAAGCACAAAAAATGCTTTACAAAATGACAGATTTTTATTTTTCTTCCATTATAAAGGGTGTGCAAAAAAATGCGGAATTTTTAAAATTGAAATTGCGCGGCTTGTGTTAATAGTAGAAAATTCTTATGCATATCGTTAGAACCGTTATGAACTCTAGTTTTTGAAAATATAAGAACGAATCCTGTGCTACGTATAGTTAGGGAGCTACGTTGTGAAATGTTCCTATTGCCTTAAAACTTAACTTGCGAGTAAATTAAGCGGTGCCACCTCCCTCCAATTCTGGGACAAAAACCAAAACGTTGAAGTAAATATTTAGAAAACTTAACCCTCTGTTCTTTTTTGGGCATCATTTATTTTTTGTGTTCTATATTTGTGGTACGGTTTAGCCTTTGATGATTTTAGAATATTTCTAGCAGTAGAAACACAAACACCTGTAGTGGCAACAACTTTTCTTAATCCAGGTGTTTTTTTATTCAATAACATTTTTTTCACTCTTTTCTGTACACTCTCTGGTGTTTTCTTCCGCCCATTAAATCCTCTATGCTTTAACGACGAACCTGTTTCTTGGCATTTAGTGTAATTTCTCACCAGGAATGAAGATCTTGTTTGTCTTGTAAGATTATTCCATACCTGGGATGCAGATCCACTTTTCAAAAATTGTCTAACCTCTCTTATGCTTGCTCCAGGGTACTTATTCATAAAAGTTTCAATCTCAACTTTTATTTGATACCTTGTTGAAGGATCCATTGTAAAAGAATGATTTCAGTACAAATATTCGTAGATTTTTTCATATTCAATTAGAAGATTTGTATGACAAATAAATACAAATATTTAAAAAGCTTTAAAAATAGGTTTATTTTTGTTTCAATATTTTTTTTAATTTTCTGGTTTACTCGCAATTCAAGTATTAAGGCAATAGGAACATTTCACCACGTAGCTCCCTAACTATACGTAGCACAGGATCCGTTCTTATATTTCCAAAAACTAGAGTTCATAACGGTTCTAACGATATGCATAAGAATTTTCTACTATTAACACAAGCCGCGCAATTTCAATTTTAAAAATGTCCGCATTTTTTTGGCACACCCTTTATAAAATAACAGGATGTCTAAGAGCCTTCCTAGAGATGCACAAACATAAAATAACTTTTTTTGTTGTTATTGAAATATAATGATATTAAATTATTATATATATAAATTTGGAGTTATATAGTTATTATGTTTGTCTTTAAGCTGAACTTGTGAAGTGCTTAGGCTTGTTGGTACTTCAGTTGTATTGTTTATTGGTCAGCTGAATCTTAGTTTCCGATTTTGCTTCAAACTTCCAAACTTCCAAAAAAAAAAATTAGAAAAATTTTAAATTTTGAATGCATAAATCGCTTTCCCAAACTTCGCCTTTCCCGTTGACCGAAGTTGCTGAAAATAGCTTTTGCAATAGTTGGGATTGTGGTAGGGGTGAAGCAGTTCAACCCTACTGAGCGAGTTCGATTCAAACGAGCCCCTAGCCTTAAAGATTCCACCAATAAATAACTACAAGGAGTTACTGATTAAAGGATATATTTTGAACTGATTCATTACAATAGATATACAAGTTTATATAGCAAATAGAAGTATAATAATAGATTATGAGGGGTAGCTGGTGAGGGGTTCCTTTGAGCTGGGGCTGTGTCCACAGGCGCAAAGGTAGGAGGGAAGGCTGCCTCATTGGGGTAGGCAGGTGATGGCAGAGAAAAGGGCAGGTCCGGCTGCGGAAAGGGGGAGGGGGGTAATCCCCTCCCCATGCCCAGGTGGCCATTGTATTCCATAACAATGGGTTGGGTGACCGCTTATCAAAATGACCATCTGTTGATAGCATATCTAAAGTTGATGGGTGGAGTTTTAACATCTGCATTTGCCGGGAATCCCAGAGCGTGGTATACTCTAGGAAAGGCTTGTCCGTATGATGCCGTCTACCACAGGATATCGGTCGTACAACTTCGGAAATTAGGGAACAAATGGGAAATCAATTTTTAGTTGATCTGTTTACTTGCTTAAGAATATAGGAACAATAATATGGGCTTAAAAAAATTAATATTATATTTAACAAACAGAAGCAAATCATTAAGGTGCCCTTTATTCAAAATGGTAGAAAAATAACCTTAAAGCAGTCTGCAACCTATGTGAAGTTTCCTCCAAAAAGGAGAACTTAATTTAGTCAGAAGTTTTTATCTTAAGCATTAGACAAAATACTATTTTGTATAATAAAAGAAATTTTAAAATACACTAAACAATTTTTTTGTGTATCTGCTTGTCGTTGGGTAGGTTGTGGGTTAAAATCTCGGCCTGGAACAAGTCACAACTAAATTTTTACACATAACCAAATTTTGATTAAACGACCTTTGTCTGAAAGTCGTAACTATGCATAAAATGGCAGCAGTACATATACATATAAATTTTATCGTCCTAGGTTATGATGCTATTGAAACCTCGCCAGTTACACGTGAATGCACTTCTTTGGCATATCAATACAGTTTTAAAAACCTAATTTTACTGATTCCTTAATCCGGCCCTGAGGCGTGATGTGGTGCATTTGGTTTTCATGAGTTGACAAAATATTTCTTCTTTAAAAATGTTTATTTAAGAAAAATTCTAAATTATGGTGTTTTAAGTAGCATAAATAGAAATGTTTGTTTTAGAAAAATTCTAAATTATGTTTTTTTAAGTAGCACAAATAGAAATACACCATTTTTTTTATTTTAGTAGCGAAGCTAGTCAATAATTAACTTTGTATGTTCGTTCATCCGTCAATCCGTAAAGCTTTGGAATAAAGTGATTTTTAGGCTGTTATTTAAGTAAGATTGGTGATTTTTTTTCTTCTGAAGATTACTCTTTTCAAGAGTATCTAGTATACAACATATTTAGTCCGCCGGCCATGCTACCCGCGACCGTGGCTCAACATGTAGCGCATCCGCTCGTCGTCGGGAAGGTGATAGTTTCGAATCTAGGTCCGACACCGCGTCATAACTAAAGACGTTAAAAATGGTTCCTACTGCTGCTATGTCAGGTGCGCGACATAAATAGTTAGAGTAGGGGGAATGCCTTGGCCCAAAACAGGCGCAACTCACTACCGAGCACAGTTAGGACTTCTCAGACAAAGGTCGTGCAATCAAAGGGTTGGTTGTCTGATGGGCAAATGGACGCTTTACACCACAATAATAGGGCTTAGGGCTGACAACCCTATCCCATATCCATAAAAAAGCCACATTGTTACAGAAACACTGACAAATTGTCAGCGGCCTATGCTCTGCCTGTGGAGTTAAAAGGGCTTGTTCTGTTGTTCATGCTACAAAAGACATATAATAATAAATATTCATATTCGAAGAAGGTTTCGTGATTTTATATTATTCTTATATCGCTTTTTTCTTTTTTTTTCTTTTTATGACCACTGATAATTTGCTCTATAATTTACTTTGTCCTCTTCTATATTAATTTATTTTTTGTGCTTTGCTACTTAAGAATGTTATTATCCTTGTTCAAAGATATTTTTAAAATATCTATAAAGTATAATTTTCTAATCCTTTCATTAGAATAAAAACACTTTTTATATGTTTTTATAACTCAATTTTTGTCATTTTGAAATGAATTATAGATTAATTAGAATTGTAAAACGTAATTCTAATAACTTTTAATTTTTAGTCTGAATTAGCATTTTAATGTATTATGTAACAAGATTTTCTGTGAAAAAAAGTCATTAATTATAAAAAATCAAAGTAATTATTTCTTTGAAAACAAGTTATGATTTTTAAGTAGGCATTATATTAAAGTTTGTACAACTAGCGGCTTCGCCCCTAGCCTCTAGGGGCTTTGCCCAAAGTGGTTTGATCAAACAATTTTTTTGTGTTTTAGATTTTAAAGAAAATTAAAATTTAGGGAGGGGATTTTTTTTTTGTGGGTGGGGGGTTAGTCGACCCCACAAATTTAGTTTTAAAAAGAAAAAAAATGTTTTTGGGGGGATATTTTTTTTTTTGGGGGGGGGGTAAGGGGTGTCCCAACCCACTAGAAAATAGTTAAAAACCTTCCCAGGACCAATGAGAAGCTACCCTGTAAAGAAGAACCCGATCGGTTCAGCGGTTAGCGAGATCCTTCGCTACAAACAAACAGACAGACAAACAAACATCGTTCTACTTTGTTCATGACAACATATTAGAAACGAAGCGACAAATTAGGCCATAGATCAGATGTTTATTGCTCGATAAAAGAGGAATAGGAAAAGAAAAAAAAGATAATGATAAATACAGAAAATCACAAAACCTTTACATCCAAATATATAAATTTCTTTGTAGCATGACCGAAAGACAGATTGACGGAGTAAGCAAGTTGTATACTGGATGATCATTGGCAAATAATAAAGAACAGCAATCTATCTTAAATCAGAGAAAGAGAGAAAGAGAAAGGCAAATGGGTTGTTAATTTCACTAGTCTCTAAAGTTTTATGATAACATTTTCTTATTTGTTGGCTTAACAACTTTGGGGACTTTTCGTGAATTTGGATTGGTAGGTTCATTAAATTGAGTGTCCAAACATTTCAACCACTAATTTTTTATCTAAAGAATGGGTAATTTTGCGTATTAACATAGGGGATGAAAATAAATTTCTCAGACATTATCTTATCACTTCAGATCCCTAATCTTAAAAAGCAGTCTTGAAAATAATATTTATGTTGTAGGGAACAAAACGAAGCTGCGAGTATGGTTGTTCTGGTGCGTGCACAGTGATCCTGACTGAGTGGGACCGGGAGGGGCAGGTGTACTCCCACAGGACTGTGTCATCCTGTACCACGCCCCTGGCATCCTGCCACTACAGAAATGTTACCACTGTTGAGGGGATAGGTAAATATGCAGTGATCTAAAGGGATAAGACAATGGCCGATAAATTGATGTACATCACCAATGATGACTCACAAAATTATCACTTTGAGAGATTAAAGTTAGTGGTTGAAACGTTTGGACACTCAACTTAATAAACCAACCAATCATAATTCAGTAAAGGTCCCCTTAGTTGTTAATCCAACAAATATGTAAACGTTATTATAAAGCTTTGGGGACTAGTGTAATAAACTGTCCATTGTCCCCTCTCTTCTTGTGGTAAATATGCCATTAATTAGTTTATCTGATTAATTCCCCTTAGGTTAGGTTTATAATAAAGAAGGTACAACTTCTTATGGTAAAATCCCAACTAACAACCAACCTTTGTCTGCAAGAGCTTTGTCTGAATGTCCTGACTGTGAAAGGTAATGGGATGCACTTGTTTTTGGCCCCAATAATAATTTAAATAAAAATGCAAAGCTTTGTAAGTTATAGAGTAGAATGGCAATCTTTCTATTGTTATAATTATAAGGCTAGTAGGATATATGTGTGTCTGTCTATCTATATAAAATTTTGTGCATATTGCAGTTAATTCAGACAGGCAACAGTTTTCATTAGAACTAATGCTGTTATTTTTAGGCAACACTGATAACATGCATCCTATTCAGAAGCTTATGGTTGATACTCATGCTGTTCAATGCGGTTATGATTCGCCAGGTAAAAGTTTTAATATTTTCTACCAATAATATAATTTTTTATGATTTTGAAAATATAAGTACATTGATTTAATATATTGATGATTATCCTTTTTAAATTCTTACCTTCCAAAATTCCAATACTACTGAATTTTACTTTAATCTTAGGTTTTGTTGTTTCCATGCTGGGCTTGCTGCTGAACAACCCTCAGCCCACCATGAAAGATATCGAGGTCAGCTTGATCGGCAACCTGAGCAGGTGCAACGGTTACAGAGCCATCTTCCAGGCGTTCAAGCAGTACACTGAGAGGCCTTCCGATGAGAGAGAGAAATTTGAAGCTGGTCTGCCTGATCTTAAACAGGATGTCCTTGAACCTGTAACCTTTGTGTCCCCCAGCTGCAAGTGGTCCATCCTGCCCTCCTTCTCATGGTTGAAGCCAATGCAAATGAGGGAACCAAATGGAATTCTGGTGTATGGTATTCCTACTACCACAGAACTCAATGACTGCACATATGTGTTTGATCTTTCAAGAGCTGAAAACTCTAAGAAGCAGATGAAGGGTAGTATTGACTTCCCTGCTAATACAACCATTACTGCTTTGATCAAGAAGCTTCATCAGAACACTGATAACTCTAATGTTCTGGTTATGACTGAGGTTTGCAGGGCTCTTGCAGGAGTCAAAACTCTGCAGTACAGAAATGCAAGAGCTATTGGTGATGCTCTTACTGACTGCAATGAGGTCAAATCAATCATGGCTGCTCTAGATGCCACAGTCAGCATCCAAGAGAGTGCACAATGTAAGCTTAAAAAGTTGTTTGGCTCAGATGTCACTGTTCCTCTCAAGAAAGTTCTTGGAGAAGGTGATATTAGATATTCCTCCATCAAGTGTGTAAGCATTCCCAATGTTAAGAATGGTGAAGTCTTCCTGCATGAGACTGTCGGTGACCGTCAAGCTAATGGCACCAACCTTAACTTTGCTTCTGTTTTGTTGCAATGTGATGGAAAGGTTATTGACTCTATGGAACTGTGTGCTGGTAACTCAGGCAAAGTTAAGGTGCTTCATACAGCCTCAGGACTTGTCAAAGGATCTGAGCTTGACAATGCTGGTCTGGCTGATAAACTCAAGGAGCTAACAACTGACAAACTTCAAGCTGGTCTTATTGCAAAACTTTGCCATAACATTGCAGGCATGGCTGGTCTAAGTGAGGATGATAAATTGGATTGTATCAAAGCAAGAATTGGCACCAGGAGGTTTGCTGAATCTACCCAATATAGGGAGCATGTTTCAGAAAAGATTGAGACACCCACACCACTTGGCAGACCTATTCCAACTCTTCAGGGATATCAGTGTACTACCGGACAAGCTATCTTTACTGAAGATCTTCCTGCATATGCAAATGAGTTATTCTTTGCTCCTGTCACCAGCACTATTGCTCATGGAAACCTTGTCAGCATTGATGCCGAGTCTGCCCTGAAAGTTGATGGTGTTGTTGATTTTGTTTCATTCAAGGATGTCAGACAGGGAGGCAATCAATTTAAAATCAATGGCCTTGAGGATGAAATTGTTTTTGTTGAGAAGCTTATTGAACATGAGGGTCAACTGATTGGTGGTGTTGTTGCAGTTAATGAGCATGTTGCTCGTAAGGCAGCTGCCCTTGTCAAGGTTGAGTGTGAAGAATTGAAACCTATTGTCACTTTGGAGGAAGGTGTTGCTGCACAAACAATTATGACAGGTGAAGGACAAGTTAAATGTTTTGAGAAAGGAGATGCTGAAGCTGCTCTTAGAACTTGTCAGCATGTCATCACTGGAACTATCAAGACAACTCGCCAAGAGCATTTCTATGAGGAAAGTTCATCTGCTATGGTTGTGCCAACCGGTGAACATGATGAAATTGAAGTTTACCTTCCATCACCAGCACAATTGATGGCCCAACATTCCGTTGCTCAGGTTCTTGGACTTTCTTTCCACAAGGTTATGTGCCACACTCGCAGAGTTGGTTGCAGCTATGGTGGCAAGTATGGCAGACTCATTCCCTATGTTGCAGCTGTTGCAGTAGCTGCCAAAAAGTTGGGCAAACCTGTCAGAAGCAAGATGACAAGAGATGAAGACATCCGTATTATGGGACAGAGAGGTGAGTTTGGATCAACCTACAAGCTTGGTATCACTGATGGGAAGATCCAGGCTGCCGTTGTTGATGTTCAGAAGAATGCTGGGTGGAATTCTGATGCTTCTCCTGATATTACATCAACAGCACTTGCCCACATGGACAGTGGATATGACTTCCCCAATTTCAAAGTATCTGGAGAGGCATACAAGACCAACACTCCAAGTAATACAGCTTTCAGGGCATATGGAGCTCCTCCTGCTGTTACTATCACTGAAAACATGATCTTCGATGCTTGTGCTGAGCTAGGATATGATCAGATGGAGTTCAGAAAGAACAATCTCCAAAAGGAAGGTTATGTCTCCCATTATGAGCATACCATGGAACCGAGTGATGTCACCATGGACCTTTGCTTAGAAGAGGTTCTCCAGCAAATTGATTACTACAAGGTGAAGCAAGAGGTTGAAGATTTTAACAACAAGAACACTGTCAAGAAGAGGGGTATTGCTCTCATCCCCAACAAGTATGGCATTGGATTCCCTGGTATGTTTGGCAAAGGTGCTGCACTCCTCAACATCTACATGGATGGATCTGTTCTTCTCCATGTAAATGGTATTGAGATGGGTCAAGGTCTGCACACAAAGTGTGCGCAAATTGCTGCCCATATCCTGGGCATTGACGTGTCAAGGATCAAGGTTGATGGCAACCAGAATCGTGTGTTGCCCAACCCTATTCCTACAGGTGGCAGTACAGGTGCTGATCTGGCAGGTAACGCTGTCAATGATGCTTGTTTTCAAATGATGGAAAAGCTGGCACCGTACAAGAAAGCTCAACCTGAGGCTCCCTGGGAAATGTTGGTTGGCATGGCATTTGTCACAGGTACAAATCTGTTCACAACCGGACACTTCCAGCTGCCTGCGGACAGGTACACTTTTGATCCCAGCACTGGAAAGGGAAGAAGATGGTGGTATTACACTTGCGGTGCTTCATTTGCTATGGTAGAGGTGGATCTTTTGACTGGTCAGCATTCCCTTCTCAAGGCAAACATTGTCTATGACATTGGAGAGTCTCTGAACAAAGCTATTGACTGTGCCCAGATTGAGGCAGCGTTTATCCAGGGCTATGGGTATCTCACCATGGAGGACACAGTATTTGACAGCCAGGGCAGGCTTGTAACACGTGGTCTGGACGAGTATGCTATCCCAAGCATTGCTGACTGTCCCCCAGAATTTGATGTGACTCTGCTGCGAGGAAACAAGGAGCTGGATGGTGTCCTGTACTCCTCCAAGGGTATTGGAGAGCCTCCTTTCTTCTCTGGCCAGACTGTATTCTTTGCTATCAAGGACGCGCTGGTGGCAGCTAAGAAAGCCAAGGGCAAGAGTGGAACTGTGAATCTTTTGACACCTGCAACCCCCATCAACGTTCTGACCGCTCTTGAACAGTGCTAAGTGGTTAAAACTAAAATTTTGTTGTATTCCACATATTGTATTTCTAAACTTTGGATAATCTAACAAAACAAAACAAAAAAAATAACCTTATATTATATGATAGTAATTTCGTGTGTTATTTTTTTTACCAATTTTATATTTGATGTTTAATTGTTTATGAATAAAAACTTGAGAAAATGTTATTATTATATTTACATATATGTCAAATGTGTATTATGTAATATGTATAAATTGTTGAAAATATATTTACTAATTTTTAACTTTGTTTTAGATCTAAATTGTCTAATAAACCAAGGATAAAAACAGTCTTAAAGCAAAGTTCAACAAATCAGACAGACAGACATGCGAATACTAACAAATTTAGAGTAACAACACATTTACTTTTCAACATTGCATTATTTACTAAGTATATTTGCGATAACTTTTATTTAATGAAATCTTCCAATTTTTAACATGTACAAAACGGCCTGCTTAATTGTTTCAAGATCCATGTCAGATCTATATAGGAAATAAATGTCTATAAACGAGCTCAAGTTTTCCAAGGAATATATGTTTAAAACTCATAGTGCTCCAATAATCCATAATAAACTCTCATTGATCAGAACGATAAGACCCATTATTTTACTTTATTAAAAATAAATTCATTTTTTTCATTTCATGTTGCTATTTACCTTATATTGATGTATTTAATTTCTAATCATAAAAAAGAAAATTTAAATTTATCATATAATAAATTTAAGAAAACTCTGTTTTAAAAGAATTTGATTGTGGCGACATTTTGTGTGTTCAAATATTAAACTAAAATTGTAATTATCATCATTAACCCTTTGGTGATGGTAATGTAAAGAAAAAAATATAATTTAAAAAATCTTAATCATTTAAATTATTAAATATTTACTTTCTTTTAGATAGTAATGCCGGGTGAGGAAAATAGATTTATTGAGAAATAGATATGCATATAGAAAACTAGCCAATAGGGAGATAATTATATCGAGCCAACTCTAGTTTAGAAATATGAACAGAAATTCCGTATAAATGTATTCAAAATGAATAGACATACTATATCTAGATTACGCTTCTGACCCGATTTTTCGTCAAATCTTAAAAGGAACAGTATTAGCAGACGATAGTATTGTTTACTTTTGACTCAAGCTGAGGTGGATTCTTTAAAAAGATAGACTCGCTATTTGATGGTGAGGCAAAATTTTTTATGTGAAAAATCATCCAAAAGTATTAAAAATCTATAAAAAAAAACAAAATCATATGTTAATAAAACTTTTATGATTTTATTTAATTTTTGTAGATTTTTTATGCGATTTTTGAGAATTTTTCACAAAAATAATTTTGCCTCACCAGCGAGTAGCGAGCCTAATTTTTGTTTTAAGAATCCACCTCTGTTTGAAGCTTTCTCATTTATGACGAAATTTTTGAGCATTTAAGTTTGATTAAGTAAAGCTTTGTACTAAGAAATGATATTGTTTACAGCTGACTTTTATCTATGTATGAAATAAAAAAAACATGCGTTCGTAATGAAATGTGTACACAATTTCAACCAATGAGATTTAATGTAGGTTCCGATGGGATTCTCCTATTGGCTCAATCAGACACTACCTCTATTGTCTTATTACCTTTCTTTCAAAATGAAATAAAAATGCTTACTTTGGACATAGTTACATTTAAGACTTGATTATAGAGAATTTTCATTTTTAATATTATACCAAATCATCATAGTATTTCAAAGCTGAATGAAAATGTAGGGTAATAAATTTAGAAAAATTATGTATTACAAAATTAACTTGAATGTCTAATTAATGGAGATGTTATTCATGTTAAGCATAATTCTCGCAACTTTTGAACATTAAAAATCAAAGTAAAAAAAGAGATGGCAAGGGTTTAAATAACTGTATGTCCTCACCGCGTGAACCCCCTGTCGACTTTCAATTGGGTCTGCGAATATCAGTCAATAGCGTGAGAATTATTAACACAGTTAAGTCGTTACAAAAGCAATACACTAGCAGACAAAAAAGATCCCCAACTCTGGAAACAGGCAGTTATTTGGATTAGATGACAGGATAAGTGGGAAAGGATACCCTTAAAAAAATGGATAGTAGACGTATCTTTATAACGTCACACATGACACTTTCCGTTGTCCTCAAAAACAACAATTTTATTTTCCCCCCAAAAGGCATTCATTTGTAATCTGATTCTTTGCTTAAAAACTAAAAGTTAAGGTAGGGGCGAAGCTTCTATAAAGCAAGCATATATCTTATTATGTAAAGTAGTGAAGGACTTTAGTCCGAATCTTAAAATATCTACTGTAGTGATTGGATTATTTATTTTAGGTAATTTTCACCTAACGTACTGTAATGGTTTTAAGCTATTTTATTTTCAGATTCAAGTCTTGGGATGGTTTTAAGCTATTTTTCCGTCCCCTCTCTGTCCCTCTAAATAAAGAGCCCTTAGATAATAGGGGCGTACCTGCTAGTAAAAAGATAAAAAAAACTAAGTGTTGAAATGCACATAACTGCATAAGTCATAATAATTGTTTTCATTCAATAAAAAATTAAGTAGCGCCTAATTAATTATTTGAAAGATAAGACAAGATAGTTTTTATAAGCAAAGCTTCTCTTTATTTATGGTCAGCCTGTAAGTCTGTCTGTATGGCTGGATGGATATTTCTTTCGGTAAATTATTGACTGCATGTTGAAATTGTCATTTAATTTTTAAAAATCGATTGGTTAAATGGTGTATGTTTCTTTACAAGAAATAAACATAGGTTTTGTTGGTTTTAAAGTTTAAACAAAAACGTATCCTTTATAAAGTAGTAAGGTTTTTTTTGACCGTAAATATCTACCCACTGAAAGGAGTAAGTTTTTCATTTTAGGGAAGCATCACATTGGACCTAGGATTGTTTGAAGCTATTTTTTTTCTAAATCTGAGCATTAAGGGGTTTTCAGAACCCGAGATGCTATGGGCGAAGCCATAAGTTTCTATAATAGTGAAAGCATTGATACTTTATATGTTAGTGTCGTTTTTTAATGCATGCTATTTTATGATTCACTTTTTTGGATGTTGACATACTTGTTCTTATGATACTTTGCTGTCAAATTGTTTGTATTTCCAATCAAGTGCTCTAGTTTGGAAGTGATACTCCACAGTTATTCATTCATAGTTAGATTTTTTTTGCATCGTGTTATAGACATTTTCCCGTTGATAGTAAAATAAAAATATTGTATAATTTTCTATTTTATTCTCTGAGGCGCCGAAGGCTGGGGCAATAAAACAGAAACTAATTCTATAATTTAAAAACTTTCTTTAACACAATGGGATATATGAATTTTCAGTAGGAAATAGAACAGGCTTGAGTCCAACAGAAATTAATTGGATTCGAAGGCATTTTGGAAAATTCTTTTTTTTTGCAAAACACCAATACCTTCCATTTTATCAAACTTAAAACAAAGGAAAACAATAATTTCTAATATATGTCTTTTTTTCAATAAAAAATTAAAATATATTGGGCAAGCCTTCCATTCCCCTTTTTTTTTACCAGCGAATAATTTTGTCCATCTATCCGTCGGTCTGTCCGTAACTCTATTTGAAATGCCGTTTTAGACAGTTAGCTGAAATTTGGTGCTAATTTTCTATTCTAGTGACCATCCAGTATACACTTTACTTGGTACGTCGGTCTATAAGTAATACTTCAAAAGACTTAGATTCTCATAACTTATAAAGGTTTCGTTTTTTTAACGATGATTTCTCAAATATTTTCTCTTTTTAAACATATCTGAATATCTGACCCATAACTAACTTTGTCCGATTATCCATAGTTTTTGTGCTTTCTCTATGTAAAATAAAAAAGTACTATATGTAACTTATTGACTTTATTTCTCTGTAAATTCTTTATAACTATAATAAAATATATCTAATCCCCTTTCAATTTTGAATAAAGAAACTTCTAGGAAATTCTTTTCTCGTATTCATTCGAATCCGGTGGATAGGAACCGGTTCTCATCCATACGAAAAAACTATGTCTAGCATCGTATTATATCCAGCTTTCTACGAATATAAAAATGTACAATCATAAGATTAAAACCAGTTTTTTTAGCCCGTGCCTACGGCACCTAGGGGCTAAAAAACTGGTTTTAATCTTATAATTGTACATTCTATATCCGCGGAAAGCCGTTTATAATACGATGCGAGAAATAACTATTTTTACATTATCTATAAAAATGGATGTAGAATATACGTGGATATTATGACAAGAAAAATTTTTCGTCAATTTAGTTTGCAATTTCCCCTCCCTTTTTTGGTTGGGCTGTTTATCCTTTGGGAGGGTTGGGGTTGTGGTAATGGAGGAGGGATGGGGGAGATCGTTATTTTATCCCGTTAAAGAGTTTACTTTATTTTAGAACATAAAAATTTGGTGTAAGATCCAAGTAATAATAAATCCATTATCTATGAAATAATTTATGTTATAAAATATCCAATTACCCAGGAAAAGAAAACAAAGTGCGGAGAATTTATTTCATCAATTGACACGGTGACAAATATACAGAAGTCGGCAATTGTACGCAAGTTTTAAAGTACAAAGAAAATAGCCACCAAAATTCTGCTTTTAAAAGTTTGATCTTATAAAATCACGTTGATTTGTACATTTTAGTAAATAAGACTGTTTAATTTATATGTGAAATGTAAGGATAACAAAAATGTACATAATTTAATATGTACAAAATCGGACAATAAATTTGCCTGTCATCATTTGACATACTTTTATATTCTTTTAACATTTTTATGTCGTTTTATTTTCTTTTGTATGTAAGAAAAGGGACACCATTAGCTTGAACTATATTCCATACATTTATAATACAAAGTAGAATGATGTCTGTCCGTCTGTCCGTTAAGATCTCGGTAACCACTGAACCGATTGGATTCTACTCTTTAGGGAATATACCTACTGGTCCTGTGGTGGTTTTAGGCTATTTTCTTGGGGGGGGGGGGGGGTGGGACACCCTTAACCCCCCCAAAAACAAAAAAATCCCTCTCATTTTTTTTTGCTGAAGATTTCCTTGGTCCTTTTACGAATTTCGCAAAATTTTATTTTTGATCACCTCTTTGGTCAAAGCCGCTAGTATAATACAAAGTAGAATGATGTCTGTCCGCCTGTCCCTTAAGATCTCGGTAACTACTGAACCGATCGGATTCTAATCTTCAGGGTTTATACATATTGGTCCTTTGGTGGTTTTAAGATATTTTCTTGGGGGGGGGGGGGGGACACCCCTAACCCTCCAAAAAATGAAAATTCCCTCCTCCCTAAAAAAAATTTTTTCTTGTAAAAACTATTTCCAAATAAATAGCAGCACCAGATATACTTATTTATATTTTTTTTTTAAATTACCACTTGGGCCAAAGCCCCTAGAGGCTAGGGGCGAATCCGCTGGTGTTGTATATTGTATATACAGTTTATAGTAAACAATGATGGCAACATCCATAAGTAGTAAAGTGCAAAAATAAACCAATTAAAGATGCCCCTCATAGTTTATGCCTTTAAATCTTTAAATTAAGGTCTTAGTGTTGATTTAGGATATTGTTTTAACCCTCTCTCCTCTATCAAAACAAAGACGCAGCCGCTAGTCCATTATTTAAGAGTTAGTTCATTATGTAAAAGTTACAAAAATAAAAGAAGTAAACTTCGCTACATGCAATATTTCTTATTCTATGCAATTCCAACTGAAATTTGACACTAGATTTTTAAAATTAATTAAGCTTGACAGTCATAGATTAAAATTTATCATTGAAATAAATCATTGTTATAAAAAGGAAATCTTTTAAAAAAGAATTAGTGCATGATTTAATCTGTTATGTAAATGAAGAAAATAAATATTAATATGTGATGTTAGACATAAACAAAACATTTAATGTTAAATAACTTAACCCGCGACTGTAGCGCAACCGCTCGTTGTGATAGGTTCGAACCACCACGTCAAACCCTACTTCATAACCAAAGACGTCAAAATTAGTTCCTACTGCTGCTATTTCAGGTGCACAAAACAACTAAGAAGATTAGAGGGAATGCCTGGCTAAAACAGGTGGAACTCATTACAATGCACAGTTTTAACTTCCAGACAAGAGTCGTGCAATCAAAAGGGGTGGTTGTTTAGTCATATAATCATGCATAGCAATTAGGCAAGATTTGGTCCAGAATTGCACCAAAATATAGGCATAAAGGGTGAGGCTAAGTTGTTTAAAAAAAACAATTTGAGGGAAAGCACCATGAAAATATATGCTTTAAAAAATTTTAATTTTTGACAAAATTAAGATTTTTATGTGTAAAATGTAAAAATGACTGATCTGAGAAAACAGACTCTGTTCAATTCTTTAAAGAAACTTCAGTAAGTTGAATTCATCATTATATATAAGTAACAGGTCTGTCTGTCTGTGTGTAGAAAATTTTCATATTAAAGTCCTACTTTACAATGAAGCTTTTTATAGAATCATTATATTTCAGAAATCATCAAGCAGACTTTGAAAAGTTCTTACATGACTAAAGGGATAAGACAATGGCCGATAAATTGATGTACATCCTCAATTATATGGTTAATGACAAGGATGGTAATATCCTTAAGTTGCAGAGCACAAAATTAATAATGGACAAAGAAAAAAAGTAAATAAAAGGCCTTTCTTGTTTTGAAATTTGTTGCAAAATTCCTAATAATACAGGATATTGTTTAATGACATACTTACAATTTTAAGCCTTGATTTTAGAGATGATTTGCTTAGAATATTTTACCTACTTGCTCATGGAATCAGTATTCCAAATATAGGAAGAATAGGACAATTATGATATTCAAAATTATTTTTTATAAAAAGTAAAAAAATCTGCCTGTTTAAAATAAACTTATGAAATTTCTGATATCGATGAAAGAGTTTTATAACTGCTATTAAAGGAATAAGTATACAAAGTTTGAAATCGGTAGGACAATTTTAACATGCCTAAATTAACGATAAGAGCTTTCCTTCACTGACGGAAGGTCCGACTCTAATTATAGAAAAGCATCGGTTTAAAAAAATCATCTTCAACAAATATAGAGTCCAAATTTTCATGTAGTTCGCAATGAAAAATAAGTTTTATGTAAGAAATGAAATTTAAACTATTGTTGGTAAAGATTGAATTTTGAATCCTCTCTTCAACTCAAATATGAAATTCTTCTGTGTATTGATAAACCTGGGTTTGCGTTATGTTAATAGTTTTTGCTATAGTTATTATCATATCGTATTATAGACAGCTTTCCGTGGATATTAAAATGAAAATGTTAAGATTTAAATCAGTTTTGTTAGACCCGAGAAAAACTGGTATTAATTTTATGACTTTAATTTTGATATTCGTGGAAAACTGTCTACAATACTTTGTTATTCATGATTTTTTAGTATGACTGAGAACCGGTTCTAGTACAGCAGATAGCAATCGGTTTCAAAGCATTACTGGAAAAATATTTCCTAAGGATCTACGGTACCTGTATTCGTTCAACAGCTAAATGAGAAACCTTTCTATCTATAATACAAAGTAGAATGATTTCTGTCAGTCCGTCTGTCTGTCCGTCCCTTAAGATCTCGGTAACCACTGAACCGATTGGATTCTACTCTTCAGGGAATATACCTACTGGTCTTGTGGTGGTTTTAGGGTATTTTCATGGGGGTTGGGACACACCCATTTTTATTTCTTTTTTTTGCTGAAGATTTTATGGTACTTTTACGAATTTCGCCAAAAAAATTTTTTGATCACCTCTTGGGTCAATGCCCCTAGAGGCTAGGGGCGAAGCCGCTAGTGTTAATTAATAGGATAATAATTTTTAAGTTTTTATTATAAACAAGCGTGACATAGTACCGAAGCAGAGAAAAATCATTGATATGAATTCGGACAAATTGATTTTAAAAGCATATGAACAGAGTGGTCATATATCATGAATAATATTATAGAAATCACGAAACCTCAAACATTTCGCCGTGACGATACGGACTGACGAACAAACAAAGTTAGTGATAGAGTAGCTCGCTAAAAAGAAAATAATTTTAAATTAGTGTATACATCCAAAATAAAGGGAGGGGGAGCGTTTCTTCCATCCTTAAGAAATACCCTCCCCCCCTCCATTTAAATCTCTAGCCGTTGATTTATTTGGAAGCTTCAGGTTGGTATCCCTTTTCTTTTCTATTTAAAAAAAGAAAGTAAAAAGTAAAAATATTATTATAATTATGTGCATAAACATTTTTTTTATTCATCGCCCATGCAAAAATCATAAAGAAATTAAGAAATATCAAAGAGATAAAAACATTATTACCTTATAAAAAAAACAAGGACGAAACATTTATTAGTGAAAAAGCACAAAAAATATAGAATGACAAACGGACAAAGAAGCTATAGAGCAAATGCAACAATAGGATGAGATACCTTTAAAAGAAATGACCAACAGACTGAAGATCTAAGTAAATTGTAAACTGAATGCACTTTGAAAAAGATGGTCTTTATATGAGATATCAGCATAGCAGTTTATCTTATTAAGCAGCTTAGAAAATATCATTTCCAGTAGAGCATCAAGGACTGACGGACAGACACACAAAGTGAATTATGGAGTAGCTTCGCTACTAAAAACTATATTTGCTGATGACATTTTTTTCCTTTTAATTATCTGTCCAAACTTTGTGATAAGGTTATCATTAATAGATGTATTACACTAGATACTCAGTCACACACAATAATCTGTCTAAAATTAAAAGAAATTTCTAACTGTCAAATTAATTACTGCTGACTTATATAAGGATGAAATGAAAAAAACCGCATTTTCTTTAAAAAATGTGTTCATTCCAAAACCAAAAATATAGTTTGATTGTTCTTTCACTTTTTTCCTATTGGGTTAATGATTTGCTTGAGAATCTAGAGTTTTATATACATTGTATCAAATTTTGCTGTTTCAATTAATCAGTCTCGCGCATTTGTTGACATGGCGCGCCAAGCCAACAGTCATTCAAACAGAAAACAAAGAAAAATCAAGTTTAATTCAGAATTATCTGACCGGCGTAGAAGGTAGCCAGCTAGCTTCACCAGAGTGAAACAGAAAAGGAGGGGCCAATGGGCTGTTTATTACACTAGTCCCCAAAGTTTGAAAACTGTTATTGAATTATAATTGGTTGTTTCATTAAGTTTAGTGACCAAAACTTTCAACCACCAATTATAATCTTCTGAATGGGTAAATTTGTGTATTATAAAATTGTGTGCAGCAAATTGTCTTATCCCTTTAGATCCCTGAGAGTGACATATGTTTACTTGTAAGCGAAGCTACTGTATACTTTACTTTGCCTGTCCGTCTGTCTGTAATGCTTTGCGGGAAATTTGCTTTTTTTGGCTGCTATTTCTGTTAGACTTCTTATTATTTTTGAAGATCCTCTTTTTACAAGAGAATACAGTATACTACTTTCTCAGTCCGTTTTATATCGTTTATGCTTCAAAAGACAACATATGTTATGTTTCCTAATTTAATTCCCTTCCTACCTGATAATTTCCATAAATAATAATGTTCTGTTTTTTCTAGTGTGTTTTATTTTTGTTAATATCCTTTTCCAGGGGGGGGGGGGATTGGGCTGTTATACCAATAGTCCCCAAAGTTTTATGATAATGTTTTCTTATAAATTTGCTTAACAACTTTGGGGACTTTAATTAATTTTTTTGGTTGGTTGGTTTATTACGTTGAATAGTGGCGTGCAGATGATTTTGCCAGCCCTCTGACAATTTTTGACACCCCCTTAACTAAAATCGTGGGGGGGGGGGGGGGGGAGGGAGGGTCTAACAGATGTACAGATAAAGTGAATCATAGAGTAGTTTTGTTAATTTCATGTAATAAAGAAGCTTAGATTTAGAATGGAGAAAGCTGAGACAACTTCCATTGAATGGGACTTGTTCATCTCAACGGACAGACCGACGGATAGACTGTCGGACAGATGGGCAAAGAAGATTATAGAGAAGGTTTGCTAATAAAGTAATAAACTTGATGGATCAAAAATGAAAAAAAAAGAGATGAGACAAGTTCTACGGACAGACTGGCTAATAGACTGTCGGACAGATGGACAAAGAAGATTATAGAGAAGGTTTGCTACTAAAATCATGAATTTGATAGATCAAAAAATGAAAAAAAACTTACATTTAGAAAGGAGAGGGATGAGACAAGTTATATGGAATGGGACTTGTTCATCTCAACAGACAGACCGACGGATAGACTGTCGGACAGATGGACAAAGTAGTTTATAGAGAAGGTTAGCTACTAAAATAAACAAATCTTTTAGAAAGGAGAGAGATGAGACAAGTTCTATGGAATGGGACTTCAGCGAGGAGGAAGAGGATATACAAGAACAGGAACAATAGATTTATTACCCTAGATTCCCTGTCAGAAACATTAATCTGTCTAACTGAAGCTCTTTATGATATAAAAAAGACGTCATACAATAGGCCAATGATAGGACAATACACAGACTAAATAACCAATTGCAGGCCAGTATATATTTTTATTGACCAATGGTAGACCAGTATGACGACTCTTTTTAGAGGCACAGTAAAAAGCTATCAGAAAGAGTACAATCTAATGATATGGCCATATTAGGGATCTAGATATACTAAATTTATTACAGGAAGTATCAAAACAGCTGAGCAATTCAGAGCAACAGCTGCAGCTGACAAGAAAACCAGCTCTGAAGAACCATTTTACCACGTCTTCAACTGAAAGTAGCATAATAAAAAATGGGGTGAATATCTAATTTTTTTACCAGATAAAAGTAAATATTTTGACAATTTGTGATAGATTTATGAATTTGTGACATTAATTGCTAATGGCTACACCACCTAGAGGCCTCTAGGGGCATTTGAGGGAGGATTATGGGGAAGGGGAGTCGAAGAACACAGTAAAAGTGTCTGACTGATTATGACGTAACAAAAAAAATTAGCCAATGAGAGGCCATTATTGACCAATGGTAAAATTCGCAGTGGCTAATTTTTTTTGTTACGTCATAATCAGTCAGACACTTTTACTGTGTTCGGAGTCGAACCTCAATATTTAATTTTAGTTTTAAAAAGAACAAGTTATATAAAATTAGAAAATGGGGGGGGGGGGGTATGAGTTCCATGTCGGTCCAGTCGCAAGATCTAATGCAATAAAGGATAGACAGACACTCTGTTTGTTTCTTTTACAAAAATATGGATTGTATATGAAATGGTTTCTAGAATAATCAAATTAAAATTTTTTAGAGTCTAAAGCATAACAGAATATTGTTGAATGGGGCCACAATTGGTCAGGGATCTCTAGATACCTTACATCCTGGCAAATCAACTTCAGTGCCATCCACTCCAAATGCCTTTGGATCAAAGTAAGCAATCATTTTTCTCTCTATTAGTTAATGTTGTTGCGAGGTGGATCAGGAAGATTTATTTAACCTTGATAGGGGGGTTTGGGGGGGTATATGATCCCATCCGTAACTATTTAAAAAAAAACATGAGAGATATCAAAACCAAATTGGATAGTTTTGGATACCTTACATCCTGGTAAACCAAGTTCGGTGCCATCCACTCCAAATGCCTTTGGATCAAAGTAAGCAATAATTTTTTTCTCTATTAGTTAATCTTGTTGCGAGGGGGATCAGAAAGATTTCTTTAACCCTGAAAGGGGGGTTTTGGGGATGGGGGGTATGTGACTCACTGCTAACCAAGATACCATAAGAGATAATTTTGGATACCTCACATCCTGGCAAATCAAATTTGGTACTTTCCACTCCAAATGCCTTGATCTCTTGATACCTTACATCCTGGCAAATCAACTTCGGTGCCATCCACTCCAAATGCCTTTGGATCAAAGTAAGCATTTTTTTCTCTATTAGTTTATCTTGTTGCGAGGGGGATCAGGAAGATTTATTTAACCTTGATAGAGGGGTTTTGGGGGGGTATATGATCCCATCCTTAACCATCTCAAAAACCATGAGAGATATCAAAACCAAATTGGATAGTTTTGGATACCTTACATCCTGGTAAAGCAAGTTCGGTGTCATCCACTCCAATTTCCTTTGGATTAGTTTACCTTGTCAGAAGGCTAGGGACCTAGGAAAATTTCTATAAACAGGATAGGATGAGTTGATGGGGGGGGGGGGAGGGAGTTGATGTATAACTAATTTTATCATAACCAATTGCTCTATACTCATTCTTTTCGCTAAATATAAATATCTTTATTGTTCTTTTTTGATCTTTGCAGGTCCTCTAAGAAAGAGGGTGGTCTGTACAGATCAATATCCATGTTTTATTATCTGTATTCTAGGTCCTCAATGAAGGGGGGTGGTCTGTACAGTTCAATATCCATGTTTTATTATCTGAATTCTAGGTCCTCAGAGAAGGGGGTGGTCTGTACAGTTCAATATCCATGTTTTATTATCTGTATTCCTGGTCCTCAGAGAAGGGGGTGGTCTGTACAGTTCAATATCCATGTTTTATTATCTGAATTCTAGGTCCTCAGAGAAGGGGGTGGTCTGTACAGATCAATTCTTATTCTTATGCCTTGGGTAGCCCTATGATGGGCATAGGCTACGTCAAGGTCTCTCCAATTCTTCTTTTCCTTAGCTAAGTCTACAGCATCACTCCATTTCATCTTCAAATCAAGCATCTCTTTCTCCAACTCTCTCCTCCAGGTGTTCCTTGGCCTCCCTGGTTTCCTTTTCCCCTGGTGGGGATTAAAGTGTAAGGCCTGCCTAGTAATATCTTCGGGACTTTTTTTTTGGGTATGTCCTAACCATCTCCATTTTCTTTGCTTTATCACTGATCTTATATCTTTCATGTCACTTCTCAAAAGCAAATCTTTATTTGATATGATGTTAGGCCAGAAGATTTTATGAATCCTTCTCAGGCATTTGTTGATGAAAGTCTGGAGCTTAGTCTCATGGGTTTTATTTAGAAACCATGTTTCAGCTCCATAAAGCAGAACAGACATGACATTGGAGTTAAAAAGTCTTAACTTTGTGCGAACAGGGATGGTTCTTGAGTTCCAGATATTGTTTAGGCAAGCAAAAGCTGATCTAGCTTTACATATTCTAGCCTTAACATCTGCATTTGTTCCACCATATTCATCAATTTTACTGCCTAAGTATTCAAATGTGCTAACATCTTCCAAATTAATGTCGCCAATCTTTATGGGTTCTTGAGATGTGGCATTTATTCTAAGGATTTTAGTTTTGGGAACATTTATATTTAATCCAATTTTCTTAGAAGTTTCTGCAATCCTATTCGTCTTTCTCTGCATTTGATGTCTGGTTGTAGAGAGTAAACCAATATCATCTGCATAGTCCAGATCATTAAGATGATCAGTAACAGTCCACTGAATACCATCTCTTGCTTCACACTGTCTCATGATCCAGTCTATAGCAAGGAGAAAGAGAAAAGGGGAAAGGAGACATCCTTGTCTGACCCCAGTTTTAATAACAAACAGATCAGACAGTTTCCCCTTGAACATCACTTTACCACCACCATCTTCGTACATAGATTTGATAATGTTGATGATCTTGATTGGGATGCCATAGTGTCTCAAGATCTTCCAAAGTGATGTTCTGTCCAGCAAGTCAAATGCTTTTTTGTAATCTATAAAGTTTACAAAAAGCTGAGAGTTCCATTCCTTAGATTGTTCTATTATTATTCTAAGTGTTGTAATTTGATCAATTGTTGATCTATTTGATCTAAAACCAGCTTGATTTGGTCTAAGCTTTTCATCAACTTTAGTTTTGATCCTGCTTAGAATAATTCTGCTTAGAATTTTGCCTGGAACTGATAAAAGCATGATTCCTCTATGATTTCCACACTGAGTCAAATCTCCTTTTTTGGGTAAAATGGTGATGTGACCATTTTTCCAGTCCTCGGGACAAATCTCATTATTCCAGATTTTGTGTATGAGGGGTAAAAAGGACTTGGCTGAGAGTTCTATGTCAGCTTTTAATACTTCAGCAGGAATATTGTCAGAACCAGCAGCTTTGTTATTCTTGAGAGTCTTTAACGCTTCCTTGATTTCTTGCAGGCTAGGGGGCTCAGTAAGAATATCAAGTGTATCTTCAGAAGGTGGGATGTCAACTTCTTCTTCAGAAGAGGGTACATTTAGGATATCATTGAAATGTTCAGCCCATCTGTTCAGATTATCTTCATCAGTTTTTAACAGATTACCTTGTTTGTCTCTGATGTGTGAACTAGATTTGTTGAATTTACCAGTCAGTTTTCTGGTGATATCATAGACCTCTTTCATCCTATTTTGTCTTGCAGCATTCTCAGCTTTTGTTGCAAGTTCTTCAGTGTAGGATCTTTTATCTCTTTGAGCGCTCTTTTTTATGGCCTTGCTAAGTCTATTGTAAGAAGCTTTGTCAGTCTCATTTTCTGTATCAAGGACTTTCTTTCTCAACTCTTGCCTTTCATTCATAAGGTTGATGGTATTTTGAGAAATCCATGGTTGCTTTTCATTTTTCTTGAAACCTAGATATTCTTTACTGACTTCATTATAGACAGTTTTAATTTCTTCCCAAGATTCTTCAACAGTATTATCTTCAGTGGGTGTTAAGGCCTCGAAACGATTATGAAGGTTAAGCTTAAAGGTATTTAGCTTGTCTTGATCTTGAAGAGCACTTATGTTGTATTTAATCCTTGGGTTTTGGGCTGATTGTTGCCTTTTAAGTTTTAGCTTAACAGTGGAAGAGAGTAGAAAATGATCCGAGCTTACATCTGCACCTCTTTGTACTTTTACATCAAGAAGGGATCTTCTGAACTTCTTGGAGATGCATATATGATCAATCTGGTTTAAAGTAGCTTGATCTGGTAATTTCCACGTGACTGTATGAATGTTCTTGTGAGGGAAAAGGGTTCCACCTATCACCAACTTATGCTCTGTACAAAAACTTACAAGTCTGTCTCCATTATCATTCATGGAACCAAGTCAATGTCTACCCATTACTTCCTCCATGTTTTCATTGTTATCACCAACTTTGGCATTGAGATCACCGATGAGCATGGTAATGTCCTTCTCTTTTTGACCATCCCTGTAAACTTTGTCAAGTTGGTCATAGAAGTTGTTCTTGACATCATCATCTTTATCCTTAGTTGGGGCATAGACTAATATTAGCCGCAGATTTATCCTCTTGTTAGAGGTTTTAAAATAAGCTTCCATTATTCTTGGGCCATGTGGTAGCCAACTTATCAGAGCCTTGGAGGCATCAGCTGTTAGGATAAGTGCTACTCCCTGGTGGTGACCTAGTGCCTCATCTTGTTGGCCAGAATATAGTATTCTCATGCCTGAGAGATGTTTGAAGTCACCACTTCCAGTCCATCGTGATTCAGTGATGCCTAGAACATCAATCTTGTACTTCGTCATTTCTCTAATAATGTTTTCTACTCTTCCTGCCTTGTACATTGTTTGTACGTTCCATGTGCAAATTTTGGTTGATCTACTAGAGTTGAGGAGCCTCGGTCTACCTGGTCTGCTAGCAGTTTGCCAGCCAGACGTCATATTGTTGTTGCCAACAGCCTCAGTCATTGGATCAGAAGAATTTCCCATACTTTCCTCTGTTACAAGGGTTGTATGAATTCTAGGTCCTCAGAGAAGGGGATGGTCTGTACAGTTCAATATCCATGTTTTATTATATGAATTATAGGTCCTCAGAGAATGCAGTGGTCTGTACAGTTCAATATCCATGTTTTATTATATGTATTCCAGGTTTCAGAGAATGAAGTGGTCTGTACAGTTCAATATCCATGTTTTATTATATGAATTCCAGGTCCTCAGAGAATGAAGTGGTCTGTACAGTTCAATATCCATGTTTTATTATCTGTATTCTAGGTCCTCAGAGAAGGGGGTGGTCTGTACAGTTCAATATCCATGTTTTATTATATGTATTCCAGGTCCTCAGAGAATGCAGTGGTCTGTACAGGTAAATATCCATATTTTATTATATGGATTATAGGTCCTCAGAGAATGCAGTGGTCTGTACAGTTCAATATCCATGTTTTATTATATGTATTATAGGTCCTCAGAGAAAAAGGGTGGTCTGTACAGGTCAATATCCATATTTTATTATCTGTATTCCAGGTCCTCAGAGAAAGGGGGTGGTCTGTACAGATCAATATCCATGTTTTATAATCTGTATTCTAGGTCCTCAGAGAAGGGGGGTGGGCTGTACAGATCAATATCGTTTGCTGACAGAGATATTGTGGTTGAGGTTCCTAGCAGATCTCAACTTAATTTTGGTAATTTTATTTATTGTATTTTTAGACAATTAATAATTTTCTAATAATTTCTGAAATTTTAAGAGATGTCCCAAAGGTGGGTGGAGTAAAGGGGTACCCTCTAAATCTAAGCGTTGCTTTATCTAGTAATGGTATCATTGTTTCAATTTTAATCTATTTAATGGAGGTTTATCAGAGAGAGAGAGAGATAGAGTGGACATTTAGCTTTTTATTATACTAATCCCCAAAGTTTTATAATAACGCTTTCCTATTCGTTGCTCAACAACTTGACTTCAATGAATTTTGACTGGTTGGTTTATTAAGTTGAGTGTTCAAACGTTTCAACCACTAATTTTTATCTACAGAAGATATAATTTTGTGTATCATCATTGGGGATGTATATTAATTTATTGTCCATTGTTTTATTCCGGAGATTTATGCAAATTTTAATTAAGTTAATTTTCATAAAATTTTTTTTTCTCTTCATTTTCAAGTATCGGAGACGCATGGATCAAGCAGTAAAAGTTTATTGAAACTGGATAGGTCTAGCGGTCATCCTAACAATGGTCATAGGTAAGATTTTCATTTTTTGGGGTTTCTCAGAAAATGACTTGTCAAGCAAAGAAAACCCTTACTTTGAACAAATGTAAAACCAGTATTGTTCTTATTTGATTAATTACTGCTGGATTTGAATTGGGTTTAAGCTATATTGAAAAAAAAACATGTATCGTATCGTATTACAGACAATTTGTTAATAATACAGATATAATTCCAGTTTCAATGGCCTGACCTTTTGGCCTCTCGAATCAATCAAACAGTAATTGATCCTGTAATTGTCTATAATATGATGCAATAATAGTTATTTATCGGATCGTATTATAGACAGCTATTTATATGCAGATATTAAAATGCAAAAATATATAAGATTAAAATCAGTTTTGTTATACCCCAGGGGCAGAAGTCCCTGGCTAACAAAACTGGTGTAAATTTTATGATATTTTTAATACTTGTAGAAAATTATCTGTAATACGATGCTATACAAGATTTTTTAGTATGGCTGAGAACCGTTTTGTAATCCAGCGGACGTTAATCGGTTTCGAAGCCATACTGGAAATATTAAATATTTAAATATTAATTACAATTTTAAATGATTATTATTTTATAAAGAAGTGTTGAAATCCGACACTCGTATGATAGTTCTGAGAGTGAAGAAGAAACTGGAAGGGACACCACTGCTCAAACTAAACTTATTCAAGATAAAAGTCCCAAATCCCCAAACAGGTAAGCTGAAGAATCAATGCCGTGCGGAAGGGGAGTGTCAATCCACCCCCCCCCCCCCACCTGTAGCGGAATTTTAAAAAAACTGCCTTCCTATTAAACGACCCCTCAAGGTTCAACACTAACTTTATTAATTGCTATGCACGCCACTGAAATGAATTTGAATTATTTTTTTGAACCGCAAATTATTTTAACAGCACTAAAACTTTCTCTCATGTACAATTAGTATATGGTTTTATGAGGGATTTTAAAAAATAAGACAATACACATATTTTAGCTCTACACTCTAAATTATTGATTAAAAACAAAATTACCTTATAATTTAAAATTATTGACATGTATAGTTTGTTTTTATTAATCAAGTTTTAACCCAACGGTTCAGAGAACATGTTGTAAAACTTTAAATAACAGTCCAATATCTCATACCTCCCCGAAAAAGCCCTTGCTAAAATTGTACCTGTATATACTTTGCTCAACCTCTTATAACTCAGGAATATATAAATAAGTAAATAACAATAAAATTATGTTTATTTTGTAGAGTTTTAAGAAAACAATTTTGTGAAAAATAGCACAATTTTCAAGCCAATATCTCCACGCTCCCTTAAAAACACAATTGCGAAAATTCTCCCTGTATATACTTTGCTCAACCTCTTATAACTCAGGGCATTATGGATAAGTAAATAACGATGAAATATTTGTTATGTTTATTTTGTAGAGCGCTGAGAAATCTAGATTGTGAAAAATAGTACAATTTACAATCCAATCCCTCCCTGGAAAACGCCATTGCTAAAATTCCCCCTGCCCATAACTAACTTTCTCAAAACTCAGGGCTATATGGATAAGTAAATAACATTAAAATGATTGTAATGTTTATTTTGTAGAGCGCTGAGAAAACAAGGGGTGTGTGTGAGGACTAATATGCCTATACAACACGCACTCAGGTTAGAATTAATAACTATTTTTACACAGGGATCTTAAGGGATAAGACACTGGTTGATGATTGTATAAAAAAAGTTTTTAAGCAAACCAAATGATAGAACCTTTTGGGTCCAGCTAAATCTACAAAGCTTTTTTTAGGGGGGATGGGTGATTAAAAAATATGGATAGGAAGGATAAAAATCACTATAATCTCAAAAATTTTGGGATACTTCTAAATTTGTTTATGTAGGGGGAGTGGGGTGACAAGTATATTTGAAAGTCCAATATTTCCTTTCTCCCTGATCTTTTAAAAAGAATCCTAATGTGAAATAAAAACCCATTGAATTTAACTCTCATTTAAAAAAGCAAATGCACAATTTTTAAACATCTTTTATAAATTTTCTTTTTTAACTTAATACAATATTCATTAAACAAATCTAATTAATTCTCATTTATTTATTAGATTTCCAACCTCTTTTAATTTTGATGTTGTGGATGGTCCTCAAATGTACAACAATTTCTTTAACAGGTTATTTAAATTTTTAACAGATTTTCCAAACATGGGGAATGTCAGCTTCTTATCCCTGTTTTGTGTGCCAAATGGAATAGCAATAATTGTTGATTTAAGCATAATAGTCATAATATTCATTTTAATTAATCAGATTTGAAGATTTTTAATATGACAAGGTATGTCTAGAAAGCTACCACTACATTTGAGATAATTTGATTTTTAATTTTTTAAAATAATTTTGACTAAGAAATCTTGATACTGATAGGTATTTGGCATTGCAATAGATAAGACTCAAAATATTTATCCCTATTTGATATTTCGCATTTACAATTTTATTGGTAGTCTTTGTCATTATTGTAAATCGTAAATTAATTTAGTAAAATGATGAATTAAATACGCATAAAACTTCTTATGTAAATGATGTACGTAATTTTTTTAGGCAATTTAGAAAATAACCTTATATTATTATTTGCATATTTAGAGCAATTAATGAAATAAATTGGACAATAGCACTTCAATTGACAGTACAACACTACTAGAAATATGCACAATAAAAGGTTGAAAAGGGGTATTTTTGTCCACTTGTATTATTGTATCTGTTTTCCCTGTCCTATTTTAATAATTACTAAAGGTTTATTTTGTTTGTTAACCACTGAACCATTTGAGTTCTCTATTTGAGGGTGAATTTAGACTTTTAGCAGCTTTTAGTAATGATACTAAGGTATATAGTAAGCTTTCTTCCAAAACTTATGTATCTCTCAAAATATAGACTCTCTAAAAATTATAAGCACAAAAATCATTAAAAATTTGTTTTACTTTCTTTGAAATCCACGACGTAATTTTTATCCCTTTAATTCTGGACTTTGAAAATAATAAAAAAGTATGCAATGATTTCAAGTCAACTAATGATATGAAATGTGTATAAAACTTAAGGTACTATAACAATATCCCCTCACTCCCTAAGATATTTTTTCTATTTCAGACGCAGATCTAGCTCCTTGCCAGAACTAAATACAGGAATCAACTTTGAAGAAAAGGTTAGTGGCATTCATGATTTTCCCCGGAGGAAAGGTACACTGATATGTGAATGGTCTCCAAAGTTTTATTAAGACGTTATCTCATTCGCTGAATAAAAAGCTTTTATAAGCAATATAAAGTGTCATGCGTTACATCATAAAAAAAACATGTCTTAAAAGGAGGGATGAGAGGAAAGGTGGGAAAGGAAACCCCAAAAAAGACATGGATAATAGACTATTTTTATGACGTCACACTTGACACTTCCTGCGCTTCAAGCTTTTGAGAATTCATTAAATCTTGAAGGTTGGTATGAACTTTTAAATTAATGATTTTAATTTATAAAAAAGTTAATTTTTTCTACTATTATTTGGGGTGAAGTGAAAAGAAATTTACCATCAATATTCTTATCCCTAGAATTTTCACTACTTTAATCATATAGATGTATATTGTTCGTTTAAAATAAAATTCCTTGATATATATGGTAAGTAAAAATTAAAGTTTAATTTGAAATAAACATAAATTGACGTTGGTTATAAAGCATTTGGATTCCTAAAATGTATTTGTAAAAGTATTTGTCTGTTTGTAAGTATGTTTGATAGTTAAAATCTTGAGAACAGCTTAGCTGATGGTTACATAATTTTAAGGATAGAGTAGTATTGGTTCAGGGCAAATTTAAATTATTTATAGGTGGTTTATGTCACCCTCTAAGAAATTATTTTAAGAAAAAAATTCCCCAACAAAAATATTTACTTTTTTATTGATAAAATAATGCTGTAGTTACGAGTAAAGCCCCTAGAGGCTAAGGACGCATCCACAAGTAAATAAAGAAGTTAAAGATATTAATTTGGAGGCGTTTCTAAAAAAGGGTCTAATTTACAATTGATCTAACCCTACAAAAGGTCTGATTTAAGAAAGATTTTTAGTGTCTATAAAAATGTCGCCGTAATGGCCTACATTGCTTTTATTTTATAACGTCATTTTATGGATCTTGGACAAAGTAGCTTCAGACAAAGTAGCTTGGGACAAAGTAGCTTCAGGACAAAGTAGCTTTAGGACAAAGTAGCTTCAGGACATTTACTTAAGAAAAGTAGCTTCCTAAGAAAAATAGTCTCCAATATGGCTGCAGCGCTCGGCCCCCTGGCCTGCCTAGCCGCGGGCGCTCGGATTCCTAGACTATAACCTAACCTAACCTATGTTAGCCTCAGAACATTTATTTAAGAAAAATATCATCAACTGATAATACATAGTTGGTTTAGAATTTCGAGGATTTTGCAAAAAGTGGTTGATAGATTTTTACAATTTTTAATACTGTTTTTACAATTTTTAATAATGTTTTTACAATTTTTGGTTAGGTTAGGCTAAGGTTATAGGATAGGGGGCCGAGCGCCCGCGGCTAGGCAGGCCAGGGGGCCGAGCGCTGCGGCCATGATCTTTATTAACAGTGGAGGCTACTTTCCTTAGGAAGCTACTTTGTCCGGAAGCTACTTTATCCTGAAGCTACTTTGTCCTGAAGCTACTTTGTCCTGAAGCTACTTTGTCCGAAGCTACTTTGTCTGAAGCTACTTTGTCCGAAGCTACTTTGTCCAAGATCCCATTTTATAGGCACTATAGAGAGCTTCATTATTTTGTAACACACAACTTAAGTTTACTAGTTAAAAAATACACTGCCTAGGCTTGTACTTGACCTACTAAACTTATAAAAAACCTAAATAATGAATTTATGCACCCTTATAGATATTGTAATCAAAATATCTCATTTTGTATATATTAAGTTTTTTTAAAGCGAAGCTTTTCTGTAATTAGGGTCGGTCCTTTCTTACGACCCGAACGGTTAGCTCTTTTCGTCAATTTAGACATGTTATAATTGTTCTATCGATTTTAAACTTTGCATGATGATTCCTAAAACAGTTAGGCACTGTTTAGGAAGCGTAGCAACACTATAATCGTTACAATTTAAAATACGTTGCTTTTTAACCTTTTTAACAAAAATCTAATATAATTATCCTATTCATTCAGGTACGTTTTAGGAAGCGTAGCAACTCTATAATCGTTACCATTTAAAACATGTTGCTTTTTAACCTTCTTAACAAAAATGTGATATGATATATTCTATAATCTGATTTTTGGAATACTAATTCTTATTACAACAAGTACAATGTTAAAAGCAAAGCTTCTCTATAATCAAGTCCTGAAAATGTAAGTATGTCCTTATACAGTATCCTGTATTAAAGCAGTTTTGCAACAAACTTATTTACAATTTATTTTAGACTTATACATTTATACTATTAAGTTCTAATACTCTACAAGTGTTAACGTTCGTTTGTCCTACCGTTAGAGAGCTTCGCCTTTATGGATGATGTCATCATTTTTAGCCATACACTTACATAAGCAGGCATAATTTAATGATTGACAAGACAATGTAGAATTTTATTTTGATGGAATTAGTCATTTATGATGCAAAAGGGTAAAGTGGTTCAAAATAGTTTTGAAAAAATTCCATCAAAACAAAAATTGACATTTTACAGTAAACGGTAAAGAAATCTGGGTAATTTTCCTCAAAGTGCTTAGCTGTGCACAAAAACTCCTAGACCCTTACTTTAAAATATTGGTTATAGTGTTTCATTTATTTGTTTATTGTTGGGTTAGGTTATTGTGTATGTTTAGCCCTGTCGGTATAGGCACCGCAGTGTTTTGGCTCTTCTCAGGGGTTAGATACTAATTACTAATTTTCAATTTTTAAAGAATAATGGGGGGCGGGGGGGGTATTTATGTGCTGAACTAGGCAGTTTAGTGGAAAGCGCAAAAATCTGTAACAGAGAAAATAAGTTTTCTAGTATTAAAATTCCATCCATAAAATATTACTTACTTAAATACAAACAGACAGAGTGGATTACAGGCAAATTCAGGGTCTAATTTTGTACAGTAAATATTCTGTACACAGTGGTTTTTCTCGAGTTTTGTAAAAGGTATGTTTTATAAAATGTACAAAACAAAGAGATTTTTAAAACAAAATTTTATCCAATTTTTTAAAGCAGTATTAGAGTGGATATTTGCCCTTGTACTTTCGAAACTTGCGTACAATCTCAGACTACAGAGTGTCTGTCACTACAGAGGGAGTTAACCAAAGCTTCATAGAACACACTGCACGATAAAAAAAACTCAAAACTCACCCCCCCCCCCCCATTAAAAACAGGGATTACCAAGTCTACCCTACTTAATATACAACTTATAACTAGGATGATCATGTCCATTTGTAGTGCATTAATGTGAAGCTAAAATCATTTTACAAAATAAAAAGCCACACTTTTTCTACATTCATGACAATATACTGTTTAATATCGTCAGAAATATATTCGACATGCTGTTTTAAAGAAACTTTTTTGCCTTTTTTTTTATGACGACTGTATAGCATACTAGGGGCTACACCCTTAGCATCTAGGGGCTTTGTATTTTGAGAAAAAGCTAAGGACAAAAAATAGCCTTAAACCATACTAAGAATAATCTAAAGGTAAAACATTCTAAATCCATCCAGGGATCTAAGTGAATGTTCCCTGAAGGGGAGAACTCAATCGGTTCGGTAGTAGTTATCGAAATCTTACGCGATAGACAAAAAAATCTTACATTTTTATGTAATAGGATATTGATATGATAACAACACAAACATAATAACATGGGCGTATGTTGGTCTGCCCGGACGTACGGACGGTCGGCCATACCCTAGTCATATAGTAGCCGCGCTAGTAATTATATATTACGGCTTTCCATGTCCTTTACACAATGCACTGAAATATCTTATTGTATGCAAATATTAGTGCTTTCCATCAAAGAGACTGTCGAGCACTGAATCCCCCTTCACCTTAAAAAAATAATAAGTGGGAGTGGTAGATTTTTCCCCCTATGACTAACCCCTGCAGTAACCTAACCCCGCAGGGCTACCAAGTACCCTATATAACCTAACCTGAACTCTGAAATATCCAAGGATCTAAAGGGATAAGACAATGGTCGATAAATTGATGTAAATCCCCAATAATTATACACAAAATTACTCCTTCTGTATATTAAAATTAGTAGTTAAAAAGTTTCAACACTCAACATAATAAATCAACCAATCAAAATTCACTAA
The DNA here is from genome assembly GCF_053477335.1 of Acartia tonsa. NCBI lineage: Eukaryota > Metazoa > Arthropoda > Copepoda > Calanoida > Acartiidae > Acartia > Acartia tonsa. The sequence continues at coordinate 55,704,866 of NC_137261.1, forward strand.
GATTACAAAGTTAACCAACGATTAAGAAAACATTATTATACAACTTTGGGAACTAGTCTAATAAACAGCCCATTGTCTCTATGGGGGATATTTGTTCTCAACTGGGCAATTTAAGGGAAAATGCCCGAAAATCATATACTTTATTACTTTCCTTTCCTACCCCTCAAAAGTTGACAAATGCACCCCTCAAAATACATAAAGTCAATGTCTTTTAAACATTAGTTTAGTTTTTACTTTGGTATCAATAACATTTTAAAAATTGCAAAATAGATAAAAAGTGTATCCTTAATTAAAAGTAACAGGATGTCTGTCTGTCTGTCTGTACTGAAGGATCTCACTAACCACTAAACCGATATGGTTTTCCTTTACAGTGTAGCTTCTCATAGGTCCTGGGAAGGTTTGTAGCTATTTTGGGGGACGGTACAATGTCTAATGTCCCCTCCCTTCCTAGCATTAAACCATTACTCACTGGGGGAGGGGGGGGGGGGGGTTGTAATCAGTGCTCAACAAGGTGCTTTGAGTGAAGTCACCCTACAAATAGCCTTATAATATTAAATTAAAAAGTTATCATGTTGAAAAAAATCTTTCAAAATATTTATAAAAATCCTTTAAATTTTATTTTTAACTTTAGTTTTACTTTGACATCTGAAGAGAGCAAACATGCAATTGAAACAGTTTGTAATGTCTGAATAAATATGTAAAATTCATATTTAGTTTAAGAGTTAACCATTTAGATACATCAAAATTAAATATTGTTCAAACAACTTATACCAATAACGAAATTAATTCTAAAAAAATCACGGAACCTATACGTATTTTTCAGCTGTCGTTTGGGGGCGACACATCGTAAAATTGACGAAATCTCCATTTGCCCCCCAGTTATTATTTTAGATTTATTTCGCTTGTTGGTTATACCTTATTCGTATTGTTTAAGGCTTGCCATAGTTATTAAAAATAGCTTAAGGCAAATGGTTTTAAACCAATCCCATATACATTTAAATCAATTTATCAACTATTTGCTTATACCCAGGGAGGGAGGGGGCATCGGACTGTGCATATTACTAGTACCCAAAGTTTTATAAACATATTCCTTTCATTTTTGGTTTAAAAGCTTTAAATATTTATATTAAATCTTAATTGGGTTCTGCAAACCTACGGTGTAAAAAAATTTCCAACAATACTTTTGGTCTACAAAAGGAGTTATTTTGTTTATTATAATTTTTGGTGTTGCATTATCGTCCATTGCCTTATATATTATCCATATATATACATCCATAATTACTACATCTAATATAATGTCGATAGTACAAAAGTAAAATTTTCTAGTTTTTATTTCATGTATCAATCAATTAGGAAAATTTTTAAAAAAATCTTTAAAAAATACGAAATGAAAATGTTCAGTACAATTAAAAAGTGTATAATATAATACAAATACTAGAGTTGTAGCTAGACTGCTTAACGTATTTTCAACTGTACACTTAATAAAGATTTCAATTGTATTTGTTTGTATTTTATTTATAAATATTAATATTTTTAGCAATTAACTCAATATATTAATGCCATGGTACATGAACTACGACATCTTTTAATTATAGAGTAACTGCGATACTAAACAGAAACGTAATAATGTACATTGACAATCTAAACCCTTCATTATACAGTTATCATTCTAAGTAATTGATATCTTTACATGAAGATTCACTGAACGCGCGCGTGGTTAAATCATTTATTATCACGGATCTTAAGGGATAAGACAATGAAAGATAAATTATGATAAATAAAGTTACCCCTTTATGCAACGAAAATTTATTGATGGAAACGATATTATGTACAACCCAATCGAGATTTAATAAAAGTACCCAAAGTTTTTAAATTAAAAAACTTTGGTGCGGGTCAGCATTGTTATTTACGTTCCAATGTCCTCTCCCTTCCCGTTAACTATTAAACAATTATTCCTCACTGTGCAGGGTGTACCAAAAATTTACTTGAAAAATAGATTACAGAGACTTATTTGACCGAAATCATACATAAATTTTAAATATCTTCTGAAATACAGGCATTAATTCTAAATGTTTAATAAATATTGTTTAAAAAAAATATCTTTTTCACTTTTATACATTTTAGTACATAAACTTAAAAGAAAAATTGTATAACTCAAGAAAAATCCTATGTTACATGTACAAAAATACAAAACTGTTAATGAATTAGTCTTTAAAAAAAAAAATTATTGTATCATAATTATATCAGTATTTTATACCTTTATTTGTCTTATTAATCAATAATTGTGGATAAATATTTTCGGACACCCTGCTAAAGTTATTGAAAACTATCTACACGTAAATTGTTATTCAATGAACAAGAATAATTGGGTTTCTAACTAGTTCTTATCCCTCAAACCCCTTAAATTTAATCTCAGTTATACAATCTTTGTTAATGTTATACATTATAACTTTTGTTTGTTCTTACTAGTTATTATTAGTTATTGTTGTTATTGAATGATAGAATAAAATGTTCTAAATTGTTTTACTAAAGTGATAAAATAAAAGTGAAAAATGAAGTTCCGACGCAACGGTGTACAATTGTTGCAGCCAGGTTCGGCGATAACCAGTCAAGAAAACTTTCCCATGCGCAAGCATGCCAGTGACCTTAATGTATCTACCAATGGAAACTATCCAAGTGATTGTCGGGTGATTAACGAGCGGTCGGTCAGTCAGGCCGGTAGCAGGCTAGCGAGTCCGGGCATCAGCAGGGCAAACAGTAGAGCCTCGTCGCCGGGTGGCGGACGTAGAGTGACTATTTGTGAAGTTGTTAGAAAGTATAGCCATTCGACAAGGAATATAATTTGAAATTATTAAAACTGTATACTAATAGGAATGTAATAATAGTTATTTCTCGCATCGTTATAAACAGCTTTCCGCGGATATAAAATGTACGATATTGTATTCGAGCACAGAACCACCACCCCCCTATATTTTGAAATAGATTAAATAACAGATTCTAACCTAACCTAGAGCAAAAAACTTCCTGTACCATCCCTTTTACTACTACAATTAATTTTAAAATAATTTGATGGGTAGGGATGTTTTTTTTTTGCTTGACTAAAACCCTTTTAATTGAAACCAACAATAAATCTACGAAAATAAACCCCTTTTAAATATTTTCATTTTACCAAGAAAAGTTTATGCATGTAAAATTTCTAATCATGTTTTGTAGTGATATAAACATGATCTCGGACGACAATGACAACAGCCTTCCACTGAAATCCATCAGCTACAAGGTGGACTCGGAGGCACGAAGCTCCTCTGGAGCCAGCTCCAACAGCTCTGGCAGCCACAGTTCAACATCCAGCTTAATTGACAACAGCAGCTCAGAAGACTCGAGCAGTCCTAAATCCAGCCCAAGCTTTATATCCCATAAATCCAATTCATTATCTTCTTCTACTGGTAAATCTATAGAAAGAAGCATACAATTGTCAGAATCTATAAAAATGAAGACTCCTGTTCAAAATAGACGATTCCAAGTGAATAAATCTACTAAAATGTTTCTTACCCTGCCGGATCAGACACAGAAAGTACAGCGGCCGTACATGGCTGTTGCTGGCAACAAGCAGGCCAGTCCAGGTTTAAAGAAGCTGGCCGAAGCCATCAAAATTGAAATAAGTCCACCTGAGGAGGAGAATCAAGATATTGAAGCTTCAAATAATAATCAAGTAAGTACAATAGCATTGACTTTTTACAAGCGATAAGATATATGCCTTGAAGTCTGTCTTTCTGTCCGGTCCATCTTAGTGACTTCACAAATTTAAAATTTCTCAGTTGTCTTATAGAATAGATGTTATATTTTTGTGTATATTCCCACCTAGTTGTCATGGTCTATGAATGCTGTGTCACAGGGATCTAAAGGGATAAGACAATGGCCGATAAATTGATATGTATCCTCAATGATGATACACAAAATTACCCCTCCTGTAGATTACAATTATTGGTTGCAACGTAAAAAAATTAGTGGTTGAAACGTTTGAACCCTCAACTTATTAAAATAATCTATCAAAATTCACTATAGTCCCCAAAGTTTTTAAGCCAACGAATAAGAAAACTATTAATGAAGCCTCTAGGGACCAGTGTAATAAACAGCCCATTGTCCCCTCTCTCTTTGGCTGTAGTACAGCCTCTCCAAAAATGGGGTATGTTCGTTGTCCACTGATTTATCAAAAATTCGGACGGACCGACCCTAATTATAGAAAAGCTTCGCTTTAAAAAAATAAAAATTTACCCCATCTTATTTTGAATTGACAGATTTCAAATATTTTCAAACATAAAAATGTATAAGTTAAATATACATTTAGTAGATCATTGCAGAGAGAGAATGGACAATGGGCTGTTTATTACACCAGTCCCCAAAGTTATGTAATAACGTTTTCTTATTCGTTCGCTTAACAATTTTGATTGGTTGGTTCATTAATTTGAGTGTCCAAACATTTGAACCACTTGTTGTAATATACAGATTGGGTAGTTTTGTGTATCATCATTGGGGACGTACATAAATTTATTGTTTTAAAAGCTATTGATCCATCTCGACCCAAGATAAATTTATTGGCCATTGTCTTATCCCTTTAAAGTTAATTGATTTTCATTAAAAAGTTTTGATTTCCTAATTAATTGTATAAATGATTTAGACTGATTATGTGTGCCAAAACGAGAAGAAGGAAACTCACAAAGAGACAAAGACGACCTCTCCTCCAAAAATAATTGCTGACAAAGTTACTGAGAAAGAGAAAATATATTTAGATATACCCGGAGCTAAACCAAAAAAGAAAAATAGATTTAATGTTGTCAAGGTAAGTCTTTAACTTATATTTCCAGTATGGCTTCCAAACCGGTTAATATCCGCTGGATTAGAACCAGTTCTCAGGAAAACTGGAAAATCATATATAGAGCATCGCATTACAGACAATTTACCAGATTTATTAGCCTAGGACTTTGGCTCCTTAGGGCTAACAAAATGGTTTTATTCTTATATTTTCTGTTATCTTTTTTAATATCTGCATAAAGCTGTCAATAAAACGATGCGATAAATAACCAGTATGGCTTCCAAACCGATGGAAAAGCTACCTAATATATGTTAATATTCATTGCCCATCTTCGCTTTTTAATGTTGATATCCTTGTTTTTTTTTATTCAATCTTAATAATTATTCATAAAATCTTATTTCTGATGTTTAATTTATTATTGTAAATGTATGTTAATTATTATTAATATTATCATTAAGGAAATATGTCAATACCAAAGATTCATAATTAATATAAAAAGTTTTATATTTACATATAAGTATTTTATATAATAATGGATAAAGAATACGTGGATATATTGACAGAGGGGAAATTTGTCCTCAATTTAGCTTTCAAAAATATGAACCTAATTTATTGGTAATTTCGTTCATCCAGTAGTAGAAGGAGGGGACTGGGTATAATGGGGGGTATCGTTATTTTAGCCAGCTGTGATTATCAGCCTACTAGAGTACATGAAAATCTGGTGCTACCTCCAAGTAATAATACATCGATTTATATAAAATATGTTAAATAAATATATGTATGTATTTTATCTAAAAGTAAGAAAGTCGAAAGAAAATCGATAAAAGATAGAAATTAAGACGAAAAAAAGACAACATCAATAAGCAGCACAAAAATTATGGATGGACGGACAAACAGATAAAGTGTGTTATGGAGCAAAAGCATGAAGGTTAAGAATAAGAAAAGAAAGGGAAAGAATAAACATAGAAAATCACGAAACTTTAAAATAAAAAAAAATATATGTCTTTTCTAGCATGATCGATAGACCAACTGACTAAGTAAGTTGTATACTGGATGCTCTTTACAAAATTTTACAACCACTTTAAGTTGTGGATAGTAATTGATTTATCTTTCACTAGCGGCTACGCCCCTAGAGGCCTCTAGGGGCACTTGAGGAGGGGGGAGTCGAATTTGATAACCCAATTTCTTGTTTTAGATTTTAAAAGAAAATTTAAAAAATATTTTGGGGGTGGAAATTTTTTTTTTTTGGGGGGGGGATATTTTTAATTTTTGGGGGGGTTGACCCCGGGTTGTCCCACCCCCCAAGAAAATAGTTATAAACCTTCCCGGGACTTATGAGAAGCTACCCTGTTAAGGAGAACCCGATTGGTTCAGCGATTAGCGAGATCCTTTGGTACAAACACACAGACACACAGACAAACATCCTGTTACTTTAGTATAGGGATTGTCTTATCCCCTAAGACTTAAGACTAGTTAGATCCAATTTTAATCTGGATGGCAAATGATTCTTACATCAATAGACTTATTACCCTAGATAATTATTATTCCAATAGATTTATTACCCTAGATGATTATTATAATAGAATTTTTACCCTATTGTTTAATTTGATATATTTATTACTCATGATGATTATTATTCCAATAGATTTATTACCCTAGATGTTTAATTTAATATATTTATTACCCTAGATGATTATTATTCTAATATATATATTACCCTAGATGTTTAATTTAATATATTTATTACCCTAGATTATTTATATTCCAATAGATTTATTCCCCCAGATATTTTTTTAATTCCAATAGGTTTATTACCCTAGATAGTTATTGTAATATATTTATTACCCTAGATAATTATAATTCCTAAAGGTTTATTACCTCAGATGATTATAATTCAGATAGGTTTATTACCCTAGATAGTTATTGTAATATATTTGTTACCCTAGATAATTATTGTAATAGATTTATTTCTCTAGATGTTTATTATTCCAATAGATTTATTACCCTAGATGATTAGTCACGCACATTTACTTTCAATTCTAAGATAGAATTCCTTGCTTTTAAAGACTTTTGTTTATATTTGGTCACATGAGCGATGAAATTTTTTGCTCTTTCTCTCAAAAATGTTTACACTTTATAATCAATAATTTGGTCGGTTTTAAACTTCTCTGTTTTCCTTTTGGCCAATTAAAGAGATTGTGGATCTAGACTTTTTACATTTATTACTATTCCTATCAAAATACAATTCTGAATAGACTATAGTTCTACTTACTAATTAAATTAATTAGGCAACTTATTCAACTTTTTCTCTTATTCCACAAATCTATAATGATTTCACGTGATTTATTCATGAAAGAGATTTTTGATAGTAGTAATTTAGAACTTATTTTGTTGAAGAATTTTTGAGGAACCTAATTTAAATGTGCCAGTGTGTTCGAATCCCCCTTTCCTCCCTTATTAAAACAAAAGGTTGGGAGTTTAGTTTTTCGTTAGTTTGTATATTATTTTGAGTCTGATTAGGTTAGATTATATTGGGTAATGTAGAGCCCAGCAGAGACAGAGCCTATGCATAGGGAAAAGTAAGTTTTTACAAAAAAAATTAAGGGAGTGGGATTTTAATACTCGATGTGCACTCTTAGGGAAAGCATCAGATATTCTCTCAAGATTTTAAAATTACTACTAAAACGATGCTAAAACTACAATTTTCTAATTGACAAAGAATTAGATTAAAGAGACAAAGTCAATCGCTGTAGGGATTATAAGTAACTCAGAAGTCGTTGTCTAATTAATGATTGAAACTCTAAATAATACCTATTCATTTATAGAAAATAGATAAAAGAATCCGTCAAAAGATGAAACTAGGTTAGATTTATGAAATTCAATGATTTTTAAGAATTTGACAAATATCATTATTTATTATTTTTCTTATTGGTTACAAGTGGATACGCCTCTAGAGGCCTCGGAATACTAAATTGAGAGAGGGGGGGGGGTGGGTAGGGAGGTAAGAACAGGATCTTAAATTTATATTTAAAAAGAAAAAGTAAAAAAGTTTATGGAGGTGTAAACATTTTTACGGGCTATTTCTCTATAAAGGGTGGAGGCATATTTCCTCCAATTGATAAAACCTTTCCTGTGAAGGAGAGTCGTATTGGTCCAGCAGTAAACTAAATCTATTTGTGCAGACAGACAAGAGTATCTAGGACTATTATTCAATGATGTAATTATTTTTGATTATTTCTTCTTGCCTTAAATATGCCCAAAACTTAACTTCCATGAATAACTACCTGGCCCAAGTTGTGGAGACCATTTAAGTCTCCAAATTGCTTTCTGTTATTTAGTATGAATCTTGCTCTGTTTTTTTTTGTGCCGCTATTAGCTGATTCCAAAGACCCAATACAAAATCGGGACAGGGTCCCCACAATGTTGAAAGAGTTGCATATAACTCGTGTCCCCTCTATTCTTTTACTTTAAAATTTGACATGCATACATACAGACAGATGCATTAAAATGTAGTGTAGATAATTTTATAATCTGTAAAACAAAGTAGTACGATGTCTGTCTGTCAGTCTGAAGCTTAAGATCTCAGTAACCACTGAACCGATTGGGCTCTACTCTTTAGGGAATATACCTACTGGTCCTGGGATGATTTTAAGTTATTTTCTTGGGGGATGGGACACCCCTAACCCCTCCAAAAAATGAAAAATATCCCCTCCCCAAAAAAAATTTCCTTACCCCCAAATTTTTTTTACTTTTTCTTTTTAAAGCTAAATAACACCTCTTTATTAAACCTCGTGAGGCAAAGCCTCTAGAGGCTAGGAACGAAGCCGCTAGTTAACAAAATATAGTAGAACAACAAAACTAGAATCATGTAATCCAAATAAAGGTAAAGACATGATGCAATATTTATTGTGCACAATCTAAATATTTTTTTCCCTAAAGAAAAAATATGTAAAACAAGGATTACAACATACATAAAAGCGAAGCTAAACTAATCAGACGATTAGACATACAAACATTGACAACGCAATTAATATTTTACAAAAATTCCGTAAAAAAACTATCACAAAATAAATTCATTATGCTTCACATTTCAAGACTTTATTATAGAAATACTTTGTTTATAAAAATTGTACCTAATTGTTCTAGGAATAAGTATTCCAAAAATCATGAAAAAAGGATAATAATATAATATAAAAAATTGTTCTTAAAAATGCATTTGTTTAAATGGACATACTTTGTGGTAATATTTATAGAGTTACTTCGCTTTCTAAATTGGACACGTATGTTACAGAAATGTTCATGCCATATTCGAAATCGATAATTCCCAAGTTAACAATAAAAGCTATCCGGACGGACGGACCTACCCTAATTTTAAAAAGGCGTCGCTTTAAAAAATGTTATTGTGTAGAAAAGCTGTGTTTTGTCTCGCTACTGCCTCTAAAACCAGGGATCTAAAGGGATAAGACAATGCCCGATGAATTGATGTACAGCCCCTATGATAATACACAAAAATTACCCCTTATGTAGATTATAAGTAGTGGTTGACACTGAACTAAATGAACCACCTAATCAAAATTCCATTAAAATACTCAAACTTTTAAAGTCAACTAATAATAATAAAACGCTATTTTAAAACTTTGGGGGCTAGTGTAATAAACAACTCATTGTTCCCTTCCTCCTTGCTCTAAAACAATACATACACACAACTATACGGAAAGTCATTATGCTTACATTTCTTTTGCCAAAAAATCTTTCAGGGTGACCGTTAGCTAAACATATATTTTAACTTTATTTTTAAAAAAGTTTTATCTATATGCTTTGTTAAGCAGGAGTTTAGATATTAATTTACACAACAAAAAAGTATAGAAAATTTGTATAATTTTTATTTACTTAACGAATATATGCAAGACGCATTTTTTTGTGAGGGTTAATGAATAAAGTTGAGTTAGTTACAACAAAACATTGTAAACAGGAGCACACGCTTCTGTCTTAATTAGTATGTGAACTTTGCTTTGTTGTGGCTTGTAAAGTATGTCTGCAGATCCTGAAAATCTGACAGACACGCAGCTAACACAGCAGCGGTCAAACGATACTTTTGACAGCCCGAAAGACGACGAAAATTTGATAATAAACGAAATTTCGAAAGAACGCGAATGGGCGAGAAGCCATCACCCGCCCCGGGCCACCAAGAAAAATGGATTTATCCCGCGCGAGGTGACCCCAAACCGCCAGGACGGGGTCAGGACTCCGTTAAGGGGAGAGATGGATTCTCTGTCACCTCTGGCGCACTCAAGGAAATTGTTTTCTTTATTTTTAAATTCAATTGAAAATCTCTGTTTTATGTAAATAGATGCTTTCCCCCAAAGTGCATATCGAGCACTGAACCCCCTCCCCTCCTTATATTTTGAAATAAATTGTAATTAAGTGGAAAATGTTTTTTTTAAATGACAAACAAAAAAACCTTCCCTTTTTCAATTTATTTTAAAATAAAGGGGGGAAGGGAGGACGTGTTCTATTAGGCACTTGGAGAGAAAACGCCTGAACAAGATATTCTTTCTGTAAAGGTATTAATAGGTCAAGTTTTCCTGAATTTTTATTGAGTTGTACACTGTACAGCACACTGAACAATGAAAAGGCGGTTTCCTTGAAAGTGCCTTGTCACACATAGTACCCCACCCCTTATTTTGATAAATTAAAAGTAAGGAGAAGTGGGGAGAGGTTGTTTTTGTGTGTGTTTGTATTTTAGTAAAGGTGATTAGGTTAGGTTATATTGTGTACAAGGTAAGGGCACCGCAGGTATAGGTCCTGTAGAGTAAGAGCCTCAAGAGGTAAAAGAACTAACCTCTCCAATCAATTAATTTCTAAAATTAATGGGGAGGGAGTTAAGTGCTCGACATGCACTTTAATGGAAATCACCAAAAATCACAATTAGATGAATTCAATGTAAATCTTAACTATACCAATTAAAAAGATTTTTTTTATTGTTTATGCAAAATTAGAACTATCATAATTAAAGTCAAATAAAAGACTGTTCTATTTTTGTTGATTTGTCTATTTGACCCATAAGATTTAATTACGTCGTTTTTCACAGATAAAATCCTAAATTACAAGAAATTTAATGAAACAATATTACCAGAAGTAGCCTGTCAAGTCGTGGCACTAGTAGGCAAATATCCTGGGGGGATGTGTCCAACATTGAAGATAGAACAAGGAGGGGTCCTTTTGCCAATATTCAGCAAATAAAAGATATTTTCTCCAGGACTCGGCGAGCATAAGCCGCGACTAAGCCTCAAATTTGAATGCTTAATTTTTTTTGAAAAGAGGGATTGCCATATTTTGGACTTTTGTGACTTCTAGTCTGTTTTAAAATAGTAAAAAGTTTATTTCTCTGAGGCTTACATGCGGATAACGCGAGGCTGCCAAGCCCTACTTATAACCATAAAAGTTACTCTTTAACTTACTTTGTCCGTCTGTCTGTAAGTAAATATATTGGGTAAATATATTTAATTACTTGTAAAGATTATCCCTTTTTTTTACTTTGTTTATACTGCTTTTTTTGGGGTAATTAAAACGTTCGTCATAATCTCTTAGCATTGTTACCAATGCGATGGTTGTTTTCATTCTTGTTTTTGATCAATATATTTAATTAAAAAACAAGGATGACAACATCCATAAGTAGCGAAGCACAAAAAATCGTAGATGGGAATACGTACAGGTAGATTTAAAAGGTTTTTACTAAAATCAAGAATAGATTTATTGGATAAAATAAACATGAAACCTTGTTTTATTTTGTATGATGATGATGGTCAAAGTAAATTATATTAAAGATGCTCATAACAATGGGAAAAATTATTTTGATACTGATATCCCATAAAAGTTTGAAAATTGGATCAAAATAGACAAAGATATGGGGAAATATGTAAAACATATAAAAATAGCCAAAAACCTGATAAAAGGCAGTCTGGCCACCATGGTTGTTTACTTAAAACGACAAAAAATTATTTTTTAAATCCTTAACTTAAAAAATTGGGAAAATCGGACCATATATACTGAAGATATGGAAAAAAGTGTAAAATATATAAAAAATAGCCTAAAACCTGCCAAAAAGGCAGTTTGGCCGTCATGGTTATTTTCTTTAAAAGACAGGAAATTTAATTTTGATATCCATAACTGAAAAATTTTTGAAAATCGGACTATAAACACTGAAGATATGGAGAAAAATGTTAAAAATACAAAAAAAAACAGCCTAAAACCTGCTAAAAAGGCAGTCCGGCCATCATGGTTGTTTTCCTAAAAGACGGGAAATTTAATTTTGATATCTATAACTGAAAAAATTTTGAAAATCGGACCATAAACACTGAAGATATGGAGAAAAATGTGAAAAATATAAAAATAGCCTAAAACCTGCTAAAAAGGCAGTCTGGCCTTTTTAGTTGTGTCTTTAAAAGACGGGAAATTTAATTTTGATATCTTTAACTGAAAAAATTTTGAAAATCGGACCATAAACACTGGAGATATGGAGAAAAATGTGAAAAATATAAAAATAGCCTAAAACCTGCTAAAAATCGGTCCGGCCGCCAATGATGTTTTATAGTTAATTGTGCTCCTTAATGGTGGGAATGTTGTCAAAAAATTTCAGCATTCTATCTTGTATAGGAGCTGAGTAAATCCCATTTCCCCCATAGCGTTACGGACTGACGGACTGACGGACTGACGGACTGACGGACGGACAAAGCGAATTATAGAGTAGCTTCGCTACTAAAAAATGGATGTAGAATATTCTTGGGTATTATGACAGGGAAAAAAATGTCGCCAATTTTGCTCGCTAACATTGAGCTTGTTTATTTGGTCAGAAGGAATAGGTAAAGGAAGTGGAAGTGAGATATAGTTATTTTAGCCCGCTGCAAGTTTCACTTTATTAGAGAACATGAAAATCAAGTGTAAGAGCCAAGTAATAATATATAATTTATCCATTATTTTGGATTAATTCAGATGATCAGTCTAATCCTTAGTAAAGCTACTCTATAATTCACTTTGTGTGTCCGTTGGTTTGTCGCTTACTCTACATGAGAATAATTTAGTTATTACAAAGCTTTTGTGATTTTTTACTAATTGTTTTATTCTTTTTTCTCTCTTTTTCATGATCATTGAACATTGAACAATCACCTTTTCCGTTTATACATCCATGATTTTATTATGCTTCGCTTTTATTAGTAAAATTAAAAATACATTGGTAAAACTTAGGACCCCTGACCCTTTTACAACTGTACCAAATTTCGTCCACCCGCTTCCAATTAAGGTTTGAAATGTTTTACATGTCCTGTCATGTTAGGAATACGAAGGTATACCTATCTTCAAAATGGAGTACCTAAAGGATGTGCAAAAAATGCCTTCTTCTATAAAACACGAATTGAGAAAAAAAACACGTATACCGTTAGAACTGCTCTGAGCTCTAGTTTTTGGAAATATAATTATCATCCTTATGCTGTTTGTACTTTAACTAGGTGTATCAGGTATCAATCTACCTAATATTCCTGTCCATATACCTAGAAATAGGGAAAACCTAAAATTTAAAAAATCCAAATTAAAAATATGTGTATTGTTTTTATTTTTTCATCTTTTAATAACAGATTATTTTTTCCGTAATTATATTTATTTTATCAAAAAAGATATATAATAAGTATTACAACAATGATGGTAATATCCATATAAGTGACAGTTCTGTTTGTATCTTATAAATTGGAGTATCATTCAGAAATTGTACAAAATCTGTGTTATAATTCTGGGAGGGAGGGACATTTGGCTGTTTATCACAATAGTCCCCAAAATGACTTAACAACTTTGGATGCCTTCATTGACTTTGATTGGTTGGATCATTAAGTTGAGTGTCCAAACGTTTCAAGCACTAATTATAATCTACATAAGGGGCAATTTTGTTATCCTTATTGGAGATGTATACTAATTTACTGGCCATTGCCTTATCCCTTTAGATCCCTGGCTAAAATTGCTTAAAATAAGAATTTACAACATAGACGTACTAACTTTATGGACGTAATTATATAATTTTAAAATTTGCACAAACAAACATTCTTGTATAAATGTAGTAAAGCTTTGATTTTAAAATAAAAATCGATAAAGAGTATAGATCTCCAATCCTCTAGAAACACATTTTGGGAACAATCCGATTACATTAATGGTTAAAAAAGTGTACACATTTAGTTTGAAATAAACATTACTTTTTATTTAACCCGTATAATAAGTTAGCTTTGTTTTGGGAATTTATTTGTTAAATAATTTCGTTGAATCTTATGTGACCAAAATCAAATAAAGAACTTGTCTGCTAAAAATTTGACGGATTATTCTGGATGATAACTGATTAACCACCTAGGGTTATAAATCTATTGGTTTAAGAAAATATATCTATATGTAAGTGTAGAAACATGATATCTTCAGAGTTTCATTCAAAGGCCTTAAGGAAACCACAGGAATCGTCAGGGATAAGACAATGAACGATAAATTGATATACATCACTAATGAACAAATACAACATTTTATAGTTTAAATTATTGACTGAAAAGTTAGAACAATGCTAGTTAGAATAAACCAATCATTATTTAATAAAAATTAATAATGTTTTAAGTCAATATTTGTATGAGAAGTTATTATAATTTTTTTTCTCGTATTCATTCGAATCCGGTGGATAGGAACCGGTTCTCATCCATACGAAAAAACTATGTCTAGCATCGTATTATATTCAGTTTTCTACGAATATAGAAATGTACAATTACAAGATTAAAATTAGTTTTTTTAGCCGGTGCATTCGGCACCACGGGGCTTAAAAAACTAGTTTTAATCTTATAATTGTACATTCTATATCCGCGGAAAGCCGTTTATAATACGATACGAGAAATAACTATTAATGTGATGTCCCCTCCCTCCCTGAGGAAATACTCACAAAGATAATTCTATGTTTATAATATTTACAAGTTTTTGTTTTGCTGTGTGTAAAATGCATTTTTGTATTTAATTATATAAGAAATGTTGGCTCGTTTTGTGAATAATACAATATAAGAACGTTTAAGTGTTTTTATATTCTGTTGGCTTAGCTCCTACCCTCTAGTGGCTTTTTTCACTACAGATGCAGGGGAGATTCCATACATTTTTTCATTTTATTTGACTTTAAAAAAATAAATATTTCGGATCATGGAAAGAAAACGAAGTTGCGGGTTTCATCGTATTTTCACAGTATCTTTTCTCCTCTTTTTAGCCCCTGTGGGGTGCTCTAGCCTTGCGGGGGATATTTTCTAATCCTGCGGGGCACTCATTAACATTTACTTAACCTAATCTATCCTAAAATAACCTATCAAAAGCTACTGTGAAAATACGATGAAAACCCACAACTTCGTTTTCTTTCCATGATCCAATTTTTTTTTATCACTTTTTAAATTTTCTATTCTTTCAATGCATTTTTAAAAAAAGTAATTTTTCTTTTGTTTTGGGGAGGTGTGGGGTGTCCCAACCATCAACAAAATAGCTTAAAACCAACTAAAGACCAGTAATTATATTCCCTAAAGAGAAGAACGTTATAGAGCGGATAATCATAGACCATGTAAAGTTCATATCTGTAATAGTAGACGAGAAAATATCACTTCCCCTTTAACACATCTTACGGACAGACTTGAGTAAAAGATTTGAATTAATTGAGTAGCTGCACGACTAAAAAGTACTATATCAACCAGTTTTGTGGTATTTATATCTATGATTAGGAAAGTTTCTTGCCAAAGTAACCAGCTTGATTTTAACAAGGATGACAACTTACATAAAAATGAAGCTCAGCAATTCATAACCTCAGAAAAAAAACATTAACAAAAATGGTGACAGATATTTTACAATTTTATAAGTCTTACCAAGTCTGTAACAAAATTAATTCAGAAAAAAATCAGTATGCTTGATATGAATTTATTTTAGATTTTAATATAAGAATAGTTATTTCTCGTATCGTATTATAAACGGCTTTCCGCGGATATAGAAAGTACAATTATAAGATTAAAACCCTGAGGTGCCGAAGGCACGGGCTAAAAAAACTGGTTTTAATCTTATGATTGTACATTTCTATATTCGTAGAAAGCCGTTTATAATACGATGCTAGACATAGTTTTTTCGTATGGATAAGAACCGTTTCCTATCCACCGGATTCGAATGAATACTAGAAATGCTTTTCTCGTATTCATTCGAAACCAATTAATATCCGTTGGATAAGAACCGGTTCTCATCCATAAGAAAAAACTATAATTAACATCATATTATATCCAGTTTTCTACGAATATAAAAACATACAATCATAAGATTAAAGCCAGTTTTTTAGCCCGTGTCTTCGGCATCTCGGGTTTAAAAACTGATTTTAAGCTTATAATCGTACATTTTATATCCGCGGAGGATAGCTGTTTATAATACGATGCGAGAAATAATTATTCTTGTAACAATTTTCTAACTAAGCATTCTAGGAGTCAAAATTCCAAAATTAGTTGTATGGAATCATTAGAACATTGTAGCAAAAAATCAAAGCATCATATTAAAATTAAATACTATGTTGTTTATTTGATAAGAGAGTTTAAAATCAATAGAACGATTCTTACATGTCCAATCAAATTAATGATACTAACGGTAGGACCTACCTTAAATGTACAAAGCTTCGCTTTTAAAAATGTACTTTAGATAGAAAATAGGGTCAGCTGAATTCGAGTTTCCGATTGTGTACATAGTTTCCTCATTCATCTCAATATTTGCTACTAGCTAAAAAAGCTTTAAACTCGTTTATCATTATATCTTTTCCCTTTGACCGGAGTAGCTGAAAATAGGTTTTGCCATTTTTGGGTTATTTGCTGTACAACTTCGGAAATTAGGGAAGAAATAGGCAATCAATTTTCAGTTGATAGAAAAAAGTGAATAGCAACTAAGTGTGTATAATTATCAGGAAGGAAGGGGACATTGGACTGTAAATAACACTGGTACCCAAAGTTTTATCTTATTCGTTGGGTAAAAACTTTGGGTTTCTTGAGTTTTAATTGATTGGTTCCAAACTAGTAGTGTCCAAACTTTTCAACCAACAATTTTAATCTACCAAAGGTGTAATTTTGTTAAACATAATTAGAAATGTACATCAAATTATCGTCCATTGTCTTATCCCTTAAGATCCCTGTCATAATTATAGATGGTGGGACGACGGCGGTAAAGTGGGGAGATGAGAGAGTGAAAATGTTTATTAAAGGGATAGATGTGGAAATCAAGCACTTTGTAAAGTTTTGTTTATGTTTGTTTATTACAGCAAATTACATTGTAGAATAGTTTTTCTTTAAAAAAATGATGTGCTTTAACTGATATCTATAGATTAACCCCCAAACCCTAACTTTCAATTTAAAAAAGATCTTATGATATTATGAATGTAAATTTTTTATTTCGTAGAAAACTGGATATAATACGATACGATGATGCTTCATGATGGAATTACTTTTCTACAAAAAGTGGCCCATTTGCATCATAAAGGAAACCGCCAAGTTTTAATATTCTGTCAACATCTAAACAAAATGTTATTTGTAAAAAATATAAAACACTAACATTTTTTTTCTATCCAGTCCTTACCAGGAATCTTAAGGGATAAGACAATGGTCGGTAAATTGATGTAATATCCCCATTTATGATATACAAAGTTAACCCTTCTGTATTGCTTGAAACGTTTAGACAAACAACTTAATGAAACATCCAATCAAAATTCAAAATAAGTCCCTAAAATTATTAATCCAACGAATAAGAAAACGTTATTTTAAAACTTTGGGGACTAGTGTAATAAACAGCCCAATGTCCCCCCCCTTCCCCGAGTAGTTACCCTATAATCAAGTTTATAGATAATTAATGCATATAGTGTTTGTATGTTTAATATATATTATGTGTTAGTAATATTTCAAGTTTATTTTTTACTTTTTGTAGTTGTACTATGTAAATTAGGTAACAATTGTCATTCATTTAATTATTTATCAATGCTGACAATTGTGTTTTTATACAAATATTTATTCTTTATATGATAAAAACTTGTAAGGGTGTCATTTTTTAGTATTTGTGGCTTTTTTTTGTAATTAGCCAGCCATTGAAATAATAGAAAAAAGATGGGTTTGGTCCATTCTTAGGTCAGAGTACATTCCGGCGCACGCTAGTTTTTAGTATATCATTCAAAACTGCGAGAAAACCATTTAAACTTTTAGCTAAACATTTGCTGATTAACATTTAATTCTTAAAGAAAGTTTAAAAAACCACACTTTAAAATTTTAATGTAAAGTTACAAAATATTTTGCTAAAATAAGTTTGGGTATTTTGTGTTTTGTAGAGACACTCGCCAGTTTTCTATCTTCCTTCCCTCTACAAGCACACACATACACACACACACACACACACACACACACACACACACACATATATACATTTAGTTTTCCCAAAGTATTTGCCCAAACATGATAAGCTAAAGCAATAACAAGTTTTTGTTTTTTTTATAATCATATTCTGGTTGCACTTCATATACAATAGTTAGTTAGTTACTCATTATTTACTCCAGTTATAGGCGGTTTAACACCAATTTTAATACTTGAATTTGTTTGTTAAAGAATGTCTTTGGACCTAATTGCTCTGTTTGAGAAAGGACCTCCGCTAGATGAAGTGAAAAGTGATGAAAACGAGAATGAAAAGAATGAGAATCAGAATGACACCACCACTACTGCTGCTGCTGCCGCAGTGGTTGAAGCTGCAAGTGTCATTCAGAATGGTGACATTCCCGCCTCAGAGGAAGATAAACTTATCCCCCTGTCTGAATCTCTAGTGTATAATAGACAGGAATCATTGCAGTATAATGATATTACTGATACCTATATCTCTGTGCCTGTCATCACTAAAGCAGCCACTACTGGTGGCAATAGGTTCAGCAAAGTTAGAATTGAATGTGAAAAAGATAAAAGAAAAAATTCAAAATTTAAGGTGTATTAATTACCATTGACATTATTTCTATTGAAAATAAAATTTATGATTTTAAAATCTTTTGATTAGATGATTTATAATGTGGTATTGATTAGTTGAATTAAATCAGGGTTCTGCCATCGAGTAAACATACATTAGAAAGCCGCAAATTCAGCTGTATAACAAATTCGCAGCTGTCAGAAGCTCCAGTTGTAGCTGGGATTCACTTTTCTGAACCTTAGCCGCCAACATGGCAGCTAATCGCCGCTAAAAGCTTCAAATTGGCCGCCATTCCTTAAAAACCATTATTATTCTTCATAAATTCTAATTTAGTACATTTTGGGATTTTTAATTTATTCACCATTTCTTTATAATTGATTTTCTTCAACTGTACAAATGGATTTTAATTACATAATTTTATTTATATATTTAAAGGGATATTTTGCTCTCTATTTTTAAAATCAAATAAGAATATTCATTGCCCCATTATCTTTAAGGTTTATAATAGTTTTTAGACAGTTATATAGCAATTAAAATATTGAGAACTTTTAGGATTATTAAACTTTACAGATAAGTTTACAAACAAGTTACATGTAATTGCGATTCATTATTCTATATAAAAATTATATTATACCCCCTCAAATTTTGTTAAAATTATATAGTTATTATCCTTCCTTAGACCTATACTAAGTTACACTGCAAAGGAGAACAATCGGTTCAGTGGTTAGCGAGTTCCTAAGCTACAGAGAGACATACTCTTACTTGGGTATAGTCCCTTTCGTTGCAACGGTCCTTAAAGGGCGATTCTTTGTTTTTTTCACATTAGCTTTTCTCAGATTTTCTAGCTCCTGCGGGGGGCTCTAACCCTGCTGGGCCAATTGCCTAACCCTGTGGGTCAATCACTTAACCCAATATAACCTAACCTAAAATAACCTATCAAAAGCCATATTAACAAGGATGACAACATCCATAAAAGCGAAGCACAGAAACGGTAGGACAAACGGACATTAATGCTTGTATAGTGTCAGAACTGAATAATCAGAATATAAATGTGTAAGAGTCAAAGCAAAATTGTAAGTAAATTTGTTGAAAAACAGCTTGATTCAGGATATGGACATACTTACATTTTTAGGACTTGATTATAGAGTTGCTTCACTTATTACATTATACTTTGTTGTCCCAGGAATCAATTTACCAAAAATCAGATCAATCGGATGATTAGATCACATAAAAATGTTTTGCTAAAAAAATCAAAAAAATCAACATGTTTAAAATGGACGTACGGACATTTTGGTGATGATTATAGAGTTGCTACGCTTTCTAAATCGTACCTAACTACTAAAGGAATCACCATGCAAAATTTGAAATCGATAGGACAATTCTAACATGCCTAAATTAACGAAAAAAGCTATCCGTTACGGACGTACGGACGTTCGGACGGACCGACCCTAATTATAGAAAAGCTTCGCTTTTAAAAATACGACGAATCGCCCCTTCCCTCTTACTTTTATGTAACCTATATACATATTTTTTCTTAGGTTGAAAGTTATGAGGATGGTAGGAATAACCTTGACCTTAATCATCTCAGTGTTGATAGTCCAGGTAGAAGAATAATTATTTCCAGTACGGCTTCGAAACCGATTTATATCCGCTGGATTAGAACTGGTTCTCTGCCATACCGAACAGTATCGTATTGACGACAATTTTCCATGAAAAATAAAATCAAATCAATAGATTTAATACCAGTTTTGTTTCCCCGCGCCTTCGGCCTCTCAGGTCTAACGAAACTGGTTTTAATTCTTTAAGTTTTACTTTTAATTCCTGCGTAAAGCTGTCTATAATACGATGCCATTAATAACTATTACCAGAGTTCTTCAGGGATAAGACAATGAATGATAAATTAACGATGTATATGCTCATTTATGATAAACAAAATTACTCTTTCTGTTGCTTAAATTATGAGTGGATAGGTTAGGACACCGAGAGAATGTGTTTTAGAAAGACCAACCCTTTAAAAGTAGATTCCAAGGCAATTTCTTTTTTTAATGTATTTAGAAAGGTGTGGGACAGGGTATTCATTCAGTGCTTGCTAGGAATATTGAGAGAAAGCATAGAATTTCAGTGATCTACAGGAATAAGGAAATCATCCAATGATAATACACAAAACTACTCCTTCTGTAGATTACAAGTGTTAGTTGAATGAATTAATGAACCAACCAATCAAAATTTACTTAAAGTCCCCAAAGTTTAATAAGAAAACGGGTGCTTGCTTACATGTGAAGACCGGAGCACCGAAAACCCCCCCCCCGCTTAGTTTTGACAAAAATCAAAAATAAGGGGGGGGTAGTTTTTTAATGTCTGGAAAACGGCAAGGAGGAAAAAAGCACCGCAAGGCAAAGAATTAACCCCCCCCTTAATTTTGAAGAAAATCAAAAATAAGGGGGGGGTAGTTTTTTCACGCCAGAAAGTTGAGTGAGGTAAATCAAGAAAATCCAGTATACCAGAGGGGAAACCTTATTACAGGGATATTCATGTTTTGGGGCATAATTTCCTTATTTATTGACTTTGGCCAGTAAAAGGTTTTAATTTTGCGCAAAATTAAAACCTTTTACTGGCCAAAGTCAATAAATAAGGAAATTACGCCCCAAAACATGAATATCTCGTAATAAGGTTTCCCCTCTGGTATACTGGATTTACCTCACTCAACTTTCTGGCGTGTTGTACAGTGAAAAAACTACCCCCCCCTTATTTTTGATTTTCTTCAAAATTAAGGGGGGGGGGGTAATTCTTTGCCTTGCGGTGCTTTTTGCCTCCTTGCCGTTTTCCAGACATTAAAAAACTACCCCCCCCTTATTTTTGATTTTTGTCAAAACTAAGCGGGGGGGGGGGGGGTTTTCGGTGCTCCAGTCTACCACATGTAAGCAAGTACCAGAAAACGTTATTATAAAACTTTGGAGACTAGCGTAATAAACAGCCCAATGTCCCATCCCTCCCTTATACAATGTTCACTGAAATAATTGTTTTTGTCAGATATAAAAGGGTATCCACATGATGAAAGTCCCGGAGGAAGCATCAAGGCTGGTTCGGAAGTGGATTTTGAGATCGACAGGTAATATTTTATAAACAGTTTTCCGCTGAAAGTAACATAAGATAGTTTAAGAATTTAAGTTGTGTTTGCCCCCACCAATTAAGCAGAGATTAATTATATTTTTCGTGGAAATTTCTCTGAAAAACACAATATGATATAGGAGTTTGTGGCTCAGAACCGGTTCTAATCCAACGGAAATTCATTTGATTCGAAGCCTTACTGGAACAATTCAGTCATTTTAATTATTTGTAAACTAATAGAAACCTTTAAATCTTTAACCTAAGATTTTTGTTTCACATGGAACGTAAAACTCTAAATCTACAAAATTATTACATTTTTTTCCTCATTGATCTTAAGGGATAAGGCAGTAAACGATAAATTCATATATGTACATTCTAAATTACCCCTTCTGTAGTTTAAAATTATTGATTGAAAAGTTTGTAAGGTGACAACTTAGGGTACCTGTATAATTTACAGTCCAATGTCCCCTCCCCCTGCGCTCTTTTTTTAAAAAGTAAAATTAAATATAATCTGATTTAAAACTAAAATTATGAATATGATCATTTTATGTACTTTTAAAAATTAAAGGAAAAGAATAATCATATTCTTAGATTTTATATTCGATGTAATATCACTTGGATGTTGCACCAGATTTTAATGTACTCAGATAAAGTGATGCTCGCAGCTTGCTAAAATAACGATACCAATTATTCATCCCCTTAACTCTAAATCCTACCCTCCTACTAGATAAGCGATCTGACCAAAGAATTAGGTCTATATTAGCAACCTTAATCAACGACAATGTTCCCTATGATAATATCCACGTATATCATATATCCATTGATTCAATCAGCACATCTTCACTTTTATTCTATGAATAAAAATAATTCTTGTATTAAAAGGGTAAAATTTTTCCGGAATGCAAATGTTATAAATAAAATATTTTTATTTATAATGAACACGTTAATTTATATTGTTTATAAAGAAAAAAAATTATTTCCCTCCAAGTTTGTAGTGTACACAGAAACCCACGGGGCTATAGCACTTACACATCAAGCAAATTTACAGTTGATGTATTTTTGGCAAAAAGTTTCCTTCCATTTTCTCAGCCATAAATACATTCGGCGTTATCCTCTTAGAAATTTTTTTTTCATTTTTTTTCAATTTTGTACCCCCCCTACTACCGACGAACAACTATTTTAGGTTAGGTTAGGTTTTAGGCAAGGGGACCAAGCGCTGCGGCTAGGCAGGCTAGAGAGCCGAGCGCTGCGGCTAGGCAGGCTAGGGAGCCGAGCGCTGCGGCCAGAGTTCATAGTTCGCTGTCGGGAGGGGGGGGGGGGCCCGGGGGGGTACTCAAATTTTCAATATTGATAAAAAAAATTTCTAAGAGGATAATACCATACATCCAACACTGGCATTTACACATCCATACTTTTTGAATTATATGTCATAAATACATCCAACACTGGCAAATATACATCTAGATTTATTATATAAATATTTATTAATTGACTTTTTTCCCTTCTATAGCTAAAACAAAACTTTTTGATGTAGTTCTCACTTTTTTTCTAACGGTTAAGCTGACTTTAAACATAATCCTTGCTTTAAACCAAGCAATATTTTTTATTTAATATCAAAACAATTACAAAGCTAGAATAAGGTATTTTTATTATTATCCAAGTAACTTCAGTTGGCCCATCTCTCGCCCACCTTTAATTACAAATATGAAAATAATAGAGGTGCAATATTTCTTTATAAACAGTCTAATAAAAGTGTAAACTAATTCTTCTAAGTGGGTTATTTATTGTCCAACACAATAAAAAAGGATATTATTAATTTAAATAACCTCTGAGATTCAACCTTTTTTGTCAATAATACGAATTTAAAATAGATCTTTATTACCTAATTACTACGTTATTAAAACACTTGGCAATTTCATATCATAAAATAAATCCTTAATTGTAAGTAAATTGTTTCAACTATATGGGACAAGTTAAATATCCCTACAAACACTATAAGAAACAAAAACGTTGAGATTTTCCATGTTTTTTCCTTTTTCCCTCCCAAAATACCATAAAATCAAGGCATTAATCCTGGATATTTTGGTTGATAGGACGTTTTTGGTTGATCAGTGTAGTGAAAGGTGCTTAGAAAATGTTAAGATTTGATAATCAGATGAGAAATTTTTACGTTCACACTCCCTTTAATTAGATTTTGTACAGTATGTATAGGTTTAAAACGTTTTCTCGTATTCATTCGAATCCGGTGGATAGGAACCGGTTCTCATCCATACGAAAAAACCATGTCTAGTATCGTATTATATCCAGCTTTCTTCGAATATAGAAATGTACAATCATAAGATTGAAACTAGTTTTTTTAGCCCCGAGGTGCCGGAGGATCCGCGGAAAGCCGTTTATAATACGATACGAGAAATAACTATTACCCTATTTCAGTTACTCTCCCCCTATTTACTTCCCTTTTTCTCAAGATGCTCCCTACAAAACATCAATACATTTGCGTTGGTGGTCAAATTATTGGTATATAATATTACTAGAGTTGGCTCGATATAATTATCTCCCTATTGGCTAGTTTTCTATATGCATATCTATTTCTCAATAAATCTATTTTCCTCACCCGGCATTACTATCTAAAAGAAAGTAAATATCTAATAATCTAAATGATTTTAAAAAGATTTTTTAAATTATATTTTTTTTTACATTACCATCACCAAAGGGTTAATGATGATGATTACAATTTTAGTTTAATATTTGAACACACAAAGTGTCGCCACAATCGAATTCTTTTAAAACAGAGTTTTCTTAAATTTATTATATTATAAATTTAAATTTTCTTTTTTATGATTAGAAATTAAATACATTAATATAAGGTAAATAGCAACATGAAATTAAAAAAAGGAATTTATTTTTAATAAAGTAAAATAATGGGTCTTATCGTTCTGGCAATGAGAGTTTATTATGGATTATTGGAGCACTATGAGTTTTAAACAAATATTCCTTGGAAAACTTGAGCTCGTTTATAGACATTTATTTCCTATATAGATCTGACATGGATCTTGAAGCAATTAAGCAGGCCGTTTTGTACATGTTAAAAATTGGAAGATTTCATTAAATAAAAGTAATCGCAAATATACTTAGTAAATAATTTAGATAATTGTTAGTTTATTGTTTTATTATGGCAGAGCCAGAGGCGAGTTTTGTGACAACAAAAACAACTAGGGAAAAAACGCACAAATTTCTAGTGGCTGATTATGTGACAGTGCTGTCAAATGTAGAAGCTCCATTACTTGATACTCAAATTTCATGTTTTGATTTAAATGTAAATCCGGATGTGGAAATAACTTTTTCCAAATATTTTAATTTAAATCTTTATAATGCTTTTTATTTTAACCTGACAAATATATTATAACTCAAATAATATATTTAAAGGTGTTGTTTTCTTATTATGTTGTGTTAAATTTCTATGGATGTATAAATGCCAGTGTTGGATGTATTTATGACATATAAATGAAAAAGTAAGGATGTGTAAATGCCAGTGTCAGAGATGTATTTTTGACATAAGTATTTGAAGACCCCTTATTTTTAAGATAAATTATACATAACAGATGGGGGGTGGTTGTTTCTTTATGCTTAACCCATGCAGGGCCACCTTGCACCAAATACAACTTGGGCCTTGGCATAAGATAAAACAGTAACACAAAAAAGACTACCTAACCCTCCTTATTTTCAGTTTATTTTAAAAATTGAATAAATGTGCTTGTGTAGACACTTTTAAGAAAATAGGCTATATCTTCATCTAATTTTATGGGAACTCTTCATAGTGTTTTTAAAAAAGGACGTCATACATTGTAAATGTCTAATGATAGCAAATACACACACTAAAATACCAAGTGTAGACCAGTTTACACTTTAATTTACTAATGGTAGGCCAGTATGGCGTCATTTTTTTATAGGCACTTTAAAAAGCTTAAAATTTATGTTTTTTTTAGAGAGGATGAGAAATTTGCCTCGCTCAGACGAACATACTCAAGGTATATAAAAATTAATAAAAAGAAAAGTCACTCTAGAAGCTAACCTGTACGTTAAGATATATAAGTTTTCCATCAGCATCAAATTTTGAGGATTTTTTATAAAATTTGTTTTTTCTATAATTCTTTATCTAAAAGCGGAAATGCAATTTAAGTTAATTAATTTTGGCACCTGTGATTGGTGGATTTAAAAAATCTGTGCTCTGATTGGATGGCGTACATCATTCAACCAATTAGAGCGCAGGTTGTTTAAAATCCACCTATCCTATTGGTCAAAATTAATTAACTTAAAATGCATTTCCGCTTTTAGATAAAGAATTATACAAAAAACGAATTTTATAAAAAAATCCTTAAAATTTGATGCAGATTTCAAATCTCCCCCTAACATTAAAATTCCGGAAAACTTATATATCTTACTGTACGTCTGTATTTATGTTTAAATTGTAAATCTTTCTTAAGGGGTTGTTATTTTTTTCTAGGAGCAATTTCTTTAAGAAGGGAGGTGCTATCCTTCCCCAAAATAGTTATATACCTCTTCTGGACCTATGAGAAGCTTCTTTGTAAAGGAAAACCATATCGGTTTCACGGTTTAGCAAGATCCTTTGGAACACACAGACAAACATCATGTTATTTTTATACAAAGACTTTTGGCTACGCCCCTAGAGGCCTTAAGGGGCACGTAAAATGTTTTCTTTTCAATCTATGTTAAGACAAGCTGTTCACCAAAAATAATTGCAAGCTAGCGCTTTTATATTTTTTTAGTGGTTAGCCAGATCATTTAGTATACACAAACATACAAAGAGACATCCTACTACTTTTTTTGTTGTAAATTATTATTTATAAACTTTTTATTAGGTCCTCAATTGCCTCAGCTGTAGCAAATTTCAAAGATCAAATTAAGGTAATCCTTACATTTCTTGTCATCATAAAAATTTTCTTTTTTTGCTGTTGTAGCTTCTCACTTGTTATTAAAAGGTTTTGGACAATTACTGCAAAAAATTTTTAAAAAGTTATTTCTTTATTTATTTGAGTTAGAAACATTCATAGAAAAAAAAATTATTTAACATTTAATTGTAAATTATCTTTTAAAAATCATTGTAATTTTATCACACATTTAAGTTAGATAAGTTAATAAATATAGCAGCGAAGCTACTATAAATATCAGCTATGATTGTATTACAATTACCCAATAAAACGACGTAATTCCTTGGTATGACCAATAGGTATATTTCCAGAACAGCAGAATCTTATTGGGCTTGCGGTTAACTAACTGCGTCAATACGGATAGAGAGACGTACAGACAGACATTATAGATTTACCTGAATTTTATAACTTTTCTAAATAATTTCGGGCACCTTAGGAGGTTTTTTTTAAAATCGATAACACAATTTTTTTAGATTTAAAAAGAAAAAATAATTATTTTTTTTCTAGGGGGGATTTCTTTTTGGAGGGTGGTGTCACCCTCTCCTTAAACAGATATAAACATTCCCAGGACCTATGAAAAGCTACCCTGTAAAGGAGAACCATATCGGTTCAGTGGTTAGTGAGATCCTTCGGTACAAACAAACAGACATACTATATACACCCTGTTACTTTATTATAAGGATTTATATTTTTGCAGGGTACTCTAGCTGGAGATATGGCGAAGGGTAAAGCAGATGCCAACACAAGACTCAAGATTGCTGTGCTAATATTTTTCTCCATTTGTTTTGGAATAGTGGTCACTTCTCATATTCTATACAGCCAACAAGTCGGAGAGGTCAGTAGTAGGGTTGGACCGAATATCTGGCCATTCTCAATATCCAGCTGGGTACCGGATATTAAAACCATCCGGATACCTGATATCCGACCATTTTCAATATCCGGTATCCGGCACAAAAAAGTATTCGGTCCAACCCTAGTTGGTAGGTTAAAGTAAAACAATGGAGAGGGAAGGGGTTGAATAGATTTATATCCTCACCCCGTGGACCCTGTGCCGACTTTCAATTGGGTCTTTGAATATCAGCCAACAACGTTGGAAATATTAATAGTAGCTACAAAAGATCTGAAAGCAATAAACTAGCAGACAAAAAAGGTCCCTAACATTTGATCAAGTTTACATCATTTTCCCTAGATTACTTTTTTACAATACCGCAAGTTTATTAACCTGTAGAGATTTGAACCTGCAGGGTTAGAGCCCCTCGCAGAATTTAGAATATTAAGTTTCTCAAAATTACTGATTGGTTGTGATAATGTTCGCTTTCTCAACCTGTTTATCTGTTCTTTTTTTAAAATTAATTTTTTAGCCTGCTAAAAAAACGTTTGCTCTTTACACATAATTATTAAAGTCCTTTTTAAATCTATTAAGAATATATTAAACTTTTTCATTAAAACAATTAGTTAAGAAATAGGTTAATGCACGTGTAGATGATATTTATAGGTCAAATTAAAAAAAAAATATATTTAAAACTTTTATTTTGCTTTAATTGGCTATAACTTGTAAATGCGAGTTTTGCTTATTAATTTCTTGAATAGATATTATCTTTATTCATCTGAATTCTAGTTCCAAATATGATATGTTTTCATGGATAGAGGGATATGTCTATGGAAAATATATTAAAAAGATCGGGAAAGGGGGGGGGGGTAATTATATTCAAACAAGTATCAATACATTTATAAGTAACGAAGCTTCTCTAAAATTTTGATGGGAAAGGTGTATTTAGCCCTCTTGATTTTTTTGGTGGGAGTAAAGCTTAATTACATCTTTGTGTACAAAATGTCAAAAAATCAACAGTTTTTCAAAATTAAGTGCGCCGCGTTGAACCATTGAAAGAAGAAACGACAAAAAATCTAAAGTTTTTTTGGGAGTTCTTCTTAACTTAAATTTTGTGGGCTAATTTTGAATTGGGCAAAAACAAAACAAATATTATTTTTCAGGTGCAATTATTTT
The DNA here is from genome assembly GCF_053477335.1 of Acartia tonsa. NCBI lineage: Eukaryota > Metazoa > Arthropoda > Copepoda > Calanoida > Acartiidae > Acartia > Acartia tonsa. Next base: position 55,733,736 of record NC_137261.1, read on the forward strand.
CCAACATGAAGCTATTGGAGGAGGAGCGACGCATAGTTATTGATATACCTGGCAACTCAGGGCTTGCAGCTGATCTAGGAGTCAATATTCCCTACCATCTGCACCCGTATGATTGTCTGCCTGGCGTTCATCATAACGAGGTAACTAGGGACAGATCTGGGGGTCAATATTCCCTACCATCTGCACCCGTATGATTGTCTGCCTGGCGTTCATCATAACGAGGTAACTAGAGACAGATCTGGGGGTCAATATTCCTTACCATCTGCACCCGTATGAGTGTCTGCCTGGCGTTCATCATAATGAGGTAACTAGAGACAGATCTTGGAGTTAATATTCCCTACCATCTGCACCCGTATGATTGTCTGCCTGGCGTTCATCATAACGAGGTAACTAGGGACAGATCTGAGAGTCAATATTCCCTACCATCTACACCCGTATGATTGTCTGCCTGGCGTTCATCATAACGAGGTAACTAGGGACAGATTTGAGAGTCAATATTCCCTACCATCTGCACCCGTATGATTGTCTGCCTGGCGTTCATCATAACGAGGTAACTAGGGACAGATCTGAGAGTCAATATTCCCTACCATCTGCACCCGTATGATTGTCTGCCTGGCGTTCATCATAATGAGGTAACTAGGGACAGATCTGGGAGTTAATATTCCCTACCATCTGCACCCGTATGATTGTCTGCCTGGCGTTCATCATAATGAGGTAACTAGAGACAGATCTTGGAGTTAATATTCCCTACCATCTGCACCTGTATGATTGTCTGCCTGGCGTTCATCATAATGAGGTAACTAGGGACAGATCTGGGAGTTAATATTCCCTACCATCTGCACCCATATGATTGTCTGCCTGGCGTTCATCATAACGAGGTAACTAGGGACAGATCTGGGGGTCAATATTCCCTACCATCTGCACCCGTATGATTGTCTGCCTGGCGTTCATCATAACGAGGTAACTAGGGACAGACGGACGGACCAGCATTTTAAATCACAATAATAATTTACACCGAGAAAGCCTAGGATCTTGTGGAACAAGACAATGGGCGATAAATTGATAAAAATCTCAAATGATGAAAAACAAAATTATCCTAACAGTAGATTAAAAATATTGGTTGAAAATATTAGACACTAATTGAATTAGGAGCTAATAAAAATTCAAAAGTACCCAAAGTTTTTTATCCACCGAATAAGATTACCTGTCCCTGATTCTAGTTCTAAGTTCTACAAAAATATGTTAATAATGTAATATAAATTTTCACAAAAAATAGAAAAAAATAAATATAAAAGGTAAAATCTTTAGGAAAACAAGGATGACAACATCCATAAAAGCGAATCTCTGAAATACAGGATAATGTTAAAGCACATACTGACATTTTTAGGACTTGATTATAGAGATCCTTCGCTTCTAACATTGTACTTTGTTGTCCTAGGAATCAGTATTCTAAAAATCAGATCAATCGGATAATAATGTCACATACAAATTTGTTGTTAAAAAAGTTAAAAATCGACATGTTTAAAATGGACTTACGGAAATTCTGGTATTGATCATAGAGTTGCTACGCTTTCTAAATTGTACCTAACTACTACAGGAATCACCATGTAAAGTTTGAAATCGATAGGACAATTCTAACATGCCTAAATTAACGAAAAGAGCTATCCGTTCCGGACGTACCGACCCTAATTATAGAAAACTTTGCTTTTAAAACTGGCAAAAATAAATATAAAAAGTAAAAACCTTAAAAACTAAATGTAGTGATGATGATGATTTAATTTAAGACGGAGAATGAGAGATGTGCAGAATGGAAGGGTAAAGCAAGACTGATTATCAAGAGGAACACTTTTTCTTACATACATTACATACAAATATAAGAACATTTTACTTTTTTTACTTTTTGCAAAAATTTGTACACTTTTAGTGTATTATTTACATAGTTATTATTACAATAAGATATACATTTTTAAAGTTATAATCAGATTTCCAGTTTGGCTTTAAATAGCTGCTGGATTACAACAGGTTCTCAGCTATACTGAAATATCGTCTATGCCATCGTATTATAGGCAATTTTTTTACGAATAATAAAATAAAGATCATAAAATAAAATACCTGTTGTGTTAGTCCGGGCCTTTGGCCCCTTGGTGCTAACAAAAGTGGGTTTTAACTAATAATTTTTCATTTTTTTTTATATCAACTGAACATCATCTATAATTCAATTTGTCCATTTGTCCAGCCATGATTTTTTTTGAGTGTTAGCTACTTATTGATGTTGTCATCCTTGATCTTTCTTTAAATGCTTAATAGTTATTTCTCGCATCGTATTATAAACAGCTTTCCGCGGATATAGAAAGCTGGATATAATACGATGCTAGACATAGTTTTTTTTCGTATGAATGAGAACCAGTTCTTAACCAACGGATTCGAATGAATACGAGAAAACTTTTTTTTATTATCATGTAAGAAAAATTGGTGATAGATTTGAGAGTAAAGAAGTGGAGGACCTGACCTGCTATAGCTTACACTGGCAAGCTCTCAATGATAAAATATCACCACAGGAATGTTTTTATAAAACTCTAAATGAATATTCAGGGATATAAAAGGGTAAACATATACATAATGGTGTACATCCCCAATGTTGATACACAAAATTACCCCCCTTTGTAAATTACAATTAGTGGCGAACGTTTGGACACTCAACTTAATGAATCAACCAATCAGAATGCAGAAGAAATCTCCAAACCAATAGATTCTGCTCGCAAAGAATTTTTATCGACAAAAGAAGGCCTACAAATAATATAGTATAGCAATTAATAAAAAAAATGCACAGTTTTCTCGCAGTGCACATAAATAAGCGAAAATAAGGACTTATTTTACGCATTTTTCTTCAGTGAAGCTTTCCCTGTGCATGATTGGAACTTGGCTATTCCAGATTATTTATTGGCCTTCTTATGCCGATAACACGATGTGTGGGCAGTACATGTACGTTTAGCCGTATGACAGCTAGAGCCTTTGAAATTTATAGATTTTTGGAGATTTTCGTCACCAGGAATATTTTACCGTGAACTTCATTAGATCTTTTTTTCCAATGCAGAGATTAGACTTTTTAGACACACTAAAAACTGTCCCGAATTTGTATTAATTTTGAGGAACACGACTCCAGTTACGTCATATTTTTCTTTCCCGAAAAAGGGAAGGGGGAAAGAAAAAAAAGGGAAGGGGGGAAGAAAAAAGAGATGGGAGAAAAGGGGGTTTTCCCCATCTCTTTTGAAGAGATTTTCTTCCCCCCTTCCCTTTTTCGGGAAAGAAAAATATGACGTCACTGGAGGAGTCGTGTTCCTCAAAATTAATACAAATTCGGGACAGTTTTTATTGTGTCGACTTTTTATGTTGACGTTTCAAAAAAAAATTGTTTTATATAAACATTCCAACTGCACAGGATTGTTGGGCCCCTGACCTGGAGGGTAACTGGTATGGGGGTGGAGAAAGGCTTCATCAAAGCTGGCCACTTGAAAAGGTTAATAATAAATTTTCAAATAAAACAGTTGGGGAGTTGAATCCATTTTTATAGAAGCAGAAATATGATCTATGATTACGGTTTTGACTCTCTAAAAAACGTAATCTACCATTCCACTTACCCCTTTGTTGGTATTGATATCACTAACGCCGATATGATTTTTGTAATCTACCATTCCAATTTTGCCTCTCTTGGTGATGATATCATCGATGCCGATACGATTATTGAAATGTATTTCTGCTTCTATAAAAATGGATTCAACTCCCCAACTGTAAAAAGGAAAAACAAACAAAAAAAAAGAATAGTTTATTTTAGGAATTCTATTAATAAGTCCGACTTAAGACGGACTATATTTATTTATGGATTAGCTGTGCTACTCTTAAATAGAAAAGAACGTGTCTTAACTTTTGTTATTTTTGTTTAACCCATTCGTAATTAAGTTTTGATTCTCCTGGGTTCAACAAAATACATTTTTTCAATAATTACTCAACAGAATTAAAAAAAAGTAAGGTGTCAAATTTTGTTCATAATGGCATTTGTTTTTTTTGTTGCCTACCAAAAAACCTTAAAACCAACTTAATTTAAAAAAAACCTAAATTACTTCAAAGATAAAAGGTCTACAAAAAAAACACATTGCAGATCTAAATTCCATGGATCATTTTACATCTACTACTTACTAAAGGCACCGACTAGCTATTACAAAAAAGTTAGGACACGTTCTTTATAAAAATAATAAGAAAAAAAACAAGCTGACCAAAGATTTTTTTAGTGCCTAACTTCAAAGTGCCTAGGGTGCACAGAACCAACCTCTAAAGGGGGGAGGGAAGGATAGGAAAAGGTAAACCAGTCCTAGGACAAACGCAGGAGTCCCAAACCAACAGTTATTCTCACTATTATTACCGTGTTAAGTCTACTGTTGAGCTGTCTCCATTTGTAACTGGAGACGAAGATCAGACAGAATGGGGCAATGTCATCAAGAGATACTTCATCAACAGCCAGGTAATATCAGGGATTTTTAAGGATAAGACAATGGCCGATAAATTAATGCACAATGTATATACATCCCCAATTATGATACACAGATTTACCCCTTCTTTAATTGCTTATCCAACGAGAAGACGATGAAAGTCGCTCAATGTTACTTCATAAAAATAAGGGATTATCCATCTCTTTTTTAGGGGGTTTTCTTTCCCACTCCTCCTCTCCTCATCCCCCATTTTTATTACGTCAGAATTTTTTTTAAGCGACTTTCCCCGTCTTTGCGGTTGTATTATAGATGTCTAAAAATACCTAACCTAGAGCAATAAAGAAACATACATGAAATTAACCCTTCACTCCCCCCACCCCCCATCCTGTTATGTTCTCTGTTCCACTGGGCACTTGGAGGGAAACCACCTCCATTTTTTGTGTAAAAGTGGTTTTTGGTGTTTGAACTTGTTAAATAGTAAATATATTATAGGGTGTATCTATAAAAGTATCAGATGAGACCCCCCTGTCTGTCTCCATGAGTGCTGAGTCTGGATTGTGTTTGAAAGCGCATTATGATGAGTTTCCATACTATTATCACAAGTAAGACTTTTTGAAAGCAAAGCTTTTCTATAATTAGGGTCATTCCGTCCGTCCGTAACGGTAAGCTCTTTTCGTTATTTTGGGCATGTTAGAATAGTCCTATCGATTTCAAACTTTACATGGTGATTCCTGATGTAGTGGGGTATTATAAACAACTCTATAATCGTTTAAAGAATGTACATACGTCCATTTTAAATATATTGATTTTTAATGTTTTTAACAGCAAATGTTTATGTGATATAATTATTTGATTGAAATTATTTTTTGAATACTGATTCCTAGGACAACAAAACCCTGTGCCTTCGACATCTCGGGGCTGAAAAAACTTGTACATTTTACATCTGCGGAAAGCTGTTTATAATACGATGCGATAAATAACGTATTCCTTGTCATATCCCTTATAATATTTATATTTATAATAATCTAGGGAAGGATACCCACAGTTGAATTATACAGTATGCTCTAATGAAAACTTGTGTCTATATGAAAATATATTTATAATTATCTAGGGAAGAATACCCACAGTTGAATTATACAGTATGCTCTAATGAAAACTTGTGTCTATATGAAAATATATTTATAATTATCTAGGGAAGAATACCCACAGTTGAATTATACACTATGCTCTAATGAAAACTTGTGTCTATATGAAAATATATTTATAATTATCTAGGGAAGAATACCCACAGTTGAATTATACAGTATGCTCTAATGAAAACTTGTGTCTATATGAAAATATATTTATAATTATCTAGGGAAGAATACCCACAGTTGAATTATACACTATGCTCTAATGAAAACTTGTGTCTATATGAAAATATATTTATAATTATCTAGGGAAGAATACCCACAGTTGAATTATACAGTATGCTCTAATGAAAACTTGTGTCTATATGAAAATATATTTATAATTATCTAGGGAAGAATACCCACAGTTGAATTATACACTATGCTCTAATGAAAACTTGTGTCTATATGAAAATATATTTATAATTATCTAGGGAAGAATACCCACAGTTGAATTATACAGTATGCTCTAATGAAAACTTGTGTCTATATGAAAATATATTTATAATTATCTAGGGAAGAATACCCACAGTTGAATCATACACTATGCTCTAATGAAAACTTGTGTCTATATGAAAATATATTTATAATAATCTAGGGAAGAATACCCACAGTTGAATTATACAGTATGCTCTAATGAAAACTTGTGTCTATATGAAAATATATTTATAATTATCTAGGGAAGAATACCCACAGTTGAATTATACAGTATGCTCTAATGAAAACTTGTGTCTATATGAAAATATATTTATAATTATCTAGGGAAGAATACCCACAGTTGAATTATACACTATGCTCTAATGAAAACTTGTGTCTATATGAAAATATATTTATAATTATCTAGGGAAGGATACCCACAGTTGAATTATACAGTATGCTCTAATGAAAACTTGTGTCTATATGAAAATATATTTATAATTATCTAGGGAAGGATACCCACAGTTGAATTATACAGTATGCTCTAATGAAAACTTGTGTCTATATGAAAATATATTTATAATTATCTAGGGAAGAATACCCACAGTTGAATTATACACTATGCTCTAATGAAAACTTGTGTCTATATGAAAATATATTTATAATTATCTAGGGAAGGATACCCACAGTTGAATTATACAGTATGCTCTAATGAAAACTTGTGTCTATATGAAAATATATTTATAATTATCTAGGGAAGGATACCCACAGTTGAATTATACAGTATGCTCTAATGAAAACTTGTGTCTATATGAAAATATATTTATAATTATCTAGGGAAGAATACCCACAGTTGAATTATACACTATGCTCTAATGAAAACTTGTGTCTATATGAAAATATATTTATAATTATCTAGGGAAGAATACCCACAGTTGAATTATACAGTATGCTCTAATGAAAACTTGTGTCTATATGAAAATATATTTATAATTATCTAGGGAAGAATACCCACAGTTGAATTATACACTATGCTCTAATGAAAACTTGTGTCTATATGAAAATATATTTATAATAATCTAGGGAAGAATACCCACAGTTGAATTATACAGTATGCTCTAATGAAAACTTGTGTCTATATGAAAATATATTCATAATTATCTAGGGAAGAATACCCACAGTTGAATTATACAGTATGCTCTAATGAAAACTTGTGTCTATATGAAAATATATTTATAATTATCTAGGGAAGAATACCCACAGTTGAATTATACACTATGCTCTAATGAAAACTTGTGTCTATATGAAAATATATTTATAATTATCTAGGGAAGGATACCCACAGTTGAATTATACAGTATGCTCTAATGAAAACTTGTGTCTATATGAAAATATATTTATAATTATCTAGGGAAGGATACCCACAGTTGAATTATACAGTATGCTCTAATGAAAACTTGTGTCTATATGAAAATATATTTATAATTATCTAGGGAAGAATACCCACAGTTGAATTATACACTATGCTCTAATGAAAACTTGTGTCTATATGAAAATATATTTATAATTATCTAGGGAAGGATACCCACAGTTGAATTATACAGTATGCTCTAATGAAAACTTGTGTCTATATGAAAATATATTTATAATTATCTAGGGAAGGATACCCACAGTTGAATTATACAGTATGCTCTAATGAAAACTTGTGTCTATATGAAAATATATTTATAATTATCTAGGGAAGAATACCCACAGTTGAATTATACACTATGCTCTAATGAAAACTTGTGTCTATATGAAAATATATTTATAATTATCTAGGGAAGAATACCCACAGTTGAATTATACAGTATGCTCTAATGAAAACTTGTGTCTATATGAAAATATATTTATAATTATCTAGGGAAGAATACCCACAGTTGAATTATACACTATGCTCTAATGAAAACTTGTGTCTATATGAAAATATATTTATAATTATCTAGGGAAGGATACCCACAGTTGAATTATACAGTATGCTCTAATGAAAACTTGTGTCTATATGAAAATATATTTATAATTATCTAGGGAAGAATACCCACAGTTGAATTATACAGTATGCTCTAATGAAAACTTGTGTCTATATGAAAATATATTTATAATTATCTAGGGAAGAATACCCACAGTTGAATTATACAGTATGCTCTAATGAAAACTTGTGTCTATATGAAAATATATTTATAATTATCTAGGGAAGAATACCCACAGTTGAATTATACACTATGCTCTAATGAAAACTTGTGTCTATATGAAAATATATTTATAATTATCTAGGGAAGAATACCCACAGTTGAATTATACAGTATGCTCTAATGAAAACTTGTGTCTATATGAAAATATATTTATAATTATCTAGGGAAGAATACCCACAGTTGAATTATACACTATGCTCTAATGAAAACTTGTGTCTATATGAAAATATATTTATAATAATCTAGGGAAGAATACCCACAGTTGAATTATACAGTATGCTCTAATGAAAACTTGTGTCTATATGAAAATATATTTATAATTATCTAGGGAAGAATACCCACAGTTGAATTATACAGTATGCTCTAATGAAAACTTGTGTCTATATGAAAATATATTTATAATTATCTAGGGAAGAATACCCACAGTTGAATTATACACTATGCTCTAATGAAAACTTGTGTCTATATGAAAATATATTTATAATTATCTAGGGAAGGATACCCACAGTTGAATTATACAGTATGCTCTAATGAAAACTTGTGTCTATATGAAAATATATTTATAATTATCTAGGGAAGAATACCCACAGTTGAATTATACACTATGCTCTAATGAAAACTTGTGTCTATATGAAAATATATTTATAATTATCTAGGGAAGGATACCCACAGTTGAATTATACAGTATGCTCTAATGAAAACTTGTGTCTATATGAAAATATATTTATAATTATCTAGGGAAGGATACCCACAGTTGAATTATACAGTATGCTCTAATGAAAACTTGTGTCTATATGAAAATATATTTATAATTATCTAGGGAAGAATACCCACAGTTGAATTATACACTATGCTCTAATGAAAACTTGTGTCTATATGAAAATATATTTATAATTATCTAGGGAAGAATACCCACAGTTGAATTATACAGTATGCTCTAATGAAAACTTGTGTCTATATGAAAATATATTTATAATTATCTAGGGAAGGATACCCACAGTTGAATTATAGAGTATGCTCTAATGAAAACTTGTGTCTATATGAAAATATATTTATAATTATCTAGGGAAGAATACCCACAGTTGAATTATACACTATGCTCTAATGAAAACTTGTGTCTATATGAAAATATATTTATAATTATCTAGGGAAGGATACCCACAGTTGAATTATACAGTATGCTCTAATGAAAACTTGTGTCTATATGAAAATATATTTATAATTATCTAGGGAAGAATACCCACAGTTGAATTATACAGTATGCTCTAATGAAAACTTGTGTCTATATGAAAATATATTTATAATTATCTAGGGAAGAATACCCACAGTTGAATTATACACTATGCTCTAATGAAAACTTGTGTCTATATGAAAATATATTTATAATTATCTAGGGAAGAATACCCACAGTTGAATTATACAGTATGCTCTAATGAAAACTTGTTGTGACTATATAAATATATTTATAATTATCTAGGGAAGGATACCCACAGTTGAATTATACACTATGCTCTAATGAAAACTTGTGTCTATATGAAAATATATTTATAATTATCTAGGGAAGAATACCCACAGTTGAATTATACAGTATGCTCTAATGAAAACTTGTGTCTATATGAAAATATATTTATAATTATCTAGGGAAGAATACCCACAGTTGAATTATACACTATGCTCTAATGAAAACTTGTGTCTATATGAAAATATATTTATAATTATCTAGGGAAGGATACCCACAGTTGAATTATACAGTATGCTCTAATGAAAACTTGTGTCTATATGAAAATATATTTATAATTATCTAGGGAAGGATACCCACAGTTGAATTATACAGTATGCTCTAATGAAAACTTGTGTCTATATGAAAATATATTTATAATTATCTAGGGAAGAATACCCACAGTTGAATTATACACTATGCTCTAATGAAAACTTGTGTCTATATGAAAATATATTTATAATTATCTAGGGAAGAATACCCACAGTTGAATTATACAGTATGCTCTAATGAAAACTTGTGTCTATATGAAAATATATTTATAATTATCTAGGGAAGGATACCCACAGTTGAATTATAGAGTATGCTCTAATGAAAACTTGTGTCTATATGAAAATATATTTATAATTATCTAGGGAAGAATACCCACAGTTGAATTATACACTATGCTCTAATGAAAACTTGTGTCTATATGAAAATATATTTATAATTATCTAGGGAAGGATACCCACAGTTGAATTATACAGTATGCTCTAATGAAAACTTGTGTCTATATGAAAATATATTTATAATTATCTAGGGAAGAATACCCACAGTTGAATTATACAGTATGCTCTAATGAAAACTTGTGTCTATATGAAAATATATTTATAATTATCTAGGGAAGAATACCCACAGTTGAATTATACACTATGCTCTAATGAAAACTTGTGTCTATATGAAAATATATTTATAATTATCTAGGGAAGAATACCCACAGTTGAATTATACACTATGCTCTAATGAAAACTTGTGTCTATATGAAAATATATTTATAATTATCTAGGGAAGGATACCCACAGTTGAATTATACACTATGCTCTAATGAAAACTTGTGTCTATATGAAAATATATTTATAATTATCTAGGGAAGAATACCCACAGTTGAATTATACAGTATGCTCTAATGAAAACTTGTGTCTATATGAAAATATATTTATAATTATCTAGGGAAGAATACCCACAGTTGAATTATACACTATGCTCTAATGAAAACTTGTGTCTATATGAAAATATATTTATAATTATCTAGGGAAGGATACCCACAGTTGAATTATACAGTATGCTCTAATGAAAACTTGTGTCTATATGAAAATATATTTATAATTATCTAGGGAAGAATACCCACAGTTGAATTATACAGTATGCTCTAATGAAAACTTGTGTCTATATGAAAATATATTTATAATTATCTAGGGAAGAATACCCACAGTTGAATTATACACTATGCTCTAATGAAAACTTGTGTCTATATGAAAATATATTTATAATTATCTAGGGAAGAATACCCACAGTTGAATTATACACTATGCTCTAATGAAAACTTGTGTCTATATGAAAATATATTTATAATTATCTAGGGAAGAATACCCACAGTTGAATTATACAGTATGCTCTAATGAAAACTTGTGTCTATATGAAAATATATTTATAATTATCTAGGGAAGAATACCCACAGTTGAATTATACAGTATGCTCTAATGAAAACTTGTGTCTATATGAAAATATATTTATAATTATCTAGGGAAGGATACCCACAGTTGAATTATACACTATGCTCTAATGAAAACTTGTGTCTATATGAAAATATATTTATAATTATCTAGGGAAGAATACCCACAGTTGAATTATACAGTATGCTCTAATGAAAACTTGTGTCTATATGAAAATATATTTATAATTATCTAGGGAAGAATACCCACAGTTGAATTATACACTATGCTCTAATGAAAACTTGTGTCTATATGAAAATATATTTATAATTATCTAGGGAAGGATACCCACAGTTGAATTATACAGTATGCTCTAATGAAAACTTGTATCTATATGAAAATATATTTATAATTATCTAGGGAAGGATACCCACAGTTGAATTATACAGTATGCTCTAATGAAAACTTGTGTCTATATGAAAATATATTTATAATTATCTAGGGAAGAATACCCACAGTTGAATTATACACTATGCTCTAATGAAAACTTGTGTCTATATGAAAATATATTTATAATTATCTAGGGAAGAATACCCACAGTTGAATTATACAGTATGCTCTAATGAAAACTTGTGTCTATATGAAAATATATTTATAATTATCTAGGGAAGGATACCCACAGTTGAATTATAGAGTATGCTCTAATGAAAACTTGTGTCTATATGAAAATATATTTATAATTATCTAGGGAAGAATACCCACAGTTGAATTATACAGTATGCTCTAATGAAAACTTGTGTCTATATGAAAATATATTTATAATTATCTAGGGAAGAATACCCACAGTTGAATTATACACTATGCTCTAATGAAAACTTGTGTCTATATGAAAATATATTTATAATTATCTAGGGAAGGATACCCACAGTTGAATTATACACTATGCTCTAATGAAAACTTGTGTCTATATGAAAATATATTTATAATTATCTAGGGAAGGATACCCACAGTTGAATTATACAGTATGCTCTAATGAAAACTTGTGTCTATATGAAAATATATTTATAATTATCTAGGGAAGGATACCCACAGTTGAATTATACACTATGCTCTAATGAAAACTTGTGTCTATATGAAAATATATTTATAATTATCTAGGGAAGAATACCCACAGTTGAATTATACAGTATGCTCTAATGAAAACTTGTGTCTATATGAAAATATATTTATAATTATCTAGGGAAGAATACCCACAGTTGAATTATACACTATGCTCTAATGAAAACTTGTGTCTATATGAAAATATATTTATAATTATCTAGGGAAGGATACCCACAGTTGAATTATACAGTATGCTCTAATGAAAACTTGTGTCTATATGAAAATATATTTATAATTATCTAGGGAAGAATACCCACAGTTGAATTATACAGTATGCTCTAATGAAAACTTGTGTCTATATGAAAATATATTTATAATTATCTAGGGAAGAATACCCACAGTTGAATTATACACTATGCTCTAATGAAAACTTGTGTCTATATGAAAATATATTTATAATTATCTAGGGAAGAATACCCACAGTTGAATTATACACTATGCTCTAATGAAAACTTGTGTCTATATGAAAATATATTTATAATTATCTAGGGAAGAATACCCACAGTTGAATTATACAGTATGCTCTAATGAAAACTTGTGTCTATATGAAAATATATTTATAATTATCTAGGGAAGAATACCCACAGTTGAATTATACAGTATGCTCTAATGAAAACTTGTGTCTATATGAAAATATATTTATAATTATCTAGGGAAGGATACCCACAGTTGAATTATACACTATGCTCTAATGAAAACTTGTGTCTATATGAAAATATATTTATAATTATCTAGGGAAGAATACCCACAGTTGAATTATACAGTATGCTCTAATGAAAACTTGTGTCTATATGAAAATATATTTATAATTATCTAGGGAAGAATACCCACAGTTGAATTATACACTATGCTCTAATGAAAACTTGTGTCTATATGAAAATATATTTATAATTATCTAGGGAAGGATACCCACAGTTGAATTATACAGTATGCTCTAATGAAAACTTGTATCTATATGAAAATATATTTATAATTATCTAGGGAAGGATACCCACAGTTGAATTATACAGTATGCTCTAATGAAAACTTGTGTCTATATGAAAATATATTTATAATTATCTAGGGAAGAATACCCACAGTTGAATTATACACTATGCTCTAATGAAAACTTGTGTCTATATGAAAATATATTTATAATTATCTAGGGAAGAATACCCACAGTTGAATTATACAGTATGCTCTAATGAAAACTTGTGTCTATATGAAAATATATTTATAATTATCTAGGGAAGGATACCCACAGTTGAATTATAGAGTATGCTCTAATGAAAACTTGTGTCTATATGAAAATATATTTATAATTATCTAGGGAAGAATACCCACAGTTGAATTATACAGTATGCTCTAATGAAAACTTGTGTCTATATGAAAATATATTTATAATTATCTAGGGAAGAATACCCACAGTTGAATTATACACTATGCTCTAATGAAAACTTGTGTCTATATGAAAATATATTTATAATTATCTAGGGAAGAATACCCACAGTTGAATTATACAGTATGCTCTAATGAAAACTTGTTGTGACTATATAAATATATTTATAATTATCTAGGGAAGGATACCCACAGTTGAATTATACAGTATGCTCTAATGAAAACTTGTTGTGACTATATGAAAATATATTTTTAATTATCTAGGGAAGGATATCCACAGTTGAATTATACAGTATGCTCTTATGAAAACTTGTTGTGACTATATAAACATATATTTATAATTATCTAGGGAAGGATACCCACAGTTGAATTATACAGTATGCTCCAATGAAAACTTGTTGACTTTGTATGAGAAGCAGTTAACAAGATCTTTCTGGGATGGACATAAGGAGTCAGATTTGAAGGTAGTTTAACAGTTGGCAACGCCATAAATACATATCATTTCAAATAGCTCCAGATATTGCATAAGATACAGGCAACGAGTGTAAAGGCCCAAAAAAGGTGAAAGATCTTCCTTACTCGAGTTCTGTATTTCTGACTTCATCTTCATAAATATTTACATAACTTTCATTATAATATACAGATAGTTTCATGATGCTAAGTAATGACAAATTGCAGTTTATAGCCTATCATATAAAGTAGTAAGTTTTTTTTGGTCTAAAGCTTAAGATCTAATAACCCACTGAACCGTTTGGTTTATTTTAGTTAAGCTTCACATAGGTCTTGTTTTGGTTTTATGCTATTTTATTTTCATATTTCAATCTTGGGATAGTTTTAAGCTATTTTATTTTCCTGCACCTTTGAATACAGAGCCCCTAAATGCAAGGGGCGTAGCCTCAAGTTGTTATAAAATCTACAAACATGCATTTTTGTTTTAGGAGCTGAACAGATTACTAAAACTCCCTCTGTGGCAGCTGCCTGCCCCTCAAAATGGAGAACCATTAAACAGTGAACACGTGTCCAATTATATCAAAATGATTGTAGGTAAAGTTTTATAAGATTTTTGTGTTTTTTTTCAGAGATCTTAAGGGATAAGCCTGATAAGATAAATAGATATACATCACCAATAGGTAATTATATAGAAAACTGCAGTTTTATAATTTCCCTTCCAAAATCTGGAAGGGAAATTCTTTAGATTCCTAAAAAAATGTGTTGTTTTATTTTGTCATTGAAGGCAATAAATGAAAACATAGAAAGTTTAAAAAAAACACTTAAAACTTTCACTTTTAAACAATACAGCATTAAAATTTCGTAAATTGATATCATAGTAAAATATTGCACATTTCATATACATATGTATAATATATGTAAGTTTTTGCACGGAAAAGTTTTTATTTTACAAACATACCAATACATGCAGGGAATATACCTATGTGGTGGTTTTATGCTATTTTCCAGGGGGAGTTGGACATCCCCCTCCTCCTAAAAAAATGCTCCGGCCAAAAAATATTTCTTTGAAACAAACAAAACAAAAAGGGAGGTAATTTCCCCCTCACCTGGAGGGGCGATGTCACAATTAATTGTCATTTATTTGTAATTTAGGAAGATCAGCCCCGGTGTCCCGCGGGGAACCCAGAGGTTATCTTCTTATTGACTCCTCCTGGCAACAAAATATGGGAGACCTGGTGCTTTCTGACAGACTCAGGTAAATTAAAATTATGACAAGTTACTCTGTTCAGTTCAGCGGTTAGTGAGATCCTTCGGTACACACAGACAGACAGAGATCCTATTACATTTATATAAGGATATGATTTTGATTGAAGCTCTTTATAGTGCCTATCAAAAATGACGTCATTACAATACAAATGACTAATGATAGGCTAAAACACAGACTATAAATAACAAATGGGAGGCCAGTATACATTTTAATAGGCACTATTAAAACCTTCAATTAAAATTGTATTCTTATATAAAAGGAGCAGGATATCTATTTGTCTGTGAGTATCAAAGGATCTCGCTAACCGCTGAACTGATATGTTTCTCCTTTACAGTGTATCTTCTCATAGGTCCTAAAAAGGTTAATAACCATATCTGGGGAAGGTACCACTACCTTCCTTAGAGAAATCGCCCCGATTTATTTTTAATTTTGTAAACATTTCTTTTTGAAACAAAAAATTAAAGCAGAGCTGAATGGGCCCACTCTAACATGTAAGAAGTGTTTTATACTTGTGATAGAGTACATAAAAGATCGGTACAGATGTTAAAAAGTTTTTTTTGCCTCAAATACCTAAACATTATAAAAAATAATATTTAAAATTCTATTTGTTTAAAAGAAATAACTAGTAGTTGAGTGATAAAAAATATAAAATACAATAATTCACTTAAATTAGTCAATTAATTCGCTAATTTATCTTTCTTGATTTTTGCTTTTTCTTTTGTAGAGATCTGGAGAAGACTGTGTCCGGGTACGGGCTGACCCTCGTGTTGACCCTGACACCCTTCGTCAGCACAGACTCCATCAGCTTCAACGAGGGGGTGGAGAAGGGATTGTTTGTGATGGAGAGAAAACTGAATATTACCAGAGATATACCTGCTCTTACTTGGTATAAGGTAGGTATTTTTAATTTGACTTTTTTTTCCCTGTGACTAGCCCCTGCGGGGCATATACTGCAGTGCCTTAACCTTCCTGACCTAACTGAATACAAAACAAAAAGTATATTTCCACCAAGGCAATTCTTTTTCTAGGGGTGATTTCATTTGGGAGGGTTAAGATATCCCCCCCGAAATAGTTATAAATCTTTCCAGGAAGCTACACTGTAAAGTAGAACCATATCGGTTCAGCGGTTACACTAAGAGATTCTGTTATTTTATTATAAGATGACCCAAGTACAAAAGTTTGGAATGGGTAACTAACCAAAACAATGAAGACTGGAGAAAGTATCAAGCTTCTCAGAAACAGCATTGTCAATTTTCTATTTCCAAATAATCATGTTATTAGTTCCGCAGTTACTCTACGATTAAAGTTCGTCTATAAGTCCGTCTGTATGTAGCAAATATTTAAATAGTGTACATTACGATCGTTATCTTAAACAAGGATGACAACATCCATAAAAGCGAAGCACTGAAACAGTAGGACAAACGGACATTAACATTTGTATAGTGTCTAAACTAAATAATCAGAATATTAAAGTATAAGAGTCGAAGCAAAACAGTAAGTAAATTTGTTGAAAAACTGCTTGATACAGGATAATGTTTATGGACATACTTACATTTTTAGGACTTGATTATAGAGTTGCTTCTCTTATAATATTGTTTTTTGTTGTCCCAGGAATCAATATACCAAAAATCAGACCAAACGGATAATTAAATCACATAAAAATTTGTTGTTAAAAAAGTAGAAAAATCAACATGTTTAAAATGGACATACGGGCATTCTGGTAATTATTATAGAGTTGCTACGCTTTCTAAATCGTACCTAACTACTACAGGAATCATCATGCAAAGTTTGATATCGATAGGATAATTCTAACATGCCTAAATTAACGAATAAAAGCTATCTATCTCGGACGGACGGACGGACCGACCCTAATTATAGAAAAGCTTCGCTTTTAAAAATACTAGCGGCTACTGGAAGCCTATAGGGACATTTAAGGTAGGGGAAGGAGTAATTTATGAAAAGAAGTAAATTTTGGGGGTGAGGTTCTTTTTATTTTTGGGAGGAGACTCTCTTCCCCCAAATAATTAAAAACCTTTCCTGGACATATAAGAAGCTTCAATGTAAAAGAGAACCATATCGGTTCAACGGTTAGAAAGTTCCTTTGCTACAGACAAAAAAAGCTTACTACTTTGTATAATACTAGCGGCTACGCACCTAGAAGCCTCTAGGTGCACTTAAGGTAGGAGGGGGGAAAAGTCGACCTCGTCCCTTTTTAAATTTGAGTTTCAAAAGAGTACAAAAATAGCTTAAAACCTTACCAGGACCTATAAGGAGCTTCACTGTAAAGGAGAACAATATCGGTTCAGCGGTTAGCGAGATCCTTCGGGACAGACAAAAAACGCTTACTACTTTATATAATACTAGCGGCTTCGCCCCTAGCCTCTAGGGGCTTTGCCACAAGAGGTATAATTACATCTTCTATTACTTACCCAGCAGAACGGATCGCAAATTTTCGCACCTACCCAGCAGGAAAAAATTTTTGCGATTAAATAACGAATTCGCAAAATTCTTAAAAAAAAAGAATGGGGGGGGGATTTTTTTTTTTGGGGGGGTAGGGGGTGTCCCACCCCCCAAGAAAATAGCCTAAAACCACCACAGGACCAGTAGGTATATTCCCTGAAGAGTAGAATCCGATCGGTTCAGTGGTTACCGAGATCTTAAGCTTCAGACGGACAGACAGACATCAAGCTACTTTGTATAATAGATGATGATAGGATTGTGTAATACAGAAATTCTCTTATTTAAAGTTTTTGTTCTTAAAATTTGATGTTGCGCTTCATATGGAATACTTGTTCTTGTCTATAATACAAAGTAGAACGATGTCTGTCTGTCCGTCTGTCCGTCTGATTGTCTGTCCGTCTGTCCGTCTGACCGTCTGTCCGTCTGACCGTCTGTCCGTCTGTCTGTCTGTCCCTTAAGATCTCGGTAACCACTGAACCGATCGGATTCTACTCTTCAGGGTATCTACCTATTGGTCCTGTGGTGGTTTTAAGCTATTTTGTCGGGGGGTGGGACACCCCCAACCCCCCCAAAAACCAAAAAATCCCCCCCCCCATTTTTTTTTTTTTTTTTTTTTTTTTGGAAGGAGATTTCCATGGTCCTTTACGATTTTCGCAATAATTTTTTTTATCACCTCTTGGGGCAAAGCCCCTAGAGGCTAGGGGCGAAGCCGCTAGTTTAATATAAATTAATCACGCTCACTTATTCTTTTCTAATGTGAAATGAAAAGAAATGCATACCGCGAGACGTTTTTTATTAACATTGGAGTTAAGATTCTCTATCAGAAAGGACAATGATGGGATTATTGTCTGTCTGTTTAATTGTTTGTACCGAAGGATCTAACTTACCGCTGAAACGATATAGTTCTTCTTTACAGATCGCTTTTTGAGGGTCCTGTGAAGGTTTTGGGGGAGAGGGTACCACCACCCTCCCAAGAGAAATCGCCCCTAGAAAAAAATTACCCTCCTAAACATAATTTTAATTTTTTTAGGGGGAGGTATGGTTGGAGGCCTCTAGCGGCGTAGCCGCTAGTAATGTTTAAGGGGCTACGTCTAAGAAAAGGGGGCTGTAAGTCGACCCTCCCCTTTCAATTTATTTTAGTTTTTGAAAAGTAAAAGTAAAAAAAGTTTATATTATTTTTTTTTGAATTGGTGATTTTTTCCACTTAATAGTTACAGGACAGGTAAGAGGCTTAACTGTAAAGGGGAATCATCTCGGTCCAACGATCATCGAGATATTAAGCTAAAGACAGACATACAGACATCATGTGATTCTTAAATAAAAGGATATATATTTGTCATCTATAAAAACACAATTTGAAATTGATTCCAAGGCTAATTTATCGTCCATTGCCTTCTACCAAAGGTTTTGAATTTAGTAGGAATAATTATAAATATTATCAAACTATTCAATAAATTCATATTTCATCTTTTTTTGCTACTTTGGACATGTTTAGCCAACTTTATATTTTTTCTCTTTATTTTACATTTGTTCTATTGACCTCTTTATAATATGCCAATAACCCTAAATATTTCATAACAGCAAACGTATATTTCTTTTAAGATTTTTTGAATTCAATTTATATTCAAATATTATTTGAACATAAAACGGACTATTGTTTTATAACCCAGTTAAAACTAAATCAAATCAGAAAAAAATTAGGTCATTTAACTATTGGTTTTTATTCCAATGATAATAAAACGCGTTAAAAACATACCCAAAATACTATTTTTTTTATTAAAAATAGTAAATCGGGAGAGGACATTGGGTTGTTTATCACACTAGTCCCCAAAATCTTATGATAACAGTTTTTTATTCGTTGGCTCAATAACTTTGGGGACTGTTATTGAATTTTGATTGGTTAAGTCTAAATATTTCAACTACTAATTTTGATCTACAAAAGGGGTAATTTTGTGCATCATCAATGATGATGTAAATTAGTTTATTGGCCATTGTCTTATCCCTTTAGATCTCTTAGTAGATCCTATATATTTAGAATGTACCTGCTGCAGCTTTGTTGGACATCACGAACAACAACACCAAGTCCTGGCTGAAGGGCAAGCTGAGAGAGGTGGTGAAGGCGATGCCCAGCGTGGTCTTCTTTGTCGAGACTGGGAATGCCTTCCATACCCCCCATTATTTTGAATTCCAGGTATGCTGTGTTTCAGGAAGGGAGGGATTGGAAGTTGGACTGCAAATTAAACTGGTATCCAAAACTTAAACTTATTTGTTTGGTTCCAACTTAGAAGTGTTCTAACATTTAAACCAATAAGTTTATCTACAAAAGAACTTGCAAGATTATTGGTAAATTGTCTAAATTACTAACGGCGGGTGCCATGTTCTCGTCTGGGCCATTTGGAGTCATATTAGAGACGTTAAAAATAGTACCTGGTACTAATATCAACAACTAAGGGAATGTCTTGGCCTTTAAACATGCGCAACTCAATAACATACACAGTTTAAAATTCTAGTCAAAACATGCAATCAAAGAGTTAATTATGGATAGTTTTTTAATGTTGTTTGTGCATCCTCTTTGAATTTTTGAGTTTTGCTTTTTACATATATTGTCTATTATGATAAGCATTTATATATTGCTTTTTTATGCTTAAATTTTTTATTTTTTGTATTTATTTTCCAAAAAATTTTAACATCTTATTTTCCTTCAAATAATCTAAATTTTAAATTTGCATATTTGATATTTTTACATTTTAAGTGTTTGTAGAATATTTTGTATTTACCTTATTCAATTAAATTAAATAGCCTGTGTTTAAATTAAAATTTCATATTTAAAAACGTATCATCACATCCTTATACTAAAGTAACAGGATGTCTATGTGTGTGTTTGTGTGTCTGTACCGAAGGATCTCGATAACCGCTGAACAGATCGGGTTCTCCTTAACAGGGTAGCTTCTCATAGGTCCCGGGAAGGTTTATAACTATTTTCTTGGGGGTAGGGGGGGGGTGGAATACCCCCAACCCCCCAAAAAATAAAAAATCTCCCCCCCAAAATTTTTTTAACCAAAATTAAAAATAAGTAGGGACCTACCTCCCCATAAAAAATATCCTCCTTAAGTGCCCCTAGAGGCCTCTAGGGGCGTAGCCGTTAGTATATAATAAAGTATTTAATTTACAGTAAAGCTTCAAAACTGATTAATATCCGCTGGATTAGAACAGGTTTCAAGCGATACTGAAAATTCATGCATCGTATCGTATTATAAACAATTTTCTACGAATAATAAAATAAAAAAATTAATATTGATACCAGTTTTATTACCCCGGGCCTAACAAAACTAGAATTAATCTCATTATTTTTTTTATTTTACTATCCGGGGAAAGCTCTTTATCATATGATTCGATAAATAACAATTTTAACATTATTATTCTTTGTTTGTAGACGGATTTATACAACCCTGATCTGTACAAAGATTTGCTTATTTCTGTAGCTATGACAGGTTCTATTTTTATATATACAGCAACATAATAACGATGGTTTAAAACCACTTTTTACTTACCAATCAGGTAAATTAGGGTCGGTCCGTCCGTCCGTCCGTCTGAGATAGATAGCTTTTATTCGTTAATTTAGACATGTTAGAATTGTCCTATCGATTTCAAACTTTGCATGATGATTCCTGTAGTAAATAGGTACGATTTAGAAAGCGTAGCAACTTTATAATCATTACCAGAATGTCCGTATGTCTATTTTTATCATGTTGATTTTTCTTTTTTAACAACAAGTTTTTATGTGATTTAATTATCCGTTTTATCTCAATTTTGGTATATTGATTCCTGGGACATCAAAGAACAATACTATAAGCGAGGCAACTCTATAATCAAGTCCTAAAAATGTAAGTATGTCCAAAACTTTATCCTGTATCAAGCAGTTTTTCAACAAATTTACTTACAATTTTGATTCGACTCTTTCGATACTTTTATATTCTGATTATACAGTTCAGACACTAGACAAGTGTTAATGTCCGTTTGTTCTACCGTTTTAGTGCTTCGCTTTTATGGATGTTGTCATCCTTGTTTTTTGAATACCCATAGGATAACATTTCCTATTTGGGAAGTGTTAAAAGATTTTCAGCACTCCGCAATTTAGATTTTATATTCCACGCCTGAATTAAAAAGCTTAGACTTCCTTTGGATAAAGTTTTCAGTTTTTGAAATGCTGTATGCTATAAAACTGTTGTTATGGTAGAAATCAAGGTGGTTGGTGTTAGCGGAGCATCTGCCAGGCGTCCCAAGGCTCCAGCTTTTGTACATCTCACTCCTCTCGCCAGCAACTGGGACAGTCTCAGGTAAAATGGTTTTAATCTTATTAAGTTTAATTTCAATATCCGGGGGAATCTGTCTATAATACGATAAATAACAATTATTTAATTCGCCCCAAGATGCAGGGATAAGGGATGGGAAACGTAGGAAAATATTATTTCAGGCCTATTTCAAGCCTAGGCCTATTTCTAGCCTAATAAACCAGTTTTGGGATGGCGCAGTGCTTCGTATAAAACGCTAATAAAAAAGCTGTGTGTGTGTGTGTAGATAAAGTATAGAATCAAATTCAGGTAGCTAGTTTAAAGTAAAAAACATAACTTTTTATAAACCTATATATTAATGGCTTTTGTTAAAATGAAGTTTTTTCTCTCCCAAAATTTTTTTCTCTTTTACTTTGGTAATTTGAACTGTCAGAAAGCTATCGTTGGGTTTCCCTCAGACAGATTTTAGTTTGTATTATTTGCATTTTTATTAATGAGTAAAAATTTTATTTGAAAATTTCATTGCTAATTAAAATTCAAAATAAATAAATTAATATGCACTTGGGTAACATTCTATCAAGTATTCTTTGGATACTATTAAGTAGTGATATATTTGTACTGTGTTGTATTGTGTATTGTACATATATTAGGGTTAAAGTGTTGTATCAATTCCGTATTAGATTTTTAAAATTCAAAATACAACATCTAATTTATAAACTACCAAATGAAAATTCATAGCTACCTCCTTTCCAAAAAATAATCCCGTTATTTTTGTTTTTTCTATATGGCCCTTTTTTAATGTTTAACTCTAAGCAGATTTAATAATTAAGCTAATGTGATCTAACACCATTTATATTTATTTTTTAGTAGCAGACAAAATCATTATTTTTTCTAGAATTGTCTGCTTTTAAAATTTTCGCCAATTGGTGATTGGTTGTTAAAAACAGGCCGATTCTTATTGGTTTAGAGCTATAGCTACTTGGGAGCGTCCGCCAGTTTGATAGTAATTTGTAATAGTTGCAATATCCCTTCAGAATCTAGGCCGGGACCTAATTAATGGCCAGGTTTCCTATCCCTTATCCCTGCCAAGATGTGGTGGGATTCTCCATTTGATTTGTTTAGTTTTAAAAATATTTTTGATGGAGCTAGTTTTTAAGGGGGAAATTGCATCTCGTTGCTAAATAGTCGATAGTCTCTTCTTGGTCATTTATAATCTAATATGAAAACTGTAGCCGTTTCGTAGATTTTGGTCCCTAAACAATGCACCTTAGTTGTATTTAATGAGAAAAAAATCAACCAATCAATGGATGTGTTTATGCGTTAAAAACAGAAAAATAATTAAATTAGATTTGCTAGAACTTGCTCGATCTTATGAAGCTAATAGACAAAGCCCAAAATGACTCAAAAATCAACAATATGACGTCATAAAAATAAGAGATTATCCATCTTTTTTTTAGGAGTTATCTTTCCCTCTTCTCCTCTCATCTCCCTCATTTTTATGCCGTCATATGGCTGATTTTTGAGTCATTTTGGGCTTTGTCAGCTAATATTAAATTTGTTGTCTTGAATGATTCCTAATGTCTTAAATACTTTGATTGAAAGATCGATACAATAATAATGTCACCTTGTTTAGGACAATAATTCCAAACATCCTTAATCTTGGAGTTATTGGCTATCCATTTGTGAGCGCTGGTCCCGTTGGAGGAGATTTTACCAAGAATGGAACCATTCAAACTTCCAGGTACTATCAAATCTGGCAAGGAGAAAAAAATAAAAATTTTTTTTTTCAGTATGGCTTCGAAACCGATAAATATCCGCTGTATTAGAACCGGTTCTCAGCCATACTGAAAAATCATGAAGATAATCATAATATAGATAGGTATCCATGAAAAATAAAAGAAAAAGAAAAAAATTTGCACAAGTTTTGTTAGCCTGGACTTTCGGCCCCTCAGTGCCAATTAAATTGATTTTAATCTTTTAGTTTTTCGTTTCAATATCTGCGTAAAGCTGTCTATAAGATGAGATAGATAACTATGCCTTTTATTAAAAAATGCTTTATCGTCATTAGCATGGCCCTGGGGACCTCCAAGTAATGGATTTCCAAAAAGTTTGTTATGTGGGTATTTTTTTAATGCTTGGGTTAATCTGGCTTTTTTAGTCTGATTTTTTTCTATCTCTAGTCAATTCGCCTTCTTTTTTCAGATTTTCAATATCTAGAAAAATAAGTTTTATATTATGAGGTTTCTATATGTTAATAAAAGGACAAATATCTTTTTTTTTTAACTTCAAAAAGCCTCAGCTTTCCTGAAAACTTATCTTGTTTAATATTTCAAAGTACATGATCCACATAAATGTTGTTCATAAATAGTTTTCTCATTGAATGTTTTTTTTATATTTGACGTATGTCAGCTTTTATCAAAGAAAAAATCTTAAGGATGATTTTCCTTTTCTATTTTTACATTATAGTTTTTTCTATCAATCGCGGCTCCGCTTCTAGATGCTTCTAGAAGCACTTTAGGGAATTGGGGGGAATGGTAAGACGATCCAAAAGGTGATTTCTCTTGGGATGGTGGATGTACCCTCCCCCAAAAAATAATTCGGGACCTTTAAGTAGCTTTACTGTGGGATCTTAATCTATAGACATCCTGTTACTTTTCTTTTCTGTCAATTTGTGTTAAATCTATGTCATCCTTCCCGTTATTGATTGTATCCCTGGCAATAATTTGCGCTTACTACTATTTTACTTCATCGTCCTTGTTTTAGAACTTCCAGCAATGAAGAAGTGCCGGATCCTGAATTATTTATCCGTTGGTGGCAGCTAGCAACATTCATGCCCCAGGTAAGGATTAATGGATTTTTTACCCTAGATGAGCTGTCAAAAAATTTAAGGGAAATTTCTAGCAGACGCTGGTTTTTGTTTCATTAAGCATCACATGCAATACATTTGTTACGATATAATTTTGTGAAAGCTTTTGTGTACATGTTCTGACCAATAATATGGATGAAAAATTTCTACAATGAGTTCTTATTGGTCCAATCTATTAGTTTTTCGGGAGAAATTTTTTTTTTTCTAGGGGTGACTTCTCTTTTGAGGGTGGTGGTAGCGACCCCCAAAATAGGTGTAAACCTTCCCAGGACCTATAAAAAGCTTTCCTGTGAAGGAGAACCAAATCGGTTCATTGTACAGAGAGATCCTTTTCCATTTGAAAATAAACCAGAATCAATTGTAAAATTTTGCTTGTAGTCGTTGGTTTATATGCAAACTAGGTTAAATCTTAAAACAGAAATATATACCAATGTACAAAGGGGGAGGGTAAAAGTACTACTTTTTGTAATCATCACAAAAATGTAAATTTCTTTTAATTTTAGGTTCACTTCACCACCCCTCCAACACAATACAGAAACAAACATATTCATACAGTCACCCAAAATCTTAAATATATTAAGGTAACATCTTTTTAGATTCTTTTTCAAAGCGAAGCTTTTCTATAATTAGGGTCGGTCCGTCCGTACGTAACGGAAAGCTTTTTTTGTTAATTTAGGCATGTTAGAATTGTCCTATCGATTTCAAATTTTGCATTGTGATTCCGTTAATATTTAGGTACGATTTAGAAAGTGTAGCAAATCTATGATCATCACCAAAATGTCAGTACGTCCATTTTAAACATGTTGATTTTTTTACTTTTTTAACAACAAATTTTTATGTGATCTAATCATCCGATTGATCTGATTTTTGGTATATTGATTCCTGGGACAACAAAGTGTAATGTAATAAGCGAAGCAACTCTATAATCAAGTCCAAAAAATGTAAGTATGTCCATAAACATTATCCTGAATATAGCAGTTTTTCAACAAATTTACTTACAATTTTGCTTTGACTCTTATACATTTATATTATGATTATTTAGTTCTGACACTATACAAGTGTTAATATCCGTTTGTGCTACCGTTTCAGTGCTTCGCTTTTATGGATGTTGTCATCCTTGTTAAAATAAGTATAAATAATAAATAATGTTTAGCTTAGTTGCCATAGAAATATTATATGTTTTTATTATTATTATACTTATTAGGAAGAAGTTGTGAACCCAGAGTTTACAATATTTGGCATGGTTGCCAAGATGTTGGATATTTTTATTGTTATGATTATTAGAAAATAGTTGGAAAGCCTGAGTTTATAATATTAGCAGGGTTGCCATGGAAATATTCTATGTTTATATTATTATGATATTTAGGAAGAAGTTGGGAAACCTGAAATTGTGAAATTTATAATATTTAGCATGGTTGCCATATAAATATTCTGTGTTTACATTATTATATTATTAAGAAAAAGTTGTGAACCCTGAGTTGATAATGTTTAGCAGGGTTGCCATGGAAATATTCTGTGTTTATATTATTGTAATTATTAGGATGAAGTTGGGAACTCTGAGTTTAAATATTTAGGGTTGCCATAGAAATATTGGATATTTATGTTATTATTATTTTAATTATTAGGAAGAAGTTGTGAACCCTGAATTGATAATGTTCAGCCAGGTTGCTATGGAAAACTCAGCTCCAGTCATCCGGCCACTCTGGATGTTGGATCCAGAGGATGAAGTTGCCCAGGTACAAAATTATTATATTTTTTTCGAAGGATAAATCAGTGGCGTGAACTGGGTTTTTCCAGAGGGTTTATTACAGATCACAAGGGAGTTGTTTATTTTGCCCTTAGAATTAAACACCCCATGTCATGCCAACCAAAAATAACAGCCATTTAAAATATGATGATTTATGTATAGATTGTTTGTTACAGAAATATCACATTAGAGTTTTCTCTATCTATGAGATGAGATATTTTTGAAAATAAATCATTTTCATAGTTTCCAAAGTTGCAAAATTAAGAAAAGTTTCATCAGTTCTAGTAGCCAAAGTCAAAGACAGCCGAGAAATAAATTTTAGATCCATTGTTATCCCTGTTATTCCTGGTAATGCGCAATCTTACCACCCCCCCCCCCCCGCCCCCCCCAAAGATTGTGGTTCAACAACAAATATCATTTTAAATAACTAAATTTCCTGAGACTTTTCTTTAAAAATGATAAATAAAATTCTGAAGGTTTTATATACATGGTACGTACTATGAAATTGAATTTCTTTTATTTGTGGAAAGGTCATCAAGGGCGTCCAAGCGTCTTCATTTGGGGGGGGGGGGGTTAATCTTTATATCATGTAGGCAAGGACGTCCAAGCTTTTTATTTTTTCTGGGGGGGGGGGGGGGAGGGGTAAATATCACGCCTTTACCCCCTTATTAGACGTCCTTAAAGATCATTATATAATAATAATAATAATAAATAATAATAATAATAGAACTTTTATTCAATAACTCTTCAATCCTGTTATGAGTAAATCACATAGACAATTAATTATTATATTGAAATTACATGTTAATATTTCATAATATATCGATAATAATTATATGTTTTTATTATTACTGGTAAACATAATTGCGGATTTTGGTAAACTAGGTGATTTCTCTTGGCGGCCCAGGTGTGGCTGAGCCTACTTCGGGCTGGACTGTGGTTGGTGTCGGTACCACTTTCGCCGGCCGGTAACCGCCAAATAAATGCGGATCAGAAAGTTATCCGCTCGTGGTTCCACCGCTTTACCATCTGCGAGCTCGCCTTCACATCAGCTTTGCCTGCAACTCCTTCTCCATAACCTCCATATGTCAACCTTTACAGCAATGTTAGTACGTGACCGGTCAACGAGTTGACCGGCTAGCGATTAGACAGATAGATAAATTCTGCGCCCGATATGGGAACATGAACCTAATCATGACATATAGACATTTCGTGTGACTATTATAGTAAAAAAGTGAAAACAAAGAAAACTTGGAAAGAAAGAAATTGCGAAAAAAGAATTTTGATTAAAAAGAATTTTGATTAAAAATAGGAGTTAAATTGGAATTAAATTAGAATAAAAATTTGTGAGAATCTCAGCAGGTTTCTAGATGCGCTCCCCCGTAAAAGATTATTATAAGATTATTTCTTCCATTGGCGTGCACAGGGTAATTTTGGGTGCACCCGAATATTTTGACATCTCTCTTGAACAAAAATCGAGTGGGGTTTAGGGGAGTGAATTACAGACAGCGAGAAGGGTGTATTTTTATAACACCTCCCAATAAATTTACATATGTATCATTTTTTTACCTTGACACCCTCTTTGCCGTATTTAGGGGTTGTAGTCTCTTGTCAAAGGAGTGTTGGGGGAGGGGGGGGTCACCTAGGGGATTTATCCATCATACTTGATTTTGCCAAGGGGTGGATACACCCCCCTTCTGCATGCCTCTGATTTCATCCTTCTAATAAAAAGGAAAAATAAAATATTATCAAACTTTTTTTTTGTACTTTTTAAACAAAAATTTGAAATCTAGAAATATCTTAGTAGGAACATTAAATTAAATCTTTTATGTTCTATTTACAAGTTTTTTTCTTTCAAGTGAAATTTATTAAGAATGCATTTTTTTAACAAAAAAAATATTGAGTTTTATGCAATTCAGCAATTTTGTTAAATTGTACAAAATTATAAAATCATAGTATTTAGTACGTGGTCATATTTTTAAACTGTGATTTTCTCGACTGTTAATTAAAATATAAGGCTGTTTTTTTTGTGTGAATATATCTTATACTGATTCTCTGATTTACTTGTTCCGTCGGTCTTCTAGTCATGCAACAAACATTTAAATATTGCCACTTTTAAAACTCAGGGACAAGTGACCAGGGTTCTGACAATCAATTCTAAGAAAAATTTCCCCTCAACCAACTTCTTACTCCCTCCCCCCCCCCCCCTCCTTCCCAACTTCCCTTTAGTTACAGTATAAAACAAGTTTTACACCAACATTACGCCACATAAACACTCAAACTTTCTGCAATTTCAAATTGAATTAATTTGCTGAATCACGCCCAATTACTTAGTCCGTATATACAACCAATTTTTTTTTGTGATTCACTACTTTTGGATGTTTTCATCCCTTTCCACCTATACAAGTTTTATTTAATGGTGCATTACATCATTTGTATGGTCCAAAGGAGCTCTTAAACGATTATCTTAAAATTGTTTTCCTTAGTTTCTCATTGTGTGTCTTAAGTTATATAGAGTTACGTATCTTGGCAGTTTTTAATCAGAGATTGAATCTTTTTGTCAGCCATAATGATCTACTTTCCGTCATTCTATAGGCCTTTTAGGTCTTTTTTTCACTAAAATGCATTTTTTCTACTTTAAAAGGCGTACTTTAATCTGTTTTTTTTTATAGCAAAAACGATTTGAGTTTTATTATTATTTTAAACAAACTAAAAACTATTGCTATGCTAAAGTTTAAAAAATATTTTATAGGAAAAATAAGATATATTTTCTTAAAAGATAAAAAGAAATATATAAAACATTTATTTATTATTTTTATAGCTACAACGCACTGAGAAAGTTAAGTAATATAAAAATTAATGAATTATATGTTAGATTCATATAATAGATTAATTCAACTATTTAAAGCAGTCTTTTCGTACTAAAATATGTACATTTTATAACCAATAATTAGGTCCTACACTGTGTTCCTTTTTGTTCAATTAATTGATAGCCCGTAGAGATATGGGCTACAAATGAGTTTGGTTTATTCTTCAAAACTATAAATAAGGGTGGAGAAGTGGGTTTCAGTTTAGATTAGGTTAGATTAAGGCTTTTTAATAAACCCGCAGGGATGGGACCTATGAAGATAACATTGTCTATTGTTTGATGTCAGCTACTAAAATCCAGAATCTAAACATTGCATTAATTTAGACGATCAGCGACGAATTCTTGATCGGAGACAAGATCTTGGTGGCTCCAGTTTTGGAACAAGGCGCTACTACTAGAAACGTCTATCTACCCCATAGTAAAAAAGGTATTTTTAAACTTTTATCATTCAAGATTTTTGGATTGTTTAACATACATATTCTAGAGATATATCGGGGGGGGGGGGGGGGGGTGATTTTTATTTCTTGGGGGGTTGGGGGTGTCCCACCCCCCAAGAAAATAGTTATAAACCTTCCCGGGACCTATGAGAAGCTATCCTGTTAAGGAGAACCCGATCGGTTTAGCGGTTAGCGATATCCTTCGGTACAAACACACAAACACACAGACATCCTCTTACTTTAGTATAAGGATACCCATTAAAAAATCAAATTAGAGAATAAAGGATAAGTAAGGACCAAGACAAAGTTCCTACAAAATTATAGCCCTATTTATTCAGTACTTTTAAAGATCCATCTCAGAAAAGACATTTTTTTTGTATTGTATGTAATGGGATGTCAAAGGATAAGACGTTTTAAGATACATCAATGTACACCCACAATTATGATAAACAATGTTGAAATTATTGGTGAAAAGTTTGGACACTGCTGATTTGTACAACTCAATCAAGATTGAATAGCAAAACCCTATTTTTTAAGCCAACGATGAAAGAACATTTTTATAAAACTAAAAGGACTAGAGAATATTGGGATGTTTATTAAACTAGTCCCCAAAGTTTTATGATAAAGTTTTCTTAACCGTTGGCTTACCAACTTTGGGTACTTTTATTGATTTTAATTGGTTGATTATTAAGTCGAGTGTCCAAACGTTTCAACTAATTGTAATCTACAGAAGGAGTAATTTGTGTATCATCATTGGGGATGCATATCAATTTATGATCTATTGTATTTCGTAGCTACTCTTTAACTAACCTTTATCTCCGCAGGGCCAGGAGTATGGAAGCGAGGGTCTGATGGCACCTTCTTCGAGGGAGGACAGTGGCTCAACAACTCCCTTGCTCCTCTGGACACTGTCCTGTACTTTATCCGCCAGTCTGACTTTGCCAGGCCGGGATCAGATTTATCATGAGAAAAAATCATTTAAAAAATAAAATGGTGTTTTCCTTCAAAGTTCCTGTCCAGCACTAAAACCACCCTTTCCCTCACCCACTTTTCAAATTGTTTTAAACGTATTAAATAAGGGGGGGGGGGGTTACAGCGCGGGGGACCTAACCCTGCGAGAATTCCAAGCAACTTTTAAAACCTAACCTTACCTGCACTAAATTAATGACATAACAAACAAAAACTGTTTAAATAATGGGGGATGGGTAAAGAATTTGTGCTTAACAAGGCCTTTGAGGAAAATACCATTAATATTAAAAACAATGTACCTAGGATTTGACTTAAAAGATTTTCATTTATATTTCTTTTTCAATTAAACCTAAAATAATTCCTAAAATATTCTTTAAATGTTTAGAATTTGTAAACAAAAAAAAACATTATGGTTATCAATTCTCCTCATTTAATTACTATTTTTTTCAAGTAAAAGTATTTGGTTAACATATTATACATATAGGTGAACTATTTGTTAAGGATTGTTATTTGGAAAAAAAAAAAAATAAGAGGGTTAGACACAAAATTTAAATATGTACTTATTTCTAACTTTGTAAAATGTTTAAAAGCCTCAAATAACAAACAATTAAAAAATTTTAAAATACTCGAAAAAAATTGCCATTTAAAATTTATTATATTTATGACTATAATGTTAAAAAAGCATATCATGATAAAATTAGATTATATATTTATTTTTATTATTAAATTTAGTTTATAATGAAGTTGTACTTAAATCAAAATACGATCATGAAATCAAAATACGATCATGATGAAATAATAATGTATTTTGTCTTTCAAAATAAATTTTTAACATTTGTTTTATTTTTATTTAATTTTTTTTGTTTCCTATATTAGATTTGTAATAACTCAGTTTATTTAAGGGGAAAGAGCTTAATCTGTATTTCTTCAAATTACTGTATGAAATAAATTGATGAGTTGGTGCTTTCTCTGAACACAGTAATAGTGTCTGACTGATTATGACGTAACAAAAAAATAGCCAATGAGAGGCCTTTATTGACCAATTGTAAAATTTATAGTGGCCTCTCATTGGCAATTTTTTTTGTTACGTCATAATCAGTCAGACACTATTACTGTGTTCGCTTTCTCTGAATTTTTTTAACCCCTGCCCCCCTCCCCCCCCCATACCGTTTTCCCAACATAACCTAAATAATAAAATAATTGTAAGAGACTAAAACGATAACTTTTACGAAAAAACGACCTAAAAATAAAGGGGTGTTTTTTTTGTGATCACTAGGAACTCTTTAGGAATATCGCCAATAAATTAATTTATTTATTTTGACGTCACTATGAATATTTTTTATAGGTCAGTATATGATGAATTGGGGATTTTTCCACTATTCTAAAGAGTTATATTATACAGTTGTAATATATTTGATACTAATAATTAAATTTTTATTTCCGTAATAAATGTATAGATGTATCACTCAACTACCTGGCCCAAGTTGTGTGGAACTTTTTCGTCTGCTAGAAAATTGTTTACTGCTCTTTTGGCTTTGTTTATATTTTCGACGCTTTTGGTTGGTATTTAAGTACCCACCTGATCCTTGTTAATTTTAGAGAGAAAAAATATTTCTAGCCTAACTAACTATGCTGGGTCCTTTACAAGCTGGGCTCGTTTTACCTTTAATTAACTTAACCTAACATTCAATACGCATAAAAAATAAGAATTTCTTCTAAAAAGTGCATATGTGTTTGTCGTTTTTTAATTACAACGTATATACGAATAATAAAAGGCTAATTATTAATGCAATTTGAACTGCAAGGGGTTGTGCAAAGGCCTCAACATTCCAATATACGTGGGATGTACATAGATACGCTGATCAGTGAATGACCTCTCAATGCTCCCATCAGAGCGAGCTAAACCTCCCACACTTTCGGAGAATCGGTGTTTTAGCGTATTAACTAAAAATTAAATGTTCCATTTTAAATTAATAAGCCCTCTGCTATTGATATTTATTTTTAAATCGAATCTTTTTGTACGATTAGAATCAGTCCGTCCGTATGTCTGTAATAGATAGCTATGATTATTTAATTTAGGTATGTCAGAATTGTCCTATTGATTTCAAATTTAGCAAGGTGAATCAGTTAGGTAAGACGATAGTAACTCCATAAAAAGTACCAGAAATTCCGTATTTTTATGTTGATTAATAAAATAAAACCTTTTTTGGCAAACCTTTTATATATGATAGAATTTTAGTTTTGGAACAATTGGTCATCTAGCGGCTGCACTAATACTATCTAAGGTGTTAGTATTCTAAGAGGTAATAAGGGGCAAAAAAATTGTTGAAAACCACCACAAGGCTTAAATCTAAAAATAAAATAAAATAGGAAGTTATTGAATTATCAAGCTTCAGACAAAAAAACCGTACTTCTCTATATGTTGTTTTGTATGCCAGATATCTTGACCATTAAAATGATATCTTCTTACTTAAAATTTTGGTTGTATTTAGAACTAACCAAGTAACCCTAGATAATAAAAAAATGAGAGAGAGAGAGAGAGAGAGAGAGAGAGAGAGAGAGAGAGAGAGAGAGAGAGAGAGAGAGAGAGAGAGAGAGAAAGAGAGATGCAGAGAAGAATTTGTATGTGATGGAACGCAGTTCAATTAGTCCTTTAATAATGTCGATATCAAAATTGGAGAATATTCTTTCCAGTATGGTTTCAAAACCGACTAATTTCCGCTGGATTAGAACCGGCTCTCAGCCATACTGAAAAAATCATGTGTTGTATTTTATTACAGACAATTTTCCACGAACATTGAATAAAATCTTAAAATTTATACCAGTTTTGTTAGACCAAGCCTAAAAAAAAATTAAAATTTTGAATGTATAATGTATAAATCGCCTTGTAAATATAAAAAGCCTTTATTTTTGACCGGAGTAACTAAAAATAGCTTTAGCAAAAGTTGGGTTATCTGTTGTACAACTTCGAAAATTAGGGAACAAATGGGTAATTAATAATCAGTTGATCGGGATTACAGCTATCATATCAGGATATTAAGGGATAAAACAATGGAAGAAAAATTTATTTTTTATCCCCAACGATATTAAGGAAAATAACACCTTCTGTAAATAAAACAATTGGCTAAAAAGTTTAGACACTGCTTTCTAGTTTGAACCAAACAAACAAAAGTTTTTGATAAACAAGTTTATAAACTTTTGGATACAGTCCAATGTTCCCTACTTTCCTGATGGCCAATGATTATTTAAAAGATCTATAGTATTGATGTATATACAGACAACTACCTCCCTTCATTTTTCAATGACCATTTTCGTCTGCTTCAAAATTATATCCTGCTACTTGGCTGTGTTGATTTAAGCGACACCATTGCCTGATTTTTAATGACCCAATAGAAGATTGCACAAGGTTGATGTGATGGGGAGATACAGTTATTTAACCCTTTCTCCCTCTAGTGTTTTACTCTAATCATTATTTTGCAGAGTTTAAACAGTCAAAAATAAAATGACGCGGATAGATGGAAGGTTTTAAAGATGTCGTTGTTGATGTAATGTGACCTATATAGTTAACCAGTGTAATGACAGTTACATACACAAGTGAGGTAAGTCTAGGGGAGTACGGGAGGGGACAATGGATCAAATATTCAATTTTTAGGAGTCTCAGACATAAAGGGTACTGGCTTAAAGGGAATGTGCATGAATTTAGCAGGTTCTGACTGACTTTGGGTACTAGCGCATCATTCCCGCTAACTCGCTGAGTTAGTTTTAGTATCAATAAACTTAATTTATAGCAGGCGGCGGGTTTTAACATTTATTTTATCTCTGGGCAAGTCTGGTGTAACAGGCGCTAGCTGCGAACACGATGGACGGACGTTACTTAGTTTCTTTCTGTAGAGAAGCTTCACTTCTATTCCCAATAACACAGATATTATATTCAGAAATTTATTGACACAAAGTTTTAAAAATACCAAAATTAATATTACAAAATTAGGTTGGGTTAAATGCTATTATTATTAGAGAGAGCGCAGCCATTCTTACAACAGGTCCTTCCGCTACATTAGAACTTCTTATTATATATATACCATTAGTTGTGTAGCGGCGGTTTTCCATAAAGTACCTAGTCGAGCACAGCAACACACCCCCCCCCATCCTATTTTGAAATAACTTTTAAAAAGGGGGCTCGATTTGGGGGTGTTTTTGTTAATTTCTAACATGATCCATAATTTAAATTTCGATCTCTAAGGAAAATATTTAAAAAAAAGTTTGAAAAATTCCCTCTAATTTTAATTCTTAAAGTTTTTTTGACAATTCAATATTGAAGATACACTTAACTATACAGTTTAAATATTCTTCTTATTACTCATAGTACATTACAACATTTATAGTACACCAAAACAACAAAATTGAGAATTTGCATTTAATTTTTTTTCAGAGATTTTTTTTCTCAGTTTAACTGCAGATTCTTAATTTTCCGATTAATTTAGAAGAACTAGCCGTTATGACTGGCTGATTCAGCTGCTGGTTGTCTAAAATCAATCAAGTACTTTTTTTAAGTGACATATGGACTGACATAACCAAGATAAAGAGTAGCTTCGTTTCTAATAACTGCAATTTTTCTGCATTTCTATCAAATCCACCTTCCGAATCAATTGTGTTAATTTGGTTTCCTTTGATTTATGTGACAACCTCTACAAATTCCTTACTATCTATAATACAAAGTAGAACGATGTTTGTTTGTCTGTCTGTCTGTTTGTTTGTAGCGAAGGATCTCGCTAACCGCTAAACCGATCGGGTCCTCCTTTACAGGGTAGCTTCTCATAGGTCCCGGGAAGGTTTATAACTATTTTCTTGGGGGGTGGGACACTACCCCCACCAAATAAGAACAATACCCCCCCAAAAAAGAAATTTTTTTCTTCCATTTTCTTTTAAATCTAAAATACGAAAAATTGGTTTGATCAACCCTCTTGGGGTAAAAAGCCCTAGAGGCTAGGGGCGAAGCCGTTTGTTCTTTATATAAAAGTAACAAGATGTCTATCTGTCTGTCTATATGTTTTAGCTTAACTGGTTAAAAAAATTCTGACAAATTTACATCCATAAACATCTCGCAAGGGGTGACGTAACCAAGCCAGCCCCCTCCCCATCAATGCAAATAGTTTACAACCTGCCCAGAAACAACATATTTGTAGTAGCGGACTTAAGAAAGGGAGGGAACATAGGGCGGTTTATTACACTAGTTCCTAAACAAAATAGTTGGTTTAACAATCAAATTTTAATTGGTTGGTTAATTAAGTTAAGTGTCCAAACGTTTAAATCACTGATTGTAATCTATAGAGGAGTAATTTTGTATCATTGGAGATGCACATTAACTTATCGGCCATTGACTTATTCCTGAGAACCCGGAGCGGACATACATAAATGTATCCTGTAGTATACCAGAAAAACATGGCAAGAAAACCTTTAAACTTTTCATGAAACAACTCCTTTGCTTAGCTGTACCAGCTTACAGGGAGGAGGAGGACATTATGCTGTTTATTACACGAGTCCCCAAAGTTGTATAATCATGTTTTGGCTTAACAACTTTGGGAACTATAAATTTTGATTAGACAATTCATTAAGAATAGTGTACAAACATAAAGAAGACATAATTTTGTTTATCATCATTGGGGATGTGCATAAATTTATGGGCCATTGTCTTATCCCTTTAGATACCTGACCAGCTTGATGAATTGTGTGAGGCTCGTGCGTACTTTTACTTTGTTATATTTTTATTTTTAATGCATTTCTCAAATCCCCCAACATTTCTTGTCTGTCTTGATTTATGACAAAAATGGATATAAAATATACGTGGATATTATGACAGGGGAAAAAGTTTCGTTAAGAGGTGAATTCTTAAAAATCTTTTTGGCTCACTGCCTCACAAAAATCAGTGAGGCTCGCTAAAAATAATGTGTGGTTAATTTTGCCTCACTGCGATTGAGGCAGTGAGCCAAATAGTTTTTTTTAAAGAATTCACCTCAGGTTGCTAACATGGACGGTTATGTATGTGGGTAAGGGTGGTATCGTTATTTTAGCCAGCTACAAGTTCAATTTATTAGAGTATACACTGTTAAAAATATTTTTTTTTTTAGCATCAGATAATACTATATATTCTTCACATTAATGTATAGTATCAATCCGTAGGTTCTAGGAAAAAAACCTTATTACAATACAAGGAAGATTCCAATACTGTATTGAGCAATACTTAGTGTTCTATGGAGTAACATGTAGTACTAAATAATGTATTTGTCTGTATAGTATTATCCAATACGCTCTTTGGAATAATATTCAATACGGTAGAAGTAAGTTTTTAATACTCTCCTTTGCAATTTTTGATACCCTCTCTCATAATTTTTGATACTCTGTAGCGTATGAAACTGTTTTACTTTGGATGAAAGATCAGTTTATAATATATGATTATTATATGTACATATACATTTTGTTATATCAACAAACATACCAAGCAGAGCAATAAAACATTAATTTAAATGTAAATTTAGTAAAAAAAAATGACTTTAAAGATGTTTAGGACTAAACATGATCCTTAAAAATAAAAACTATGGTCAGTCATAATTACAAAAATCAAAAATATAAATCTGAGCATAAATAGTAACATTTCATCTTTGTCTAAAACGACCAAGCAGAAACACTTCCATGAGAGGTATGCACCAATGGTGTCTGTTTCAATTATTCTTTACAGTACGGATTCGTACCCTAGAATGTATGAATAATTACTATTTTAATAAACCATTATCTTGCGTATTGTCTGATACGCCACAGTGTATGAAATAGTACTAAATTAAAAAACATTTCTACAGCGTATTTTCCAGTACACTAGAGTCTATCAAATAGTACTATTTTAATAAACATTTCTGTACTGTATTTTCCAGTATTCTAGAGCGTATCAATCGATACTAAAAAAATGTATGGGTTCTGTATAGTAATAATTATTGTGTTATATAGTATTACATAGTGTTATAATTAATTATATAGTTGTAGCGTACTTACAGTTCCAATACTCTCCAGAGTATCAATTGATACTAAATAAAAAAATTATTTTTAACAGTGTATGATAATTGTAAGATCCATGTAATATTATATCAATTATGAGAAAGTTATTAAATAATGTATATTTGATGGAGATGTTATTAGAAAATCTAATATTTTGATATTTCTTAGTTTTGAGTAGCAAAGCTACCCTATCATTCAAAATGTCATTCCGTCTGTAAGACATTGAATAAGGGAACGTTAATTTCATGGCTGCTGTTTAAGATAAATGGATGTTTTTTTGTGTAGATTCTCTGATTCAATGACCATCAAAATTTTGATTTATCGTCATGACACAAAGGATAAATACATATTTTATTTAAATTGTTTTGTGTTTTTTTCTAGATATATATTGTGTTGTTTGTCTATCAATAATTGTTTGTGCTTAGCTATTTAGGGATGTTGTGATTCTTGTTTTTATTAGGGTTGGGCCGGTTATCCAGTTTGGCCGGATAACCGGCCATTTTCAGTATCCGGCCTGATACCGGATATTGAAACTATCCGAATACAGGATATTGAAACTATCCGGATATCCGGTATCTGGCCAAAAAAGTATCCGGCCCAACACTAGTTTTTCACTAATATTTGTTCTTATATACTTGTAAATACTTCGTTTCCTGGAAAATTAGTTTTGATGAAACAATAATTTTGCTAGCAAAGTAATCCTTTAAAATGCAGGGATTTTAAGGGATAGGACAATGGAAGACATATTTATGTACATTTCACAAAGTTTACAAAGTTTTTGGGACAAAGAATAAGATAACACAATGATAAAACCTTGGGTATCAATGTAATTTACAGTCCAATGTCCCATTCTTCCCTGTCAAAAATGTTTTTTTTTTGTTTATTTTTATTTTTTTTCTTCAAAACTCTAGCATTACTTAGATCTTTTTATCATTTTTCCTTATGAACATATAACTGCAAGTCTAAATAATTATAAAACATGATTTTTTTCTAAAAACAATTTATCCATATATATTGATATCCATTATTATTTTTATCTAGAAATCAAATCAGTTCTAGGTTATTTCAACTTTTCAAATGTTTATTTAACTCACATGTGTTTATTGAATCAACATACCTTTACGTAACATTCAATTTTTAAAAGCGAAGCTTTTCTATAATTAGGGTCGGTCCGTCCGTACATCCGTCCGTCCGTAACGGATATTTTTTTTCTCGCTAATTTAGGCATGTTAGAATTGTCCTATTGATTTCAAACTTTGCATGGTGATTCCTGTAGTAGTTAGGTACAACTTAGAAAGCGTAGGAACTCTATAATCATTACCAGAATGTCCGTACGTCCATTTTAAACATGTTTATTTTTTTACTTTTTTAACAACAAATTTTTATGTTATCTAATAATCCGATTTATCTGATTTTTGGTATACTGATTCCTGGGACAACAAAGTACAATATTATAAGCGAAGCAACTCTATAATCAAGTCCTAAAAATGTAAGTATGTCCATAAACATTATTCTGTATCAAGCAGTTTTTCAACAATTTTACTTACAATTTTGCTTCGACATTTATACATTTATATTCTGATTATTCAGTTCTGACAATATACAAGTGTTAGTGTCCGTTTGTCCTACCTTTTTAGTGCTTCGCTTTTATGGATGTTGTCATCCTTCTTTTTTAAAAAATTTAAGCCATGGTAACGAAGAAACAAAATTGTGGTGCTTTCCCTCAAACAATAAATCTATAAATAAAGATATAAAACCAGACAACTACCTAGATCCCTTTGTTGGGGACCTCTTTTGTCTGCTATCAAATTACTTTCTGCTCTTTTGTAGCGGCTTGGCTGTGTTAATATTCTCGACGCTATTGGTTGATTTTCAAAGACCCAATTGATAGTCGACACCAGGTATTCGGGGTGGGGACATAAAGTTATTTAACTCCTTCCCACTCTATTGTTTTACTCTAATCCTCAAAGTACC
Organism: Acartia tonsa; assembly: GCF_053477335.1. NCBI lineage: Eukaryota > Metazoa > Arthropoda > Copepoda > Calanoida > Acartiidae > Acartia > Acartia tonsa. Next base: position 55,774,139 of record NC_137261.1, read on the forward strand.
AATCGAGTACTTTTTTCCTTTTGTCTAATCCATATAAGGTGCTTTGACCCTGAGAGGCATATACCTGCAGTGACCTAACCCTTAGGAGTTACACATCACCCAGTAGACCGTTATATGACCTAACCTAACCTAATGTAACAAACAAACAAAAGACTGACCCTCCCTCATTCTTAATTTATTTCAAATTAAGGTAAGGGGGGGGGGATAAGGGGTGGGAGGTTGTCCTGTGTTGGAGGCAGCTATGGATTTTGAATTAGTTGAGATTTTTAAAACATTTATAAGCAAATTAACAATAAATAAACATTTCAAATTATCTTGAAATATATTTTAGTAGGAAAATTTGTAAAATTATAATGAAGATTTTAAATTAAAACGAATATAATTTATATTATTCCTGAAACAAAATTATGTTTGGAAAATTAATAAAATTAAAATGAAATAATTGAAATTATTCTTGTAACAAAATATTCCATATAAAATTATTCCATATCTTTGTCACAGTTAGCTTTTTAGTAGCGAAGATACTCTATAATTCACTTTGTCCGTCCGTCCGTCCGTCCGTCAGTCCGTCCGTAACGCTATGGGAAATGGGATTTACTCAGCTCCTATAAAAGATAGAATGCTGAAATTTTTTGACAACATTCCCATCATCAAGGAGCATAATTAACCATAACACATCTTTGGCGGTCGGACCGCTTTTTAGCAGGTTTTAGGCTATTTTTATATTTTTACATTTTTCTCCATATCTTCAGTGTTTATGGTCCGATTTTCAAAATTTTTTCAGTTACAGATATCGAAATAAATTTTCCGTCGTTTAAAGAAAACAACCATGAAGGCCAGACTGCCTTTATAGCAGGTTTTAGGCTATTTCTATATTTTTTCACATTTTTCTCCATATCTTCAGTGTTTATGGTCCGATTTTCAAAATTTTTTCAGTTATAGATGTCGAAATTAAATTTCCCGTCTTTTAAAGAAAACAGCCATGAAGACCAGACTGCCTTTTTAACAGGTTTTAGGCTATTTTTATATTTTTCACATTTTCTCCATATCTTCAGTTTTTATAGTCCGATTTTCAAAAAATTTTCAGTTATCGATATCAAAATTAAATTTCCTGTCTTTCTATATTCTTGATTTTAATAAATACACTTTAAATCTACTTGTACGTATTCCCATATACAATGCTTTTCATGCTTCGCTACTTATGGATGTTGTCATCCTTGTTTTTTATTAATTTAGAAATGTTAAAATTGTTCTATCAATTTCAAAATTGGCATGATGATTCCTTTAACAGTTAGTTACAATTTAAACGGCATAGTAACTCTATAATCGTTATCAGAAAGCCCATCGGTCCATTTATAACATGTCACTTTTAAACCTTCTTAACAACAATTTTTTATCCTATAAATCTGATTTTTGGATTACTGAATCCTATTACAAAATTGTACAATACTATAAGCGAAGCATCTTTATGATCAAGTCCAAAAAAATTAGGCATATCCTTAAATAATATTTAAGTTGTTTTATTTTAAATTTTGTTTAGACTTATACTTATATACTTCTTTTTCAGTTCTGACACTCTATAAGTGTTAATGTTCGTTTGACCTACCACTTCAGAGCTTTGCTTTCATGGATATTGTCAAAATTGTTTCTTGTTAAATTCAGGTAGCAACAAGTGGTGGCTTTGGAGTTTTCTGGAAACTTCTTATGAGATGGAAAGGAAGTATTTACAAGGTAATTGAAAAAACAATTAATCCGACCAGTTTTTACAATTAATAGGAATAGATTATTTAAAGTACGTCCCCCTACCCCCCTCCTGGAATAGGGTTAAGAAAGACTGCTTAGAATTCCAGGGAACATAGGACTGTAAATTAAACTAATATCCAAAGTTTTATTACACAGTATCTTTTTTGTATCTTTTATAATTTTCATTCGTTTGTTCCAAACTAGAAGTGGCCAAAATTCTCAACCAATGACTTAAATCTACTGAAGAGGTAATTTTGTTTATCATCATTATGTATCCATTCATCGGCCACGATCTTATCCCCTAGGATCCCTGCTATTTTACATCTTATCTTTAAATTTAATTTTGTTTATGTTTCAGCTTGTGTTCCCGAACCTGATTTTGTACTTTGTCATGTACTTCTCCCTCTCTCTTCTCTACAGACATGTACTCTCTCAAACTGCTAAGGTAGGCTCTTTGTTCTTTGTCATGTACTTTTCTCTCTCTCTCTCTCTCTCTTCTCTACAGACATGTCACATGTACCCTCTCAAACTGCTAAGGTATGTACTTTGTATTATCATGTACTTCTCCCTATCTCTTCTCTACAGACATGTACTCTCTAAAACTGCTAAGGTATGTACTTTGTACTTTGGCATGTACTTCTCCCTCTCTCTTCTCTACATTCATGTACTATCTCAAACTGCTGTGGTATGTACTTTGTACTTTGTCATGTACTTCTCCCTCTCTCTTTTCTACAGACATGAACTCTCTCAAACTGCTCAGGTATGTACTTTGTACTTTTTCATGTAATTCTCCCTCTCTCTTCTCTACAGACATGTGCTCTCTCAAACTGCTAGGGTATTTACTTTTTTCTTTGTCATGTAATTATCTATAGAATTTCTGAGAATCCTCATAGAGATGCTACTTTCCTAAATTGTACCTTATCCTTATAAGAATCGCCCTGTTAAGTTTGAAATTGTTAAGAATACATATATAATATTTATTATAAGAGCATAGAAGTAAACTACTACTCTTTTATAAATGTGTACTTTTATAACTATATAATTATTTCTATTATATACGTATTTTCCGGTATTGCATTTATTTGCAGTAATTCATATTAGTAAATAAATTTACACTAGTATATACATGAATTTTTTTGATGCAAAAATTGCTGTTCGCGGATTTTTCAAAGGGCAGTCAACTTTGGCGCCTTTTTTCGTCATGAAGGATGTCAGCTAGACCAAAATGGACACCAGATTCGGAATCTCCGACCCCAAATTGTTTGATAAAGTGGTCTTCAATATTTCGTATAGGCCCCATGGGAGCCATAATATGTAAAACCATTTTTTGTGATGTTGAGGGTGGTTCTTTACACGCAGTATTTGTAAAGCAACGACTTAAAATAAATCAACATTTGTGAAAGCCTTCTTCAAGAAAAATAGCTTTAAATCATATCCTATGACCTGTAGTTACTAAGAGCAAAAAGAGTGGTTAATAAGTCAGAAGGACCGACAGATATTAGTTATTTATCGCATCGTATTATAGACAGCTTTCCGCTGATATTAAAATAAAAAACTATAAGATTAAAATCAGTTTTGTTAGCCCCGAGGGGTACGATAGTACGATAATCGATAATTTGTATGCTTCACTTTTATAGCTCTTCTCATTTCATCCTTGTTTACTAAATAGATTAGGACAAATGAATTGCAGAATAATAAAGGTAAGAAGGTAAAATAAAGGTTTAATTTGGTTTGCATTCAAATAATATCTTTATTCGTCATCATTCATTGCAATAATTGATATCTAATTAATACGAAGTTGCACCAGATTTCGCGTACTCTGATAAAGTGATGCTCGAAGCTAGCCAAAAATAACGATACCCTCCATGTAACCCCTTTAACCCATCCACTACTGGATGAATGCACTGGCCAATAAATGAGGTCCATATTAGCAACGCCTATCTCAACGCCTATCTCAAAAAACGCCCATCTCAGAAAACACCTTTTTCATAAAATGCCCAATACATTTTTAAAAATAAAGCCTAAGGGGGGGGGGGCGTTTAATGCAACCATCTCGTAATCAGTGAGCAAATGGCACTTAGAATTCGAATTTTGAGCTGAAATTTTGCATGGGTAATCCTTGGTAGGTCTATTTTCCCTAAATCGAACAAAAAGTTGGAAAAGTAACGGCTGGCGGTTGCAGCTCAGCCGTTTAGCCGTTTTTGGCCTATTTTTAGGGCAAATTCAGCATTATTTACGTAGGAATTAACTTTTTAAAACATAGTTTTGGTTTAATTCATATTAAATGATAGCAATAACCATTTTTTAAATTTCTAGTAATAGCTGCTAAACGGCTAGAACCGGCTAAAAACGGCTGGGAGCGGCCAAGAGTATGAAAAGTAGATAGGGCTTGTGACATGTCTAGGGGTAGGTTTTTATGGGAACTGAGCTCAAAAATACTACTAAAAATAGTGACGGCCAATCCATATGGCAGCTGGGTAACAGCTGCAGATCAGCTGCAAGCGGCCAAGAGTAGAATGAGTAGATAGGGCTTGTGAGGTATCTAAAGGTAGGTTTTTATGGGTGCTGAGCTCAAAAATGCTACCAAAAATAGTGGCGGCCCATCCATGTGGCAGCTGGGTAACGGCGGCAGCTCAGCTGAGAGAGGCCAAGAGTAGAATGAGTACATAGGTCATGTGACATGTCCAGGGTTAGGTTTTTATGGGTGCTGAGCTTAAAAATAATACCAAAAATAGTGATGGCCAATCCATGTGGCAGTTGAGTAATAGCTGCTGCTCAGCTGCGAGCGGCCAAGAGTAGAATAAGTAGATAGGGCTTGTGACGTGTCTAGGGGTAGGTTTTTATGGGTGCTGAGCTCAAAAATGGTACCAAAAATAGTGGCGGCCAATACATATGGCAGCTGGGTAACAGCTGCTGCTCAGATGCAAGCGGTCAAGAGTAGAATGAGTAGATGGGGCTTATGACGTGTCTAGGGGTAGGTTTTTATGGGTGCTCAGCTCAAAAATGCTACCAAAAATAGTGGCGGTCCATCCGTATGGCAGCTGGGTAACGGCCGCAGCTCAGCTGTGAGAGGCCAAGAGTAGAATGAGTAGATAGGGCTTATGATGTGTCTAGGGGTAGGTTTTAATGGGTGCTGAGCTCAAAAATGGTACCAAAAATAGTGGCGGCCAATCTATATGACATCTGTGCAACAGCTGCAGCTCAGATGCACAGTGGTCTATTTTGGCCTTTTGGTGGACATTTCACCTACCTCTACTCAAAGCCAATTTTCTCAGCTTGTAGTTGATAGAATCGTTCAAAATAAAAAGCATGTGCCTTATTATTACCCAATACAACTCGTATGTGCATCTAGAGAAGAAAAACAAAAGCCAATTGGTCTAGAAAATACTTTGAAACTTTCTTCTTTTTCTTGGGTCGTAGAGAGCCTAAATTCGATGTTTTAAAGCAAAAAAACATTTAAAAACCTTAAAGCATTAATAAATATTACTTTAGAAATGATTATATAAAGGTAAATCTTTGTGCAACATACATTTGATACAACTAATTGACGTTTCTTTACCCTTTTTTTACGAAGTTATTTTCTCTTAGATTATTTATAATACTTAATATAATCTAATAATAAAAACAAGGATAGGTTACTGGCAAAAGTTACTTTATTAGAAAGGAATTTATCAAAAAAATGTTGTTTTTTTGGTAACCCAAGTCGTTGCTTCTAATCATGAAATAAATACACAGGGATATGTTACTTGAAGACAATCTGTTTGGCCTCCAAAAGAAAGTTTCATTCAGCATGCAATAGCAGCGAGGAAGGGGACATATGACCGTAAATTACACTGGTACCCAAAGTTTTATACACATGTTATCTTGTTTGTTGGCCCAAAAACTTTGGGTACTCTTGAGTCTTTTTTGAAATTGATTGGTTGGTTCCAAACTAGAAGTGTCCAAATTGGTTTACCAATAATAAAGGGATAATTTGTTTAGGGATGGATATCATTATCAATTAATCATCCATTGTCTTATCCCTTTGAATTCCTTTGCAATAGTACTTTAATTGGAAGAAAAATTATTAAATTCGATGACTGAAAAGTCGGAGGCATTGTTCCTTAGATGCCATGTCTTTGACGAAAATAAAATTTCCAGATGGTTTTTAGTCTAGCAATTGATTTATTATTACTTGAATGTTACACCAGATTTTTATGTTGTCAAATAAAGGGAAACTCCCAGCGGACTAAAATACCCCCCTCCATAACCCTCCTTTACCCCATCCCATCTCCTACTCGATAACTGAACTTACCAATAAACAAGTGCCATGTTTTAGGAAACTTGCAGTGGACTGAAATAACGATATCCCCAAATCCACCTTCTTCTAGCCCATACCCTCTCCTACTTGATAAATGAACTGACCAATAAACGAGTTCCAAGTTAGCAAGCTAAATTGACGACAATTTTTCCCCTGTCATAATATCCACGTATTCTATATTTATTAGTCTAGCTGGAAACCGCGGCTATAGCAAAAAGGGTAATGCATTTGATAGTTTTTTTGTGTAAAACGTAATCATCTAGAGATGTTAAAAAAGGCTGCAGCTTTGTTAGGCACGTTACTTTTAGAGTATAGGCATTGTATTGGCCCTTGAAATGATAAATGTAACAAGACATTTTTTATTGATATTATACCTACTAGTTTAACAAAAATCAAATTATAGTTAAAAAATCTGTTTTAGATATCTTACATAACAAACAAACAAATTGAAACATTAATGATATTATGTTATTAATAAGAAATAAGTTAAAATTTGCATTAGGAATAAAAATTAACAGAGAAAAGAAAAAAAATTAAAATTTTTTTTCTTTCATCTATTGCAATGTTAGAGTTTACCCTCTAAAGTTAAAGTTAAAATTTGAAATAAACCGGGCCCCGTAACAACCTAAACTAAACATCAAACTATGGCATTATACCTGTATATTAAGAATAATTTATGGTTTGGTATGTTACGGGGCCCGGTTTTTGGTGAAACCTTAAAAAACTGAAAATTATTGCCAAATTTTTTTGCAAAAATATTTAGGAAATTAAAAAAACAACAATAAAATGGATTAAAAAAGTAAAAAAAAATCTAAAACACCAGTTTCCTAATATATCATTTAATATTATGAATATAAATAGGTGAAGAAACTTCATTGTATCAATGTAACACTAAAAAAAAATTATTTTTTCCAAAGATGGTGAAAATTCAAAAGGTAAAATTCATGACGTAAAAATAATCCTTAACCTTCATGTTTCAAAGTTCATCAGTGGTTGAAAAGACAGAAACTCTTCAGTATTATGTGAGATAGGGTATATATTTTCAAAATAAATTATTAATTATGAGGAATTCTAATGTTGATTTTTGGCGAAATGTCCGGCCTTAGACCACTGTAAGATGGGACCAACCAAGAGTAAAATGAGTACATAGGGCTTGTGACGTGTCTTGGGGTAAGTTTTTATAGGTACTGAGCTCAAAAATGCTCCCAAAAATAGTAACGACCCATCCATATGGCAGCTGGGTAATGGCTGCAGCTCAGCTGGGGGAGGCTAAGAGTAGAATGAGTAGATAGGGCTTGTGGGCTGTAGCTGTTACCCAGCTGCCATATGGATGAGCCGCCACTATTATTGGTAGTATTTTTGAGCTCAGCACTCATAAATACCTACCCCTGGACACGTCACAAGCGCAATGTACTCATTCTACCTTCGGCCGCTCCCAGCTGAGCTGCCGCCATTACCCAGCTGCCACATGGATGGGTCACCACTATTTTTGGTAGCATTTTGAGCTCAGCACTCATAAAAACCTACCCTAAGACACATCACAAGCCCTATCTACTCAATCTACTCTTGGTCGCTCCTAGCTGAGCTGTAGCTGTTACTCAGCTGCCATATATGGATTGGTCGCCACTATTTTTAGTAGCATATTTGAGAGCATATTTGAGCTCAACACCCATAAAAACCTACCCCCGAGACACGTCACAAGCTCTATGTACTCATTATACTCTTGGTGGCGCGTAGCTGAGCTGCAGCTGTTACCCAGCTGCAATGTGGATGGGTCGCCACTATTTTTGGTACCATTTTTGAGCTCAGTACCCATGAAAACCTACCCCTAGACACATCACAAGCCTTATCTACTCATTCTACTCTTGGCCACTCGCAGCTGAGCTGCAGCTGTTACTCAGCTGCCATATGGATGAGTCGCCACTATTTTTGGTAGCATTTTTGAGCTCAGCACCCATGAAAACCTACCCCTAGACATATCACATGCCCTATGTACTCATTCTACTCTTGGCCTCTACCAGCCGTTTTTAGCCGGTTCTAGCCAGCTGTAGCTGTAGCTGTTACTCAGCTGCCATATATGGATTGGTCGCCACTATTTTTAGTAGCATATTTGAGCTCAACACCCATAAAAACCTACCCCCGAGACACGTCACAAGCTCTATCTACTTATTATACTCTTGGTGGCGCGCAGCTGAGCTGCAGCTGTTACCCAACTGCAATGTGGATGGGTCGCCACTATTTTTGGTACCATTTTTGAGCTCAGTACCCATGAAAACCTACCCCTAGACACATCACAAGCCTTATCTACTCATTCTACTCTTGGCCACTCGCAGCTGAGCTCCGGCCGTTACCCAGCTGCCATATGGATGGGCTGCCACTATTTTTGGTACCATTTTTGAGCTCAGCACCCATAAAAACCTACCTCTAGACACGTCACAAGCCCTATCTAATCATTCTACTCTTAGCTGCTTGCAGCTGAGCAGCAGTTATTACTTAACTGCCATAGGGATTGGCCGAAACTATTTTTGGAAGCATTTTTGAGTTCAGCACCCATAAAAACCTAATCCTGGACACGTCACATGCCTCATGTACTCATTCTACTCTTGGCCTATCTCGTCTGAGCTACGGCCGTTACCCAGCTGAGCTGCGTCCATTACCCAGCTGCCATGTGGATGGGCCTCCACTGTTTTTGTTAGCATTTTTGAGCTCAGCACCTATAAAAACCTACCCCTAGACACGTCACAAGCTCTATCTACCCTTTATACTCTTGGCGGCTCCCAGCCGTTTTCAGCCGGTTCTAGCCGTTTAGCAGCTGGTACTAAAAATTTTTAAAAATGGTTATTGTTATCATTTAACATGAATTAAACCAGAAATATGTTTTAAAAAGTTGATTCCTACGTAATTATCTACTCATTCTACTCTTGGCCGCTCGCAGCTGAGCTGCAGCTGTTACCCAGCTGCCATATGGATTGGCCGTCACTATTTTTAGTAGCATTTTTGAGCTCAGCACCCATAGAAACCTACCCCTAGACATGTCACAAGCCCTATCTACCCTTTATACTCTTGGCGGCTCCCAGCCGTTTTCAGCCGGTTCTAGCAGCTGGTACTAAAAATTTTTAAAAATGGTTATTGCTATCATTTAACATGAATTAAACCAGAAATATGTTTTAAAAAGTTGATTCCTACGTAATTAATGATGAATTTGCCCTAAAAATAGGCAAAAAACGGCTAAACGGCTGAGCTGCCAGCCGCCAGCCGTAACTTTTCCAACTTTTTGTTCGATTTAGGGAAAATAGACCTATCAAGGATTACTCATGCAAAATTTCAGATCGAAATTCGAATTCTAAGTGCCATTTGCTCACTGATTACGAAATGGTTGCATTAAAACCCCCCCCCCCCCCTTTATTAATAGTATTCAAAAGAATAATACAATACTTGTCATTCATGATCTCTTATTTAAAACACAAATAAATAGTTACCAAATCAACCATTTTATAAACTATGTACAAAGATGGATAAAATGGTAAACTAAAGAGTAGCTGCTATATTTAGAGAAAAGCAGTAGTTTTAATAAATGGGAGAAAATTATTGGAGGGAGAACTCATTGAAGGAAAGAGTTTAATTATTGAAGCTCATTTAAAAGTACATCATTTTTTAATCTGGTAAGAATAAGAAGGAAAATAGGGATAAGACATTAAAATAACCTCACCCTATTTTTCCCCCAAAATTCATCAACTATGGAAAGTAGAATCTAAAAAAAATGTTAAGTTGCTTTTTAATTTATAATAATTAGGTAAAATAAAAAGCGCCTAAGGAATGTACAAGAGTGACATTTTACTTCAGTGATAGATATTTCAATAAGAAGATTTATAATGTACACATTGTATAATATTCACAATACCTTCTTAGACTTACATGTTTCACTACAAGATAATTTTTAAAAATTTAGTAGGCATTTTATGAAAAAGGCGTTTTTTGAGATAGGCGAATTCTGAGATGGGCGTTTTTTGAGATAGGCGTTTTCTGAGATGGGCGTTTTTTGAGATAGGCGTTTTTTGAGTATAGCCTCTAAATTGACGACAAATTTTCCCCATAGAAATTAAATTTACTAAACACCATGTGAAGTACATTTTTTTGTACATCCAACCGGTTATTGTCCAGATGAATTCCAATTGGACGCTGATTTTGGGTTATAGAAATGGGAAATTCTTATTAAAAAAAAATATTTTTTGGTATTTCACGATTTCTCTCATAGTGCCTAGCGAGAACCCCCATCCGTAACTTGTTTTTTCTTATTAGGACACCGCATAAATAAGCCCAGGGTAAGGCATAAAAACTACCATTTAGATTTTTTTATAACAAGGGGATCTGTGCTCGCTAAGTACTTTGAGTACCTCATTTAATTGTATAATAGTTATTTCTCGCATCGTATTATAAACGTCTTTCCGCGGATATAGAATGTACAATTATAAGATTAAAACTAGTTTTTTAGTCCCTTTTTTTAAAAATCTGTTTTTAATCTTATGATTGTACATTCTATATCCGCAAAAAGCTGGATATAATACGATGCTAGACATAGTTTTTTCGTATGGATGAGAACCGGTTCCTATCCACCGGATTCGAATGAATACGAGAAAAATTATTATCTAATTTTTAGGAAAACTTTGAGAACCTGATAATTCACTGCAGAACATTTTCTAATTTGATTCCGGTTTCTTTTGTGCTCGGGTTCTATGTTTCTATTGTCGTCTCCAGGTAACAACATTGCAGGGCTCGGCAGCCGCGCATAAGCCGCGTGTAAGCCTCAATAAAATCGTCATTCAGCTGTATTTCCAAACCTGTTCCTAAACAGACAATTCATATTTTCAGAGTGTCTTTTTTTTGCATAGAAGCGGATTCAAACTTGAGGTTTATGCGCAAATTATGCGTGGCTGCAGAGCCCTGGTAATAATAATACTTTTCTGTAGCTAGCATAGCTACTTTATAATTAAGGTCCCCGGAACCTTGGCTCAACACGAAGTGCATCCGCTCGTCGTCGGTGAGTTGATAGGTTCGATTATATTTCCGGCACAGCGTCATAACAAAAGAGGGTAAAAATAGGCTTTACTGCTGCTATATAGTTATAGTAGGGGGAATGCCATATCCTAAAAAAAGGCGCAACTCATCACCATGCACAGTTAGGAGTTCTCAACCAAAGGTCATGCATTCAAAGGGTTGGTTGTCTGTTAGTTGCTACTTAACCTAATATACTTGGTTGATAGAGGATCGCATCCCATTTCAAGCGGATGATGCTCAGGATTCTCTAGATGATCACTTGAAAATCAAAAGAGATGCCCGCTGTTGCGAGGCAAGATACTTTTTATTAGTTTTTTTAACATATCTCATTTGAACCATAACAAAATTTTTATGCTTATTTAAGGTTGCCCTGCATGGATAAAACCCCTACGAATAGGACTTCTTAAAGTTAGGGCCCCCGCAATGAATGGAAATGAGTTAAACCACTAAATTAACATTTTCTCTGATTAATTGAGGCCCATCTACTAAAGATTACTTTTATTTTTTTGTTAGCTTGCTATTGTATATATTTACCCTTGCTAGGTTTTATATTTATATCAATACACAGAAAAAAAATAACACAGGATAAAAACAATTTATTTGCAATATGTAAGGAAAATGCAAATATTTATCTTTTTGTTTTTAATTTTATTATTTTTTGGAATTCTTTTAATAGCTTTAATGACTAACAGATCATGTAAATTAAATACTGGCTGCTTCTTGGTATAGGTAATCTTCACAAAATAGCTTTATATCTGTAGATTAAGTTTAGTGGTTGAAACGTTTGGGCACTCAACTAAATGCACCAACGCCAACGAATAAAAAAACGATGTTATTATAAAACTTTGGGGACTAGTTTAATTAACAACCCATTTCCCCTTCCCTCCATGACTTATAACTCTGAATTAACCATATGTATGTAGAAAATTTTAGGTGGTGGTCTCAGTTTGAGAATATCCCGTGGCCAGATCCAATCTGTATGTTTGTATCCACTTCTATCACTGGAGATGATGAGAGGTAGGACTATCTATCTATATATATATCTATCTATATATCTATCTATCTATCTATCTATCTATCTATCTATCTATCTATCTATCTATCTATCTATCTATCTATCTATCTATCTATCTATCTATCTATCTATCTATCTATCTATCTATCTATCTATCTATCTATCTATCTATCTATCTATCTATCTATCTATCTATCTATCTATCTATCTATCTATCTATCTATCTATCTATCTATCTATCTATCTATCTATCTATCTATCTATCTATCTATCTATCTATCTATCTATCTATCTATCTATCTATCTATCTATCTATCTATCTATCTATCTATCTATCTATCTATCTATCTATCTATCTATCTATCTATCTATCTATCTATCTATCTATCTATCTATCTATCTATCTATCTATCTATCTATCTATCTATCTATCTATCTATCTATCTATCTATCTATCTATCTATCTATCTATCTATCTATCTATCTATCTATCTATCTATCTATCTATCTATCTATCTATCTATCTATCTATCTATCTATCTATCTATCTATCTATCTATCTATCTATCTATCTATCTATCTATCTATCTATCTATCTATCTATCTATCTATCTATCTATCTATCTATCTATCTATCTATCTATCTATCTATCTATCTATCTATCTATCTATCTATCTATCTATCTATCTATCTATCTATCTATCTATCTATCTATCTATCTATCTATCTATCTATCTATCTATCTATCTATCTATCTATCTATCTATCTATCTATCTATCTATCTATCTATCTATCTATCTATCTATCTATCTATCTATCTATCTATCTATCTATCTATCTATCTATCTATCTATCTATCTATCTATCTATCTATCTATCTATCTATCTATCTATCTATCTATCTATCTATCTATCTATCTATCTATCTATCTATCTATCTATCTATCTATCTATCTATCTATCTATCTATCTATCTATCTATCTATCTATCTATCTATCTATCTATCTATCTATCTATCTATCTATCTATCTATCTATCTATCTATCTATCTATCTATCTATCTATCTATCTATCTATCTATCTATCTATCTATCTATCTATCTATCTATCTATCTATCTATCTATCTATCTATCTATCTATCTATCTATCTATCTATCTATCTATCTATCTATCTATCTATCTATCTATCTATCTATCTATCTATCTATCTATCTATCTATCTATCTATCTATCTATCTATCTATCTATCTATCTATCTATACATACATACATACATACATAAATACATAAGTAAAGATGTATATAAATTTTTATCTTGTTAAGTTGCTACACAGGGAGTAAATGTAATTATGCTCGCTATCAGGGATCTTTAGGGATAAGACTATGGACGATTACTTGATATAGATTCAACTCCTTGTGTAGATTACAATTATTAGTTGCAAAGGTTTGACGCTTTTAGCTTGTAACAACCATCAGGATTCAAAATTTTTCAAGTGAGCAAATGAGAGAATGTGGATCTAAAACTTTGGGTATCAGTTTAATTTACAGCCCATCGTCCACTGCCTTCCTGGCTTGCTGTTATACTTCTTTCATACAAATATGTAACTACTATCTTTGAATAATTCAAGACATTTTGAAGTTAAATGGCAGTAATCGTAGCTGCTATTAGTGTTTATAGAAAATGACGTCAAACAGTACAAATAACCAATGATAGGCCAGTATATATTTTACAATTAGTCAATTGCAATGTACTGGATCATAATTGGATCCATTCATTTACAAGCAGTTTCGCAGTAATTTTGACCAACACAAAATAAAAGAGAACCACAAAATTATTTTATATTGGGAAATTTTAAAAAGTTTTAAAAGATATTGGTAGATAGCCCAAGTGTTAAAGGTTAAACAGGGAGGGAGGGGACATTTGGCTGTTTATTAGGCTTAGCAACTTTGGGGACTTTCATTGCACTTTGATTGGCTTGTTCATTAAGTTGAGTATCCAAACGTACTAACCACTAATTATAATCTACAGAAGGAATTATATTGTGTATCATCATTGGGGTTATTTGCCATTGTCTTATCCCTTAAATTGTCGGCCATTGTCTAATCCCTTAAGATCCCTTGGTCTTTAATTAATTCAAGAGAGATGTGATGTTTTTTTTCATTATATAATCGTAATTTTCAGATAATTGAATAATGACATGTACATTTTATTTCTACTTTATTATGTTTTATTTATTAATATTATATAAATGTAATGTGGGTCATGTTAAAGAAACAAACTTATGTCAATTTTTATGAAAAGTTATAGGGGTGAGTAAGGTTTCTAAGGTGTCTAAATAGTATTTAAGTGTGTTTCAAAAGACTTTTTAAAAGCTAAGCTTTTCTATAATTAGGGTAGGTCCGTACGTCCGTCCGTACGTCCGTCCGTCCGAGATAGATAGCTTTTATTCGTTAATTTAGGCATGTTAGAATAGTCCTATCGATTTCAAACTTTGCATGATGATTTCTGTAGTAGTTAGGTACGATTTAGAAAGCGTAGCAACTCTATAATCATTACCATAATGTCCGCATGTCCATTTTAAACATGTTGATTTTTCTACTTTTTTAGCAACAAATTTTTATGAGATCTAATTATCCGATTGATCTGATTTTTGGTATATTGATTCCTGGGACAACAAAGAACAATATTATAAGCGAAGCAACTCTGTAATCAAGTCCAAAAATGTAAGTATGTCCATAAACATTATCCTGTATCAAGCAGTTTTTCAACAAATTTACTTACAATTTTGCTTCAACTCTTATACTTTTATATTCTAATTATTCAGTTTAGACACTATACAAGTGTTAATGTCCGTTTGTCCTACCGTTTCAGTGGTTTGCTTTTATGGATGTTGTCATCCTTGTTAGATATTATTAGATATTACATGAGTTATTCTATTAACGTTCGTTAGTCTCTCTGATTTATAGAGCTTCACTCCAATAAATGTATAAGTATAGATATATAATCCAACTAATTTTCTGAAAGTATTGCGGACTTTTTTGGTCTGCTAGCATATTGCTTTCTGCTTTTTTTTGTATCGACTTGGCTGTGTTAAATATTTTTGACTCTATTGGCTGATATTC
The DNA here is from genome assembly GCF_053477335.1 of Acartia tonsa. Lineage (NCBI taxonomy): Eukaryota > Metazoa > Arthropoda > Copepoda > Calanoida > Acartiidae > Acartia > Acartia tonsa. The sequence continues at coordinate 55,789,379 of NC_137261.1, forward strand.
CAAGAGCCAATTTAAATTTGGCACAGGGTCCACGGGGCCGGGTGGGGACATAAAGTTAATCAACCCCTTCCCCCTCTATTGTTTTAATTTGATTTCATTTCTATAGATGTTTTTATTATCATTTTGTGTTGCAGTTAAAAATCTAAAATTTTTTTAGAGGCAGGTTAATGAGGAGAACCATTGCTAGATACCTCAATATTGCATTCGTACAAACTTTGAGGTCAGTATTGTTCATTTCTAGTAGCAAATTGTCATCGTCATAGGAATCGTCATGAAAAAATTCTGATATTAGAACTTCAAGTAGAACAATATAGTGAACTTTTTAATACACAGTGTAGTGCTACAAAGCGTTCATAATGTACCTGCTTCAGTAATCATTAGCGAAGCTACTCTATGATCAACTTTGTTTGTTAGTCTATCAATCTGTAGGGCTTCAGGGAGAAGTATATAAAATTTTCTTGGCTAATATTTAAGTTAGATTGCTAATACCTATTACCATCCAGTCTACAACTTACTTGTTCCGTTGACCATGCAATATAATTCATATACATATGTATGTATATAATATTTACGAAGTTTTATTTATGTCTTTTGGCGTTAAGATCTATTGAATCTATTGGGTTGTCAATTCGGAAGAGCTTCACATAGTCCTGGAATGGTTTGGGGATGTTTTTTATACATTGTTTGTATTTTTTTTTGCATCTTAAATTACAAAGTTTTAGATGAAGGTACACAGCTACTAAAAAAACTCACTATAAAACTATTTTTCAATGCTATTTCAATAGATATAGAATATACGTCGATTTTATGTCAGAGGAAAAATTGTCGTCAATTTAAGTTGCTAACATGGACATAATTTATTGGTCAGTTTATTCAACTTGTAGGAGAGGAGGAGATGGGGGTAAATGGAGTGGATGTGGGATATCGTTATTTTAGCAAGCCACAAATTACATTTTATTAGAGTACATGATAATCTGGTGTAAGATCCAAGTGATAATAAATCTATTGATATTTCAACAGATCTATAGTATAGATGTATATACAGACAACTATCTCCCTTCCTATTTCAAGGACCCTTTTTGTCTACTTCTAAATTATTTCCTGCTACTTGGTTGTGTTAATATATAAACACCACACCATTGCAGGTTGATTTTCAATGACCCAATAGAAAGGTTGCACAAGGTTGATGCGATGGGGAGATACAGTTTTTTTTCCCTTTCCCCCTCTAGTGTTTTACTTATAAAATACTCTTTTCCGGAACCAGCTTTACAGGCAAGCTTTCCTTGTAACAGTTGATAGCTTACATGCCTTCTTGGAATCTGGATCACTTTTAGGCCCGACAATAATCATGTCATCATGATTTACAAAATACAACAATAGTAATAATTAATAAAAATATTTTATTTGTAAACATATTGTCAATTTGATCTCATGTAATAAATATTTTAGTATCCTTATACTAAAGTAACAGGATGTCTGTGTGTCGTGTATCTGTGTGTCTGTACCGAAGGATCTCGCTAACCGCTGAACCGACCGGGTTCTCCTTAACAGGGTAGCTTCTCATAGGTCCCGGGAAGGTTTACAACTATTTTTTTGGGGGGTTGGGCATCCCCAACCCCCCCAAAAAATGAAAAATCCCCCCCCTCAAAAAAATTTTTTTTTTAACTAAAATTAAAAATAAAAGGGGAGGCATCCCCCCCCCCCAAAAAAAAAAAATTTCGCCCCCCCCCCCAAAATTTTTCTTTTAAAATTTAAAATAAGAAATTGGGTTATTAAGTTTGACTCTCTTCTCCTCAAGTGCCCCCTAGAGGCCTCTAGGGGCGTAGCCGCTAGTTTAGTATATAGTATTTAGTATTTAGTACTCTTATTTATTATTATTTGTATTCCGCAGGATGATAAGCATACCCGTGAAGAAAAGATTTCCGACAATGCAGCACATGGTCGATGCCGGGCTTCTCATTGATAATGAAATGGAAATTATTGAGAAGATTGACGCCAGATACCTCCAGGTAGTAGTACAATACCATATCATAACAAGAATAATAACATCCATAAACGCCAGGTATCTAAATACTTACAGGCATAAGTACATTACCACATCACAAAAAAAACGATAATACAGGGGGCACCATAGATCTGTTTTTAACGCACTTAGTTACGGTGGTGAGATTTTGAGTTCAAACCCAATCATGTTCTTATATCACAACATGTTGTCTCATATTCTCCTATAAATTCACGCAACCTTCCCCTGTAAAGTGTGGTAAAAGAGAGATTTTTAGGTATTTTGGATGCCTAATAATCATATGTATTATACCAACCACATCTGTCTTGAAGTGTAAATGGAAAACAAAAGTTTTAGACATTTATATCAAGATTTAATCCTGAAATTTTCAAAATATTCTAAGGAGGGTTTTTGAGAAAATTAGATTTAAAAATTTCAAGTTCAAATTTCATCCCCTAGGGTTTACAGCATAATCATGACAAGAAAAGCAAAGATTATCTATTTAAAATTTTGAACAACTTTGCTTTTATGAAGTCTTTCAAAAAAATCTCTCTATATATGATTTATGTAAGGCTGAATTTCCGTGACCTTAGCAAAGCAACTGAAAAAATGGCCATTAATTAACTCCCTTCAGGAGTGGTTTTATGAAGAACTTTATAAAATCAAACTTGTTCAATATTTTAAATAAATAATCTTAGCTTTTCTTGTCATGATTATGCGGTAACTCATAGGGGTTGAATATTGAACTTGAAATTTTCAAATCTAATTTTCTCCAAAAACCCTCGTTAGAAAATTTTGAAAATTTCAGGATTTAATCATGATATAAATGTCTAAAACTTTTATTTTCTTATTATAGGGCAGACATTTTTTGTTTACCATTTAAACTTCAGGACAGATGTGCAACACATCCATTAATCAGGAATGCAGTGACATGACATTGAAAGATAAATTTATTTTTCTTAAATTTTGATTTATTAAATTCTTAATTTGGTAGGAATTTCGTAAGAGAATGTGTAGATTAATTGGAGCTTTGCCTAAAAGTGTCTCTTAAGCCCTGAAACCCCCTCTCTATTATTTTTTTAATTAGAAAGGAGTAGTTTTTTTCCCTTTACCGAACACAAGTGGGCGGAGCACGCAGTAACTAATAGAACCTAACTTAACAAACAAAAAAACGAAAAAATAATCCTTCCCTCTTTTTAAAAGCGAAGCTTTTCTATAATTAGGATCGGTCCGTCCGTACGTCTGTAACGGATAGCGTTTTACGTTAATTTAATGGTGATTCCTTTAGTAGTTAGGTACGATTTAGAAAGCGTAGCAACTCTATATTTATTACCAGAATGTCCGTACGTCCATTTTAAACATGTTGATTTTTTTACTTTTTTAACAACAAATTTTTATGTGATCTAATTATCCAATTGATCTGATTTTTGGTATATTGATTCCTGGGACAACAAACTATAGTGTTATAAGCGAAGCAACTTTAAAATCAAGTCCTAGAAATGTAAGTATGTCCATAGACATTATCCTGTATCAAGCAGTTTTTCAACAAATTTACTTACAATTTTGCCTCGACTCTTACACATTAACATTCGGATTATTCAGTTCTGACACTATACAAAAGTTAATGTCCATTTGTCCTACCGTTTCAGTGCTTTATTTTTATGGATGTTGTCATCCTTGTTTATATTAGAAAGAGGTAGTTTTTCCTTTACCTAACACAAGTGGGCGGAGATCGGAGTAACTAATATAACCTAACTTAACAAACAAAAAACAAACAAAAACTAATCCTCCCCTCTTTTTTTATCAATCTATTTCAAAATTTTGAGTTTGGTACTCTGAACGACTAGGCACTCACAGTTATGGAATCTTGACCACAAAGACTTTTTTATCCAATCTTGACAAGTGAGGTATTTTTCTTGCAAATATGATTTCTGCGGATTTTCTAATTTACATAGGCGTTTTCTATGTATATTCCTCTTTCCAAAAATACCTTACTTGTCAAGATTGGATAAAAAAATCTTTGTGGTCGAGATTCTATAACTGTGCACTTAGAGCGAAATCGACAATATAATAAACACACCTAAAACTTTGCTATACTTTCAGCAATGTAAATTTTGGATTAGCCTGGTGTGGGCCGGGGCCATCATCACCAAGGCCAAGAAGGAGGGGAGGATCACAGATGAGATCACGGCTAAGATGATTATTGATGAAATTAATAAGTACAGCACTAAGTGTTCAAGTAAGTATGAACTAAGTTTAAATGTAAAATGAAAGTAATATTTGGCAAAATATGGTGAAAATTAGATATTCTTTGAATATAATAAAGCAACAGGATCTCTATCTGTTTATCTGTCTGAGTGTTTCGAAGGATCTTGCTAACCCCTATACCGATATGGTTCTCCTTTACTGTGACGCTTTGCATAGATCCTGGGAAGGTTTATAGTTATTTTTGGGGAGGGTACCCAAGATAAATTAACCCCCAAAAAACAAAAAAAAACATATCTAACCCCATCTACTGACGAAAAAATGTTTTTGGTTAAAAGCTGATTTTAACATAAATTAAAAAAAAAATATGTTACGTTCCTCTAGAGGCCTCTACTGGCGTAGCCGCTAGACCTTATAGAAAAGTAACATGATAAAAAAAGGTTTTTGATTTGACTTAATGTACTTTTTATTCTAGATCTTTTAAACTACGACTGGGTTTCCGTACCTTTAGTCTATACTCAGGTAAGATTTTTCATCTAAAAAATCAGAATTTTGTGATGTCATAAAAATTAGGATTTTCTTTCCCAATTCTCCTATCATCTCCCTCATTTTTATGACGTCACATGGCTGATTTTTGAGACACTTTGTCCACCTACGATTTTTTATTAAACCCAGATTTATCAAGGATGATAGCATCCATAAAAGTAAAGCTCTATAACGATACAACAAACGAACATCAACATTATACATTAATTGGCAAAATATAAATTTAATATCTAACTGTTACAGGAAATCATAATGCGAATCGAACATGGCTCGGTAAATGCGAGTAAGCCGCGACAAAGCCTCAAATTAAAACCCGTTTGAATGCTTTAGAAAAAAAAGATTGCCATATTTGGGTCAGGTTTTTTTTAAATTTCAAAAGGTTGATTTCCCTTAGTCATACAGACGGCTAAAGCGCAGCTGCCATAAAAATCTATAGGACAATTTTAACATACCTAAATTACTATAGGAGCTAAATGTTACTGACATACATTTATTCAACTGTCTATTTATTGTTGTAAGTTTGTTTCCAGCTTATATAATTGACATCCTCTCCATTTGCCCCCAAATATCCTTTTATATTAATTTCGCTTGTTGGTTATACCTTATTCCTGGGTTGTTACACTTGCTGTGTGGTAGTGCGAATGGGGCGCTTGTCCAAAATCTGGGATATGGAGATAGTTATTCTATGAGTACTACTTAAATCCTACTTTTACTGCAATACACATAGACATTCTCAAAGTCGGTTTGTCAGTGAAGAATGCTTTTCCTTTTATTCCCACAAGTATAATACGAATTTGGTTGAACCCGTGGCAGTCCAACAAATACCCACGCACGGTATTATATTGCTTTAAACTAAGAATAAATGGCTGGTTATGATGTTCGATCTATATAATATAAGTATATCAAATATAAATTAAGTGTATTTACATTACAAGTGAATCAATTAAGTATGAAAGAATACAGGATAGGAGATAATAAACATAAGTAGTGTAGGACAGGAGATTGCCTTAAGTCCAAAGCATCTAATTGTGCATAGTGTTAGGCCTCTAACATAAGACCTATGCACAATTCATGCCAAGTACTAAGAAACCTAAATTTAAACTACAATGCATGCTAAATTAACTGTCTGTATGTTAAGCTTATGACGTAAATGTAGCAGTGGCTTTAGGTATACTTAGTTTACATAATTGTTACATGGTTATTTTACCAATAGATACAAAGTTCAATATAAACATATAACATTAGTTAATCACATATAGATTACCATAGATAGGCCAGTATTACTCATATATGGAAATATATTGATAATAATAGGCCTAAAAGTGCATTAAAATTGCCTAAGGGATGACCATTTTAGCTGTGTCTTATGCCCTGAAGCGCGAGCAATAATTACACTAAACTGTCAATCAAAATTGAAGTAATATCTCTTTGGTATAAATTTATGATGAAACTTATAGTAAAATAAGATTAATGTAGAAGCGAAGCTTTTCTTTAAAAGTATTGGTCTGTACGTTCAAAGTATTTTGAAACATAGATCTCGCATCTCCATGTGTATACCTTTTTAATCTCTAAACTATCTATATATCCATATGTATATATGTATATCTCTCTATCTATACATCCATCTATCTATCTATCTATATCTTTGTTTGTAAGGTTGTTACGCTAGCTGTGTATACATTTTTCATCTCTCAACTATCTATATATCCATATGTATATATGTATATCTCTCTATCTATACATCCATCTATTCATCTACCTATAGATATCTCTGTTGTAAGGTTGTTACGCTAGCTGTGTATACCTTATTCATCTCCTAACTTTTTTATCCATCTATCTATCTATAAATACTGTATATATCTCTAAACATACATCCATCTATCTACCTATCTATATCTTTGTTGTAAGGTTGTTATGCTTTTTGTGTATACCTTTTTCGTCTCTCAACTATCTATCTATCCATCTATATATCCATCTATCTATATATGTATATCTCTCTATCTATACATCTATCTATCTATCTATCTATATCTTTGTATGTAAGGTTGTAACGCTAGCTGTGTATACCTTCTTCATCTCATCACTTCTAGGCAGACAGTTTCTTAGGTAAGTTGTGTCAAAATATTTTTTTGTTGGAAGGTGGGGATGGCGATTTTTTGTATAGGGAGTGTTGAAAATAGCTTAAAACATCGCTGTGGCAGTAGATGTATTGGATTGCACAAACTAGAAGTGTCCAAACTTATCCATCACTACTATTATCCTAAATCATTTGATGTGTACATCAATTTATTGTCCATTGTTATACTCCTCAAGATTTATGTTGAAAAAGGCGTCAGTCTTAAATAGAATCTTTCATCGACCCACTTCTAAAAAAAATAACAAAAGACTTCTACATATTTAGTTTCTGATTTTCGGGGATAGTGCATTGAGAAATATTTTTCAGCAGTTAAATACATTTTTTGTAAAAAATTATTGGTAATAAATTAGCAATGAAGAAAATAATTGTAATTTGAAAATAAAGTTTGTTACTGGTGTAAAATTATTTTTTTTTCTTTCAGATGCATTGTCCTCGATCCTTGAAGTTTTTTCTAAAATAAAAGAATATAGATTTATTTTCTATTGAATATAAATATGTGTCTTTTGACAATGATTGGCGCTTTTACATAAAGGGTGAGCACTAGCCTCCCCTCCCACTTTCCTATTAGTGAGCTTTTTTGTATGTTGCGAGTGATCTCGCTAACTGCTCAACCAATATGGTTTTCCGTTACAGCGAAGCTTCTACGGGCCCTGAGCTGGTTTTATTTTATAGATAAGTCTCTGTATGGTTTTAGTATATTTTTCTGACTTTCCATGTGCCTTCGAATGTAGAGGGGCGCAGCCGCTAGTTTTCAAATAAAGTAACAACAAGGGGGGTGGGTAGGTTTTTGTTTGTTAGTTTATTGTTTTGGTAAAGTTAGAATATATTATATTTAGTACTAATTAGCCCCATAGGGTTAGTGCATAGCAGGTATAGGCCCCACAGGGAAAAAAACTAACCTTATTTTCTTTTATTTAAAAAATTAAGAAGTGGGGGGGGGGAAGGGGGGTTGGTGTTTAGTGCTCCACCGGCACTTTGCATGAAAGCACCGAATGGTTGAATATGGATTTTTTTGTTCCAGGAATGAACCAGATATGTACATACCAGTTTTCACATTCTTACAGTTTTTCTTCTACATGGGCTGGCTTAAGGTAAGTGAGCATGAATCTAAAGGGATAAGACAATGGACGATAAATTGATGTACATACCCAATGATGATACACAAAATTATCCCTTCAATAGATTAAAGATATTGGTTAACACGTTTGAACACTCAACTTAATGATCCAACCAATCAAAATTCACTAAAGTCCTCAAAGTTGTTTGGCCAACGAATAAGAAAACGTTATTAAAAGACTTTAGGGACTAGTGTAATAAACTGCCCATTGTCCCCTCCCTCTCGGGTAATTAAGCCTAGCCATTTTTCCATGGAGGGAGGGGAGGGTAAATACAAGTCCCCAATGTTTTAAAATAACTTTTTTTATTTTTTGTCTTAACAACCTTGTGGACTTGTTTTTGAGTGATTGGTTCATTATGTTGGATGTTCAAACGTTTCATCCACAAAAGGGGTAATTTTGTGTATTAGAATTGAAGATGTAAATCAATTTAACGGCCATTGTCTTATCCTTTCAAACCTTGGTAAATTGTACAAGTCCTCTATTTTTTATATAGATATTCTTTCATTTCTTGACTAAAGACTTTGGAAATTTTAATTAGATTTTTATTGGGTTAAACAAACTTACAGTGTTAAAATTTTTTAATGTTCCCCATAGAAAGGGTATTTTTGTTTGTAAAAATCGGAGATGTGCAGCAATTTATCGTATTTTGTATTATCCCGTAAGATCCATGCCTTATAACTAAGGTATTATCAGAAAAGTTATACCTATTAGATTTAAAAATGAATTGTATAACATTGGGTGAAGATAGGAGGAGTTAATTAATATTTTTAAAAAGATTAATTGTATTCAATTAAGCCATTTTAAAAAATATATGAAATTAAATCTTTTAGAAAAAGTTGCCATAATTGACAACAACAAAAAAAGTTTCGTGATTATGGATGAAAATTCTTTAAAAATATAAACGCTCCAATTTTTACAACCGGTAGAAATACATAAATATCTCTGCCAAAAATACGATCCTACTTACAGCAAAAATATCTTAAAATCATAGATGTAAATTTAGTTAAACTTGTATATTTGACAATGTGGGATGTATTTTTGCCACTATACCAAATACAAGTGTGAAATAAGTAAAAGCAATTATTTGGCAGCATACCTCCAAAATTAAGCAAATTACTGTCGGATTAATATATCAACCACTTAAAACAATATGTAAAAAAAATCTGCTAACATTAGTAAAAATGTTTTGAAATGTTAACGTTCTAATTGTTAAGGTTGCTGAAGCTCTGATTAATCCCTTTGGCGAGGATGATGATGACTTTGAAATGAATTCAATCATTGACAGGAACAAAAATAAATAAAATAAGAGAAAATCTTTACTGAGGGCTTTATAACCACATTATCTTATTAGCTGGCTCAAATTTTGGGTATATTTATCGAATTTTGTTTGGTTCCTAATATAATATTACAAAACTTATCAACTAGTAACTTTAAATAACTGAGGGGGTAATTTTGTTTTTGGATATGTGTATCAATTTATCGCCCATTGTCCTATCTCGTAAGATCCTAGATGATTCTTGACCACATTCTTCTATTCAAAAATAGGACTTCAACATTCAAAAAAGCGAAGCCAAATAAATCTGATGAGATAATAGCTATTTCTCGCATCGTATTATAAACAGCTTTACGCGGATATAAAATGTACAATTATAAGATTAAAACTGGTTTTAATCGTATGATTGTACATTTTTATATTCGTAGAAAACTGAACATAATACGATGAGCTATAAATTATTTTTTCATATGTATGAGAACCGGTTCTAATCCACTGGATGTTAATCGGTTTTGGATGAATACGAGGTATGATCATAGTCAGGACACTTAATGGGATATTGGTTATTCTTAAAATTTAAGACTCCCAAGTTTAAAAAAAAATAATGGTATAGTCTGACAATCGAGCTTCACTTTTATGGATGTTGTTATTCTTGGTAACATTATCAACGTATTCATAAAAAGATACTTATTTTTGTTTTATAACTAGAAACCTTCAAGTATCCTACCTAATTGTAGACGAAATGCACGAGGTAAGTAAGAAATAATAAGTTATGTAGCTACTATATATATAAACTAGCGGCTACGCCCCTAGAGGCCTCTAGTGGGCTTTTAATGTTCTTTTTTTATTTTAAATATTTAATTAGAGAAATAATTGGTTTATGTTTCGTTCAAGTCTCTTTTTTGGGGAGGGGTAATATTTTTCTAGGGGTGATTTCTCTTGGGAGGGTGGTGGTACCCTCCCCCCAAAAAGTTATAAACCTTCCCAGGACCTATGAGAATCTACCCTGTAAAGGAGAACCCGATCGGTTCAGCGGTTAGCGAGATCCTTCGGTACAGACACACAGACAAACAGACAAACATCCTGTTACTTTAGTATAAGGATTTGTCTGCTTGTCCTTTGCAGATAGTCAAAATTTCAGGTGCGCTTCGCACAACCCCCTGGGAAAGCACATCACAAGTTTATAATAAGTGATCAAGTACCTAAATGTCATACTTCAAAAATAATTAATTTAAAAAATATTTAAAATTATTTTTTTGTTTTAAGAGAAAAAGCTAAATTTTGGTTTCCAACCAATGATTTTTTTATTCCTTAATTTTCATTATGCAGGTTGTTTAAAGAGAAATGAGTTTTAAATAAATAATTATGCATAGAAAAAAACACAATTATACAAAATGCTTTATATATTTGGAAAACCAGTTCTGGGAAATTTATGTTTCAATACCTAGAAATGATTATTTAAACAAATTATGCATTAAAAACCTAAAGGCCTTTTTTTTTAAAGATTTATAGACCATTACCAATTTAAACGTTATGCAAAAATGCAAATATTTTTACGATTTTTACTAATATTATTACTGCGTGGCTTGTGTTAATAATAGAAAAAATGTTATGCATACCGTTAGAGTCGTAATAAACTCTAGTTTTTGGAATTTGTGTTATTTTTGTAGTTTAGGATCTGTGTTGAAAAATGTGATAAAAAGGTTAAAAGGTTTTCTCGTATTCATTCGAATCCGGTGGATAGGAACCGGTTCTCGTCCATACGAAAAAACTATGTCTAGCATCGTATTATATCCAGTTTTCTACGAATATAGAAATGTACAATCATAAGATTAAAACCAGTTTTTTTAGCTGGTGCCTCCGGCACCACGGGGCTAAAAAAAACTAGTTTTAATCTTATAATTGTACATTCTATATCCGCGGAAAGCCGTTTATAATACGATACGAGAAATAACTATGTAATTTGGAACATTTTCCCACGTAGCTCCTATACTATCAGTAGCACAGGAATGGTTCTTATATATGAAAAAAAACTATGAGCTTATGTCCATTCTAATCCAAACTAGATCCAAGTTTTTATTTAAAAAAGTAAACCTTAAATAAAAACGTGCCCTGGCAATACATTCAAGTTGATTGAACTTTTCATCTTTGTCTTTTTTTATCAAAACCAAAGAGAGAAAAAATCAATTAATTAACAACAAAAAAAACCTTTGAAAGTATGATTTTAGAGATTCTTTCTGTTTAATTTTTTAACAAGCTTTATTTTCATTATTCTCTAACAATAACTAAAGGAATTAGTTTACCATTATTCATTTATAGAAGTCCTACAAATCTACATAAAAAATTAAATTGTCTTAGTAATCCCTATACCATAAACTAGCGGCTACGTCCCTAATGACCTCTAGGGGCACTTGAGGGTGGAAAGAGGGGGAGAGAAGAAGCCGACCCCCCCCCCCACTTTCAATTTTAGTTTTAATAGAAAAGTAAAAAAAGGGGCGATTTCACTTGAGAGGGTTGTGGTGCTCTCACCCAAACAATTAAAACCCTTCCTTGGACCTATGAGAAGTTAAATTGTAAAGGAGAACAATATCGTTTCAGCGGTTAGAGAGATCCTTCCGTACAGACAGACACCCAGACATCCTGTTATTTTATTATAAAGATGATATGACTTTACAGGAATGAGTTTACCCGTTTAGAAACTAACTATAGAACTTCTATGGTTTTACATTAATGCTAAATCGTCTTAAGAATTCCCAGTACATGAGTAAAATAAATAGAAATATTAGTAATAATTCTAAGCTTGATTAAACAAGGATGACAACTTCAATAGGCAGCGAAGTTAATTCAAAGGGAGCTTTATTTTAATAAGAAATTTAATTAAAAAAACAACCTTTATGATATTTAATAATTAAAGCATATTAATGCACATACAAGGTTTCATGATTTTTTTTTATTTACAGATTATTTAACTTTACCATAATATATGCCAATTTACTCTTCTTCTTTTTCATTCAAAATATTTTCAATTAGTTCATGGTAATTTTTTTTCTTTAGGAGCATCCACAGCTGTTTAGAGATCAATACTGGGACGATGTAGTTCCTGATGAGCTGCCTTATACAGCTGCAGCTGAACAATTCAGGTAGAAAATATCAGCTGTTTCTGATCAGCAGACTTTTACAGCTGTGCTTATGCCATTCAGGTTGAAGTATCAGCTTTCATAATGTAAGAAACAACAGCTGTTTACAAATCAACTAGGATAATATAGTTCCTAGTCAGCTGGCCTTTACATTTGAAGATGAACAATTCAGGTATAAAATATCAGTTGTTCCTGATCAGCTGACTTTAACAGCTGTGCCTATGCCATGCAATAATAGCTGGTTTGAGACTAATACTGGGATAGTGTAGTTCCTTTTATGCTTAACAATTAAGATATACTGTTTAGCTGCCAATGAAGGATGTAGCTGAACAACTCAGATATAAAATATTTAGATATCAATACTGAGATATTGTAGTTCCTGATAAGTTATGGAACATCAGCTGTCACTAATCAGCTGATATAAACAGATGTGCCCAGGAAATTCTGATCAGCTGACTTGTACATACATTATTATTTTAGGGCGGAACCATACCAAGGATCAGCATTTGAAGTTGAATTAACTGAAAAAGAAAGTGAATTTGTTCCACTAGAAACAATACAAGAGGTAAATATCATTTAGGTGTCTCAAGGGAAAAGACAGAGTACAAAAAAAATTCACGTACATCCCCGATAATGATTGACAAAATTACCACTTCTGTAGATAAAAACTATTAATGGTATAGTTTGGATACAAAAGGTTTACACAGTTAGCTCGCAACGCGCGAAATAATCTTATTTTATGCGTCTTTCAGCCAGGCGCTCTATGTTTATGGTCGAACTCGAATCTTGGCTGTTCCAGATTAATTGTGTGTCTTCATATGCCATTTATAATGTGTTTGTACATCATGTACGTTAAGCCGTTTTAGTTGCTAGTAGACTTAGATTTTATGAAATAATCGATACCAGCAACATTTTAACAGAACCCTAATTTGTATTGTAGGGAGAAGAGGAGAGTCATAATGAAAAGGGGTCAAATTTTCTGTTGAATATTATCACCAACATTATTGACAAGAAGAATACTCCCTCGGGATCTTGTATCAGCATTGATCAGGTTTACATAATACATATTTTACATTTTTTAATCAGGGCTCGGCATGGCAGCCGCGACTAAGCCGGAAGTTAGAACCCGTTTGATGTTTGAAAAATTTCCAAAAGAGGAATTGTCATATTTGGGTCAGGTTTAAACTTCAAGCAGATTTTTAAAATTTGATTTCACAGAGGATTACAGGCGGTTGACGAGCGACTGCCGAGCCGTTTTTAATTTTCCCTAGCGCCGGCAGAATTTATATTTATAATTAATTAATTAAAAATAAGGGGATAAGTTTTTTCACCTAAAGTAAAAAAATGCACGAAAAACTATTCCCCTATTTAAAATTTATTTCAAATAAAAGAAGGGTTTCTGTGTTTGACTTGACACTTTAAGGGTAACCATCTAAAATCTATAAAAAAATAATAGTCATAAACATGATTTTATTGTTATTAAACATCAATAATTGGAATTTACGTAGCTTATAATTATGTAAATTAATGAAAAATTATTTCATTCTTCTGTATTATCAAACATTTTCCTTAAGTCTAAAAACACATAAATTAAAACTATAAAATAAAACAAATGATGCTTCTCTCTTTCTATTTTTTTTTGATAAGATATCTTACACGGCTGAAATAATCGTTCCACATTTTTCAGGGAAGTTTAGTATAGTCCCATTAAAGATTTTATACTATTGTATAAGGCTGGGGTTCAACTCCCACTAATGAAAAAATAGAATAAAACTAAATCTCGATTTATTTTTATATATATATGTATAAGTTTTATACATATGTGGAAGGTTACGGATTCCTCGTTTTCCTTTTTCTATTGTGTCCATTCTCCTAGAGGCTTAGGATTCATAAGCTATATATGTGCAAAAAATATGTAGTTTTCAGCAAAATAATAATTCTCTGCAAATAATAATGGGGAATTAACCCAAGAAGCATTTTGACGGCTCACACACCACCCGACTGATAGCGAAACGAAGTTGAAGTACACACACACACACACACCCCGCCGCGAAACAGCGGCCATACCTATGGACTGCCAAACCCCCATTGGAACCCCAGAAGGGTCCTGGACGCCTGCAGGACCTCTAAGAGCCGACCAGTTTTTGGCTAAGAGGAATCAAAAAAAAAATTCTGTTCTTTAAAAAATGCATGTTTATTGTCTAAGGAATCAATGGAGAAAGGATCTACATTTTCTCGAATGACAAATATGTTTCGAAGAAATGGAAGCCGACCTTCTAGCTCACGTATATCATCCTCTCAGGTATTTAATATTCTTTTCAGTGTGGCTTTGAAACCGGTTGATATCCGCTTTATTATAAAGGGTTCTCATAGTGAAAAATCATTCAGTTTTCTACGAATTTAAAAATGAACAATTGTAAGATTAAAACAAGTTTTTTATCCTTTGGTTTTGGTCTTATACTCTCATTTTTAACCACGGAAACTGTCTATAATACGATGCGATAAATAATTAATAAAAAATTTAATAAAATTATTACCCTAAAAATTTCCCTCGCCCGTTCTTTCTAGATTTTTTAAAAACAATAAAATTTGAAAATTAAAAGCGCTTTGGTCATGTATTCAATTTTTAGCATATGTTTATTTTAGCTTTGCATAGTATAGTAATCTATTAATGGCGGCTACACATGGGGACTGGTGTGTACCCTTTCCCTAAAATAGCAAAATCCTTCCAAGGATCTATTAGAAGCTATACTGTAAAGGAGAACCGTATCGATTCAGCGGTTAACGAGATCCTTATGTACAGACACACACATAGAGATCCTGTTACTTTTTTATAAGGATATTTCTTTTTAGAACTCTCGAAAGACATCGCCTACAATGCAAAATAAATGGAAGAAACAAGGTAAAACCTGTGTAACAAGGATGACAACATCCATAAAAGAAAAGCAAATCAGAAAGGCCTCTAGGGGCACTTGAGAAGGAGGGAGTTGAATATCTAAACCTATATTTTTGATTTAAACATTTTAAAAACTGAAATCGAAAATGAGGTTAATTGGGGGCGGCCCCCCCTCACTCTCCCCAAATTTTTTTTACGTTTTTAAAGAGTCTAAATAAAAAATCTAAGTTTTAAGATTCAACTCCTTAAGTGCCCCTAGAGGCCTCTAGGGGGCAAAGCCGCTAACATTACATAAAGTGTTAAGGGTTTTTGTCTGAGGCTAAACTTCTTTTAAAATGCAGGTCCAAATTGATTTTAATTTACTGAAAAGCTATTTTTAATGTCTTGGAGGTGGTTTTGGGCTACTTTGTTTATCTTCACCGACTTTCACTAGTGGCTAGGGGCGATACAACTAGTAGAGTAACGAAGTTTGAACACTGTCATTTTATGTCTAAGTTATAGATGTAAAAAAAGTTATAAAAAAAGTAATTTATAAAAAAGGATGCATTTCGCTTTCGGTCAATTTTGCAGTGTCAACGTTGTTTTTAAAAGCAAAGCTTTTCTATAACTCGGCTCGGTCCAGCAACTCAATAATCGTTACCAGAATGTCCGTACGTCCTTTTAAAACATGTTGATTTTTAACCTTTTTGATTATGTTATACAATTATAATATTTATCTGTTTTTTGAATACTTATTCCCATTACAACAAAGTGCAATGTTATAAGCGAATCATCTCAATTATCAAGTCCTAAAAACGCAAGTTTAAACAGTATCCTGTATTTATGCAGTTTTGCAACGAATTTACTTACAAATTTGTTTTGACTTATATTTTTTTATTCTGCTTATTTAGTTTTGACACTGTACAAGTGTTAATGTGCATTTGTCCTACCATTTAAAATCTTCGCTTTTATGGATGTTGTCATCCTTGTTTTGGTTTGCTAAGATAAACTGACTCTAACCAGAAGTTTGTATTTTTTGTTGTTGCAGCTTTTTTAAATAGAAAATGTCAAGGTCGTGTTTCTGTCTAAATTCTGACAAATTTTCTTTTACACTTTCTTCATCTAAGTTAGACTTTAGTCTCACCTGTCTTATATATAGACAGGGATCTTAAGGGATAAGACAATGGGTGGTAAAGTGATTTATATCTCCAATGATGATCAACAAAACCATACCTACTGTATAATTGTAGAATAGTTTACACACTACAAGTTGTTTTAGACAATCAAAATATAATGAAAGTAACCAAAGTTTTTTTGAGTTTACGATAACATGGTTATAAAACTTTGGGTACCCGTGTACCCGTGGGTACCCAAAATACTCCCACTTTTGATTAAATAAATCTTGTACTTTCAGTTTTTTCTTCACACATTCCCCATGGATTTAGTAGCCAAAAATTTTAAATACAAATTAGGGTTGGCAATCTGTATCCGAATCCGGGATCCGGAATCCGCCCAATTTTTGGTCAATTTTGGAATCCGAATCCGTATCCGGAATCCGTTTTTTAATAGCGGATTCGGATTCTAAAGGCTAAAATTAGCGTCTTGAGTTTTTTCTTTCTACTCCCGTTTTTTGAAGGCAAAGCTTATCATCATTATATATAAAATCTTTTAAAATTTGGATCGATTCTCGGAAGTGAATTATAAAGAACACCAAGAACATTAATTTTTAGGACATATGTAGTAAGAGATATAAGTTTTCCGGAATTGTAATGTAGGGAGTAGATTTGAAATCTGCATCAAATTTTAAGGATTTTTTATAAAATTCGTTTTTTGTATAATTCTTTATCTAAAAGCGGAAATACAAATTAAGTTAATTAATTTTGGCATCTGTGATTGGTGGATTTAAAAAATCTGCGCTCTGATTGGATGTCATTACATCATTCAACCAATTAGAGCGCAGGTAGTTTAAAATCCACCTATCCTATTGGTCAAAATTAATTAACTTAAAATGTATTTTCGCTTTTAGATAAAGAATTTTACAAAAAACGAATTTTATAAAAAATCCTTAAAATTTGATGCAGATTTCAAATCTACTCCCTACATTAAAATTCCGGAAAACTTATATCTCTTAATATGTAGCACTTAATTTTTATGATTTAAAAAAAGCGTTTTAAAATATTGCTAGAATCCGGAATCCGAATCTGGAATCCGCCAAATATAAGAATCCGGAATCCGCGGGAATCCGCCATTTTTTTGACGGATTCTTGTAAGAATCCAAATCCGGTCCAAAAATTTGACGGATTGCCATCCCTAATACAAATATTCAGATGAACAAATAGCTTCTATGCCAAATTCTAAGTTCAGTATTTGCAAATTTTTACACGATTTTGTACTCCGAGTGTGATCAAAAGGTATTCCTAGAATTTTCAGCTTAATCTAATATGTACTTTTTATATGAACTTCTACGGTGGAGTCTAAAAGGGTCCTGAATGTCCTGCTTGTACTGTCAGATATCTTAAATTTTTATGTGTTCCTTTTTTGACGACTTTTTATACAGTTTTGTACTATGAGAGGTGTACTTGGAATTTATAGTTGGGTGGGGAACATGAATATAATAGTGTGTTAATACTTTATGGACGAAATGGGCAAACTTTCTATTAAAAAGTTATGAGCTATTTTTTTAAAGAAAATTTAATAATAATGGGAATAAGATATTTAAGAATATCGCATTAATATTGAAAGAGGACAATGAATAGAAAAATTAATATCATTATGAATCTTTTGAAGCGAAGCTTTTCTAAAATTATGGTTACTTTGTCCGCCCTAAGCCCGCAGCGCTCGGCTCCCTAGTCTGCCTAGCCGCAGCGCTCGGCCCTCTTGCCTGCCTAGCCGCAGCACTCTGCCCCCTTGCCTGCCTAGTCGCAGCGCTCGGCCCCCTTGCCTGCCTAGCTAGAAAAAAATGCCGATAATTAATTTAGGCATGCTAGAATTACCCTATGAATTTCAAAATTTGTATTTTCATTCTTAATCTTTATGCATTATTTATAGGTCGTAGCAACTCTAAAAAACTCTATATAATCTTTAACAAATGTCTGTATATCCCTTTCAAACATGATTTTTAAAACGTTGATTTTTAGGACGTTTAGGAACAATGTAATAATTAATGCAAATTGATAATCAAGTATAAAAATGTTGAAAAAAAGTTTCAGCCTTTTATTTTTTATAGGAGCCGAGAAAATCACGTTTTCCTTAAACTAATACATACAGACAGACGGACATAAGGACAGACGGACATTTTAAATTATAGAGTAGCTTCGCTACTAATAATCAAGTATAAGAATGTTGACAAGAAGTTTCAGCCTTTTATCTTTTATAGGGGCCCAGAAAATCATGTTTCCCCCAAACTAAGACTTACGGACAGATGGACAGACGGACATTTCAAATTATAGAGTAGCTTCGCTACTAAAAATGTTAATTCACAATTAACAAAGATGACAACATCCGTTATTAGCGAAGCACAGATGTATCCTATTGTATAAAGTAGTAAGCTTTTTTGTATGTAGCTTCTTATTAGTCCAGGGAAGGTTTTAACTATTTTAACTATTTAAAACAATAACTCTTATAGAGTTTGAGAAGCAGAACATTAATTTTTAAGTCTAAACAAAATTATACATAAATGTGTTGCAAAATTGCACATATATAGGATCAAATAAAAGGGCATACTTTCATTTTTAGGATTTTATTGTAGAGTTGCCTTGCTTATAATATAAGAATCAATATTCCAAAAATCAGATGAATAGGAGAAGCATATTATACAACAACATGTTGTCAAAATGCTAAGCTTTATAAATTGTACCTAACTGTCATGGGAATCATCATGCAAAGTTTGATATCGATGGGACAATTCTAACATGCCGAAATTAACGAAAAGAGCTAACCATTACGGACGGACCTACCCTAATTTTACAAAACTCTCTCTTATTTGACAAAAAGGCGGGGTAGTTTATTGTTTGTTTTTAAAAGCGAAGCTTTTCTATAATTAAAGCCAGTCTGTCTGTCAGTTCGTCCGTAACGGTTAGCTCTTTTTGTTAATTTAGACATGTTAGAATTGTCCTAGCGATTTCAAACTTTGCATGATAATTCCTATAACAGTTAAGTAAAGATTTATGAAGCGTAGCAACTCTATAATCCTTACTAGAAAGTCCGCACGTCCAACCTTTTTAATGTTTTTTTTATATCTTATAATCAATCTTTATATCTTTTTTTAAAAGCGAAGCTTTTCTATAATTAGGGTCAGTCTGTCCGTACGTCCGTCCATAACGGATAGCTTTTTTCGTTAATTTTGGCAAGTTAGAATAGTCCTATTGATTTCAAATTTTGCATGGTGATTCCTTTAGTAGTACGATTTAGAAAGCGTAGCAACTCTATAATCATTACCAAAATTTCCGTACGTCCATTTTAAACATAATGATTTTTCTACTTTTTTAACAACAAATTTTACTTTTTAAAAGCGAAGCTTTTCTATAATTAGGGTTTGTCCGTCCGTCCGTAACGGATGGTTTTTTTCGTTAATTTAGGCATGTTAGAATTGACCTATCGATTTTAAATTTTGCATGGTGATTCCTTTAATAGTACGATTTAGAAAGCGTAGCAACTCTATAATCATTACCAAAATTTCCGTACGTCCATTTTAAACATAATGATTTTTCTACTTTTTTAACAACAAATTTTACTTTTTAAAAGCGAAGCTTTTCTATAATTAGGGTTTGTCCGTCCGTCCGTAACGGATGGTTTTTTTCGTTAATTTAGGCATGTTAGAATTGACCTATCGATTTTAAATTTTGCATGGTGATTCCTTTAATAGTTAGGTACGATTTAGAAAGCGTAGCAACTCTATTATTATCACAAAAATGTCCGTACGTCCATTTTAAACATAAAGATTTTTTTACTTTTTTAACAACTAATTTTTATGTGATCTAATCATCCGATTGATCTGATTTTTGGTATATTGATTCCTGGGACAACAAAGTATAATGTAATAAGCGAAGCAACTCTATAATCAAGTCCTAAAAATGTATTTATGTCCTGACATTATCCTGAATCAAGCAGTTTTTCAACAAATTTACTTACAATTTTGCTTTGACTCTTATACATTTATATTATGATTATTCAGTTCTGACACTATACAAGTGTTAATGTCCGTTTGTCCTACCGTTTCAGTGCTTCGCTTTTATGGATGTTGTCATCCTTGTTTAACAACAAATGTTTATGTGATCTAATCATCCGATTGATCTAATTTTTGGTATATTGATTCCTAGGACAACAAAGTATAATATTATAAGCAAAGCAACTCTATAATCAAGTTCTAAATATGTAAATATGTCCATAAACATTATCCTGTATAAAGCAGTTTTTCAACAAATTTACTTACAATTTTGCTCCGACTCTTATACATTTATAATCTAATTATTCAGGTCTGACACTATATAAGTGTTCACGTCCGTTTGTCCTACCGTTTCAGTGCTTCACTTTTATGGATGTTGTCATCCTTGTTTTAATACCGTTTCCTATTACATCTAGGTATAATGTTATAAGCGAAGCATCTCCAAAATCAAGTCCTAAAAATGCTTTATAATATAAGATAAAATCCTAAAACCTAATTGGACAACAATTAATTTAGGTTAGGTTAGATTTAGTCATATTAGAATAGGTATTTTAAAGAGGTACTAGCTAGGAGCATGGACTTAAGTCAAAATATATCTATTTTTCTCAACAATATTCCTAGTTTTAAAGAGTTCGCTTATCAGGCAGTCTAATTTAATAAGCTTCACATGTTTAAATATGAAATCCTTGTTATAATCGAAGCTTTTCTACAATTAAGATTGCTCCGTCTGTCCATTATTGTTCTATCTATTTCAAACTATGCATGTAGAACAGTGGGAAAAGGAGAAAAGGTGTTTTAATTGAAATGAAAAAATCAATCAAAACATTTTTTATTATTAATTTATTACCTATTCTTTTTCAATTAAACTGTAGGTAATTTTGATGAAATAAAATCTTAATTTAGAAAAGCTTAAATTAAAACAATTTTTTTTATAATTTTCCCAACAAGAAATAACGTAAATTTTTTATAAATAAAGAGATGAAATAAGGAAGTATATGATAAAAAAACATTATAAGTGACAAAATTATTTGTTTATTATGATACGGAATTTCGGTTAACTATTATAATGCAATAACATTTTTATTAAAAATATTAATATGTACTTTATTACCTTTTCATGGAAACAAAGACAAGACTGGGGGCTCTACTTATAGTCAAACAAAAAGGGGGAAATGAACCCACCATCTAATTTGTTATTTAATAGATACATTACTTACAATTTTATGATAAGAAAAGGTAAAATAGATAATTTTGAAAGCGAAGCCATTCTATAATTGGGATCAGTCCCTCCTTACGTCTGTATGTCAGTTTGTACGTTTGTACTTTTGTACGTTACAAGCAGCTCTTATTGTTAATCTAGACATGTTAAAATTTCCTATTAATTTTATTTTTTAGTATTATTTTAGTATTTTTAGTTTAAATCTATAATAATTTTTTTTTGGCTATTTTTATATTTTTCACATTTCCCGATTGTATCTTTTGTGGTCTGATTTTAAAAACTTCAGTAAATAAGGGTATTAAAATTGAATTTTCCATCATTGTAAGGTATCTGTAGATGACAGGGCAAGTAACTTTTTCTTATTTCACATATTTCTTCATTTCTTGATAATGATAACCCTTTGTTCTTATCATCCTTAACCCTTAAAAGTAAGGCCCCTTGCTGCGCCTATTAGGCGGGGGGGGGGGGGGTGCAACGCCCCCCCTCTTATTATCTCAGCTCCTATTAGAGCTAGAAAGCTAAGAAAATTTGTGCATGTTCCCTGTTTAATAATAAATTTCCAACTAAAAGTGAGTCAAAGTCAATTTCAGCTTCCTTCACTCTTTTATTTAACAATCTTTGTTTTTAGGTCCTTTTTTATTAAACAATTTTAAAAGGCTGCCATTTTCTAAATTTTAAAGCTAGAAAACTATTTTTTTTTCAGAAAATGTTATCTTTATGTAAATTTTGTATTACAAATCTCAAAACATAAATTTTGGCGGGCACAGCTGTACTTGGCAGCTGCCAGCTGCCGCAGTCATCAGGTAAACTACGGCAGATCATAATGAAATTTTTTTATGTTATTAAATGCCCCCCCCCTTCAGTTTTTCATGTGTAAAAGATTGAAAACCATAAATAAGTGACTTATTACATACGGATATAACATATACCAGAGACTTAAACAAAGAATTTACCTTACAAAGATACTAAATATCCTCTTTTAGTAAATCCCTATATGAATTATAAGTATAATTAAGATAAACATTTTCTTAAATATTTGCTTTTCTACCTTAAAAATAAAAAAAATACTTTGACTGACTTATAGTCTAAATTCATTATTAAACAGTGGCCTTGCATAATTCTTTTTAGGACTCTAGCTCTGAAAAGAGCTTAAATAAAAGCAAGGGTGTTCATGCCACCCCCCCCCCCCTCCCTTCCTAAAGATTAGGGTCTGAAAAGGGGCCCGACTGTTAACCCTTAACGGTCAGGGGGGGGGTTGAATGCCCCCCCCCCATCCGGTTTATTGATCCTCTTTTCTGTGTGAGAAAGATAAAGAGCCCAAACTGTATGACTTTTATAAGTATGGGTATGACACATAACTGAGAGTTAAAACTTTTTGAATATCTCCATCCTGGCGGGAACAGGATGCCAGCAAACCTGGAAATTTCATCCAGGTAAAAAGCAAATATATTTTTGTGACTTAAACAAAGCATTTTATTTTACCAAAATACTGAAATATCCTCTATTGATACATCCTCAGATGAAATACAGGTGTTCAAGTCAATTTCATGTTCCAGGTATGATCCTTCAGGTCCTGATCCTCCAGGTCTCCAGAAATCTTTAAAAGACTCCTGTGACCGCAATTTTTGACTTAGAGACTTCAAATTGCTTTTCTTACATGTCTACATAATGTATTAAAATTTCATAAAGATCCGCCAACATTTTCCGCCGACTGCGGCGGCTTGCAGCTACCAAGTACAGCTGCGGCCGCTAGAATTTATGTTTTGATATTTCTAATATAAAATTTACTTAAAGATAAACATTTTCTGCAACAAAATTGTTCCTCTTGCTACAAAAATAAAAAAATTACAGCTGTTTGAAATTTTTAAGTAGAAAAGGACTTAAAAACAAAGGTTGGTTAATAAAAGGGTGAAGGAAGCAAAAATTGACTTTGATTCACTTGAGGTCAGAAATTCATTATCAAACAGGGGACCTGCAGAATTTTTTTTTAGCCCTCTAGCTCTAATAGGAAATGAGATAATAGAGGGTAGCGTTGAATGCAACCCCACCCCCACCCCAACCCCAATCATAAAATCATAAAAATTGTTGTCAAAAAGAAAAAATTTGCATTTTATAATGAACGCCTGGAATTTCTGGTTGACTTTTTATATCGTACAGGCACCCTACTACAACGTTTGAAATCAATAAGACAACTCTAAAACTCCTAATGACAATAAAAGCTATCCGTTATTAACAGATCAACCAACGGACCATTTATAAGCTTTTTTTATTTACACAAGTATCATAAAAAATGTTATTAAAAAGTGTACATGGACGCAAGGATTTTTTATTAACAATAAGCGATAATTGTTACCAACAGAAAGGCGGACCAACCTCAACTATACAAAAGCTAAACTTTTAGTGATTATAGAAAAGCTTTCTTTAAAAAAAAATTGATTAATTTAATTCATTAAAAATGTCGCACATTACTGAGTTTGCGTTTTTTGAGATAGACCAAATTACATTCAGGACCCTTTTAGACTCCACCAACTTCTACGGGCTTTCAAGAATATGCAACTAGTTTTTCATTTTCATGATTGCTTCTGGTTTTTAAAGTACAATTGGATTCTAAAAGCACTACAGTAATACCTGGTTGTTTTTGTAATCAGGGCTATGAGATTTTACATTTTAGTCCATTAATTCCTGGATTTTAATATTACAATGGGCGAGAATAGTTATTTCTTTCATCGTATTATAAACGGCTTTCCGCGGATATAGAATGTGCAATTATAAGATTAAAACCAGTTTTTTTAGCCCCGAGGTGCCGATCGCACCGGCTAAAATAAGGGTTTTAATCTTATGATTGTACATTTTTATATTCGTAGAAAGCTGGATATAATACGATGCTAGACATAATTTTTCTTATTGATGAGAACCGGTTCCTATCCACCGGATTCGAATGAATACGAGAATAGTTATTTCTCGCATCGTATTATAAACGGCTTTCCGCGGATATAGAATATACAATTATAAGATTAAAACCGGTTTTTTTAGCCCCGAGATGCCGAAGGCACGGGCTAAAAAACTGGTTTTAATCTTATGATTGTACATTTTGATATTCGTAGAAAGCTGGATATAATACGATGCTAGACATAGTTTTTTCGTATGGATGAGAACCGGTTCCTATCCACCGGATTCGAATGAATACGAGAAAAAAAATTATTACTTCTGTAGGTTAAAATAGTTGTCAGAAAAGTTTGGACGTTTAGAATTTGTACTCTCCAATCAATATGTAAATAAGTTCCCAAAGTTTATAAGTTGATTCAAATCTTTGTAGGCCAAGGTTAATTTACAGTCCAATGTACACTCCCTTTCTCCCTTACATGAATCTTTGAAATATTAATATTGCTTATATATTTAGAAAAAGGAAGTTTTACAAAGAAGAGGCCGAAACCAAACAGTGCATCCAGGTCAATAACACTTTCAGTAGGGCCTGGGAACCAATTGATATCTGCTGGATTAGAACCGGTTCTCAGTCATTTTGAAGGATCATGTATACCATCGTATAAAAGATATTTTCCACGAATTTTAAATACAAATCATAAGATTTTCAACAGTTTTGTTGGACCAGGCCTTCGGCTCCAAGGAACTAAAAAATAACTGAAACAATCTTATGATTTTGCATTTTAATATCCACCGAAAGCTGTCTATAATACGATACGATAAATAACTATTATTCCTCTTTATTTTTTTCTCAAAAATATTAATTAGTGTGAAAAAGAGTATTCTTGAAAAATACAGTAGTCGATATCAAATAGCAGCTGAGATAATTATATTTTCCAGTTACAGACGGATGGACAGATAAAGTGAATTATAGGATACGCTACTAAAAGCCACTTTTTCATTGGAAAAGTTTTATATTAATAAAGTTAATAAAAGTACTATTGGATGAATTAAACCTTAATAAAATTACCATATTACACATATAATAATAAAAAGATATCTCATAGTACATTGGTTATATTAAATTAATATAAGTACAGCTATTTTGGAACTAGGTATACGTCAATAGTAGCTTGTCGTCAATTTAGGTTGCCAATAACACTGTCATTTATTGGTCAGTTCGTTCATCCAGTTTTAGGGGTTATGACTCCTGAGATGGTTTTATGATATTTTATTTTTTATTACACACGATTTGGGGTATTTTTAGGCAATTTCACTGTACATCCTACCTTAGATGCTGGGAGCTCAGCCGCTCATCTTCATTATGAATTATCAAAAACTTAAAGGAAATAATTATCCTTTTCATTAGCAAAGCTACTCTTTAATTTACTTCATTGGTATGTTCGTCCGTGATAGCGATTCTCTCGGCTGTCATTAAAGCTAGACCTATGATTTTTTAGTCAACATATTCCAATCATTATTCAATCATTCTACATGACAATTTGTTTCTATGCCTCGCTATTTATGGATATTGCCATCCTTGTTATTATATTTGTAAATATTTTCATTAGAGTAAAATAATAGAGAGAGAATTGGTTAAATAACTGTATGTCTCCACCCCGTGGACCCAGTGCCGTCTTTCAATTGGGGCTTTGATTATCAATAGCGTCGGGAATATTAACACAGCCAAGTCGCATCTATATATTTGTCTGTGTTATACATCTATCCTTATATATTTATTATCTGTTTAGTTCAATGTTGGATAAATATGAGGAGAAGAAGATTGTTAGTAACGGAAGGATTGGTAACTTGATCCGCAGTAAATCTTGGTGCTCACTAAAGAACAGCCAGGAACAGACCAATACTTAAAAATTTACATGTAACCAACTTTATTTGGGCATTAAAATTCAAACAAAGTTATAAAATGAAAGATAAAAGATGCATATACAATTAAAATTGAATTACTACAACAATAAACAACCTAAATTCTAATTAGTTTTCCCTGGTTAACCATGAATATATCACTTTGGATCTGTCTACTTTGCCAAAAAAAAAAGATTTTAAAAAGTTTATCCTGGATCCCTTTCAGATGTTAACATAGTCCTTCAGAAGGTCTGCCATCAAAAACCTATTTTTAATGATTTTTTGGGGGTTAGGTTAGGTTAAGTAAAGGTTAAATGAACCCTGCATGGATATTGGCCCTTGGGAATGGGACCCCTAATGACTAGAGCTCTCTGCAGGGGCTAGTAATATATTTTAATTCTTTAAACAAAAACAATAAGAGGGGTATGGGGTTATCGTTGATCAACATATAGGTTCAATACTTCTATTACTTATGTATCATTATATTTTTGATATTGGCCTCGGCTCTATTAACACAGCCAAGACGCTACGAAACAGCAGAAAGCAATTTACTAGCAGACGCAAAAAGGTACCTAACAGGGGGATCCAGGTAGTTCAAGTTGTTTAGCTATACTACCTTTTTCCATTACTTTTTCTTTATTAGTTTTAGAGAAAACAGAATTTAAGTAATGGTCCTACAGGATTCCTGTACATCCACTACGAAGCTTGTGCCCCCAGGGACCCAGGGGGGAGGGGGAGGAAGACACGAGCATGAACAACAAGAATGGGCGCATCCACCACCGCTGCTGACGCGACAAAATGATCCCATGATAACCATATCCAATGAAATGTCTAACGGATCTCACTCACAGGGAAAGGTGAATGGGAAGGAGGCTCTAAATGTGATTCTAAATTTTAAGGTAATTATCATTGAAATGTTTTTTTTATGTCGTATTCACGGCTGCAATTTGAGATAGATGTCTTAAATTATTTGTAATAACTCTCATGATCAATGAGAATCTTCTTTTTAGATTTACATTGTAAATCTGTTTGTCTAAAACGCTATAAAAAGATTAACTTAAACTCTACGGCTGTTATTATAAATTTATAGTTAAAATTGTCATTAAAAATTTTTCTTTGTTTTAAAAAGTTTTGGGTCTTTTATCCATTCTGGATTGGATTGTACAAACCAACAGTGTCTAAACCTCCTTGACTAACAATTATAATCTACAAAATAATTTATCATAATTGGGAGTCAAAATTAATTTATCGTCCAGCATCTTATCCCTCCCTTATCTTATGTATTATTTTTTTCTCTTTTCTATCTATCTATCTATCTATCTATCTATTTAATATCTATCTATCTATCTATCTATCTATCTATTTATCCTTGTTTTCAGGACGCAGATTTTTTACACCAAGAAACTGGAGAATGGAATAGAAAATCTTTTGAATAGACTTTCCAGCATGGTTTCGAAACCGATTAATATCCGCTAGATTAGAACCGGTTCTCAGCTACACTGAAAAATCATGTATAGCTTCGATTTACAGACAATTTTCCACGAAAATTTGAATACAAATCTTAAAATTAATACCAGTTTTGTTCGTGGCTAACAAAAACTGGTTTTAATCTTATAATCTTTAATTTTGATATCCGCGGAAATCTGTCTATAATATGATGCGATGAATAGCTATAACAAAACTTTAGTCGAAGTGTAATATTAAAAGCGAAGACTTTCTACATTCAAGGTCGGTCCGTCCGTCCATCCGTCCACAACTGCTCACATCTTGTTCAACTATGTTAGAATTGTCCTATAGATTTCAAACATGGCATGACGATTCTTGTAACATTTGGACACTATTTAGAAAGCGTAGCAATGTTATCTTTAAAATATGACGATTTTTGGTCTTTTAAAAACAATATTTATGAGATTTAATCATCCTATTCACTTGCATATTGAAATTGGTCCTTACGGGATAAGTTAAGCATCACTATAATCAACTTTAAAATGTAAGTTTGTCAAGATTACGCTTTTCTATTTAATTTTGGAATAGTATCATGAGAAAAATGCGTAATTTTTTGTAATATTCCGTACAATTGGGTGCAAGCTTCCCGTCAAATGCGCCCATAAGGTCAAACTGTTCCTAATTTGCATTTTACTCAAACTTCAAATAATGTTAAATATAACATAGTAAAAAATATTGAATGCTTTATTCTATACCTATATGAGCGATTACTTTTTCTGTTTTTTACCTTATGAATTATTTTCGACAGATTTTTTTATAAAACGGCATGCTTTATTGCATCAAGATCCATGACAGATCTATATAGGAAATAAACGTCTATATATGAGCTCGAGTCTTCCAATAGTAGAGTGTTTAATACTCATAGTGCTCCAAAAATCCATAATAAATTCTCATTGACCAGAACTATAAGACCCATTATTTTACTCTATAAAGAATAAATTCTTTTTTTAAATTTCATGTTGCTATTTGAATTATACTAAAGTATTAAATTTCTATTCATAAAATAGAAAATTTCAATTTATAAAATAGTAAATCAAAGAAAACTTAGTTTAAAAATAATGTGATACTAGCGCTGCGTCCGTAATGTGATCAGATATTAAACTAAAATTAAACATTTAGCTAAATATTTTAACCCTTAGAGGACGATAATTTGAAACAAAAAAATACTAGGATCCTAAAATATTTTGAAGAAAGAGAGACAAAATTATAAATACGGTTTTAAATAAAGATAATGAAATTTAAAAAAGATGGAAGGAAAGGGAAGTGAGAGAGAGGGACATATAATCTCTAAAAAATGATGAAAAAACGAAACTAATGTCGTAGTATCTTTAAAAAATCTTTAGGTGTAGTAACTTTTTTTGTAGTTGGGTTGATATTCAGTGATTGGACAATGGAAGAAAAAGATTAATATTCAATCTAGCCAATAGCGGGATAATTTTAGAACGCAGCCTCTAGTTACTCAATATTTGTTAATGTTCGTTTGTCTTACTTACTAATTGTTAATTATTTGTTAAGCTCTACTTTTATGTGGGTTGTCATTCGTGTTTATTTCTGGCCTTTGTATTTATAGTCTTAGATATTTTTATGTTAATTCAAGAAAAATATTTTTAAATTTTTTTATTTTTGATCAAATTATTAATTATGTTTTTCAATGTTCTATAATATAGATTTTTCTCAAGACATGTCATTAAACAAGGATGACAACCTCCAATAGTAGCAAGCCATTTGAAATTATAAGCAAAAAATAAGAAAAACTGAAAGTTAGAAATGAAATAGGAAATAGTCCAGACTTACATTATTTCATACTTGATTAGATGCTTTTTATAGTAAGTTTAATTGTATGACAGATTGAATATGAAATTAGGGATAGCTGCATCGTATTATAAACAGCTTTCCGCGTATATGAAGATGTACAATTATTAGATTAAAACCATTTTTTTAGCCCCGAGATGCCGAAGGCACGGACTAAAAAACTGGTTTTAATCTTAATGATTGTATATTTTTATATTCGTAGAAAACTGGATATAATACGATGCTAGACAAAGTTTTTTGTATTGATAAGAAACGGTTCTAATCCGACGGTTTCGAATGAATACGAGAATATCCATTATTAGCAGTGCAGTTCACAGTAAAATGTTCCTGGAACGATTATCTTTAAAAATCTATGAACTTTAAATTCTTCTGACAACCAAACGCTGAAAATAAAAGATTATCCTCAACACAATTTTAACCAACAAAAGAAGGCCTACAAATAAACTGGAATAGTCATTTCTCAATAATGCACAGTTATCTTGCAATGCACGAAAAAGACTTATTTAACGCGTTTTTCTACAGTGGAGTTTTCTAATTGCATCATTAGATCTTAGGTATTTTAGATTTTTATAGGCCTTCTTAATTTTGTACCGCTTAACACGGTGTACGGGCATGACATATATGTTCCTATGTTTGGCAGTTAGCAGCCTTCAAAGTTCATAGATTTTCGAAGATAATCGTTACCAGGAACATTTAATCGTGAACTGCACTAGATCCTAAATATTAATATCAATGCAATGTACTGGAAACTAAATAAATGAAACAACTTCAATTCTATTTTTATACCTTAAATTGTAAATTAAGGAAGAAGAGAAAATACTTTATTTGATTATATAATTTGCAGAGAAATAGTTGCAATTCTCAATAAACAAGGTTGTCAACATCCATAAAAGCGTAGCTCTGAAGCGGTAGGACAAACGAACATTAACACTTGTAGAGTTTCAGAACTAAATAATCAAAACATAAATGTATAAAAGTCGAAGCAAAATTGTAAGTAAATTTGTTGAAAAACTGAATAAATAAAGGATAATGTTTAAGAACATACTTACGTTTTTAGGACTTGACTATAGAGATGCTTCGCTTATAACATTGTACTTTGTTGACCTATTAATCAGTTCATATAAAACAGTTAAAAATCGTTATGTTTAAAAAGGACGTACGGAAATTCTAGTAATGATTAAAGAGTTTTTAAATCGTACCCAACTACTACAGGAATCAACATGCAAAGTATGAAATCGATAGGACAATTCTTAGATGCCTAAATTAACGAAAAGAGCTGCGGACGGACGAATGGACGGGCGGACGGACCGATCCTAATAATATAAAAGCTTCGCTTTAAACAAGGTTGACAAATTCCAAAGGAAGAATCAATAAAATAGAGAATTTATCTATCTACCTTTTTTTTCTTTACTTTCTTTAATAAAGGTACTAAGAAAGAGAGGGAATGTCTGATTGAGCGAATAGGAGAATCGCATCGGAATTTACATTGGATCTCATTGGTTGAAATTATGTACACATTTTCCTACGAAGGCATGTTTTTTTTCATTTCATACATACATAAAAGTCAGCTGTTAACAGTATATTTTCTTAGTAGAAAGCTTTGCGGAATCAGAATTAATTGCCCAAAAATTTCGTTTACAATTTGAAAGCTTGAAACAAAGTTGGATTCTTAAAAAAAAAGTTAGGCTGGCAACTCGCTGGTGAGGCAAAATTATTTTTGTGAAAAATCCTCCAAAATCGAATAAAAAAATTTACAAAAATGAAATAAAATCTTAAGAGGGTTATTAACATATGATTTTGTTTAATTTTTGTAGATTTTTAATGTGCTTTTGGATGATTTTTCACAAAAATAATTTTGCCTCACTATCGAATAGCGAGTCTATCATTTTTTAAGAATCCACATCAGCTTGAGTCGAAAGTAAACAATACTTTTGTCTGCTAGGAATGTTCTCTCTTAGATTTGACGAAAAAAGGGTTCAGAATATTCTTCTACTCTTCTATTTCTATTCTTTCTTTCTTTCGCTTTTTTACTATATTTTTTTCTTACTATTTCATACTTTTCTCTTTATTTCTTTCTCTAACCCAAAATTTTCCCATAAAAATCCTTTTAATTTCATGTGACTTATGTTAAGGTTACTCATTTTTCAGACAGAAGTCTTGTAAATTTGCAATAACATGATAATTACTTATATTAGAACTTGCGAAAAAAAATTGGCATATACTTTCTTCATTACTAAAATGACATCATAATTCTTTTTCTTAAAATCTAAAATTATCTCATTGTTTTAAAGGTAAATTCAAATTTTGGGTTATTTAGTATTTGTTCAAATTTTAATTAAACTTTTTAAAGATCAATAGTAATAGTTATTTCTCGCATCGCATTATAAACGGCTTTCCGCAGATATAGAATGTAGAATTATAAGATTAAAACCAGTTTTTTTTAGCCCCGAGGTGCGAAGGCTAAAAAAATGGTTTTAATCTTATGATTGTACATTTTTATATTCGTAGACAGCTGGATATAATACGATGCTAGACATAGTTTTTTTCGTATGGATAAGAACCGGTTCCTATCCACCGGATTCGAATCAATACGAGAAAATGTTTTACACTAGACAATTCGGAGCTTTTCAACAATGCACTGATAAACCCTTCCCTTATCTTCCGTTCGTTTGTTGATTACTCTAGGTTAGGTTAGACGAGGTTATATTGGGTTCTGGGTAGCCCCGCAGGTTTAGGGCACCGCAGGGATAAAAAGTAACAATACCCATATTTTCAGTTTATTCTAAAAGTAAGTTAATATTATTGCTGAGCATTAGGATATATAAGTTGGAAGGAATTTTAATGTTACAGGGAGATTTTAAATCTGCATCAAATTTTAAGGATTTTTTTTTTATAAAATTCGTTTTTTGTATAATTCTTTATATAAAAGCGGAAATACAATTTAAGTTAATAAATTTTGACCAATAGGATAGGTGAATTGGAAACTACCTGCGCTCTAATTGGCTGAATGATGTGCGACATTTCAGCTTCTACTATCAGAGCGCAGATAATTTTCATTCCACCAATCACAGATGTCAAAATTAATTAACTTAAATTGTATTTCCGCTTTAAGATAAAGAATTATACAAAATACGAATTTTATAAAAAATCCTTAAAATTTGATGCAGATTTTAAATCTCCCTCTAACATTAAAATTCTTATATCTTATATATCTTACTGAACAGGCACCAAAAATACCTAAAATTACTAGCTAAGTATGCTGTGCTTAATTCGGTAGTAATTGTATAGTATCCTATTATATAAAGTAAATATATTAACACAACTTATCTATAATACAAAGTAGAATGATGTCTCTCTGTCCGTCTATCTGTCTGTCTGTTTAGAGCTTAAGAAATCAGTAACCACTGAACAGATTGGGCTCTACTCTTTAAGTAATATACCTACTGGTCCTGTGATAATTTCAAGCTATTTTCTTGG
This sequence comes from Acartia tonsa, assembly GCF_053477335.1. Lineage (NCBI taxonomy): Eukaryota > Metazoa > Arthropoda > Copepoda > Calanoida > Acartiidae > Acartia > Acartia tonsa. The sequence continues at coordinate 55,822,635 of NC_137261.1, forward strand.
GGGGTGGGAGACCCCCCTCTAGATATACCACACTTTTCTGGGATCTTGCTGAGTCAAGTATCAACTGTTGGGAATATCAAAGGATGACTCCATGCAAAATTTGAGCCGGATCCGGCCAAAACCGGCCGTGAATTTTATGAAAAACCGTTTTTTTCCGGTTTTTAGGGGGTATCTGTAAATCGATTCAGCTGGAGCAAAACCGGTTGGAGGTACAAAAAATTTTACTTCACATGAAATTTAGCCAATGCAATTGCCTACAAAAATGTACTTCATCATCAACTTGATTGGACAACTCTTTCCCCTCCTATATGTCCATTTAAATCTCGGAAACGGCAAAAATCGCCAAAAATCAAGCCTTCGGCGGCAAATAACGGCTAAACGGTCAGCCGGAGGCGAATAAAACATAAATACAGAAATGTCTGCCTCAAAAAGTTGTTCAACATCAAAGAGATGCTTGAGGTCTCTAAAACGACTCCTTCCCCTCCTTTAAGGGGAAAAACTGAAAAAACGTGATTTTCAAAAGTATGCCCACTTTGTGGGTGTGGGGGGCACTGAACCCGTCACCCCAGGGTCACTAAATATAAAGTCTAGGCGGCTCACAATGCTGAATTTTCACCAAGTGAAAGTCTTGCGTCATTATCTCTTATGAGAAAAAAGTTATTAATTAATTAAATTTTCAAATTGTGATTTTTTGATGGATTTCTTTGATGAAATGACAGGCCGGTCAATTTTTAGGCCATTTTTTGCGGTTTTTGGGCCGTCACGCCCAAACGGTTTGAGATAATCTCACGGGACCTTTTGCCCAACCTAAGTCTGGTTATTTGTGAGGTCTAGGAAAAAAAACAGACTTACGCAAAAGATTATAATTATAATCTTTATACAGAAAAATGGCACGAGGTGAGGGTTTGAGGGGGCAAAATGAGCCGACCAGCGATTTTTGACGGCGCCCAGCGACGTCGTGCTTCATCCAATCCGGGATTTTTTTTTCTTAGACCTTACAAATAACCAAGCTTAGGTCGGGCAAAAGGTCCCGTGAGATTATCTCAAACCGTTTGGGCGTGGCGGGCCGAAAACATCAAAAAATGGCCTAAAAATTGACCAGCCTGTCATTTCATCAAAGAAATCCATCAAAAAATCACAATTTGAAATTTTAATTAATTAATAACTTTTTTCTCATAAGAGATAATGACACAAGACTTTCACTTGGTGAAAATTCAGCATTGTGGGCCGCCTAGACTTTAAATTTGGTGACCCTGGGGTGACGGGTTCAGTGCCCCCCACACCCACAAAGTGGGCATACTTTTGAAAATCACGTTTTTTCAGTTTTTCCCCTTAAAGGAGGGGAAGGAGTCGTTTTAGAGACCTCAAGCATCTCTTTGATGTTGAACAACTTTTTGAGGCAGACATTTCTGTATTTATGTTTTATTCGCCTCCGGCTGACCGTTTAGCCGTTATTTGCCGCCGAAGGCTTGATTTTTGGCGATTTTTGCCGTTTCCGAGATTTAAATGGACATTTAGGAGGGGAAAGAGTTGTCCAATCAAGTTGATGATGAAGTACATTTTTGTAGGCAATTGCATTGGCTAAATTTCATGTGAAGTAAAATTTTTTGTACCTCCAACCGGTTTTGCTCCAGCTGAATCGATTTACAGATACCCCCTAAAAACCGGAAAAAACCGGTTTTTCATAAAATTCACGGCCGGTTTTGGCCGGATCCGGCTCAAATTTTGCATGGAGTTATCCTTTGATATTCCCAACAGTTGATACTTGACTCAGCAAGATCCCAGAAAAGTGTGGTATATCTACCCCCCTCCCAAGAAAATGAAAATCCCCCCTCCAAATTTCATTTTTACTTTTTCTGTTTAAATCTAAAATACGAAAAATTAGGTTGATCAAAGCCCCTAGAGGCTAGGGGCGAAACCGCTAGTATTTAAGTAGTACGGGTATTTGTCTGAAGCTTAAAATCTCAATAACTACTGCACTGATTGGATTCTCTATATTAAATAAGAATCACATAGGTCTCTTGACGGTTTTAGGCTATTTATTTGCAGATTTACGTCTTGGAACAGTTTTAGTGCGAAGCCGCTAGCAATTGTATAAAATAAAAGTTTTTGGTTTTACAAAAATGTTTGCACACAACCACAAAAATAACACAAAATTAATGATTTCCCCCAAAGTGCCCAGCGAGCATTGAAAGAGAATTTTGTTGAGCTTTTTTGTGTTTTTGTTTTACTTTAGGTTTGTTGGGTACAGGTTAACCCCGCATGATTAGGCTCTGCAAAGTTAGGGTTTCCCGTAGTGGTCTAGGCATTAATAAAACAATATAAAATTATCCCCCATCCCATTATTTAAAATGTTTTTTTTTGTAATATTGTTTTAAATTAGGTCAGGCTGGGTTAGGTCTAAAGAAAAAAATCCACCACCCATTTATTTCCAATTTAAAAAGGCGAAGTGGGCAAGGGGGCACGCTATGCACTTGGAGGGAAAGCACGAAATTATTTGTGATGTATAATGTATGTATATGATGAATAATAAAATAATATTTATATATTTAAGCCTATTTATGTTTGTAAATGAATGGAAATAAATGAAAATATTTATCTAGAAATCAGTGATATCATTATGAGCGCATCTGCTCTATAACAAGGTTATGACTGCTTGTTTGTCACTTCGTTACAACTTAGGTTTTAGAGGTTTTAATATTATTTTTAGCCACCCTCCTTTTCTTTGCGATTGTTCATATGTCTCATGAAACAAAAAGAGCATATTCCTTGAAAGGCAATCAGGACATGGAGATACATTTTACTGTATTTAAAAACTTTTCTTATTTGATTGCTTAAAACTTAGGGTAGTTTTTGAAGTCTAGGTTATATTGGACAAACTACTAGAAGTACCTTAACTAAAGCAAAACTACCATAAAACAACACAAAGTGTTATTTAAAATCTGAAACTCTTTATGGAGGTGGGGGGGAGGGAGGTCCACTTACAAGAAAATGGGATATTGCACTCATTTCTTCTCACATAAATCATATTTAAATATTTTGCTTCCGCAATCAACTTTTTCCTTTACAGGTCAACTTTTATAAAGCAAAACCAACTTCTACAAAATTCATGCTTGTGACTTCGCCCTTAGCATCTGTAATTAATAGAATTTCTCTACTTTCTGTAGTTAAGGTTTGTTCGTTCGTCCATATGGGACATTCTAAATAAGCATTAATATATGTATGTTATAATTGTGGTAGTGCGAATGGGGCGCTTGTCCAATATTATGGTATGGAGATCGCTCTTCTATGAGTACTACTAAAAATCCTACTTTTACTGCAATACACATAGACATTCTCATCGTCGGTTCGTCAATTTAGAATGCTTGTCCCTTTATTCCCACAAGTATAATACGAATTTGGTTGAGCTGGTGGTGGCTCAACAAAAGACCCACGCGAGGTATTATATTGCTTTAAACTAAGAATAAATGGTTGGTTATGATATTCGATCGGAATTATATAAGTATATTAAGCACTTAAGAAGGAAGATGGTTTTATAAAGTGTATTTACATTACAAGTGAATAAGTTAAGTATGAAAATATTTACAGGATAAGTGATAATAATCATAAGTAGTGTAGGACAGAAAAGTGCCCTAAGTCCTAAGCATTGAATTGTGCTAAGTGTTAGAATTCTAACATAAGGCCTAAGCTCAATTCATGCTAAGTACTGAGGGTCCTAAATTTAAACTACAATGCATGCCAAACAACTAAGTCATTACCGTTTAAAGCCAGAAGAACTTGATGGTAGGAGAGTCAATAAATAACTGAGATATTTTAAGAAGTGCATGCTATAACATCAACTTATAATAAGGATCTAAGCGTTTGTCTGTTTAATAAAGTGTCTGTATGTTAACTTGTGACGTAAATCAAACTATGGTTGTAGGCATACATACTTGAACTAAATGGTTACATGGTTACTTTAACAATAAACATAATGTTTTAATAAGCATATAACATTAATAAATCACATACAATTTACCATGATTAGGCTAGCATTACCCATATATGGTATTATATTGGTAAAGATAGGCCTATAAATGCATAAAAGTATACAAAAGATGCCCCGGGCCTAGCTAAAGTAATTGTGTCTCGTGCCTGAGTTGTGCTTGATAATTGCAGGGGCACATCAATCAAATATTTAGATTCTACTCTTATATAGTGTAAACTTTATATTAAACATAGGTAGATAGTCTGGATGCGAAGCATTTCTGTAAAAGTCTTATTTGTACGTTCAAAGAATTTTGAAAATTGGGGATCGCATCTCCAATTGCCTTTTGATTTCAAAGTTACATGACCATTCCTGGAACAATTAAGAAAGCAACTCTATAATTATAAATAGAAGGACCGAATGTATATTAAACATAATGTTTCTTTTTATATGATAAAACTTTTTCTAAAATTTGCGTTTAAAAAAAGTGATTTCTATCACGATTTGGCTTAATCACAAAAGCTTTGTACCTCTTTAATTAATGCTTAAAAAGTAAGTATTTCAGTCATTAGTATCCCGCAGATTTTTAAAATGTTAAAGCTTTTCATTTGTTAATGTTTGCTTGTCTGATTTGTTCAGTTTCGCTTCTATGGATGTTATAATTCGAGTTTATGAAGATGCTTTGCTACTAAATAATGAAAGTTACGATCAAGAGCGTTGCAAACAATGAATTCTTTAGATTTACTAATATCCAAAAAGAATGACAACATCCTTAAAAGCGAAGCTCTGAAACGGTATGACAGACGAACATTTACTCTTGTAGAATGTCAAAACTGAATATATAAAATATAAATATGCATGTTTAGACAAAATTATACGTAAATTTGTTGCAAAACTTCTTAAATACAGAATACTGTTAAAGACATACTGACATGTTTAGGACTTGATTATAGAGATGCTTCAATTATAATATTGTACCTCAATGTAATGGGAATCAGTCCTCCAAAAATCAGATCAATCGGATGATTATAACACATAAAAAACTGTTGTTAAAGTTTTAAATGCAAAATTTGAAATTGATAGGATAATTATAAGAGGCATAAAATAACGAAAAAAGCTATCCGTTACGTACGTACGTACGCACCGACCCTAATTATAGAAAAGGTTCGCTTTTAATAAAAAAAAAGTAAAGCGAGAGAAGTGCATTGTAACAAGAATGTTCAGTTGTAAAAAAAATAGAGAGAAATCATAGATAAACAACGAAACAAAAATATAAAATGTCGAACACAGTAATAGTGTCTGACTGATTATGACGTAACAAAAAAAAATTAGCCAATTAGAGGCCACTATAAATTTTACCATTGGTCAATAACGGCCTCTCATTGGCTAATTTTTTTTGTTACGTCATAATCAGTCAGACACTATTACTGTGTTCTAAAATGTCTTTTAAAGCATGACATACAGACCGACGGTCCAAGGAAAACTATAACTTGGATTCTCATTGGTACAGGGAAAATTCACCAAAAATTTCAGCTGTCTGTCTTAAATAACAGCTTAGAAATTCTTATTTTCCCTGACAGACAGACTATTGAACGTACGGACGTATAGACAAAGTGAGCTATACAGAAGCTTCGTTTTTAAAAAAGAATTTAGACAGAAAAAAAACTACTCAGTAATTGTGCAAATGTGTTTATATGTTCTTAAACAAAAAATGAAGGTTACACATGGAGGGAGGGAGGAGACAGTGGACTGTAAATTATACTGGTACCCAAAGTTTTATAAATACGTTCTCTTATGAGAATTTTATTCAATCTTAATTGAACAATTTTTAAAATTTTTACCAAATATTTTGAACAATAAAAGGGGTGATTTTGTATATCATAATTAAGTGTTCAATAATTTAACAACCATTGTCTATCCCTTAAATTTCATTGAGGTTACCCAGAGAATAGAACAACTGTAAAATAGAATATCACCAAGAATGACATGTAACCCAAAAAGCAAAGCGGTGTTTTCCCTCAAATTCTCTAGCGAACACAGAAACTCTTTTCTCGTATTCATTCGAATCCGGTGGATAGGAACCGGTTCTCATCCATACGAAAAAACTATGTCTAGCATCGTATTATATCCAGCTTTCTGCGAATATAAAAATGTATAATCAAAAGATTAAAACCAGTTTTTTTAGCCTGTGCCTTCAGCACCTCGGGGCTAAAAAACTGGTTTTAATCTTATAATTGTACATTCTATATCCGCGGAAAGCCGTTTATAATACGATGAAAGAAATAACTATTCTTATATGAGATTAATAGAATATAATGAGAATGGGGGGGGGGGTAATTTAATACGAATAAATTTTAAAAAAGGAGGGGGGGGGGGTTATCAAGTACCCGAAATAACATAACCTAACCCTGGTAAATAAGGGAATAATAAAGAGTAAATGCTGTTAAAAAAAACCTTTTGTTGGTTAAAATTTGTGGTCGAAACGTTTATACAATACTACTAATCGAAATTAAATAAAAGTACCCAAAGTTCAGTTCAGTTCAGGCGCGTCTCTCTTTTGGACTGTGGAGTCCAGAGAATACGGCCACCCCGCTCCTCCATGAATTCCTTTTTTTTGGCAAGTGCTTCAGCTTCTCCCCATGTTAATTCCAAATTAAAGAGGTCCTTTTCAGTGCTCTGCCTCCAGGTCATTTTTGGTTGTCCCCGTTTACGTTTACCAGTGGTGGGGTTCCATTTTAAGCATTTTTTTGGAAACCTATTTGTTCCATTCTAAGCACATGTCCTAGCCACCTTAGTCTTTTAAATTTCACTTCTGCTTCAATACTATTGCACTTGGTCTTAGCATACAGCTCAATGTTTGATATTTTGTTTGGCCAGAATATTTTGCAAATTCTTCTTAGGCAGCTATTGTGAAATGCATTAAGTTGATTTGTTTCAGTTTTCACAGTTCTCCAGCATTCAGCTCCATAAAGAAGAACTGATTTCACATTGCTGTTGTAAAGTCTGATTTTTGTTTTCAGAGCAAGTTTCTTTGAATTCCAAACGTTGTGTAGACTGTTGAAAGCAACCCTAGCCTTTTCAATCCTGGTTTTAATATCAGCTTTTGAGCCATTTTCACTGCTGATAACACTCCCCAAATAGGTGAATTTGTTGCTTTGTTTCAATTGTTCACCATTTATTGTTATAGTTTGATCAGGGTTTGTAGGTATATTCATAATTTCAGTCTTCTTGAAATTAACAAAGAGCCCGACTTGTCCTGCGTATTTGACTAGTCTATCTGTCTTAGCTTGTAGATGTTTAATTGTTTCTGAAATCAGTGCCAGGTCATCAGCAAAGTCCAGATCTTCTAGGTGTCCTAGTATGCCCAGCTGGATACCACTTTTTTTTTGTCCTCTGTGGTTTTCTTCATCACCCAGTCAATGACCAATATAAATAGAATAGGTGATAAAATGCATCTCTGTCTAACTCCAGTGCTTATTTTAAAGAAATCAGTCTTATTGTTTCCAACTGAAACACAGGCTTGGAAGTTGTCATAAAATTTAGTTATCATAATTATCATCTTTTCAGGTATACCATAACTTCTTAGTATTTTCCAGAGTGTTTGTCTGTGTATGGAGTCAAAGGCCTTAGAGAAATCAACAAAATTTACATGGAGTGGCTTGTTAAATTCAACACATTGTTCAATAACTGTCCTAAGGGTGAAAATTTGGTCAACACAGCCTCTTCCAGAACGGAATCCAGCTTGTTCTTCTCTTAGTTTATTGTCAATTTTCTCATCAATTCTGTTTAAAATAACTTTACATAGGACCTTGCTTGGGATAGAAAGCAGCATAATTCCTCTCCAATTATCACAATTGTTCAAATCTCCCTTCTTAGGTAGTTTTATGATTATACCTTTAGACCAGTCAGTTGGTATCTTTTCTTGTCTCCAAATTTTATCAAAGAGATCAGTCAGAGTCATAGCAGAAAGATCTATGTCTGCCTTAAGCATTTCGGCAGTTATCAAGTCAGGTCCAGGTGCTTTGTCATTCTTTAGACTATGTATAGCAGCTTTAACTTCTTGAATAGTTGGTGGTCTTGTGTCTATGTCTATTTCATGTCCTGGTTCTGGTTCAGCAGTAATTTCAGGTTCAGGTCTGTTCAACACTTCTTCAAAATGCGATTTCCACCTTTCAGCAACTTCTTTTTCTGTAGTGAGTAATTTACCATCTTTAGCCTTGATAGTTTCACCACTCTTTTTGTTATATTTGCCACTTAATTGCTTGGTTATGTTGTATACTGTTTTCACGTACCAAAGTCAGCTGCTCTCTGGGCCTTTTCAGCCATATTGTCAATGTAATCTCTCTTGTCTTTCCTTGTGCGCTTTTTGACTTCTTTGTCTTTAGCAGTATATTCAGCTCTTAAATTGCCCATGTCAGCCAAATGTTGAGCATTATGAATTTTGTTTTTAAGCTTCTTTCTCTCTTCTATTTTGTTCCATGTTTCTTCAGAGATCCAGTCCTTTTTCTCTGGTTTCTTGTGTCCTAGGATTTCCTTAGCAGTAGATTGAAAGTTTTCTTTAATTGAAGTCCATGTGATCTCAGTCTCGTCATTTAGGTCCTCTAAGACTTGAAATCTATTTCTGAGTTTTAAGACTGGGTCCTTTAATCTTGAAGAATCATATTGTCTACCAATCTCACTCTTTTTATCATGGCCAGTACGCTTCAGCTTTAATTTAATCTTACTGACAACTAGTTCATGGTCACTGAATATGTCGGCTCCTCTATAGCTCCTACAGTCTTGCATTGACTTGACCCATTTTCTATCGATCATAATATGGTCAATCATGTTTCTTGTTTGTCCATCAGGTGTTGTCCAGGTATATTTGTGAATGTTTTTGTGTTGGAATAATGTACCTCCTACGACCATATCATTATTTAAACAGAATTCAAGTAAAAGTTCTCCATTTTCATTTCTTGTACCTATGCCAAAGTGTCCCATTGCATTTTCCACTCCAGTCCTGTCAGTTCCTACTTTAGCATTCATATCTCCAAGAACTAGACACATGTCATGTTTGGGTACTGAGTTTCTGATTGATTGCAGTTGATCATAAAACTCTTGTTTTACTTCTTCATCTTTGTCATTTGTTGGGGCATAGCATTGGATAAGGGTCAACTTGCAGTGCCTTGATTGGAATCTAGCCTTAATTATTCTGTCTGATATAGGTTTCCAGTCTATTAGTGAATTGACATGTCGTTTTTGAATAACTTTGGGTACCGGTGTAATTTACGGTGCCCAATTTCCTCTTACTCCCTGAACCTAACCTGACCTAATGTAATACACAAACAAATGAACCCTCCCCCTTTCATTATTTTTTTTTTTCAAAATAAAAGGGTGGGGTTTCTGTGCCCCACCCGACAAGTGGAAAACCGCCAAAACCTGTGTGTTTAAGTTTGACGTGCTACAAACTAGCTTATAGTGCCTAATAAAAAATGACGTCATACAAGACAAATGTCATTTTTTAATAGGCACTATAAAGAGCTTATTTAGCGTTTTGTGCTACTCTATCCTGTGTATTTCTAATATGGGAACAAGGCCAAATAATTTTGTTATTGTTTTCATGCAACATTTCCGCGTATTATTATCATACAAATGAAGCAGTATATTTCAAAATCAGTTGAAAATATTCCTATTCAATGCAATAGCTAGGCAGCTTTCCTCTTAATTGTCTGTTCAGCTTATGAATATTTTTTATGCTTAGAAATTTTTTTTTTTATAATTGTACTTAAAGTTTTTTGTATGGGGACAAAGTATTTCAAAAACCAGCCATGTGACGTCATAAAAATGAGATGGGAGGAGAAGTAGTAAATAAAAGAAATGGAAAATCCCTCATTTTTATGACGTCACATGGCTGATTTTTTGAGACACTTACGTTTTTTTTAACCACATTGTCTTATTTCTTGGCTCATAAACTTTTGGTACTTTAACAGAATTGTGATTGGTTGGTTTTAAACTAGTTGAAACTTTTCAACCAATAATTTACAGGGAGGAAGGGGACAATGAGTTGCTTATTACACTAGTCCCCAACGATTTGTGATTAATTTCCTTATTTGTTAGCTTAACAACTTTGGGGACTTTTATCGAATTTTGATTGGTTTGTTCATAACGTTTCAACCACTAACTGTAATCTACAGAAGGGGTTATTTTGTATATCATCATTGGGGATGTACATCAATTTATTAGCAATTGTATTATCCCTTTAGTTTCCTGGGAAAGATAATATCTATATTCTGAGTAATTATTCAGATTAGAGAAATAATTATCAGTCTCCAACTAGATTACCATAGACATATTCAAACATGCAGAGCTAAAAAGTGTTTAGACATTAAAAACAAGCATTTTTTCTTTATTCTAAACCCTGAACAATTTTTGTAATCATATCACCCTCCAGCCATAAGGAAAAAGGATGAATACTCACCCCTTTTTCATGGTAAATACTACTTCCCCATCCCTAAATTTAGAAGCAGACGAAAATCAAAAGCCGCCCAGGGCTTTTTGTAAGTCAATCATAAATAATAATGTGAATAAAAAGAAAAGCGATATTTAGCAAACAGCCGTGCGCGGTCAGAATCAGCTGAATGTTCATTATGAAAAAAATTTCCCCCTTTTTAGAAATAGAAGGATTCATCTTTCATGAACAAATTTTTTTAAAATAAAAATAAAATTCTATGTAATTTTTAATTCAAACATTAAAACGAAAATATCTAATCTAATATTCTTGCCCTAAATATGGAAATAGTAAAAAGTAAAAAAATATTTTTTTTAATAATTTTTAATCCTCCCATTTGAAAAGTAGTGGAATAGCAATAAATTTTAGCGCGGCAACAGCGCTGAGTAGGCCTCTAGGCCCACTGCCTATTTTCGTCTTCTAGTTGCTTCGATTCCTCTCTTTTATTTTTTTCTCTATGCCCTCCAGCCCAGCATTATTAAAAAAGAAAAGAATGGCAATTTTGTTTACTCCAATTCATAAGGTAAATACTGTAGTTTTTAGAAGATGGTTATATTTCTTTCGGGAGGCTCCATTGGAGGCTGCTATGACTACAAAAATTGGATCATAGTTTAATATATAAGTTGTCATCATGGACATGCACTTTGATAACATTTGGCTCACCATCACCACCAATAGGAGCTTCTTAAAGGTCATCATCCTCAAAATCAAGATTTTAAAATGAATTTTTAACACATCAAAAAACATTTTTGTATACTTTTCAGGGTAATTTTTATCTTTAACGTGTATTTAGGTTCATCCATAAGACTGGGGGTCAGAAGCTGTCCTCTAAAATGATAGGGATCGAATTTATTTTTTTTCAAACATTTCTTATTTAGAAAAATCATTAATATCTACCTTAAACTATATTTCATGCCCATAAAGTATTAAAATTGATGGACCAAGCCGTATATCTTGAACAGCAGCGGGCTAATTTCCTATATCTTTACATGGATAAACGATTAGAGAAAAGCAATAGAGGGAGAACTGTATCTCCCCATCGCAACCGCCTTGTGCAACCTTTCTATTGGGTCAATGTAAATCAACCAATGGTATCGCTTATATAAACACAGCCAAGTAGCAGAAAATAATTTTAAATCAGACAAAAGAGGTCTTTGAAAAAGGTAGGGAGTTAGTTGTCTGTATATACATTTATACTATAGATCTGTTGATAAACGTACAGACAAAGTGACTTAAAGAACATCTTCGCTACTAAAAAGGAGTTTAAAGTAAAACCTGGATAGCCAATACAGCATAAAAAATCAACAGCAACAAGCCAGCCACATTTTTTTCTTGCTATTTACTGCTTAACCCGCACAAATTTGAGACAAAGTCTAGATGAAAAATTTTACCAAGACCGCTTCCGTAGCCATCCATTAAGCTATCTCCTCAGCTTGCAGCTTTTCCAGCCACCATAAAAATCCACAGCCACCCTTAGCCACAGTCACCACCAAATTTTGATTTATCCGCAGCCGCAAATTTGTAATCAGCAGCAGCTGCCGACCCTGACATTGTGTAACAAAATATAGCATAACAACCTAACAAAATTTGTGTTTATCTTGTAGTTAAAAATCAATTTGTTTTCCTCAAATTATTAGTAGTAGCGAAACTGCGCTTATTTAGGGTATGTCCTAAAAACAAGGTTTTAGAGTTATTTCAAACTTTGTATGATGATTCCTTTCACAGTTAGGTACGATCTAGAAAGCGAAGCAACTCTATAACAACTTTTAACAACTGTTTATATAGATATAAAAATCCTGCTTATCTTTTTTTTGGAGTACTGATTCATAGGACAACATAGTACAATGTTATAAGCGAAGCATTTCTATAATAAAGTCCTAAAAATGTAAGTATATCCTTAATATTGTCTTATATTTAAACAGTTTTTCAACAAATTGACTTACTTTTTTTCAATTAATATACATTTATATTCAGTTCTGACACTCTACAAGTGTTAATGTTTGTTTGTCTTACCGTATCAGAGCTTCGCTTTTATGGATGTTGTCATCCTTGTTTTTATATATTTACTTATAATTACATCCTACATTTTCTTATTATATTGCAAATAGGATTTCAAATATAGCTCTCTTTGGGCGAATAGAAATTTAAGACGACCTTTATATATTAATAGAATTTATTCTTCAATTATATTTTATTTTCAGTCCCCAGAATAAAGAAATCAATAACGTATCTTTTTCACATTTACACACCCATTTAAAAATTGAACAACAATATTCATAGTGTGTTTACTTAATGTTGCAAAAAAATAGTAAATTCTAAATAAATTGGCATTTAAAAGCTTACAATATTTAAAAATAATTTTAGAATTGTAAAATTTAAAGTATCTGATGATGAAAAGAAAACGAAGTAGTGGGTTTTGTCGTATTTTCACAGTAGACTTTAATTATTGTAGGTTAGGCAAATGTTAATGATTGCTCCGTAGTGGTAGGAAATTTAGCTTAGCAAGACTAAAGGAACACCGTTATATCCCGAAGAGTGTTTATTTGTTAATACAGCCACCAGATAATGCGCTAACATAGCGCGCACACCGCCAAATTTTTCAAGTTGGCGCACAAACAAAAAGGATTAGGGGAAACAACACAGTCGTGTCGGGGAAAATTAGGTTTTTACCTGGGAGGAAGGGACATTACATTTGAAATTTTAATGGTACCCAAAGTTGTATAAACTTGTTTTTTTATTCATTGATTTAAAAACTTTGGGTACTTTTATAAAATCTTGATTGGTCGGTACAAACTTCCAGTCTCCAAGTTTGTAATGTAATAATCTACAAAAAAAATTGTATATATCATCATTAGGGATTTTTGTATATATAATTTTTATCGCCCATTGTCCTATCCCTGTAAATTCCTGAATTTTTCCTTGTCATGTCAATTGTTGGGGATTTCCCCTTTGTTTCGCACATTTAAGGGTGTGTGGTTTAGCAAGAAGGGAGGGGGGGGGGGGCAAAATGCGGGAAATGCTTTTGCGATGAAGGGATGGGGGGAGGGGGTCAATTGACGCTTGGGTCAGAGGCTGACCGGAACAATGCAGTAGCGAAGAAACTACTCGACCACGACAGCAAGCGAGGAGGTAACAATAGCACAGTTTTTAGCAATTTTTCTTTAGTTCCCGCTAATCATTGATTTTGATCATAATTACATCAATTTAATTAATTAATTTGCCATTGTATACTTAATTAAATTATGCTTTAAAATAGAATAAAACCTGAAAAATCTTTTGGATTTAAAAGTATAATACAATAGATGACAAACTGATGTACATCCCCAATGATTATAAACATAGTTAACCTGAAATGTTAGTACATAACCTACTAATTAAGATTCAATAAATATACCAACGTTTAAAAATATTTGAGGAGAATTGTATTTTACAGTCCGATGTTCCCTCCCTCTTTTGTGAATTATTATTCAATTAATGTAGTTTAGACTTTAGTAAAGTGGTTGATTACTTTTAAACTTTCAATTTAGGTAGTGCTTTTGGCCCTTCGTTGTTATCAACCATCCAAAAGAGTATAAATCAGATAGCGTCTAAACCAACAATAACTTTAGATTATTTTATAATATAAAGCGGCTAAATACGCCCCTAGAGGCCATTTAGGGGCCCGTAAAATGTTTTCTTTTGCATCTATGTTAAGATTACCTGTTTTCAACAAAAAATATCTTAAATTCCGCTTGGCGGTGTTATATTTTTCTTTAATTTTGGCGATTTTTCTTGGGAAGTTTGTGTTACCCTGCACCAAAATAGTTATAAACCTGCCCATGACCTATAAGAAGCTAAACTGTAAAGAAGAACCGTATCAGTTCACGCAGACAGACAGAGATCCTGTTACTTTATTATTAGGATTTAATTTGAAACTGTTTAATTTTCAGGTAGTGAATATAATTAGTATATTAAAATGGATGCCATCAGAAAGAAGATGCAGAGCTTGAAGGTTTGTCAAGTTTTTTTCATACATTGTTTTTAAAATTAATTTATATGAATGTAGGGGGACAAAGTGACTCAAAAATAAGCCACATGATGTCGTGACGTCATAAAAATAAGGGATTATCAATATCTTTTATAGGGGTTTTCTTTCCTTCTTCTCCTCTCATCTCCCTAATTTTTATGACATCACGTGGCTGATTTTTGAGTCATTTTGTCCCTCTACTACATGAATACTTTTGAAATTGCAACGTTTTTTTTTATAATTTTGTTTGCAACCTTCTGAAGGATTTCAATGTTCTTAAAACTTGAAAGAAAAAAATAATTAAATGATAGGAAGTAATTTTCTTTTGGATCTACTGCAGTTCACGGTAAAATATTGCTGGTAAGCAATATTTCCAAAAATCTATGAATATTAAAGGCTGCTAGCTGCCAAACGGCTGAACGCACAGATCATACCCGCACACTATTTTAAGCGGCATAAGAAGGCCTACAAATAATCTGGAATATTCAAGATCCAACTATGCACAGGGAAAGCTTCACTAAAGAAAAAACGCGTAAAATAGGTCTTTTTCGCGCATTACTCTGCACTGCGAGATAATTATGCATAATTGATTTATGGCTATTCCAGATTATTTGTAGGCCTATTTATGCCGCTTAAAACAGTTGCGGGTATGATCTGTACGTTCAGCCGTTTGGCAGCTAGCAGCCTTAAAAATTCATAGATTTTTGGAAATATTGCTTACCAGCAATATTTTACCGTGAACTGCAGTAGATCCTTTCTTTTTCTAACACTGATTCATTGGTTAGTTTTTTTGTACGTCTATACGCCATAATCCAGAGGTTTATATATAATTATTATTACTAGGCTCAGACAGATGGTCTGTACGCTATAATCCAGAGGCTTATATATAATTATTATTACTAGGCTAAGAAAAATGATCTGTACGCTATAATCCAGAGTTTATATATAATTATTATTACTAGGCTGAGACAGATGGTCTGTACGCTATAATCCAGAGTTTATTTATAAATAATAATTACTAGGCTGAGGCAGATGGTCTGTACGCCATAATCCAGAGTTTATATATAATTATTATTACTAGGCTGAGACAGATGGTCTGTACGCCATAATCCAGAGTTTATATATAATTATTATTACTAGGCTGAGACAGATGGTCTGTACTCCATAATCCAGAGTTTATATATAATTATTACTACTAGGCTGAGACAGATGGTCTGTACGCTATAATCCAGAGGTTTATATATAATTATTACTACTAGGCTGAGACAGATGGTCTGTACGCTATAACCCAGAGGTTTATATATAATTATTATTACTAGGCTGAGACAGATGGTCTGTACGCTATAATCCAGAGGTTTATATATAATTATCATTACTAGACATATAATCTGTACGCCATAATCCAGATGTTTATATATAGTTATTATTACTAGGCTGAGATAGATGGTCTGTACGCCATAATCCAGAGTTTATATATAGTTATTATTACTAGGCTGAGACAGATGGTCTGTACGCTATAATCCAGAGTTTATATATAATTATTATTACTAGGCTCAGACAGATGGTCTGTACGCTATAATCCAGAGGCTTATATATAATTATTATTACTAGGCTAAGAAAAATGATCTGTACGCTATAATCCAGAGTTTATATATAATTATTATTACTAGGCTGAGACAGATGGTCTGTACGCTATAATCCAGAGTTTATATATAATTATTATTACTAGGCTGAGACAGATGGTCTGTACGCTATAATCCAGAGTTTATATATAATTATTATTACTAGGCTGAGACAGATGGTCTGTACGCCATAATCCAGAGTTTATATATAATTATTATTACTAGGCTGAGACAGATGGTCTGTACGCCATAATCCAGAGTTTATATATAATTATTATTACTAGGCTGAGACAGATGGTCTGTACGCCATAATCCAGAGTTTATATATAATTATTATTACTAGGCTGAGACAGATGGTCTGTACTCCATAATCCAGAGTTTATATATAATTATTACTACTAGGCTGAGACAGATGGTCTGTACGCTATAATCCAGAGGTTTATATATAATTATTACTACTAGGCTGAGACAGATGGTCTGTACGCTATAACCCAGAGGTTTATATATAATTATTATTACTAGGCTGAGACAGATGGTCTGTACGCTATAATCCAGAGGTTTATATATAATTATCATTACTAGACATATAATCTGTACGCCATAATCCAGATGTTTATATATAGTTATTATTACTAGGCTGAGATAGATGGTCTGTACGCCATAATCCAGAGTTTATATATAGTTATTATTACTAGGCTGAGACAGATGGTCTGTACGCTATAATCCAGAGTTTATATATAATTATTATTACTAGGCTCAGACAGATGGTCTGTACGCTATAATCCAGAGGCTTATATATAATTATTATTACTAGGCTAAGAAAAATGATCTGTACGCTATAATCCAGAGTTTATATATAATTATTATTACTAGGCTGAGACAGATGGTCTGTACGCTATAATCCAGAGTTTATATATAATTATTATTACTAGGCTGAGACAGATGGTCTGTACGCTATAATCCAGAGTTTATATATAATTATTATTACTAGGCTGAGACAGATGGTCTGTACGCCATAATCCAGAGTTTATATATAATTATTATTACTAGGCTGAGACAGATGGTCTGTACGCCATAATCCAGAGGTTTATATATAGTTATTATTACTAGGCTGAGACAGATGGTCTGTACGCTATAATCCAGAGTTTATATATAATTATTATTACTAGGCTGAGACAGATGGTCTGTACGCTATAATCCAGAGTTTTATATATAATTATTACTACTAGGCTGAGACAGATGGCCTGTACGCCATAATCCAGAGTTTATATATAATTATTACTACTAGGCTGAGACAGATGGTCTGTACGTTATAATCCAGAGGTTTATATATAATTATTATTACTAGGCTGAGACAGATGGTCTGTACGCCATAATCCAGATGTTTATATATAGTTATTATTACTAGGCTGAGACAGATGGTCTGTACGCCATAATCCAGAGTTTATATATAATTATTATTACTAGGCTGAGACAGATGGTCTGTACGCTATAATCCAGAGTTTATATATAATTATTATTACTAGGCTGAGACAGATGGTCTGTACGCTATAATCCAGAGTTTATATATAATTATTATTACTAGGCTGAGACAGATGGTCTGTACGCTATAATCCAGAGTTTATATATAATTATTACTACTAGGCTGAGACAGATGGTCTGTACGCCATAATCCAGAGTTTATATATAATTATTACTACTAGGCTGAGACAGATGGTCTGTACGCCACAATCTCGAGGTTCGAGAACGCCACAAAGGAGAGCAACAGATTAGCGGACCAGGTAAGTTATTATTTATTTTAATTCCTTTCCATAAAACATGTTTCCCATTTATTGTTAAAATAATTTGAAAATTATAAGTATAATTTTTACTTAAATCTAACCCCTACGGGTTGCACTAAACCTACGGAGCTTATACCTACGGTATCCTTTCCTGATCTGGTAACCAGTACGCAAAATTACCTAACCTAAAATAAAACAAAATAAGAATAAATTTATTTCAGAGTATTGGGAGATGTAAGGTCTTTAATATTCGATAAATAAAAATAGATTAAAAATTTCCTCTTAAATGTTTATCTCAAGCATATCTAAACATCTAAACCAAATAAGAATCATGATTTTTTATATACATACTAGCAATTACACCGCTAGAAGTCTCTAGGGCACTTAAGATGAGAGGGAAAGTCAAACCCACCCTCCGAATTTTGAATTTATGTATTAAAAAGAAAAAGTAAAAAAAACTAGTGTGGGAAAGGGTATTTTTACCTTTCCTGGACATATTATTAGCTTCACTATAAAGAAGAACCATATCGGCTCAGCGGTTAGCGGGATCCTTTCTCAAGACAAAAAAAGCTTTCTTTAAAAACTCTTTTCTAATAGTTTTAAAAGAATTTGTTTCATACTTGAATTTTGTGAAATATACTATCGCGTTAAAATACTATAAATTTAGACTTATCTAACTTTTACTGGATACGGTTAGTTAGCAATCTATATATTTATAAATATATATTGTTTCTAAGAGTTTAGAATAGTTATTTATCGCATAGTATTATAAACAGCTTTCCACAGATATTAAAATGAAATATAAAAGAGGAGTGGCCGTAGGCTCGGGCTAACAAACCTGATTTTATGATTAGTAAGACGAATGGTTAACGGACCCAACATGCAAAATCCTCAGAATGAAAAACTCAAGGCATCAAACTTTTAAATTTATTCAACGTTTCGAGGGCAAAACTGCCCTCATCATCAGGAATTTTTTTCGTCCATGTACATTGTTAATAAAACACAAATTGAAATTATGATTGATATTTTAATATTCATGGATAATTGTCTGTAATACGATGCTGTACATGATTTTTCAGCAAGGCTGAGAACAACTTCAAATCCAGCGGATGTTAATCGGTTTCATACAGTAGAACGGACATGCCTTAATTATAGAGCAGCTGTTTTGTCTACGAAAAACTGAATATTTAAATTTATTTTAGAGAAATAATTGAACATTCCTGATTTGCAAAGCTAAGCTTTAAGCCCCCACGTCTGTCCGTCTGTAAAAAAGAACTTTGATCGTGAATTAAGGAATTTAAAATCGTATTATTCGATTTTAAATCATTTAAACCTTTAGAGTTTGACATTTTTTACTTGATTAAGACTTAAGTTGAACTATTACCATACAATTTAGAAAGGTGATTTCTGTTTGAATTTAGCCTAAAAATAATCGAATTATCTAAATTATTGATTTAAGAACTACTAGCGGCTACGCCCCCCCTAGAAGCCCTTAGGTGCACTTAAGGTAGGAGGGGGAAAAGTTGACCTCATTCTATTTTAAATTTGAGATTAAAAGAGTAAAAAAAATATTTTTTGGGGTGATAGGGGTGAAGACACCCTCCCCAAAAATAGTTTAAAACCTTCCCAGGATCTATAAGAAGCTTCACTGTAAAGGAGAATAATATAAATAATATTCAAACCATATAACGAATTATTTACCTAATTTTTTTATATCTCTATGCTATCATCGTCATTTATCGTCCTTGCTAATTTAATTTTTAAAGTCACTTAATTCTATTATGACAAATAATAATAAATCTCATGTGAGCAAAATTTTAAATTTTGCAGAGACAAGAAAAAAAACTAGAAGGTACCAGGGATCTTTAGGGATAAGACAATGGGCAATAAGTTGATGTACACACTTCCCCAAATAACAATAAACAAAATTGTACCTGTAGTAGACAATATTGTTGTTTTAATAGTTATTTCTTTCATCGTATTATAAATGGCTTTCCGCGGATATAGAATGAACAATTACAAGATTAAAATCAGTTTTTTAGCCCCGAGGTGCCGAAGGCACGGGCTAAAAAAACTGGTTTTAATCTTATGATTGTACATTTTTAGAACTTTGGGTACCTGAGCTGGATCTTTAAATCGTTTAGTGGTGCGCTAAATTGGGGCGATCTAGTTCGGCGCACCTAGATATTATTATATTTCAATCTTTAAATCAAAATGGAAAGGGCAAACCAAGTGTCATTGCCGCGCCAAACCGGGGTGAACTGGATCGCCCCGATTTAGTGCACCACTAAACGATTTAAAGATCTAGCTCAGTATAATTTACAGTTCAATGTCCCCTTCCTTCCTGAGAATGGACCCATTTGATAATTTATTATATTTGTAGCCGGAAGAGGACATATTTCATGGACACAGGCACTGACATAGAATGAATTTATAAAAAAAAACAATAATGAGAACATCCATAAAAACGAAGCTCTGAAACGGTAGGACAAACAAACATTAATACATGTAGGTTGATAGAATAGAATAAGCAAAATTTTGATGAATAAGTCTAAACAAAAAAGTAAGGAACTTTGTTGCAAAACTCTTAAATACAAGTTACTGTTTAAAGGCATACATTTTTAGGACTTGATTATAAAAATGCTTCACTTATAACATTTTACCTTATTGAAGTATTCCAAAAATCAGATAAATAACAACAATGAGAGTAAGAGAGATAGACAAGAAAAACATATGACAAAGAGAGAGAGAGAGAGAGAGAGAGAGAGAGAGAGAGAGAGAGAGAGAGAGAGAGAGAGAGAGAGAGAGAGAGAGAGAGAGAGAGAGAGAGAGAGAGAGATAGATAGATAGAGAGAGAGAGAGAGAGAGAGAGAGAGAGAGAGAGAGAGAGAGAGAGACAAGTATATCTCATTTCCGCAAAGTAATTAGTTGTCCTTAGCTTTTCTTAAGACAGCCTTTAAATTACGTCCTCATTTCGGTGTTTATCCATTTCTACCAAATTTGTTATCATAGCAAATTTTATAACATTATATGCTTTTTAACATAGTCTATTGGATTTTTTCTTATGGTTTTTCCCTACGAAAAATAAAAAAAGGGGGGAAAGTGAATTTTTAATCTCACATATTTCTATAAACATGGTGGGCTACTACATGCATTTCTCTATCCTCCCCTCCTTGGACGCCAAACGGCAGACAACACGGCAGGGAGCTCATACAACATACCACATGTTATATTGAGTGGGCATTTTGGTACAATTGTCTGAAAATTGTTCGAAAATAAAGGCACACTTTTTCGCATCCAGTTTCATTTCCTTGCAAGTTCTTAAACGACTGGGCTTTGAAATACTCAAAAAAAAGATTAAAAAGAGAGTTTTAAGTGAGAAATATATGTACGGGAAAGAGAAAGACAACACTGGGATCTTAGGGGACATAACAATGGACTCTAAATTGATGTACATCCCCAATGGTGATATGTTAAATTTCCCCTTTTATAGATAAAAATCACTAGTTTAAAAATATACTTATCCTAGCATCTAGAGGCTTTGGTTTAGAAGGGGTGAGAAAATTAGCCTAAAAAATACCTAGATTTAAAGTGAAATATCCTAGAACTTATACAGAGCTTTCCCAAACTAGATAACCTTATCGGTTCAGTGGATAGAGAAATCCTAACGGACAAACAAACAAAAAACTTTCATAAACTTTGGGGACTAGTATGATTTACAATTCAATGTCCCCTCTGTCACTGGAAAAAAATGAGTTAGAGAGTGAAGAAAGGTTATGGAGAGGGTAGAGGGAGTGGGGTGAGGGTAGAAGGAGTAGGGTAAGGGTGGAGGGAGTGGGTAGAGAGAGGGGGTGGGGTGAGAGTTGAGGGAGTGGGGAGAGGGAGGAGGAAGGAAAGAGCAACTAGGGCTAAAATTGAGCGGTCAAGTTTAATTACTCAAGCACAACAATATGGATGTGCATACGAGAACACAAATTGATTAATTTTATATAATAGCTAAAAAAAATTTTTTATTTATAGGTTTTATATTAGGTTAGACTGTTAGAAACTTGAAAGATAAGACAATGGATGAAAAATTTTTGTATAAATTGGCAAAATTGTTTTCGTGAAAAATCCTCCATTATCACATAAAAAATCTACAAAAATTAAATAAAATCTTATGTTCATAACCCTTCTATGATTTTGTTTATTTTTTTTAGATTTTTAATGTGGTTTTGGTGGATTTATCACAAAAACAATTTTGCCCCACTAAGCGATTAGTGGAGCAAACTTTTTTTAAGAATCCACCTCTGCTCTATATCTCCTGTGTCCATTTTTCCATTCATAGTTTTATTTTTGCTTCGCTATTTTTGGATGTTCTCCTTAAATTATTTCCTTAAAACAATCAACATATTTCCCCATAATTTGTATTATGAGACTAGTAAGTATTTGTCCATTATTTGTTTACTAATGGCTACACCCCTAGAGGCCTATAGTGCATGAAAAGTCCACCCTACACTCTAAACAAAAAAGTATAAAAAAGTTTTGGGGTATTTTTTAGGGGCTGATTTTTCTTGGAGGGGTGGAGGTACTCTCACTCAAAAAAGTTATCAACCTTCCGTGGACCTATTAGAAGCTTGTCTTTTTGTTATTGTGCGCCCCTTGCATCTAGGGAAGGGATAGGACATCAAGGTTTTAAAATTTAGGAATGATTTAACGGTTTAAAGATTTATAACTTTTCAAAACTGTAAGATTACTGCTTTACAGTGTACATTTTGTTTCCTTTAAGTTTCCTTCTGTGTTATTTATTTCTATGTATTACAAAAGAGGTGTCCTTACAAAAATAAAAAAATAGCAAGTTTATTTATGAATATTTATTATAAATATTATTCAATCCTTATATTAAAGTAACATGATGTCTGTCCGTCTATTTTTCTGTTTGTTTGTACCGAAGGATCTGGCTAACCGCTGCACTTTACAGTGTAGCTTCTCATAGGTTCTGGAAGGGGGTACTACCACCCTCCCAAGAGAAACCATAAAAAATAAAATAACAAGGATGACAACATCCATAAAAGCGAAGCTCTGAAACGGTAGGACAAACGGACATTAACACTTGTATAATGTCAGAACTAAATAATCAGAATGCGAATGTATAAGAGTCAAAGCAAAAATGTAAGTAAATTTGTTGAAAAACTGCTTGATACAGGATAATGTTTATGGACATACTTACATTTTTAGGACTTGATTATAGAGTTGCTTCGCTTATAATATTGTACTTTGTTGTCCCAGGAATCAGTATACCAAAAATCAGACCAATCGGATAATTAGGTCACATACAAATTTGTTGTTAAAAATGCAAAAAAAACAACATGTTTAAAATGGACGTACGGACATTCTGGTAATGATTATAGAGTTGCTACGCTTTCTAACTCGTACCTAACTATTACAGGAATCACTATGCAAAATTTGAAATAGATAGGACAATTCTAACATGCCTTAATTAATGAAAAAAACTATTTAAAAAAGTAAAAAAATCAATATGTTAAAAATGGACGTACGGACATTTTGGTAATGATTATAGAGTTGCTACGCTTTCTAAATCGTACCTAACTACTAAAGGAATCACCATGCAAAATTTGAA
The DNA here is from genome assembly GCF_053477335.1 of Acartia tonsa. Classification (NCBI taxonomy): domain Eukaryota; kingdom Metazoa; phylum Arthropoda; class Copepoda; order Calanoida; family Acartiidae; genus Acartia; species Acartia tonsa. The sequence goes on from NC_137261.1 coordinate 55,846,118, forward strand.
ATCGATAGGACAATTCTAACATGTCTAAATTAAGAAAAAAGCTATCCGTTACGGACGGACGGACGGACGGACCGACCCTAATTATAGAAAAGCTTCGCTTTTAAAAACGCAGCCCTTTGGAAAATTTTGGCAATTAGCTAAAAACATAACTAACACCATCTAGTGGCAAAAAATATGTGTAACAGCAGATCTAACATAGATTGAAAAGAAACAATTTTACTTGTCCCTAGAAGCCTCTAGGGGCGTATCCGCTAGTTTAGAATAATAAAACAGTTTATAAACAACATGCTTTAATCAGCAAAATACAAAAAATGTTACTTTTTGGCTTTTTTGTTGTTGTTATTTCGAATGACTACCATAAATGTGACAGTTCTTGACATAAAGGAATTTGAAAGAGCAATTTAACTGTCCACGCGAACCTCAAACTTCAACTATATTTCCCAGAGAGGGAGGAGACAATGGACTGCAAAGCAAATTGGTACCCAATGTTTTTTTTAAACAAGTTATTTTATTCATTTACCTTGAATACTTTTAATGTATTTTGAATAGTTAGCTCTTATTAGTGTTCAAACATATCAACCGATAATTTTAAATTACAGAATATTTTTTTCGTTATTACCATTGAGAATTTATCAATCATTGTCTTATCCCTTAAGATCCCTGATTATTTCCTCTTTTAAAATTGTTTCTTTAATGTTAAAAATTTACTACATGTAATGTAAAAATTCATTTAAATTCTTTCTTTTCAAACTATTTTTACGGTATACAAATATTTCTTCATTTGTTTTTTACCTTATTTTCTTAATAATTTACTTTTTTGTATTAAAAGAAATCAAATCAGTATAAAAATGCTTTGTTTAAGATATTTTACTTTGTTGTCATAGGAATCAGTATTTCAAAAATTAGTTATATAGGATAATTATATCACATAAAAATTATGTCAAAAAAGATAAAATTCAACATTTTCTAAATGAACGTACGGACATTCTGGTAACGATTATAGAGTTACCACGCTTTTAAAACAGTACCTAACTGTTCAATCATCATGCAAAATTTGAATTTGATTCGAAAAGAGCTAACCGTTTTGGACGGACGGTTGGACCTACCCTAATTATAGAAAAGATTTATTTTTAATAAATCTCTGACATTTTGAGCTAAGAAAAATTAAACTATCTAGTCATAGGCGTGCGGTAGTCAAGTGAATCTTGGTGCAAATGAATGTGAGCGATAAATTATTAATGTAACCGATTATTGAGGCAGGACGCTTGTTTTATAAGGCAGTAAGCGGTCATTAAATAAATATATCCCCATTAAAATAAACCAAATTACCTGTTCTTGTTGAAAATGCTTGGGAACTGTTAACTTAAACAAACCAAATATTCTAGCCTAACCAATGAGAAAAATTGTTTATAAAACTCTGAGGACTAATTTGCAGCAATGCCCTAACCCTACCCGCATGTAGGAGGGTAAGAGCAGAATGTTAGGGGGAGGGGTCTGTGATTGAATTTTTATGTGAACTTTATGTCGATTTTTACTAAACCTAACATTATTTTTAATAACTGCATATAAAAAAAATTACAGGGCATGTGCTGTCTGCTCTTTTTAAATAATCTTGTATTTGCTTCGCTACAAAGACCTATAAAATACCAGGGATCTAAAGGGATAAGATAATAACCTTTAGATTGATGTGCATCACCAATGCTGATACACAAAATCACTCCTTCTGTAGATTAGTGTTGGACACTTAACCTAATGAACCAACCAATCAAAATTCTATTGAAGTCCCCAAAGTTATAAGAACAGTTTGGGGACTAGTGTAATAAACAGCCCAATGTACCCTCCCTCCCTGATAAACTATACAGCATGACAAATTTTAGTTGCAAAACCTGGTGAATATACGAGCTAGTGAAATTATTCTCTACACAAAAATGTCAAGAACAACATCAAATTTTTAACGGTTAATATAAAATAGAAATTTAATGAGATATGCTTGGACAACATTTTCTACAAATTTGCTACTGTAATATAATAACATGGATGACAACATACATAAGCAGCAAAGCACAAATAGAATATTTATAAAATGAGAGGAATACAATAAAACAAAGAATGTTAAAAGCAAAGAACATAGAAAAAAAATAGAATATAATTTTTCCTAAAGCATAACGGACATAAGAGAAGATTCGCCACTAAAATATGAATCTACAGCATTAACAAGGGTGACAACTAAGAACTTCAGAGCTTTTTATTACTAATTTTTCTTGGTTTGGGGATAAAATCTCAATGTACAGACATACCCTAAACTTAGAACAGAGGTGGATTCTTAAATTTTTTTGGCTCACTGGCTCACTTAAATCAGTGAGGCTCGCTAAACAATTTTGTGAAAAATCCTTCAAAATCGCATAAAAAATCTACAAAAAATTGATAAAATCATAAAAAAGTTATTAACATAAGATTTTGTTTATTTTTCGTAGATTTTTTATGCGATTTGGAGGATTTTTCACTGATTTTTGTGAGCCAAAAAGTTTTTTAAAAATCCACCTCAGCTTCCATCTTGAAAAATAAATATAATAAATGCACAAATTTTTTTGTTGAAAATTTATAAGAAATGAAACCCAATTTCATCTTTTCGGCTTATTAATTAGCTGCTAATAAAAAGATAAAATAAATTTAAATTTAAAACAAGATGCATAAATTCCTAATTATCAGCAGCAATTAATTCTTTCTACAAGAATTTAAGGAAGAAATGTTTCATCTGTTTAGGAATGCTACATTTGTTCTTATGGAGAGGGGGGACATGGGGTTGATTATTATATCAGTCCCCAAAGTTTTATAATACCGTTTTTTTATTCGTTAGCTTAACAACTTCGAATTTTGATTTGTTAATTTATCAAGATGACTATCCAAACGTTACAATCACTAATTGTTATCTACAGAAAGGGTCATTTTGTGTATCTTTATTAAGGATTTACATTTTTAGATCTCTGATTTGGTCTAGTTGCGCAGCAATAAAATAACCAGTCCTTGAAATCTCATAAATACCAACGACCGTGGCTCAACACGTAGCACATCCACTCGTCGTCTTGGAGGTGATAGGTTCGAATCTCAACCCGACAAACCTCAATATAACAAAAGACGTTAAAAATGGTTCCTACTTTTACTATGTCAGATGCGCGATTAGCCTTGGCCCATAAACAGGCGCAATTCATTACCATGCATAGTTGATACTCTCAGACAAAGGTCTTGCAATCAAAGGATTTGTTGTCTGTTGGATGTTACTAAACCTAATATCCTTGGGTGTTAGAGTATTACATTCCATGACAAGCAGATGAGGTTCTGGATTATCTAGATGATCACTTAAAAAATCGAAGGAGAACCCCTCTCTTACGAGGTAAGAGAGGATCTCATAAATATAATTATAATTCATTATTAGGTATCTTGAGTAATATTATCAAAATAAATGCATTCAAATAATTGTAAAATGTAAGATCATTCCTAAACAATAAAAAAGATGTAACTTTTTAAAATGACCTTTTACATCTTTAAATTTAAAGCTAAGAGTTTAGCTATTAAACAAGGATGACTGCTTCTGTAATTTACGAAGCTCATAAACACTCCAATTAACTGCAATATGAAGAAACTAGCGGCTACGCCCCCTAGAGGCCTCTAGGGGCACTTGAGGAGGAGAGAGTCGAAATTAATAATTAAATTTCTTATTTTTTTTTTTTTGGGGGGGGGGGGGTTGCCCCCCCCCCCCTCATTTTTATTTTTGGTTTAAAAGAATTTTTTTAAAAATTGGGGGGGGGGGATTTTTCATTTTTTGGGGGGGTTGGGGGTGTCCCACCCCCCAAGAAAATAGTTATAAACCTTCCCGGGACCTATGAGAAGCTACCCTGTTAAGGAGAACCCGATCGGTTCAGTGGTTAGCGAGATCCTTCGGTACAGACACACAGACAAACATCCTGTTACTTTAGTTTAATGATTAAGATATTTAATGCATGTTTTTTAATCAGCTATGTATCTTTTAAAATGACAGAATAGTTATTTCTCGCATCGTATTATAAACAGCTTTCCGCGGATATGAAATGTACAAATGTAAGATTAAAATCAGTTTTTTTTTATCCCCGAGATGCCGAAGTACGGGCTACAAAATCTTATTATTGTACATTTTATATTCGTAGAAAACTTGTTGATGCTAGACATAATTTTTTTGTATGGCTGACAACCGGTTCTAATCCACCGGATATTAAACGGTTTCGAATGAATACGAGAAAAAGAATTACATATTTCTATAGAATTTCATATCATCCAAATGCATTCAGATAGACCGACGGACCAAGAAATTTAATAAGTAAAAGCTAAAGTCTCTTTTTTACAAATCAGCTGTCTATCTCTAATAATAGACACTTAGATAGAGTTTTAGCTTATATCATTACGGTCGGACTGAAGGATAAAGTGGGTTGTACAGTTGCCATTAAAAAGAAACAGCCTTATAATAGGCAAATAAATTTGGCATATCTCATATATTTTGCAAAGTTGTAATGTGAGACACAACAAGTCTCTGTTTAATACAGGGATGGAATGGACATCAGTCAGTTCATTACACTAGTCTCCAAAGTTTTATTATAACGTTATTCTTATTCATTAGTTTAACAAATTTTGGGACTGTTTTTTAATTTTGATTAGTTGGTTCATTAAGTTAAGTGTCCAAACGTTTCATCCTCTAATTGTAATATACAGAAATTAATTTGTGAATCTTCTTTGGCCATTGTCTTATCCTATGCTAAGAACAGGGAGGCAGGAGACAATTAACTGTAAATTATACTAGGCCCAAAATTTAAACATGTCTTCTCTTTAGTTGGCTTCAAAGTTTGGGTACTTTTTTCAATATTTGTCTCAATAATCTTAATCTTTAGTGGTAATTTTGATGATCATAAATAGAGGTATACATTTATTTATTGTTCATTGTCTTATCCCTTAAGATACCTTAAATGTATCTATTTTTAATACGCTGATTTCAAATAATTATTACCAAAATAAGTTTGCATTATGGTGTCTATTTTGATACAACGTTCAAAAAACAGAAAATTTAACTAGAAATTGAACAACTAAATTTTTTATTATGCAGATATCACTGATTTTGATACCTTGTTTTAACATAAAAGGTAAAAATTAAACAATAGTAATGTGTAAAAAAAACTTTAATTAGTTTTTAATTTGATGTTATCAAATTGGAATTAAATATAGCAAAAAAACATGTCTAAACATGACGATGGAGCGATTTTAACACATCAAAATTTAAATTTAGAAATATCCGTTAGGAACCTTACACCATACGTGTATAAAAGCTTTATTTTTAAAAACTATGTGTTATATCTAGGGGCTGTGATTCAGCAAAATAATTTTATTTGAAATTGCTGAAAACTTTAATATTTTGTGTTACGCCTCTAGGAGTAAAATTTGTTTGGTGTTATAACTTAAGGGAAGTGGGTAAGAAAGGGGGGGGGGGAGAAGCAAGTGGGTTGCGGGGAAATTTTCTATTAGAATGACTGCCCCTTGTCCCTGGTATTATCTAGTAAAGGTAAAACTTGCAACATCATTTTAAAATTAATGAAGCAAAAATCTTAATTGCGAAATTTTAACCCCTCTAATTTGTTTAAAGTTTAACCAGCCATAAAGATGTTGATTTTGCAATTTGACAGCATTTTTACACAAAAAAGGACCAAAGGGATAAGACTATGGACATTACAGTTAAACAATAGATGGGGAAGGGGTTAAATAACTGTTTTCTTCCATCCCGAGGACCCAGTGACGACTTTCAATTGGGTCTTTAAAAATCAACCAACAGCGTTGGAAATATTAGCCCAGCCAAGTCGCTGCATTAGAACAGAAAGCAATTTGCTAGTAGACGAAAAAGATCCCCATCAGGGGGATCCAGGTAGTTATCTGGTTATACATCTATTCTACATATTTCTTCTAAGGAAGATGAATTGATGTACATCCTCAATGATTATTAACAAAATTACCCACTTTTGATTATGAAAATTATTATTTGAATAGTTTAACACTTGCAGTAAGAACCACTCAGAGTTTTGAAGTCAACAGATGAGAGAGAGTTTTTTTTCTCTTATTCATTCGAATTCGGTGGATAGGAACCGGTTCTCATCCATACGAAAAAACTATTTCTAGCATCGTATTATATCCAGCTTTCTACGAATATAAAAATGTACAATCATAAGATTAAAGCCAGTTTTTTAGCCCGTTCCAACGGCACCAGGGGGCTAAAAAAACTTGTTTTAATCCGTTAAGCCGTTTTTAATACGATGCGCGAAATAACTATCTCTTTTTTAGGGGGTTCCTTTCTCACGTCTCCTCTCATCCTTCCTTTAAAAAAAGTATTTTTATGACTTCACAATGACACTTTCCACATCTCCCTATCATATTCTATTTTTTTAATTTAGTGATTTTAAAATTTTGCTTATAAAATAACAGTATTTATTTAAATACTAAATGTGAAATGTTAAGTATTAATTGTATGGAACTGACATTTTCTAAAATAATTTTAGACGGTAAAACATCGCTTCCGCATATTTTTTTCTCGTTTTTTAAAAGGCCAACCTATTTATAAATTATTAATATTACCCTCCAAGTAATTTTAGGAATAATCATCTCAAATTACATCTATTTATTGTACTAGCGGCCACGCCCCTAGCCTCTAGGGGCTGTGCCCCAAGAGGTAATGAACTGGGTTTGATCAATTCAATGTTTTGTATTTTTGAATTAAAAAGAAAAAGTATAAAAAAAATTGGGAAGGGAGGGGGGTTAGTCTACCTTTCCTTTTTTAATTTTAGTTTAATTTTTATTTTTTTTTGGGGGGGGGGGGGCAGCCTGACAGCTCCTAGTCTGATATTTACAGAGAAGGAATGAACATTCGCCTATTTATTACACTTGTCCTCAAAGTTTTATAATAACGTTCTCTTATTCGTTGGCTTTTATTAAATTTTGATTAGATGGTTCATAAAGTTGAGTTTGAACGTATCAACCACTGATTGTAATCTACAAAAAGGGTAATTTTGTGTATTATCAATAATAATGAGTATGTTTTACCCCTTTAAATTCTTGAATTTGTAGCTGTTTTTATTGACACTTTGTCTGAAGCTATGAAACTTTATTCTAGACAACTTTTCTTTTTCTGTCACTCTTTGGTGGTGACACGGATTTAGAGGGATAAAACAATGGACGATAAATTGTTTACATCCCTAATATTAATACACAAAATTGCCCCTTCTTTAGATAACAACCCCAAAGTTGTTAAGCCAAGGAATAAGAAACCGTTATTATAAAACTTTGTGGATATGTGCAATAAACATCCCATTGTCCCCTCTCTCTCTCTCTGTTGTATCTCGGTGGTGAGCATTATTTAACATAATTTATTGATGCTAGCCCGCTATACTTTTTACAGAGCAGAGCTATTCTCTGAAACAAAACCTCTTATTATGTGAGATATCCTTTATAGGGAAGCTCCACATATATAGGTCCTGAATTTTAATTTTAGATTCAAGTCTTGGCATGGTTTAAGGCCATTATACTGCTCAGTGTTCATCCTTCGTCGTTGAGTTCCTAGATGCTAAAAGCGTAGCCACTTGTGTTAACTATAGTGTTATTCTTTTTTGTAGTGAGGCTTATGTATAATTTCAAATGTTCTTCTATCAGATACTTTTAGGGGAAAACGTAATTGCTAAACCATTATTTAAGATAGATGGCTAATTTTTAGGTAAGATTCTTAAGTCCAAAGAGAATCAATGTGCTTTTCTCAGCTTTTATCAAGGATAAAAGTAACTGTAATAATTTTACTCTAAAGAAGAACCATATCAGTTCAGAAGTTAAGAGTGCCTTTTAGTACAAACACAAAAAAATACAGACGGGCAGTAAAACATTTCACCTCTTTTTTTCTACTGTACATTTTTTATATTCTGATCTAGCGAGGCTTTAAAGAACGTTTCATACTTGTTAAGACAAATACATAAACAGCAAAGAACAAAAAATAAGACTTAAAATAAAATAAAATTGTGCCTTTATTTGACCTTATTCATGGAAATTGTTAAATTTGATGTGTCTACCTGTCACATGACAAATGATGTGTTTTAACACATTTTTTAAAAGCAAAGCTTTTTCTATAAATTGGGTCGGCGAGTCCCTACGTCCGTTTGTCCGGATCTGTTGGCTCTTTTCGTTAATTTGGACATGTTACAATTGTCCTATCGATTAAAAAATTTGCGTAGTGATTCCTATAACAATGAGGTACGATTTAGGAATCTATAATCAATACCAGAAAGTCCTTACGTCAATTTAAATCATGCTCATTTTACTTTTTTGACAACAAATTTTAAATGATATGATTTTTCTATTCATATGATTTTTTAAAATACAGATTCCTATTACAACAAGGTACAATGTTATAAGTACTTATAATATATAATCAAGTCCTAAAAATGTAAGTATATTCTTATACAGTATCCTGTATTCAAGCAGTTTTGCAAAAATGATATTCTGCAAACACTCTAAAAGTGTTAATGTTCGTTTGTCCTACCGTTTCAGAGCTTCGCTGTTATGAATTGTGTCATCCTAGTTTGTTTACTTTTATATTGTAGAATAATGATGTCAAACTTGAACTTCTTTTTGTATTGTAGAGATGTATTTTATTAAATAACTAGCTAATGCGCCTCTAGCATCTTGGTGCTCTGTATTAGAAGAGGTAGGACACTAAAAAAACATAAAATCATCCAAAGACTTCAATCTGAAAATAAAATGGTCTAAAACCATCCTGCGACATATGCAAAGCTTACCCAAAATGCCTAACTCAATAGGTTTAGTAAAGATATCATAAGTTACAGACAAAAAAACCTTACTACTTTATGGTAATTATAATAATAATCAACAACCCCTTAAATTTACGAAAGGATTGAAAGAGACAAACAATTATATAGTAGGTTTGCTACTAATAATATTGATATTTATTGGTGAAAAGAAACTGAAAATTATAAATAATAAGGCAATCGCAAAAATAGATATCCTATTATATAAAGTAGGAAGCTTTTTTTGGTTGCAGCAAAAGATCTCGCTAACCGCTGGACCGATATGGTTTTTCTTTAGAGTGAAGCTTCTTATAGGTCCAGGGAAGGTTTTTTTTAAATATTTTGGGGGATTGTAGAAATCACTTCTAGAAAATAAATTATCCCCCAAAATTTTTCCTTTCTCCTTTTAAAACTGGAATCGTAAGTTGGGGTTGCCGAGACTTCTAGGGGCGTAGCCGCTAGTATTATTTAATGCATTAACTTAATAAAAAAAACAATTGCTGCTGATTTTTGCAACTGCTGATTGCTGGTTTATTTTTTCCTGATCAACAAACATCCGAGTGTTTTCTTTCTTTAATGAAACTAAAACATTGCTAGCATAATAGCAAAGCACTCTAATCTACAATTTGTTAGAGCGTAAGATCTCTCATCTCTCTCTCTCTCTCTTTCTCTCTCTCTCTCTCTCTCTCTCTCTCTCTCTCTCTTTCTCTCTCTCTCTCCCTCTCTCTCTCTCTCTTTAATAGAAAAAATGTATTGGATGTAATGTATTTCCTTTTGAAATACTAGCGGCTTCGCCCCTAGCCTCTAGGGGCTTTGCCCCAAGAGGTTTGATCAACCTAATTTTTCGTATTTTAGATTTAAAAAGAAAAAGTAAAAAAAAATTTTTTTTTGGGGGGGGGATTTTTCATTTTTTGGGGGGGTGGGGGTGTCCCACCCCCCAAGAAAATAGCTTAAAACCATCACAGGACCAGTAGGTACATTCCCTGAAGAGTAGAGCCCAATCGGTTCAGTGGTTACTGAGATCTTAAGCTTCAGACGGACAGACAGACGGACAGACGGACAGACGGACAGACAGACGGACAGACATCGTTCTACTTTGTATTATAGATGAGCAACATCTTAATTATGTTTCAGATTCCATTAGTGAAAATATAAAGGAAAGAATATTATGTAATATTGAACATTCATAATACATTTTTAAAAGCGAAGCTTTTCTATAATTAGGGTCGGTCCGTCTGTACATCCGTCCGTCTGGAACAGATAGCTTTTTTCGCTAATTTAGACTTTTTAGAATTGTCCTACCGATTTCGACTGTTCATGGTGATTCCTGCAAAAGTTAGGTACGATTTAAAAAGCGTAGCAATTCACAATCGTTACCAGAATGAAAGTACATAACAAAAATCAGAGAGAGAGGAAACAATGGGCTATTTATTACACCAGTCCCAAAAGTTGTTTCATAACGTTTTTTATTTGTTGGCTCGATAACTTTTGGGACTTTGAATTTTGATTAGTTGAATTTTAAAGTTGAGCGTTCAACCACTAATTTTAATCTACAGAAGGGATGAAATAATGTATCATCATTTGAAATGTAGATCAATCTACTTGCCATTGTATTATCCCTTCAGGTTCCTGAGAAAAATAGTTACCCACTACGGACGGACCGACCCTAAATATAAAAACGCTTTCCTTTTCAAAATATTTCGACAAACAAATTAGCATTTATTCACATGATATGCATGACTTAATGCAACAAGGATGACAACATCCATAAAAGCGAAGCTCTGAAAGGGTAGGACAAACGGACATTAATTCTTGTATAGTGTCAGAACTGTATAATGAATGAGAGTCATAGCAAAATTGTGAGTAAATACAGGATAATGTTTATGGACATACTTACATTTTTAGGACTTAATTATAGAGTTGCTTTGCTTATAATATTTTTGCTTAGTTGTCCCAGAAATCATTATACCAAAAATCAGAACAATTGGATAATAAAATGGACGTACGGACATTCTGGTAATGATTATAACGTTGTTACGCTTTCTAAGTAGTATCTGACTACTACAGGTGAAACCATACAAAGATTGAAATCGATAGGACAATTCTAACATGCCCAATTTTAACGATAAAAGCTATCCGTCTCGGACGGACGTACGGACTGAACCTAATGAAAGAAAAGCTTCGCTTTTAAAAATAAGAACATTTGTTGAGCTCTCCATTGTAAGTAGAAATATTTTGTTGACATATACAAATAAGAAAATTGTGTATTTTGTGAGCTTGGTAGAAAGCTTTATGTGTGTGCTAGGAATATTGGCATGGGCAAATTATTACAAAACAAAAATGTCAAAAGTAACTTTAAAAAGTGTCTCGAAAATCAGCCAAGTGACGTCATAAAAATGAGGGAGAAGTGGGAAAGAAAACCCCTAAAAATGAATAATTCCTTATTTTTACATGGCTGATTTTTTAAACATTTTGTAAAGTTAAAGCACAAAATATTGTGGATTGACCAACGAATAAAGTGAATTATAAAGCAGGCACTCATAAAAAAAAACATGGAACCATGTAGATTGTAATTGGTAAAAATTATCTTTACAAAAAATCCAGCTGGCCATCTTGTATTGTTTCCCCATAACTCTTTCTTACAGACGTACAGTTGGACGGACGTAAATATCAAATTATGGAGCAGCTTCACTACTTAAAAAAAAGAAAGTATTGATACCAACGGTTAGCGAGATTTTAAACTACAAACACAGAGACAAACAGAATTCCTGGTACTTTTATGTAAGGATTGAATGCTTTATAAATTTTTATTGTATCCTTTACCCCTTTTAGCATATATATAAAGTAGAAGCTAAAAGTTGAAAGCAATATGTATATTTGTAACTCCCTCTTTCCCCCTTCTCTCTCTCTCTCTCTCTCCCTCTCTCTCTCTCTCTCTCTCCCTCTCTCTCTCTCTCTCTCTCTCTCTCTCTCTCTCTCTCTCTCTCTCTCTCTCTCTCTCTCTCTATCTATCTATTTTTCTCTCTCTCTCTCTCTCTCTTTCTCTCCCCCCCCCTCTCTCTCTCTCTCTCTCTCTCTCTCTCTCTCTCTCTCTCTCTCTCTATTTCTCTCGTTCCCTCCCCCCCTCTCTCTCGAACTATAACTCAGTCCTATTGGCCTCAATACAATTTTGCAACAATATTGAAAAATTTACAAATTCATCTTTTATCAATACATGTATTGTGGGGGTCTGTGTGTGTGTGTGTGTGTGTCTGTGTAAATGTGTGTGTGTGTAAATGTGTGTGTGTGTGTGTGTGTGTGTAAATGTGTGTGTGTGTGTCTGTGTAAATGTGTGTGTGTGTGAACCTAACACAGATTTATCTTTGAAAAGTTTCAAGAAGCCTTTGTACTCTAGCACATGACTTTAAGATGACCGACCGACCAAGTAGACCAAGAATGTACTTGAGTTTTAAAAACACAACAAACCACTAAAACATTGCTTTAGCAAATAAATCCCTATATAAAAATGTTTGTAGAACTTGAGGAAAATTCATATGTACAAAATACATACTGTACAAAATTGGATCTTAAATTATCCCTCTTTCGAAGTTGTTTAGTGGACTACAATTCTATAAATACACATGATTTTCAATTGAGAATTTCAAAATTTAACAATGAAATTTATTTCCCGATTCTAAGACCAAAGATTTTAGGGGAATGCCTTGGATCATAAACAGGCGCAAATCAATACAAACTTAGTTAGTACTCTCAGACAAAGATCGTGTAATCTAAGGGTTGGTTGCTGTGTTAACAGCTACTTGTATCTAACTGAATTTAAAAAAAAGACATTTCTCCAACCTAAAGCAAATTAAATGATTTACAATCGAATCACTTGGATGTTACACAAGAATTTCATGTTCTCCAACAAAGTGAAACTCACAGCAGGCAAAAATAGCAATACTTCCTACCCTCCTATTGGTTGACGAGGTGACCAATATATGAGTTCCATGAAAGCAATCGAAATTGACGACAACTTTTCTCCAGTCATAATATCCACGTATATTTTTTTTATCCCAATCATATTACGCTCATTTATTTCATGTTATATTTTGGTCAGTTAGACTTTGAAAAAGTGTTTGATTTTCATAAAATTACATTTTTTGGACTGGAAATTTTAATTGTATCCAAAGATTTATAAACAATAATTATTCATTAGCTTTAAAATTTTGGTCTCAATCGTTGTTTGAGACCCAACATGTCCCAACATTTTATAATTATAATATACAAAAAAATGGTTAATTTTGTATCTCATCATTGGGAATGTACATTAATTTGTCGACCTTTTTCTTATCGTTCGAGTTTCGTTCTATTTTGTAATCCAGTATGGCTTTAATATTCGCTGTATTAGAACCGATTCTCAGCCATACTGAAAAATTATTAGCATCGTATTTGAGACAATTTTGCACGAATATTAAAATTAGAATCATAAAATTAAAACCAGTTTTGTTATCCAGGGCATTCAGCCATGCTGGTTTAACAAAACTGGTTTTAATCTGATAGATTTTCATTTAGATATCCGCGGAAACCTGACTATAATACGATGCGATGAATAACTATTTTTTTCAACCCTAGGCTGACGCCGACATCCGTGACTATGGCAAGAAGGTTCACAACCTTGAGATTGAGTTTGACGAGACAAATGACAAGCTGTCGAAGGCCACTGAGAGCTTGGAGTCGAAGGAGAAGAACCTGAAGGAGGTGGAGGCTGATGTGGCCGCCCTTACCAGGTATAAACTGTATTCTAATAAAAAGTAACTGGATCAGTGTGTGTGTGTTTGTCTATACCAAAGGAACTTGATAACCGCAAACCAGATATGATTCTCCTTTGCAGTAAACCTTCTTATAGGTCCATGGAAGGTTATAAACTACTATGGGATGGTGCCTTCACCTTGCCTAGAGTTGATGGAAGAGGAAGCCAAGAAGTCAGATGAGAACCTAGCTGGTACATCTAACTATCTATCTATCTATCTATCTATCTATCTATCTATCTATCTATCTATCTATCTATCTATCTATCTATCTATCTATCTATCTATCTATCTATCTATCTATCTATCTATCTATCTATCTATCTATCTATCTATCTATCTATCTATCTATCTATCTATCTATCTATCTATCTATCTATCTATCTATCTATCTATCTATCTATCTATCTATCTATCTATCTATCTATCTATCTATCTATCTATCTATCTATCTATCTAACTATCTATTTAGACGGATAATGTTGATGGAAGAAGAGGCTAAGAAGTCAGATGAGAACCTGGCTGGCACCATCACCAAGCTTGCTGTCACATCCAAGGAAGCTGACAATATCCTCAAGAAAGTTAAGGTACAGTAAGTACAGTTTATTATAACTGATAACAAATCAAGGAGACAATAGGCTGTTTCTTACACTAGTCCCCAAAGTTTTAAAATAACATTTTCTTATTTGTTGGCTTAACAACTTTGGGGACATTAGTAAAATTTACTTGGTTGATTCAGTTGAGTGATTTTGTGTGTCATCATTGAGATGAACATCAATTAATCTGCCATTTTCTTATCCATTTAGATTAAAATGTAAGAATAACCAAGCCACCAAAAATAAAAATTTAACATCATTGTTTGTATCGTTTGCGGAGACAACAACAAACTCTCGCACATGAATGCCGCAATATCGGAGGTGAAATTAGAGGAAATGTCGTCTTTTCTGATTCAGCGGAGTAAGGTTTAAAAGGCATAGGAAATTTTAACAAAGAGCAAGACAAATGACTCAAGGAACGCTCCCTGTCCGATACATTGTTAATTATTTGTTTGTGTGCAGGTATACGAGTCCAAGTGTATGAACAACGAAGTTACCATTGAGGAGTATGACAAGAACCTGAGACAAACCACCAAGATGGCCTCAGATAATGAACAGAAACTGGATGAGCTCACAAGAAAACTTGGCGTTCAGGGAAGATCCTTTCATTGGGTTGAAAATATTGAAATATTTGGGGTTTGGGGCAGGGATACATAAAAGTTTGGGGTTTGGGGACTAATAAAAGTTTGGGGGTGGGAGATAGTAATAAATCTTCTGGGGGTTTGGGAATCATGAAAATTTCGAGATGCGGTAGGAATAATAATCAAGTAAATTTGAAGGTGGGGTATAACGAAAATTTTGGGGAGGGGCTTCATGAAAATTTTGAGTGGAAAAGCATAGAACTTTGGGTTATGAATCATTAAAATTTTAATGTTATAAATCATAAAACTTTTGGGGGTTTGGGAAAAGATGAAAATTTTATTGGCATAGAAGATAGAACATTTTTGGTGGGGGTATAATTTAATAAAAGATGGTTATAAATTAGTGAATCAAATTGCAATAGGCTTCGCTACTATTATACGTTATCATCCTTGTTTTGTCTACAAATAGTTTAACATAAAGGATTTAACATGATGTCAGGAGGATGAGTTGAGACGTGCTATTGAGAGAGCTGAACTTGCTGAGAAGAACCTCAAGAACATCGAAGATGAACTACAAATGGTCGGTAAGTGAATTTTCAGGTTGGATTTGAATCCGATTAGAACCAGTCATAAGGTTTAGTTTTATGTTTTTTTCTAAATTATGAAATGATGTTTTTTTGTAACTTTACAAAGTGTCTCAAAAATCAGCCATGTGACGTCATAAAAATGAGCGATTATCCATCTCTTTTTTTAGTGTTTTTTTCCCCACTTCTTCTCTGATCTTCTTCATTTTTATGACGTCACATGGCTGATTTTTAAGGCACTTTCCTCTTTGCAAAGACTATATAAAGTTACAATCAACATACAACCAACCCTTTGACATCACGACCTTTGCCTGGAAGCCCGATTAGGACGCCACTTTAATGAAATAACAGCAGTTTTCTTATTCGTTGACTTAACAACCTTGTGGACTTTAGTTTAATTTTGATTAGCTGGTTCATCAATTTGAGTGTTCAAACGTTTTAACCATTAATTAGGATCTACAGAAAGGGTATTTTCGTGTATCATCATAAGGTATGTACATCAATTTATTGTCTTATCCCTTTAGATCCCTGACTAACTAAGCTTATTGTACCTAAGTGAGAACATGAAACAGCTGGAGATGTCTGCAGAGGTGGCCTGTGGAGAGAGAGGAAACTATAGTGTCCAATTTTTTCGACCAAAAATTTAATATTAAGGTGAGAACATGAAACAGCTGGAGATGTCTGCAGAGAAAGCCGTGGAAAGAGAGGAGAAGCTGAAGGACAAAATTTTGTCCATCAAACAAAAGTTCAAGATCGCAGAGGGCAGGTGCGTAGCTTATTTATTGATTAAGGGAGGGGGGAGGGGACATTGAATTGTAAATTACACTGGTACTTAAAGTTTTACAACCGCGTTTTCTTAGTCATGAGCACAAAAACTTTAGGTACCTTTATTGAATTTTGATTGGTTGGTTCCAAGCTAGTAGAGCAGGGGCGTCCAAGCTTTTTACTTTGGGGAGGGGGGGGGGGGTAAAAAAATTTAAGAGGGGGAGAGGGAAAAATGAAAAAAATTTAGGGGGGGTAATCCCCACTTTACCCCCCCCCCCCCCCACTTGGACGTCTATCTAGTAGACGTCCAAGTTTTTCAACCAAAAATCTAAAGAATACAAATATATGGAGGTAGGTAACATTGGTCTGTAAATTACACTGGTACCCAAAGTTTTATTATCTCTTAAATCAGTACCTAAATTCATCATCATTTGTATTATCCCCTAAGATCCCTAAAACAAAATATAATATAAAATGTTTATCACTTTTTAAATAACGCTGTAACAATGTAAAAAATTGCAAGTAAAATATTTGAAGACATGACTAAAGAAAATATTGTTTATACATTTTGCCCTAGGGATCTAAAGGGATAAGACAATGGCCGATAAATTTATGTTTATCCCCAATGATGAAACGCAAAATTACCCCTTCTGTAGATTATAATTATTGGTTAAAACGTTTGGACACTCAACTTAATGATCCAACCAATTAATGTCAGTCCCCAAAGTTGTTAAGACAACAAATAAGAAAACGTTATTATAAAACTTCGGGGACTAGTGTAATAAACAGCCCAATGTCCCCCCCCCTCCCTGCATTTTGCCGCTTCAAATTCACAGTGAATGTCTTTGTTTTGACAGTTTAATTAGCACAAGCCACTTGTTGTAGCATTCTTGTAGCATAGCTACTCTGCAGCTAATTTAGTCAGTAACTAGATTTATGTAACTACCCTGGGAAAAAAATCGTGGAACCCTAAGTTTGATTGAAACGTTCTCTAATTTACTGGCTTAAAAACTTTGGAGGCTTTCATTATCGTTTGGTACAAACCATTAGTTTCCAAATTTATAAAGGAATATGTTGTGTAATATTATTGGAGCTGTATAAGTTACATCTATGTAACGTAGAATTATCGTATACTCATGGACGTCCAAGCTTTTACTTTAAATTTTTTTTGGGTGGGGGTAAATCTAATAAATTTTTTTTAAAAATAATGGGGAGGGGAAGGGGTTACATCATCCTGCCCCTCGGACGTCCCTGCTTATGCGATTTATTTGTGCTATGCCTACAACCATACTTGTTAGTTCTCACTTGAAATGAGTAGGAAAAGATTTGCGGCAGACAAACAACTTTCAAAAACACTTTTAAACAAGTATAGTAAATAGTGAGGTATATTAATATCTGTAGCGATAATTTAAGGAATGAAAGTCATTTTGATAAGTATTTTTAAAAGCGAGCATTTTCTATAATTAGGGTGTGTCCGTCCGTCCGAAACGGATAGCTTCTTTCGTTAATTTAGGCATGTTAGAATTGGCCTATCGATTTCAAAGTTTGCATGGTGATTCCTGCAGTAGTTAGGTACGATTTAGAAAGCGTAGCAAATCTATAATCGTTATCAGAATGTCCGTACGTCCATTTTAAACATGTTGAACTTAATTTTTAAATTTTTATTTGATATAATAATCCGATTGATCTGATTTTTTGAATACTGATTCCCATCACATCAAAGTACAATGTAATAAGCGAAGCACTCTATGATCAAGTCTAAAAATGTAAGTATGTCCTTAAACATTATCCTGTATTTAAGCAGTTTTTCAAGAAATTTTGTGACGAATTTTATACATTTATATTCTGAATATTCAGTTATGACACTCTACAAGTGTTAATGTTCGTTTGTCTTACCGTTTCATAGCCTAGCTTTTATGGATGTTGTCATCCTTGTTTTTTTTATAATCCATTAAATGAATATTCAGTAAATTAAATTTGTACCCAAATACAACTTTGTTACCTTGGCTCTAAAGATTGGATACTTCATATTAAATTTTTATTTGTTTGTGCCAAACAAATGGTGTCTAAGCTTCTCAACCACTAATCTTAATTTAGATGAGGGATAATTGTATTTATTATAATTAGGGATATAAATCAATTTATCATCCATTGTCTTATATTCCTTAATATATCAGCAAGAATATCATTATTATAATCATAACTTCATAGGCTGTTAATTCAAGTTATTTTATTTTAATTTACCTACCCCGGCCCATAAATTAAAATTAGTCTACAGTAAAATAAATTTTACTGTGCAAAAATTTTCAGTGATATAAGAGAATGAGATGCTACATGTAATGCGAATGATCCTACATATACGTCTTATTTGCATTGTAAAAAATAAGCAGAAAATAGTATATTTTCCAGTATGACTTCGAAACCGCTGATTGTCTGCTGGATTAGAAACGGTTCTCAGACATACTGATAAATCATGTATAGTATCGTATTACAGAGAATTTTCCAGGAACATTGAATGATAATAATAATATTATCACCAGTTTTATTATCCGTGGAACGCTGTTTGTAAAACGATGCGAGAAATAGCTATTAATTAACCATCTAATATGCCAACTTTTCAAAGGTTTTTATTTTAAAAGTGTTTGGTTTAATAAAATCAAAACGATTAGAACTAACCTCTACCTTTCCATTTACGCAATTTATTTATATACCAGATGCGCCCCTAGAGACCCTGAGGGAAGGTTTTTTTTCCGGGGTGGGGTAGACCCTCTACATTAAATTTTAGTTTTGAAAAGAAAAAGTAGAAAGAAAGTTTTTTTGTCAAAGGTGTATTTTCTTAAAGGTTGACTTCTGTTGGAAGGGTTGGGGTACCCTCCAGCAAAATAGTTATAAACCTTTCCTGGACCTAAGTGAAGCTTCACTGTAAAGGAGAACATAAGGAGATTGACATATTTTTTTATTAGAAGTTTTATTTTTTCTTCTAATGTCCCGTCCTTTCCTGGCCTGAAAAATATACCCTTCAGCTATTAACTTGATTTGCATCTCATTTTCAGTTTTATTTGACATTAACTTGTTTGCTTTAATCAAATTTCAATGCATTTATACACAAGGACGTCCAATAGGGGGGGGGAGGGGGGTAAAGGGATGATTACCCCCCCTCCCAAACAAAAAACAAAGCTTGGACGTTCTTGCCTATATGAAAAAAAACAATTTGAATTTTTAATTATCACCCCCTCCCCCAAATGAAAAAGCTTGGACGCCCTTGTTTATACAATTTAGATAAAATTCTAATTTCAATTTCAAGGTTTTATAACATTTTTTGCAAGACTTTTCAGCTGCCCATTCTTAGGATGCAGATTATTATGCATTATTTTTCAAAAAAGCTTTGTAGTATTCAACCAATTTAATTTCTTAATTCTTTCTTTGAGACCTCTAAAAAATTGTTCTTGCACAAGTTTTTCTGTAACATTTTTAAAGTTTGTCGATTTCCATCAGATTTCATTTTTTGGATAAGAGCAAAAGAATAGTCATTTATCGCATTTCTCAGATATTATAATGAAAAATTTAAAATAAGTTTGGTTAGCCACGAGATGCCGAAAGCCTGGGCTAACAAAACTGGTGTTGATTTTATGATTTTATTTTAATATTCGTGGAAAATCATCTTTAATTCGATGCTGGTTTTCCAGAATAGATGAGAACCGGCTCTAATCCAGTGGATATTAATCGGGGTTCCGAAGCCATTTGTCAAAAGTAGTAGGATGTATGTTTGTCTGTCTGTATAATATTTTGCCTAACTTGACTTTGAGTAAATGATGTCATACTGGCCTATTATTGGTCAATTAAAATGTAAACTGCCTGTCATTGGTCATTTTTATTGTATGACGACATTTTATATATACGCACTATACGGCACGCTGCATCACGCAGAGTGTCTGTTACGGCTGCAAATTTGACCTTAATACGGCTGCCGAGCCCAGTAACTTTTAGCCTAATTCAGCTGAAAAATGCCAAAATTTATTGTTTCAATTAATGTTAACAAATTATCTGTCAATTTCAATAAAGAAAATAATCTGAAATTGCATTTAAACTATGTTGAAAAGTTTAATATTTTTCATCTAAAAATGCATACATTGAAAAAAATCTTTTTTTTTATTTATATACTAAATACATAAAAATAAAAAAAAAGTAATTAACTATATAAAACATTCTACTTATTGATATTCTGTATTTTTGTTTGTGATTACTTAATTAGGTAGGTTGTGTGTCATTAACAGATTTCCTTAGCAGTTGCAAAGGATACGACAATCAAAGATAAAATCATCACTAATATTGAAGAGTAAAAGTACCTCTCCAATAAATTGAAATCATTATTCAATAATTATTAGAAGTACCCAAAGTTTTTTTACGAATGAGAGAGCATGTTTACAAAACTTTGGGTACCAGTTACAATTCAATGTCCTCTCCCTTCCTGCCATTAGTTCAGCAACTGAACTGTTGGGGTATTTGGTATAAAAGCGCTAAAATGCAAAAAAAAAACTATATATTTATATATCTATCTATCTATCTCTAGATACGAGTACGGAGAGATGAACATCACCAAGCTGAACCAGAGGATCTATCTATCCATCTATATATCTATCTATCTATCTATCTATCTATCTATCTATCTATCTATCTATCTATCTATCTAGATACGAGTACGGAGAGATGAACATCACCAAGCTGAACCAGAGGATCTATCTATCTATCTATTTATATCTATCTATCTATTTATATCTATCTATCTATTTATATCTATCTATCTATCTAGATACGAGTACGGAGAAATGAACATCACCAAGCTGAACCAGAGGATCTATCTATCCATCTATATATCTATCTATCTAACTATCTATACATATATATATCTATCTATCTATCTAGATACGAGTACGGAGAGATGAACATCACCAAGCTGAACCATAGGATCTATCTATCCATCTATATATCTATCTATCTATATATCTATCTATCTATTTATATATCTATCTATCTATCTAGATACAAGTACGGAGAGATGAACATCACCAAGCTGAACCAGAGGATCTATCTATCTATCTATCTAATTATATATCTATATATCTATCTATCTATTTATATATACATATATCTATCTATCTATCTAGATACGAGTACGGAGAGATGAACATCACCAAGCTGAACCAGAGGATCTATCTATCTATCTATTTATATATCTATCTATCTATATATCTATCTATCTATCCATCCATATATCTATCTATCTATCTAGGTACGAGTACGGAGAGATGAACATCACCAAGCTAAACCAGAGGATCGACGACATTGAGGACGAGATCTACAGGGAGAAGCTGAAGATTAAGAGGTGTGCGGACGAACTCGGCGAGACCTTCGATGACATGCTCACTAATTATTAATTTTTATCATGTAGTTTTTTTTTTAATTGTTTTATGGGAAAGTTTTTAAGATTTTATACATTTTTAAGACATAAAAAGTAAAAGAAAAATTTAGAATTTTAGCTTCTTTCCCTAATTATTTGTAAAGCTAATAAGTTATCATGTTTATTAAGATCATTTCTTGGTTAAAATTAACAAAAATATGTTTAGGAATTACAAGTTTTTTAAATTTGTTTACTATAATGTGTAACAACTACCAGCTTCCAACTGGGAAATTTCATTCATGTCAATTATTTCATACTGAATTTTAAATAAAAGTTAAAATCATTCATGTGTACTGTTACTACTTTTTTAAAATTACAATTCATATCACGATTAGGCACTTTGTATTAATGAAGTACCTGTACTATCATCTCTAGAAACGTAAGTACATACGTCGAAATAAAATTTCCCGATGTGGATTCTTAAATCTTAAAATCATAGAATAGTTATAACAATAATATTTTATTTAATTTTTGTATGTTTTTTATATGATTTTGGAGAATCTTTTATAAAAACAATTTGGGTGATCTGGCGATTTTTTTTAAAGAATCCACTTCTGTATTTAACGCCATATTTACCTGAGGTTGAATTCATCGCATCGTATAATAGACAGCTTTCCGCAGATATTAAAACGAAAAATTTAAGATTAAAACCAGTTTTGTTAGTCTCAAATGTGGTTTTCATTATGGCTGAGAACCGATTCAATCCAGGGAATAATAATCGGTCTCGAAGCCAAATTGGAAATAGTATTTTTTTAAATATTCAAATGAAACCACTTTTTTTTCGAATAGACAGAAAATATACTACAACAAGAGTGACAACATCCATCAAAGCGAAGAAGCTCCGTAACGGTAGGACAAACGAACATTAACACTTTCGATTATAATGTTGCTACACTTTCTAAATCGTACCCAACTACTACAGGAATCACTATGCAAATCGATAGGACATGTCTAAATTAACGAAAAAAGCTATCTGTTCCAGACAGACGGACTTACTTTTAAACAGATATTTTTTATTTGCTATAATGATAAAAAGTGTCTGAAATATTTAAAAATTATATCATACCTTGTTAAAAACTTTTTAGAAAACTCAGCCTTCGAGTAGATCTGCAAAACATTAAAAGTTAATACAACAAGGATGACAACATCCATAAAAGCGAAGCACTGAAACGGTAGGACAAACGGACATTATCATTTGTATAGTGTCAGAATTAGATAATCAGAAATAGAGTTGCTTCGCTTATAACATTATACTTTGTTGTCACGGGAATTAATATACCAAAAATCAATCAAAAATTTGTTGTTAAAAAAGTAAAAAAAAATCGACATGTCTAAAATGGACGTACGGACAATCTGGTAATGATTATAGAGTTGCTTTCTAAATCGTACCTAACTACTAAGGGAATCACAATGCAAAGTTTGGAATCGATAGGACAATTCTAACCTATTCAAATTAACGAAAAGAGTCAGGGATCGGAAGCCTCACGTAAGCCGCGTGTAAGCCTCAGTGAAATCGTGATTTTATCACTATAAAATTCAGCTGGATGTATAAAACGGCTCTTTAGCAGACAATCCTTCTTTCTTAAATTTTTTTTTCTGCTCACAAGCAGGTTTAAAACTGAGGCTTATGCGCGGCTTACGTGAGGCTTCCGATCCCTGAAAAGAGTTATCTTTTCCGGACGGACGGAACGACCCTAATTATAGAAAAGTTTCGCTTTTAAAAATACAAATACATATATACTAGGTATATATTTATAGTAAAGCTTCGCTTACATTAACTTATAGCCTGCTAAATGATGTAATACAAGGCTAAATATTTCCATAAGTAGCGCAGCAGTATCATGGAGGAAAAAAGGCCAGTAAACTGTTACCTAAAAATCAACAGATAAAAAAAAACATTATTGAATTTGTTAACCCTTTACAGTCGGGCCCCTTGCCGCACCTTAATCAGTCAAGGGGGGGGGGGGCGTTCAACGCCCCCCCATGTTATCTCAGTTCCTATTAGAGCTAGAGGGCTAAATTTTTTTGTGTAAGTCCCCTGTGTTATGATGAATTTCCGACCTTAAGTAAGTCAAGGTCAATTTTCGCTTCCTTCACCCTTTTATTTAACAACCTTTGTTTTTAGGTCCTTTTTTACTTAAAAATTTCAAATGGCTGTAATTTTTTTATTTTTTAAGCTAGAATAAAAATTTTTTTGCAGAAAATGTTAATCTTTATGTAAATTTTATATTTCAAATATAAAATATAAATTTCAGCGTCCGCAGCTGTACTTGGCAGCTGCCAGCCGCCGCAGTCGGCGGTCGGCGGGAAAACGGCGGCGGATCTTTATGAAATTTTGATACGTTATGTAGACATGTAAGACAAGCTTAAGTTTTAAATTTGAAGTCTCTAAGTCAAAAATTGAGGCCACAGGAGCCATTTAAAGATTTCTGGAGACCTGGAGGATCAGGACCTGCAGGATCATACCTGGAACCTGAAATTGACTTGAACACCTGTATTTAATATGAG
Source organism: Acartia tonsa (assembly GCF_053477335.1). Classification (NCBI taxonomy): domain Eukaryota; kingdom Metazoa; phylum Arthropoda; class Copepoda; order Calanoida; family Acartiidae; genus Acartia; species Acartia tonsa. Next base: position 55,870,252 of record NC_137261.1, read on the forward strand.
GATGTACTACTAGAGGATATTTTAGTATTTGGTAAGATAAAATGCTTTTTTTAAGTCAAAAAAATATTTTTGCTCTTTACCTGGATGACCCTGCCAGGTTTGCTGGCATCCTGTGCCCGCCAGGATGGAGATATTCAAAAAATTCCAACTCTCGGTTATGTGTCATACCCAAACTTAAAAAGTCACGCAGTTTGGGCTCTTTATCTTTCACACACAGAAAATGAGATAGAAAAAACCGGATGGGGGGGCGTTAAGGGTTAAACTTTAACTCAAAATAATATATAACCAATTTTTACGTTGTGACAAATGAACGTGCGGACATACCCTCATGATAAAGTAGCTGCCAACAACGAAATTAATTGGGGAAAATATCATGAATTGACGACTTTTTTATTTGCCCCCCCCCCCCCCCCAATATATTATTTTAGACTTATTTCTCTTGTTGGCTATACCTTATTCATGAGTAGCTCCGATTCTAAATATATGAAGTAGAATAATATTTGTGTCTTGAGGTAAATTTTAAAAAGAACTTTTTGAATTTCACTCTTGTCTTCATCAAAAGAATTAAGATAAAACACAAACTTATGAAGCTCTAATACAAGCCAGTTGTCCAATTTCTTGATAATTCGCAGCCGAAACTTGCTTCCCAATTATGCTAAACAGCCGCTTCCATGCATTAGTGAACAAAATGTTGCATCAGTTACTATAAAGGCTATAGTTAGAAGCTTTTAGTCCAATACATATTTAAATTTCGAATCATTTAGCTGTCCACAGACTTTTAGCCGTTTCCAAAGTTGCTGCCAATTCCACGAAAACTTCACAGCCAAAATCAGTCGCGATTATTTACATTTTTAAAGAGACGATGAAGGGAGATTTATTGGACTGTAAATTACTTTAGAATTCAAAATAGTTGAACCACGTTATCTTATTCGTTGGCTCAAAAGGTACTTTTCTTGAATAGTAATTAGTTAGTTCCAAACTAGAAGTGGCCAAAATTTTCAACCAATATAAAAATAGTAATTTTGATTATCTCTTGTAGAAGATCTGTAATATGTGCTAAGAGAAAATAATATATACATATATTACGAGTTTTCGAAATAAAAGGCTTTCTATCCTTGGCATAGTAAATACATTTTAATTTAGCAAGACTTCTTTCAAATCTATCGGCGGTTTCCCTCAAAGTGCCTAGTCGAGCAGCACAGAAACCCTTCCCCCCCCCCCACTTTATCTTTAATTAAAAGGAAATACATGGAATATTTTTTTTTGAATGTTTCTGTTTTTTTTATTTTAGGTCAAGTAAGGTAAGGTTATATTGGTTACATGGTTGCCCCGCAGGGTTAGGCCCTCCAGATTGGTAAGGCATAACAAAAAAATCCATTTATATTTTCCATCAAAAAAGGGAGGGGTTGTGATCTTCGAGATAAAGTAGAAATATTTCATTCCACTAGTATTCCTACACCAAAAACGTGTCTTAACAGTTGATTTTAAACTTGTGTGTTCTAAAATTTATACAACCTGCGGTTTCCTCAAAGAACGCGTTGAGCATTGTAACACGCCTCCCCCCCCCCCCCATTAATTTGAAATTAATGAAAATAGGTAGTTTTTCGTGTTAGGGTTTTAACTGGATTATTTGGTTTACAGTAGCCCTGCAGGAATAAGTCACCGTAACTGAAGAACCTACAGGGGTTAAGAATATAAAAAAAACTTCCCACCTTATTTTATATTTTTAAAAGTGAAGCTTTTTTATAATTAGGGTCGGTCCGTCCGAGATAGATAGCTTGTATTCGTTAATTTAGGCATGTTAGAATTGTCCTATCGATTTCAAAATTTGCATAATGATTCCTGTAGTAGTTGGGTACGATTTAGAAAGCGAAGCAACTCTATAATCATTACCATAATGTCCGTACGTCCATTTTAAACATATCGATTTTTCTACTTTTTTAACAACAAATGTTTAGTGATCTAATTATCCGTTTGATCTGATTTTTGGTATATTGATTCCTGGGACAACAAAGAACAATACTATAAGCGAAGCAACTCTATAATCAAGTCTTAAAAATGTAAGTATGTCCATAAACATTATCATGTATCAGGCAGTTTTTCAACAAATATACTTGCAATTTTGCTTCGACTCTTATACTTTTATGTTCTGATTATTCAATTCAGACACTATACAAGTGTTAATGTCCGTTTGTCCTACCGTTTCAGTGCTTCGCTTATATGGATGTTGTCATCCTTGTTTTTCAAAAAGGTAGGAGGGGTTTCTGTGCTCGCAATATCTTTGGAAAGTGTGCAATTTAGTTGGGTCTTTTACTTTCCTATCATTTGAATACTAATTCAACATTTCATTTGCCTTTCGTTATTGTAAGGATGAAATCCTCCATATAAAAGCAAACAGGTTATTGTAAACAAAAAAAATTTTAAAGAAAATCTACAATTAAAAATTATTTGTCAAAATGAAATAAATTTTTGAAAGACAATTTATTTTTATGCATCCTTGCATTATTGTTATTTTTCTAAATCCGTTTTGCCCTCATAAACTTGAATATTTTCAAATCTTAACTGCACTGCAAAACTTTTAGTAGCATGTGTATTTGAATTATATATGTATATGTATCATTTAAACTTTGCCAGTGCATACATTTTTACTAGTGACTGCACCATAGCATTCTGTATTCGAAGATCTTTAATAAATAGCTAAAAACCATCCAAAGTCTTAAATCTAAAAATATAATATCCCAAGACCGTCCCAGGATCTATGTCAAATTAGTAATGTTTAAAGAGCACTTGTTAGATATGTTGAAATTCGCTAGTATGTATATTGTCAGCCTTGCGTAATTCACCAATGTGGATGTTGGTCAATTTATAGTTCATGGTCTTATCCTTTAGGATCCCTGCTAACCAGCGTTGTGGTGCCGTTTGATTTTTGGTGCGGTTCCGGCTCCAGCTCCGGCTCCGAATTTGGCTCCTGCTTCGACCTAAAATCAAGAAAAACTCAACATATTTTTTTGCCTAGTCTATTTTTTACTTTTGAAGGTTTTAAAAAGTTTTTAAAGGTACTTTTGATAAAAATGGACTTGAAAAACTTAAAGGGGCGTTTGCACATGGCTCAACAGAGTTACCAAAATTATAATTAATAAAAAATCTCTGTTTTTAGCTAATCCGGAGCCGAAGCCGTTTTTTAACAAAAATTACGGCTCCAGCTCCGGCTCCAGCAAAATATGGCGGCTCCACGGCTCCCGGCTCCGGCTCACAACGCTGTTGCTAACACACACATATGTAAACATTTTTAGCATGCATTATTCCCAGAGGACCCGCCTATTTTAAGAATATAAAACAAATTTTAATTAAGTAAAAAGAAAGAAAAGAATCTAAACATAACATTTTATATTTATGTAAGGTTGTTATCTTATGAATGAACTAGCGGCTTCGCCCCTAGCCTCTAGGGGCTTTGCCCCAAAAGGTAATTAAAAAAAAAATGTAGTACATGTGTTGCAGCACCATAGAGTTGGTATCATCTGCATCATAAAAAATAAATTATGGGGAATTTTTTTCATTTTTGGTTGGGTTGAGGGTGTCCCACCCCCCTCCCATGAAAATATATTAAAACCACCACAGGACCAGTAGGTATATTCCCTGAAGAGTAAAATCCAATCGGTTAATTGGTTACAAGAGATCTTAAGGGACGGACGGACAGACAGACAGCCGGACGGACAGACAGATGAACAGACATCCATCTACTTTGTATTATAGATGAATGGGTTCTCTAAAACAAAATTAAACAATCATAAAGGGGGTAATTTCGCGTAATTCCGTAAAGTTGGATATTGGGTTGTAGTCAAGTGCTCTTGTTAACCCTTACAGATCGGGGGGGGGGCTCCAAGAGCCCCCCCCTCTAGTTTTTTCAATCTCATTTTTTTTGTAGGTAAGATGGAGTGCTGTGACTTCATGACTTTTTAAGTTTAGTAATTATACGTCGGCAAGAGTTGATTTTATTAGGATATCTGGTCTGTGTCGGTCGTGGTGTCCGGTCAAAGTCGGTTGGGTAGCAGCAAAATTAGAAAAAAATTCAAAAAAAATCTTAATTTCTACATTATGACTTTTGTGTATAAGGAGAAACCTAAATTTTTTTTGGTGAATACTTAGATATCAATGACCTTCTGAGAAAAAATGTGTTATGACAGTTTGACCGCTCCCTGACCGACTTTATGACCGATTTTTATCCGGCTTTTACTACAGACATATATCATGAATATCGTGGCTTCTATTACAGCTAGAGTCCTATAAATTTTTTTGGTAAATCCTTGAGCAACATCAAACAGATAAAAATATTAATCGGCGCCGCCAACCGCCGTTTTACCGCCGTAACCGCCGAAAATGGCGGTTTCCGTTATTTGCCGTTTTTTGGCGATGATCAGAAAAAGTAATTTTTTTGTTATGAAAAATAAAAGTTCGTCCTAAAATTTGGTCATCCTAGCTGCAAAATTGGCCGCTCTACAGCTGTTTTAAAATTTAGCGGCTGGCCGCTAAAAAGCGGCTAAGGAGCGGCCTGGCTGCTATGACAAGAAAAAGTAATTTTCTCTAAAAATACACATGAACCACCAGAAAAAAATTTTACGTCTTTATCTGTAACAGGAGCCGAGATAGAGGGGGGGGCTCTTGGAGCCCCCCCCCCGATCTATTAAGGTGGGAATTGGGGCCCGAGCTGTAAGGGTTAAGTCATACTGTTCTTAATTAAAAACCATTTAATATATATTTTATATACATTTGATTATGATAAGGAACACTTTGACTTAATAAAAGCATTTGACTACAACCCAATTACCCTAAAAATGACCCTCTTTTTAGAAGTAAAGCTACTTTGTCTCTTCGTTCATCTATAACGAAATGGGGAAAATGTTATTTTCTAGGCTGCTATTGAAGGTAGATTGCTGTATTTTGTGTAGATTGTTTATATCAATACGCATACAGCATGTATTTTACTTGGTTTATATACGTACATTTTCAAAGAATTATCCCAAAGACAGTTGACCTATTGATTGTTTAGTGGATTTTCTCGGTAAAAGTAGCTTGATTGGATGCAAACTGCGGCTGCAACTTAAACTTCCTCAACCCGTGCAGTTTCATTAAAAAAAATATTTAAATCGTAAGTATTCTCAAATATATACAAATTTAGTTAAAATCAATGTATATTTTTGTAAAAGTGTTTTAAAATTGTACAAAATAAACTATATTTGCATCAGTTTTTTTTGCACAGTCAGTTTGTTTTGCCTTGTCAAAACAAAACAAAAAAATTGCGGAAAACAAAATCTGACTGTAAAGTGTATAATATTGCAAAAAAATCTAAGTCGGCGCTTTTCCTAAAAGTGCCAAGCAAGCACATAATACCCCATATCCTTAGTAAAAGTAATTAAGATAAGTTGGATGCCCTGGGTGCCCTTATTTTTCGCGGGGCTACCCAGTATCGAATAACGCAAAAACTTAACCCCCTTCCCCCCTTTTAAATTCATTTAAAAACGGGGGGGGGGGTCGCTAAGTGCTCGACTTGATATTTTAAGAGAACCCGTCATTGGGTCTAACTGTGCAGATGTTGTATAATTACGGCGCCATGACCTAGATAGGTTTGAAAGGATGACAAAGTCTAAATGGACAGCTAGCAATTATGCTTTACATTTTCACTTTGTCATTTTCATTTATCTTGGCATAATAATAGATAAAGGACGCCTGTCTGTTTGTGTGTGTGTGTGTGTTCAATAAGATGCTGAAAACGGCGTGACTATAAATGATTGATGATTAAAAGTTTTGTTTTATTTTTGTTTAAAACTAAATTTAAATCTAACAACATTAAAGTAAAAGAATAGAGGGGACAGGGGTTAAACTGTTAGGACAAATATATTATATTAATTTATATCTCGTTTTTGGTGTAGGAAAACTAGTTGAATGAAAGATTTGTACTTTCTCAGAGCAACCCCCCCCTTACGTTTGATTTAAAAATAGAAGGGGGTAGTTGTTTTCTATATGCCCTACGTATTCGGGGGGCCTAACCCTGCGGGGCAACAATGTAACCAATATAGCCTTACCTAAGTGACCTAAATTAAAAATAAACACACACAAAACTAACCCCCGTATTTCCCTTTAATTAAACACAAAGTGGGGGGAGGTGTTTGTGTGCTGCTCGACAAGGCACTTGGAGGGAAACCACCGATAGATTTGAAAGAAACCTTGCCAAATTGAAATGTATTTACTATGCCAAGATGGAGAGCCTTTCATTCATAAGAATAGATGTAGAATATACGTGGATATTATGACAAGAAAAAAATGTCGTCAATTTAGGTTGCACTTTCCTCTCGCTTTTATTGGTCGGGTCGTTTATCCATAAGGATGGGGAAATGGAAGAGGAATGGGGGATATCATTATTTTAGCCCGCTACAGACCTCACTATATTATAGAACATGAGAATCTAGTGTAAGATCCAAGTAATAATATATCCATTTTTATAGGTCTCAATATAATCAAGGGCCTACACACAACTTTGAATTGAGGGTTAATAAATCTCCTAACCCCCACCCACCCCTCCATGTAATTTGTACCCCTAAGGATAAATTATTTTGTACCTTTATTGGTCAAAAAGTTTAAATTTTTCTATTCCAAGTATGTTAATTTGAAATTTGATATCTAAGTTTGGTTGAAATGTAACAAAATATTTTAACTTTTACAGGTGAACTCCGTGTACCGACAATTTAGCAATTTCACACAAGGGACTAGTCGAGAAGAGAAACCCCTTCCCGACCTTATTTTGAAATTAATTGAAAATAAGGGGGGGGGGTTAGTTTTTCGTCTCTTTGTTTATTAGTATATATTAGATACTTGGTATCCCCGCAAGGTGGGGATCTGTAGTGCTCATTAGGCCCTTTCGGGGAAAAAGGAAGAAGGAGAAAGTCATCCCCCCCACTTTTTCAATTTGAGTTTAAAAAGAAATAATATTTTTTTTTTTTTTGGTGGGGTGAGGGTGCCATTTTTATTTAAAGGGTGTATATAACCTCCTTCCAAGAACGAATATGAAGCTTAACTGTAAAGGGGAACCAATTTGGTTCAGCGGTTAGCGAGATCCTTCGCTACAGACAAAAAAAGCTAACAACATTATATATTAGTCAACTGTCTTTAAGGGTTAAGTTTTATAGCTATCAGGGCGCAAATGTTTTAATCCACCCCCTGCACTTAGAGGAAGGGGAGATTAGAATGATAAGCTATACTGGTACCAAAATCTCATTTGTTGGCTTAAAAACATTGGGTATTTTTTAGGTCTGGATTACTTAATCCAGTCTAACAATTTACAGACTTTTCAATCAACAATTTCATCTACAGAAGGGGCATTGTATATTAATTTGTCATCATTTATCCCTGACAAAAAAATAAATACAATATGTCTATTAGAAATTCTCTACACACACTTTCTATGTGTTTGTGTGTGTGTGTGTGTGTGTACTGTTTGAGTGTGTGAGTGTGTGTGTGTTTGTATATGATTGTATATGTGTGTGTGTGTGAGTGTGTGTGTGTATGAAATGAAAGGAAGAGTGGGAGAGAATTTTAACTAAAGCTTTAGTGGATCATGGAAAGAAAACAAAGTCATTCCTAAATTAGGACAGAAGTCACCTTCCTAGGAAGGACATACAAAACATAGCAAATTCTTGCAAAACATAGGAAATTCTTACAAAACATAGCAAATTCTTGCAAAACATAGCAAATTCTTGCAAAACATAGCAAATTCTTGGAAAACTTAGATTTTCTGTCCTTCACATAGCTAATTCTTGCAAAACATAGCAAATTCTTACAAAACATAGCAAATTCTTGCAAAACATAGCAAATTCTTACAAAACATAGCAAATTCTTGCAAAACATAGCAAATTCTTACAAAACATAGCAAATTCTTAGAAAACTTAGCTTTTCTGTCCTTCACATAGCAAATTCTTGCAAAACATAGCAAATTCTTGCAAAATATAGCAAATTCTTGCAAAACATAGCAAATTCTTACAAAATATAGCAAATTCTTGCAAAAAATAGCAAATTCTTACAAAACATAGCAAATTCTTAGAAAACTTAGCTTTTCTGTCCTTCACATAGCAAATTCTTGCAAAACATAGCAAATTCTTGCAAAACATAGCAAATTCTTGCAAAACATAGCAAATTCTTGCAAAACATAGCAAATTCTTGGAAAACTTAGCTTTTCTGTCCTTCACATAGCAAATTCTTGCAAAACATAGCAAATTCTTGGAAAACTTAGCTTTTTTGTCCTTCACATAGCTAATTCTTGCAAAACATAGCAAATTCTTACAAAACATAGCAAATTCTTAGAAAACTTAGCTTTTCTGTCCTTCACATAGCAAATTCTTGCAAAACATAGCAAATTCTTGCAAAACATAGCAAATTCTTGCAAAACATAGCAAATTCTTGCAAAACATAGCAAATTCTTACAAAACATAGCAAATTCTTAGAAAACTTAGCTTTTCTGTCCTTTACATAGCAAATTCTTGCAAAACATAGCAAATTCTTGCAAAATATAGCAAATTCTTGCAAAACATAGCAAATTCTTACAAAACATAGCAAATTCTTGCAAAACATAGCAAATTCTTACAAAACATAGCAAATTCTTAGAAAACTTAGCTTTTCTGTCCTTCACATAGCAAATTCTTGCAAAACATAGCAAATTCTTGCAAAACATAGCAAATTCTTGCAAAACATAGCAAATTCTTGCAAAACATAGCAAATTCTTGCAAAACATAGCAAATTCTTGGAAAACTTAGCTTTTTTGTCCTTCACATAGCTAATTCTTGCAAAACATAGCAAATTCTTGCAAAACATAGCAAATTCTTGGAAAACTTAGCTTTTTTGTCCTTCACATAGCTAATTCTTACAAAACATAGCAAATTCTTGCAAAACATAGCAAATTCTTACAAAACATAGCAAATTCTTGCAAAACATAGGAAATTCTTACAAAACATAGCAAATTCTTGCAAAACATAGCAAATTCTTACAAAACATAGCAAATTCTTAGAAAACTTAGCTTTTTTGTCCTTCACATAGCAAATTCTTGCAAAACATAGCAAATTCTTGCAAAATATAGCAAATTCTTGCAAAACATAGCAAATTCTTACAAAACATAGCAAATTCTTGCAAAACATAGGAAATTCTTACAAAACATAGCAAATACTTGCAAAACATAGCAAATTCTTACAAAACATAGCAAATTCTTAGAAAACTTAGCTTTTCTGTCCTTCACATAGCAAATTCTTGCAAAACATAGCAAATTCTTGCAAAATATAGCAAATTCTTGCAAAACATAGCAAATTCTTACAAAACATAGCAAATTCTTAGAAAACTTAGCTTTTCTGTCATTCACATAGCAAATTCTTGCAAAACATAGCAAATTCTTGCAAAATATAGCAAATTCTTGCAAAACATAGCAAATTCTTACAAAACATAGCAAATTCTTGCAAAACATAGCAAATTCTTACAAAACATAGCAAATTCTTGCAAAACATAGCAAATTCTTACAAAAAATAGCAAATTCTATCAAAACATAGCAAATTCTTACAAAACATAGCAAATTCTTGCAAAACATAGCAAATTCTTACAAAACATAGCAAATTTTTGCAAAATATAGCAAATTCTTACAAAACATAGCAAATTCTTTCAAAACATAGCAAATTCTTACAAAAATTAGCAAATTCTTGCAAAACATAGCAAATTCTTACAAAACATAGCAAATTCTTGGAAAACTTAGCTTTTCTGTCCTTGACATAGCAAATTCTTGCAAAACATAGCAAATTCTTACAAATCATAGCAAATTCTTGCAAAACATAGCAAATTCTTGCAAAACATAGCAAATTCTTGCAAAACATAGCAAATTCTTGCAAAACATAGCAAATTCTTGGAAAACTTAGCTTTTCTGTCCTTCACATAGCTAATTCTTGCAAAACATAGCAAATTCTTACAAAACATAGCAAATACTTGCAAAACATAGCAAATTCTTTAAAAACATAGCAAATTCTTGCAAAACATAGCAAATTCTTGCAAAACATAGCAAATTCTTGCAAAACATAGCAAATTCATACAATAAGGGTCCCAAATTCAAAAACAAATTTTCAGCGCGATACTACAACCGGTTCTTAAGATACGGTGACCTGGTGTCCTTGGTACCGATGGTAAGATTTGGGAAATGGTTCGAATCCTTAGTAAATTTGGCTAAGTCCAAAATTTTTTTGACACTTAGAATATTTTCGACCTGGTTTCCTCTCAGTAGGTACGCTTGGTGTCACCTAAGTATTTTTTTTTCAAAAATTTGACTAAGTGTCAAAATATTTTTGGACTTAGCCAAATTTACTAAGGATTCGAACCATTTCCCAAATCTTACCATCGGTACCAAGGACACCAGGTCACCGTATCTTAAGAACCGGTTGTAGTATCGCGCTGAAAATTTGTTTTTGAATTTGGGACTCTTATTGTATGAATTTGCTATGTTTTGCAAGAATTTGCTATGTTTTGCAAGAATTTGCTATGTTTTGCAAGAATTTGCTATGTTTTTAAAGAATTTGCTATGTTTTGCAAGTATTTGCTATGTTTTGTAAGAATTTGCTATGTTTTGCAAGAATTAGCTATGTGAAGGACAGAAAAGCTAAGTTTTCCAAGAATTTGCTATGTTTTGCAAGAATTTGCTATGTTTTGCAAGAATTTGCTATGTTTTGCAAGAATTTGCTATGTTTTGCAAGAATTTGCTATGATTTGTAAGAATTTGCTATGTTTTGCAAGAATTTGCTATGTCAAGGACAGAAAAGCTAAGTTTTCCAAGAATTTGCTATGTTTTGTAAGAATTTGCTATGTTTTGCAAGAATTTGCTAATTTTTGTAAGAATTTGCTATGTTTTGAAAGAATTTGCTATGTTTTGTAAGAATTTGCTATATTTTGCAAAAATTTGCTATGTTTTGTAAGAATTTGCTATGTTTTGCAAGAATTTGCTATGTTTTGTAAGAATTTGCTATGTTTTGATAGAATTTGCTATTTTTTGTAAGAATTTGCTATGTTTTGCAAGAATTTGCTATGTTTTGTAAGAATTTGCTATGTTTTGCAAGAATTTGCTATGTTTTGTAAGAATTTGCTATGTTTTGCAAGAATTTGCTATATTTTGCAAGAATTTGCTATGTTTTGCAAGAATTTGCTATGTGAATGACAGAAAAGCTAAGTTTTCTAAGAATTTGCTATGTTTTGTAAGAATTTGCTATGTTTTGCAAGAATTTGCTATATTTTGCAAGAATTTGCTATGTTTTGCAAGAATTTGCTATGTGAAGGACAGAAAAGCTAAGTTTTCTAAGAATTTGCTATGTTTTGTAAGAATTTGCTATGTTTTGCAAGTATTTGCTATGTTTTGTAAGAATTTCCTATGTTTTGAAAGAATTTGCTATGTTTTGCAAGAATTTGCTATGTTTTGCAAGAATTTGCTATGTTTTGCAAGAATTTGCTATGTTTTGCAAGAATTTGCTATGATTTGTAAGAATTTGCTATGTTTTGCAAGAATTTGCTATGTCAAGGACAGAAAAGCTAAGTTTTCCAAGAATTTGCTATGTTTTGTAAGAATTTGCTATGTTTTGCAAGAATTTGCTAATTTTTGTAAGAATTTGCTATGTTTTGAAAGAATTTGCTATGTTTTGTAAGAATTTGCTATATTTTGCAAAAATTTGCTATGTTTTGTAAGAATTTGCTATGTTTTGCAAGAATTTGCTATGTTTTGTAAGAATTTGCTATGTTTTGATAGAATTTGCTATTTTTTGTAAGAATTTGCTATGTTTTGCAAGAATTTGCTATGTTTTGTAAGAATTTGCTATGTTTTGCAAGAATTTGCTATGTTTTGTAAGAATTTGCTATGTTTTGCAAGAATTTGCTATATTTTGCAAGAATTTGCTATGTTTTGCAAGAATTTGCTATGTGAATGACAGAAAAGCTAAGTTTTCTAAGAATTTGCTATGTTTTGTAAGAATTTGCTATGTTTTGCAAGAATTTGCTATATTTTGCAAGAATTTGCTATGTTTTGCAAGAATTTGCTATGTGAAGGACAGAAAAGCTAAGTTTTCTAAGAATTTGCTATGTTTTGTAAGAATTTGCTATGTTTTGCAAGTATTTGCTATGTTTTGTAAGAATTTCCTATGTTTTCCAAGAATTTGCTATGTTTTGCAAGAATTTGCTATGTTTTGCAAGAATTTGCTATGTTTTGCAAGAATTTGCTATGTTTTGCAAGAATTTGCTATGATTTGTAAGAATTTGCTATGTTTTGCAAGAATTTGCTATGTCAAGGACAGAAAAGCTAAGTTTTCCAAGAATTTGCTATGTTTTGTAAGAATTTGCTATGTTTTGCAAGAATTTGCTAATTTTTGTAAGAATTTGCTATGTTTTGAAAGAATTTGCTATGTTTTGTAAGAATTTGCTATATTTTGCAAAAATTTGCTATGTTTTGTAAGAATTTGCTATGTTTTGCAAGAATTTGCTATGTTTTGTAAGAATTTGCTATGTTTTGATAGAATTTGCTATTTTTTGTAAGAATTTGCTATGTTTTGCAAGAATTTGCTATGTTTTGTAAGAATTTGCTATGTTTTGCAAGAATTTGCTATGTTTTGTAAGAATTTGCTATGTTTTGCAAGAATTTGCTATATTTTGCAAGAATTTGCTATGTTTTGCAAGAATTTGCTATGTGAATGACAGAAAAGCTAAGTTTTCTAAGAATTTGCTATGTTTTGTAAGAATTTGCTATGTTTTGCAAGAATTTGCTATATTTTGCAAGAATTTGCTATGTTTTGCAAGAATTTGCTATGTGAAGGACAGAAAAGCTAAGTTTTCTAAGAATTTGCTATGTTTTGTAAGAATTTGCTATGTTTTGCAAGTATTTGCTATGTTTTGTAAGAATTTCCTATGTTTTCCAAGAATTTGCTATGTTTTGCAAGAATTTGCTATGTTTTGCAAGAATTTGCTATGTTTTGCAAGAATTTGCTATGTTTTGCAAGAATTTGCTATGATTTGTAAGAATTTGCTATGTTTTGCAAGAATTTGCTATGTCAAGGACAGAAAAGCTAAGTTTTCCAAGAATTTGCTATGTTTTGTAAGAATTTGCTATGTTTTGCAAGAATTTGCTAATTTTTGTAAGAATTTGCTATGTTTTGAAAGAATTTGCTATGTTTTGTAAGAATTTGCTATATTTTGCAAAAATTTGCTATGTTTTGTAAGAATTTGCTATGTTTTGCAAGAATTTGCTATGTTTTGTAAGAATTTGCTATGTTTTGATAGAATTTGCTATTTTTTGTAAGAATTTGCTATGTTTTGCAAGAATTTGCTATGTTTTGTAAGAATTTGCTATGTTTTGCAAGAATTTGCTATGTTTTGCAAGAATTTGCTATGTTTTGCAAGAATTTGCTATGTTTTGCAAGAATTTGCTATGTTTTGCAAGAATTTGCTATGTTTTGTAAGAATTTGCTATGTTTTGCAAGAATTTGCTATGTTTTGTAACAATTTGCAATGTTTTGCAAGAATTTGCTATGTTTTGTAAGAATTAGCTATGTTTTGCAAGAATTTGCTATGTGAAGGACAGAAAAGCTAAGTTTTCCAAGAATTTGCTATGTTTTGCAAGAATTTGCTATGTTTTGCAAGAATTTGCTATGTTTTGCAAGAATTTGCTATGTTTTGCAAGAATTTGCTATTTTTTGTAAGAATTTTTAATGTTTTGCAAGAATTTGCTATGTTTTGTAAGAATTTGCTATGTTTTGTAAGAATTTGCTATGTTTTGTAAGAATTTGCAATGTTTTGCAAGAATTTGCTATGTTTTGTAAGAATTTGCTATGTTTTGCAAGAATTAGCTATGTGAAGGACAGAAAAGCTAAGTTTTCCAAGAATTTGCTATGTTTTGTAAGAATTTGCTATGTTTTGCAAGAATTTGCTATGTTTTGCAAGAATTTGCTATGTTTTGTAAGAAAGCATCTCTATGATCATGTTCTAAAATGTAAGTATGTCCTTAAACAGTATAATGTATTTAAGCAGTTTTGCAACAAATTTACTTACAATTTAGTTTGGACAAATGTAACAATAATCTGATTTTTCTGTTCTGACACTCTACAAGAGTTAATGTTTGTCTGTCCTACCGTTTTAGAGCTTCGCTTTTATGGATGATGTCATCCTTGATTTTTTACACTTACATACGAAGGCTAACAATCCTATCAATCTTATTATATAGGGAAATGTAGCATTTCAAACATTTGCACAAGTATATTTTACATTTTTAAAATTGAAGCTTTTCTATTATTAGGGTCGGTCCGTCCGAACGTCCGTACGTAACGTATAGCTCTTTTTATTAATTTAGGCATGTTACAATTGTCCTATCAATTTCAAACTTTGCATGATGATTCCTATAGCAGTTAGGTAAGAGTTAGAAAGCAACTCTATAAAATCGTTACCAGATAGTCCATTTTATACATTGCTTTTAACTTCTTAATAATAAATTTTAATGTGATAAAATTATCCGATTGTTCTGATTTTTGGAATACTGATTCCTAGGACAACAAAGTACAATGTTATCAGCGAAGCATCTCTATAATCAAGTCCTAAAGATGTAAGTATGTCCAAAAACTCATCCTGTATTTAAGTAGTTTTCAACAAATTTACTTAAAATTTTTTTTCGAAATTTTAATTTAGAATTCTGATTATTGAGTTCTGACACTCTACAAGAGTTAATCTTCGTTTGTCTTACCATTTCAGAGCTTCGCTTTTATGGATGTTGTCATACTTGTTTTTCAGAGATCTTTAGGGACGAGACAATAGACGATGCATTGAGGTGTGTCTCCCATCTCCCAGACCATTTAATTATGATAAACTAAATTAGCCCTTAGATATATTAAAGCTATTGGTGCAAAAGTTAAGGCAACCTTCTTTTGTACAACCAATTCAACCCATGCAAGACCTAAACTTTTTATTGCAATGAAAGTACAGTTTTCCTCCAGTCATTGCAATTTTCTAAGTGTCATGGCAAAAAAAAGATTATGTGATTGCTTTTTATAAGATTTCTAAAACAGGTATACTGTAAGTGATATGCTATCTATAATACAAAGTAGAACGATGTCTGTCTGTCTGTCCGTCCGTCTGTCTGTCTGTCCGTCCGTCCGTCCGTCCCTTAAGATCTCAGTAACCACTGAAACGATCGGATTCTACTCTTCAGGGAATATACCTACTGGTCCTGTGGTGATTTTAGGCTATTTTCTTGGGGGTTGGGACACCCCCAACCCCCAAAAAACAAAAAATCCCCCCCCATTTTTTTTTTTTGTAGGGGATTTCCTTGGTCCTTTTACGTATTTTGCCCGAATTCTTTTTTTATCACAGATGCTAGAGGCGAAGCCGCTAGTAATATATAAACGCAATTATGACTATTTTGACTTTGCAAAGCGTTTGATTTAGATAAATGAGAAAAAAAATTACTATAAATTGTGGTTATGGTTCTGTAAAGAACAAAATTGATTTATTTATTTTAATTGAACTTCCTAGTACATAGATAAATGTATCTTGTCAATTACCTCATATGGGCGGAGATACTGTCCATGATAATCAAACGCCATGGTCTAACAACCCAGGATAACCAAGTGGAGCCAATTGTCTCCTTTTCTGTCCAAACACCCGGGGTATTAGGCTAAGTAACATCTATCAGACATCCAACCCTTTAATTGCACGGCCTTTGTCTGAGAAGTTCTAATTGTGCATGGTAATGGATTGCGCCTGTTTTGGGCCAAAACATTCCTTCTACTTTAACTATTAATGTCACGCACCTGACATAGTAGCTTTATGTAAAGATTTTAGGATATATCTAAATGTAATGTTAGTTTTTCGGTACCTCCTTAAAGCCTAATAAAAAATGACATTATACAATACAAATGACTAATGGTAGGCCAGTATACATTTGAATTGACCAGTGTTTACTGGCCTATCATGGTCATTTGTGTATAAGACGTCATTTTTATTAGGTACTATGAGCTGTAACTCCTTGTAAACGTCAGAATGAAGTATAATTGCCTGCCTAACAAAGTTATATCTTCTATTATTTTCTTTCTTCATTCATGTCAATTCAACCTTTTTTTTCAAATCTCAACAAACTTTTTTTATTCCTTTCTTTAGCTCTCTGCATTTTTTAATGCGAAGATTTTATACATTTAGGATGAGTCAGTCCATAATTTAATAATTTAGGTAGCCTTGTGACGTCATAAAAAAGAGGGATTATCCATTTTTTTAGGGGTTTTTCTTTCCCACTTTTCTTCTCATATCTCTCATTTTTATGACGTCAGTGCAAATTTTTTAGATACTTTGTCCAGCTACTAATTTAGACATTTCTTATTTCACCTCTTCTTACCCACTTCCCTGTAGTTATATAAACAATTTTACGCCAACTATACGCTACAAGCATAATTAATTTTCGACAATTTCAAATGGAATTAATTGGCAGAATCACAGCCCATGGTTAAATGTTGATTTGTAGTCATCATTCACATAGTTAATCTGATACTGTAAATGGTAATTTTAGGACGATTAGGCATAGTGACTTAGAATTTACCTTTAACCTTTAACGGTTGGGGGGGAAGGGGGGGGGTAGAGAGCTATAACTGAGTGACTTTTAAAATATGGGTATGACACATAACTGAGAGATGGATTTTTTTTGGTATTTCCATCCTTGAGGTCACAGGATGCCAGCAAATAATAAAATATCCTATAATAATACATACTCATATCATTTGAGGTTCTAGGTATAATCCTGCAGGTCCTTAACCTCCAGGTCTCCAGAAATCTGTCATTGTTCTTTTAGCTTTGAAAATAAGGAAATTACAGCCGTTTGAAGATTTTAAGTAAAAAGGACCTAAAAACAACGGTCGCTAAATAAAAGGGCGAAAGAAGCGAAAAATGACTTAGACTCACTTATAGTTGGAAATTCATTTTCAGACAGGGGACATGCACACATTTTTAAGACCCTTTTTGAATTTTGGAAGAAATATTGTGGTTCTCTGATATTAAGGAATACATCTAATTTGTTAAGATTTGTTGTTATGGGTGTTGTCATCCTTGTCACATTGCATTTCTATTTGGCTCAAATCATGCACACATCTTACTCATCTTACAAACACACACACACTCACACAAACACACACACAGACACACAATATACACACGCATATAAACATAATAATGAAAACAAATAAACGAACATACATTTTGGTGCCTTCTTTCAAATTTACTATCGGTCACTGAACCCCCCCCCCCCTCACTTATTTTCTAAATTTCCAAGGATGGTGGGCAATAGCCATGATGCCCTGATTCTGCAGGGCTGTTGCTTAAACCAACCTGGTCTAAAGTAATAAACAAGTAAACGAAAACCGACTCCTCTTTATTTTAATAATAAGGACGTGAGGTGGGTGGGGGGTAGGTGGGTTCGGTGATCGACAATGCACTTTGTGGGAAACTTCCTACAAGTTTGAATGAAACCAAAATCGGTCACAAAAGCACAAATAAAGTTATATTGTCAGAACAGTTATGTCAACAGTATGCCAGCTATGATCAATGTGTTATTAATACATTCGACGTAAACCAATTGTTATTGATAAAATGTTGCATTTTTGACACAGGGTACATACTGGATTAGTTAGCATTAGAGGCAGCGCTTCAAATAAGTCTCTGGAGGTAACGGGGTGGGGGGATGTGGCGAAAGTCGAGCCGCTACTTATTTGAACGTACACACAGACAGTTAGACTTCCTGTTAATTTTATACAAGCCAAAGCTGGACAATGTGTCTTAAAATTCAGCCTTATGAAATCATAAAAATGATTATCCATCTCTTTTTGAGGTTTTCTTTTCTACTTCTCCTCTCATCTCCCTCATTTTTATGACGTCACATGGCTGATTTTTTCGACACTTTGTTTATCTACAGCGTCCTTACCCCTATCATCAAAGGCACTTTTTTTCGAAGGGGTAGTGTGGTGACAGAAAATAGCCTAAAACCATCCAGAAATCTAAATAAAGAGTCTGACACCCTCCCGGGACCTATATGAAGCTTTCCGAATTAGGGAAGTTATTAGGTTCAGTAGTTATAAAAAAAATTAAGCTTCAGATAAAAAAGCTTACTACTTTATGTATTAGGATACTAGCGGCTTCGCCCCTAGCCTCTAGGGGCTTTGCCCCAAGAAAAAATTGAAAAAAAAATAAAGTACTACTGGTGCTACTCATAGTCTAATGTGTTCTTAAGAAAATTACTACTGGTGCTGCTCATAGTCTAATGTGTTCTCAAGAAAATTTTTTTTTTGAGGGGGAGAAAATTTCATTCAAGAGGGGGGTTAGGGGTGTCCCACCCCCCAAGAAAATAGCTTAAAACCACCACAGGACCAATAGGTATATACCCTGAAGAGTAGAATCCAATCGGTTCAGTGGTTACCGAGATCTTAAGCTTCAGACGGACGGACGGACGGACAGACAGACATCAAGCTACTTTGTATTATAGATATATTATATACAATAAAATATATGCTTATAATCTTTAAATGTTATATTCTGTTGGAATTGAAGAAATTTAAATAGAAAAAGTTTAGATAATCCGAGTGACATCTCAAAGATTGATTAACTTATAGAAAAGATTTTTTCTTTCAAATTTTGATTAGGATGAAGATTAGAAATATATTTGACTTTCAGCTGACATGACATAGTTACATAGAATTTGAGTAAATTATGTCAAACCCCAGACTAGAGGCCCCCAGGGGCACTAGAGGTTAGGTGGGGAAAATTGAGGTATTTTTTACTATGGGCTATTTCTATTGGGAGGGTTGAGGTATACCCTCCCAAAAATAGTTTAAACAGTCTTGGACCTGTAAGAAGCTACTCCACATCGTTTTAGTGGTTAGCGAGATCCTTTGCTACTCACATACATACACACATAGAGAAATCTTTCATTTTAATAAAATAACAAGTTATAAAATTCAAAAAATATACAGTAGAATCAAAATGCCAAAAAATCACGAAACCTTGTTAGCTAAATTAATTTTTCGTTTTGCGACTACATACTTATGGCATTATTAAGAAAGTGTGCTGCTAAAAGGATATTTCAACATGGTAAAATCACAAAACCTTAAATTTCTAAGTCAAAATGAAGGTGCATTTAAAAAATACTAACTAGTCATAGAGCAGCTGTGCTCCTATATAGACACCACCTAATAATTCAAACCTTCAATTACCTCGTACGGGCGGGATTGCAGTCAAGGACCTTATCGACTTGATGTACTGTACAGAGGTGGATTCTTAAAAAAAATTTGGCCCACTAATCGCTTAGTGGGGCAAAATTGTTTTCGTGAAAAATCCACCAAAATCACATTAAAAATCTACAAAAATTAAACAAAATCATAGAAGGGCTAGAAACACAACATTTTATTTAATTTTTGTAGATTTTTATGTGATTTTGGAGGATTTTTCACAAAAACAATTTTGCCCCACTAAGCGATTAAGAATTTTTTTTAAGAATCCACCTCTGGTCCTGGTCCAGTAATCCAGGAAAACTAAGGATGACTGTTACGCACCCTTATCTGTCCAAACACCCAAGGATATTAGGTTAAGTAACATCCAACAGACAACCAACTCTCTGTGATGCACGACCTTTGTCTGAGAAGTCCCAACTGTGCATGGTAACGAGTTGCGCCTGTTATGGGCCAAGGCATTCCCCATACTCTAACTATTTATGTCAAGCATCTGACATAGCAGCAGTAGGAACCATTTCTTAACGTCTTTAGTTATGACGCGGTGTTGGTCCGAGATTCGAACCTATCACCTTCACGACGACGAGCAGATGCGCTACGTGTTGAGCCACGGTCACGGGTTAAACCTTACCCTGCCCTTTTAAATTCACATCATATTGACCGCTGACCCTTTAAATTTTGTACAACCATGTTTAAATAGAAGGAAAAAGTTTCATGCTCGCTAGGCACATTTAGGGAAAGCACCTAAAGAACAGCCCACACTAAAATTACAAATAGACAGAAGGGGCTTGGTGTTGTCGCTTCGGGTTCTAGACCTCTCCACGCATCTAGAAACATTCTCCGCGTCTTAATATTGCGGTGCAAGGCATTCATTCGCCAGACAACCAAACCTTTGATTGCACGACCTTATTATGAGAAGTCTTATCTTTGCATGGTAGTGAGTTGCACCTGTTTTCGGCCAAGGCATTCTCCCTACTATTTATGTCGCGCACCTGACAAACAGCAGAAGGGACAAGTTTTGACGCGGCATCAGGCCGAGATTCCAACATATTACCTTCCCGACAGCAAGTAGATGCACTACATGTTTCGCTACAGTCGCGAGTTAAGAAGAACATATAGATACGAAGACTTTGCTACAAAAAATACCAGAACAACCAATTTTCTAAGGTAATTTATTAATTGTACAATGTGACCGAATACATTGACCTGAATGTAATTAGTATTTATATTTCTAAATATTATATAATATATATCACTAGTTTAATTAATAAATACATATTAATCAGGGCTCGGCAGCAGTGCGTTAGCCGCGACTAAGCCTCAAATTAAAACCCGCTTGGAAGCTATAACAAGTTTTTGAAAACGGAAATTGCCATATTTGGGTCAGGTTTAGACTTCCAGTTAAGTTCTTAAACTGTAAAAGGTTGATTGCCTTGAAGCTTACAGCCTACAGGTGGCTGATGCTCGGCTGCTGAGCCCTGATATTTATAGTATGGGACAACTATGTAGAGAGAGAGAGAGCATGGAGTACATATATACTAGGTAAAGGGTATGGCATCTTAACAAACAAACATGTAAAAAAAGTCTTTTTGTTTACAATTTTAGTGTTCTAAATATGAAGCCAGTGCCATCTTAAGAAATGTCGTCGTTTCCCAAAGTGGTTAGTCGCGCACATATTGGGGTACATGTCAGTCCCGAAGGGTTAAGGCATCTCATGTGTAGGGCCCGCAGGGTTCAGTTTAAAGAAAAAAACTACCCCTTCAACATGTTAAAAGTGTAAACCACCATTCCAGTTTCGTCTCTCTTGAAAGTTGAATGGTACATTACACAAAACCGTATCGACCTTAGTGATATCATCACAAAATTGGAAGGGTAGACTACAAAAATCATATTGGCCTTGATGATATCATTACCAAGAGAGGGGAAAATGGAATCTTGCATTACGTTTTTTAGAGGGTCAAAAACGAAATCATATATTATATTTCTGCTTCTATAAAAATGGATTCAACCTTCTAAATGACCATTATCCAAAATTGATTCTTAAAATGTGAGGAGGGGTTGTTTACTGTGCTCGCCAGGAACTTTAAGAGAAAGCAACTAATTTCAAAAAGTGACTACTGGAAAAATGTAATTTTAATGATATAAAATTTATATTATTAAATTACACATAATATTGTGATATATGGAATAGTAGCTTTCGCAAAATTCAGTAAAGTTGTGAGTAAGATTCCAGTCAAATGCGCTTATTAGGTCAAACTTTTTTTTAAATATGAGTTTAATTATACTATGCATTTGGTCAATATTGGATTTAATAAGTGCATTTGACTGGAAGCTTGCGTACAATTTTAAAGAATATTGCGAAAGCTACTATTCCCATTGTTGAGTAATAATGTATTAAATGTAAATAGTTAACATCAAATTTTGTGCATTGCAAGTTTTAAGTTACCGTAAAAATTTATTGAAATCTTTTAATTTATTGTATTGTTAAAAAAAACTCGAAAATAACGAAAATAAATCAAAATAATATAAAAATTGCTATTGAGTATTGATAACCAAATAAATATAGTTCTATATTTTAGTTTGAAGGTGTTTTTCAGTCATCAAATGTTTTGTAAAAGTCAAACTGTAGTTTATTAAAGACTTTGAAACCGATTAATATCTGCTGGATTATAATCGGTCCTAAGCCTAATCGAAGAATCATGTATCGTATCGTATTATATCCAGTTTTCTACGAATATAAAATGTTCAATCATGATATTAAAACCAGCTTTGCTAGCACGTGCCTTCGGCATTCCGGGGCTAACAAAACTGGTTTTATTTTTATAATTGTACATTTTAATGTCCGCGGAAAGGTGACTATAATACGGTGCGATAAATAACTATTCTGTTAAAATCTACTTACTATACAAAGGTTGAAGTAATATGTAAATTAAAATTTCAAAAAATAACAAAAACAAAACATTAAAATTAACATAAAAATAACATAAGCATTATTGTGTCCCCTTTTTTCATCATTTAAATTCTAAACATTTAATTAATGACTATTATATACATATTTTTTTTTATTTACATTACAAAGTGTCATTAACATTAACATAATAAAACCTATAAATATATATATACATTGCAATTTATATCATAATAGGTTTAACTTAATAAATATATTCTAACAAAATAATGGCGGTAAATTGAATATTAAACGAGATCTGGGAAATATTTTTATATGATAATATCACAGTAGCTTAACTCACTTATATCACTGGAACTCTAGATACCGGGGCGCAGGACAAAAATGACGCGAAATTATAAAAAAAAATGGCGGCAAATATAAAAATGGCGTAAAATTATAAAATGCCTTATTGATCAAAAAAATATTTGGACTGTAAATTATACTGGCACCCAAAGTTTTATACCAACCTTATCCCTAACCTCTAAACAAACACTTTTTTGAAATATCCTAATACAACCTAAAAACAAAGATATTACTCGAATATTTTGTCATTTATTCACCTGACAAAAAAGCGCGCCAAATCTATCCACCGCCCCAGTTTGTGTCAATAATATATATTCAATATTTATATATGTGTGTGTAGATATCACTCATTCTTTCTTTTTTAACATACCGAAGTATCTGTTTGTGTGTGTGTGTGTGTGTGTGTGTGTTTGGGGGTATTTTAATGGGGTGTAAACAACATAATTAAAAAAGATGACAACATCTATAGGTAGCGAAGCACAAACTAAATTCAGAATTGCCAAACGTTCATAGGTCACGGAAAAAGGGAAGAAAGGACTGACATACAAAGAAAGTTGTATACTGGATGCTTATTAGAAAAGGGGATCTTGGCAAAAAGAATTATAATTCCATCTCAAATATCAGATTCTCCCCCATTGCGTTACGGACTGACGGACGGACAGACATCCTTCGTCAATTATAGAGTGTTTTCTTTGCTAAAAAGAATGCAACAACAAAAAAAGACAGAATTTAAGACTTTAATTAATTAAATCAAATAATGGAAAAAAGGTTTAAATTAACAAGTTAATTCCTTTAAAATGAACAATTAAATTGTGTAAAAGAGTTGCTTTGCTTGTTAAAAATCCTTGCAATCTCATTGAAATAACTACGAGATATGGGCAAAAAGTAAAAAAACAAACAAAAAAAACTATTGTTAAAAAGTTACAGATACTTCAGTTAAAATTCCAAGTGCAGTTTCACAATATTGTAATTGTTTCAAGTTATTCTAAAAAAGCTGAAACACAAATAAATTGTATTTTTAAGAGAAAAAATGAATGTATAAAGAAAATTACGGGTAAATTAGGATGATTTATGATATTAAAATATAGATTTAGATTATTAAATAACCAGGATAATGAGAAAATTGGTCAAATTCTCAAACTATTTTTCTATAAATATCATTAATGACGTCTAAATAAAAATATTAAAAATAGGTTTTAATAAAAATTGCAACACAGTTTCAAACTATTAACTATACTCTATTTTGTAACGATTAACCGTTTTAAATCCTCATTGTATTATCATATTCTATAAAAAGTCAATTCAACTGTTTTTAGAGCATTTTGGTTCAGAGTTTTTTTTATTGTTTTTTTTGTGGATGGGAGTCCGAATATTTGGTGTGGTTAGAATTCTTCCTTTTCTTGATCAGTTGTAAGTAGACTGGCAAGTTTCTCTAGATTTTGGCGTACCTGAATATAAATAATAGGGTTAACCGGATATCCGGATTGGCTGGATATCCGGCCATTTTCGATATCCGGCCGGTTACCGGTTATTGAAAATAACCGGATATCCGGCTGATTTTTACTGCCGGATATCGAGCGTTGGCCAGATATCCGGCCGGATACCGGATATTGAAACTATCCGGATACCGGATATCCGGTATCCGGCCAAAAAAGTATCCGGCCTAACCCTAATAAATAAAATATTGGCCAATTTTAGGGATAGTAAGGGATAAGACAATGGATAGAATTATAGAAAAAAAAACATTGTGTAGCGCTTATGAAGAAAAGCTTATAGTGCTTAATAAAGAAATGACGTCATACAAAATGAATGACAAATGATAGGCCAGTATATAATGCATTTGAACAATGGTAAAATGTATACTGGCCTATCCTTGGTAATTTGCATTGTATGACGTCATTTTTTATTAGGCCCTTTCAGCTCCTTCGTGTGAAGATTAATGTACCCTTATATAAAAGTAAAATGATGTTTGTCTATCTGTATCAAAGGATCTTGCAAACCGCTGAACAAAATGGTATTCTCTAGAGAAAGTTTATAGCTATTTTGGGAAGGTTGCCTACATCATCCCAAGAGGAATTATTCCGGAAAAATATCCTCCCAAAAAATTCTCTTATATTTCTTTTAACTGGATATCAAGGGTCGACTTCCAAAAAAGCTTCTAGAGGCCTCTTGGGAAGTAGCCACTCTTAAAGAATAAAATAGCTAATGATAGAACTATGGTTCAGAGACGAAGCTCTTTATAATGCCTAAACAATGACGTCATACAATACAAATGACCAAATATAGCACAAAACAAAGTCTAAATTACCAATAGACCAATATGACGTAATTTTGTATGAGCACTATAAAAAGCTTTACCAGAAAGAGTTTGATATTTCCTTCAATGTAGTTTCTAAACTAGCAGGATTGTTTGAACATTCTTTTGTGTTGAATTCCATGGAGGAAGGGGACATTGGGCTATTTGTTAAACTAGTCCCCAAAGTTTGTTATAAAAGATTTCTTATTTGTTCGCCTACCAACTTTGGGTAATTTTGTGTATCAATATTGGGGATGCATATCAATTTATTGGCCATTGTCTTATCTCTTTAGACCCCTGGTTGAATTGGGAGTAGGCCATTCTTTGCAAAACTATGGCATGTTTTAACAATGTTACCACCTAATGCTATTATTTGATATTATCTTTACTAGATGCTGCGCTCAAAGCATTAAAACCAAAGCTTTTCTATACTAAGGGTACGCCCAACCCTTAACTTTCGATGATTCCTGTAACTTTAATATTATTATTTGATTCTTTATTTGTCCTACCTAATTCAAATGAAAAGCTTACATTTCAATTATAAGAGTTATTATAACAATATTAAGTTAAAACTGATCCAAAATATTTTCTTATTAAAATATGTCAATTAGATGTAAAGCGGAAGTAAAAAAGAAAAAAAAGTGCCGTCATAAGTAGTGTAAATTTAATTTAAGTCAAGATTAATTCAACATAATCTCTTATTAAAATGTGTCAAATGTATAGAATGTCCCAGAAGAGAAAAACCTGGTTATTATAACATCAATAATTAGGTCAAGCCTAATCCTAAATATACACTCGTTAAGATGTCTATAATGGATTCTCATGTAACCAAATATATAACTTTAGAATAGTTATTTCTCGCATCGTATTATAAACAGCTTACCGCGGATATAGAATGTACAATTATAATGTACAAAAACTGGTTTTAATCTTATTATTGTACATTTTTATAATTGATGAAAGCTGAATATAATACGATGCTAGACATAGTTTTTTCGTATGGATGAGAACCGGTTCCTATCCACCGGATTCGAATGAATACAAGAAAAAACATTGTAAAAAATTGGTACTTTGCAAGAACACCTGACTGGGCACCTTCGGTTCCGAATTTCTTATGAATAATACATTTGCTAAACTCTCCACGGAGTTTAGAGATCATTATCTTTCAAGCGTCTTCACGGATAAGACAATGGACGATAAAACGATGTACATCCCCAACGATGACAAAAATATCCCTTTGATATATCAAATTAATTGGTTAAAAATTTTGGCAACAACCAATCAAAATTCAACATAAGTACCCAAAGTTTTAAGTCAGCTTATCATAGACATTGTTATGAAACTTTGGGTACTAGTGTAATGTTCTCTTCCTCCCTGATTATCTTTACAACTTTGGTCGACTTTGCTACAAATTTTCTTTTTTAGAAAAATGTACTTTTTAAATCTTACAATTTTTGTGGAAAATTTAGATAAACAATTTTGTTTTAATGAAGATTATTTTTGATATCAGTAAAAGGGGGTATTTTTTTCCAGGGGATATCTCTCTAAGGGAGGGTTGAGGCACCCTCCCCAAGTTGTAAACCTTCCCTGGGCCTAACAGAAGCTTCATCTAAAGTCATACATCCTGTTACTTTTATATAAGGATTGTCCACGAAAAATTTAAAAGTAAATAAACCTGTGCTATTTGTTGAAGATTGGAATCCAGGTATTCCTGAACCTTTATGGATGATTGTGAGTGTAGGATATGTTGCCAGTTGGAGATCTGTCGCAGGTTCCCGGGATACGAGGGCAGGAATCCGTCCACTCGCTCCTACAAAATAGTTGATCAATTTACCAATGATCTAAAGGGATAAAAAATGGTCGATATTTTGTTGTACATCTCTAATGATGATACACAGAATTAACCCTTGTGTAAATTAAAATTAGTGGTTGAAACGTTTGAACACTCAACTTAGTTAACCAAGCAATCAAAAGTCCCCAAAGTTGTAAAGCCAACAAATAATAAAACGTTATTAAAACCTTAGGGGACTAATGTAATAAAAGGGCTTTGTCTACACTCTCTCTGTAAATATACTCAACAGGATTTAAAAATGTTGATGATAGTTTACCTGTATCTGGTCTAGTCTGAGTAGCAGGTACACAGAGGAGGTGAGGAGACAGACCAACAACACAGTCAACACCATCAACAACCGGTTGGACGGAGACACTGTCAGGATGGAGATCACAAACTGGCGCAGTTTACCCTCACCAGTGTTTGCGCCTGCTACTGCCCCAACACGGCTGCCGCCGATGCCGCCAATACTGGAGGAATTTATTGTGAGCGCGGTGGGGGAGTTGGGCGGCGAGGCCTGGCGGGTTTGGTAGAATAGTGAGCCAGCGTTGGATTTCCGCTTGATCAGGTAGGGACTGCGGGAGTCAGAGTCCGGTCGCTGATAGCTGGAGGCCGACGGCAGCTGCGGACTTGCAGACACCATGGAGTCCGTTGATTCTTCATCCAACTGTGAAATAAAGCAAACATTGTTTCAAACCAAAGAATTTTGTATTTCTTCATGAAGAGTACTTATTCAAGAAAAATAGTATAATTCAAAAAAAAAATGCCCATCTCCCAACCTGTTCAATTCACCTCGCAGTAATAATTTTGTATATACCTGTTCTTGTTCACCACCTTCATCATCTTCTAGCTCCTCAGCAGCCACACCACCATCCTGAACAAGAACAACCAATTCGAAAAAAAATACGAAACCTTTGTGATTTTTAGATGTCGTTTAGGGGGCAACATTTAGAAAAATAATGAATTTTTTATCTGCCCTCCAAATATTATTTTAGATTTATTTCGCTTATTGGATATTGTACGAAACAATCTTTCTATTGTTACGTATTTTCGCTGGAAGCTTAAGATCTCAAAAATTACTGATCCAATTAGATTGTTCTTTTCGGGGAGGCTTAAACAATGTCTTGGGATAGTTTTAGTGTATTTTTTAGTCCTCTCCTAGAGGCTAGTGGCGATGCAAACCTTTATTTCTTATAAATTCATAGATTTTATACATTTCTTTGAGAAAATACATGATATATTGAGCTATATTTAGCGTAGAAAAATCCTAAATATTTCTGATTTCTTTCAATATTTTAAGGAAGCAGAAACCTTATTTCCTTTTCTATTTCTTTTCTGCGTAGACTGGAAACTCTGCAGGGAGGGCGGGGACATTGGCTTGTTTTTTACACCAGTCCCCAAAGTTTTACGATAACGTTTTCTTAATGGTTGGCTCAACAACTTTGGGAAATTTTGATTGGTTGGTTAATAAGTTGAGTATTTAAAAGTTCCAACTACTAATTGTAATCTACAGAAGGGTAAATTTGTGTATCTTCATTGCGGATGTACATAGATTTATCAGCCATTGTCTTATCCCTTTGATCCCTGGAAAATTCTGAGAAAAAAAAACAGAATAAATACATAGATTATAAATAATCTTGAAATAAGAAAGATTTGATAAAAGACAAAATGTGTTTTCTTTGCTCTTTTAAATATTTATAAAGAAATGTACAGAAATTCAGAAAGAAAGGGAATTTTCGACGAAGGATTATACTGGTACCCAAAGTTTTAAAAATACACTACTATTGCACGATTGAAACAAGTGATGTCAAAACTTTTAACCAATAGTTTTAATATACAGAAGTAGTATTTTTTTTGTTTAACTTTTTTATTCATTGTCTCATTGTCTTATCCTTTGAGAAATTCTGAGGCGGATTCTTAAAAAAAAGTTTAGTGGGGCCAAATTGTTTTCGTGATAAATCCACCAAAATCACATTAAAAATCTACAAAAAAATAAACAAATTCATAGAAGGGTTATGAACATAAGATTTTATTTAATTTTTGTAGATTTTTTATGTGATATTGGAGGATTTTTCACGAAAAAAATTTTGCCCCACAAAGCAATTAGTGGGGCAATTTTTTTTTTAAGAATCCACCTCAGTAGTCGAAAATATTTTTGCACTTTGCATGATCTTAAGGGATAAGACAATGGATGATAAATTATTGTACGCACCCTCATGTATATATTGAAGTATTGGTGTAAAAGTGTTGACACTGTAAGTTGTATCAACCAATCAAGATATGATAAATCTTCAGTTTTAAGTCATCGAGAAAAAATATAAATCATAATGATTTTTATTTTAAATAACTTAAATACTCTTTTTACTATGTTTTTTCTTCAACAAAAAGTATTTTTTTGCAATGTTTTGTTGTTTCTACTTTAAAGAACACAAGCTAACAGATGCATGAAACTTTTTTTCAAAGTTTTTAAAAGAAAAAAATGCATAGCAAGAGTTCCTTAAAAAGTTTTAAAAAATAAATAGAAGAAGAATAATTGCTAAGAAATGAATAAAAATATTGTTGTATGAAACCCAGAATCTACATCCCAATAAAAACTTTATAATTAAATAAACCTTTTCTTCAATTCAAGTTTTCTTTTCCTAATTGAACTTTTCTTTATACTTTCTGCATCAAAATAAAACTTGTTTTTTAGACCAAGCTTTTCTACGGTTAGGGTTAGTCCGTCCTTGCTTATTTGATACAGGATGGATAATTGTGGTCGTAAACTTTGGAATGAAAGAAATGTCCTATTGGTTTCAAATCTTGTATAAAATTTCCATTAACAATAGAGCTGTAAGCTTTAGAGGCCTATTTAAAACTAAATTTACAAAAATAAGTCTTATTGCAATTAGGTACGAAATTATAAGCGTAGTGTCTCTAATTTAAAAAGTACGTTGCTTTTTTATAATTATTGGTGTCTTTTTTTATTTTATGTAAATTTTATGGATGTTGTCATCCTTGTTTTCTGGCAGGACTGAACATAGAATATACGTGGATATTATGACAGGGTAAAAATTGTCGTCGACTAATTTATTGGTCAATTCATCCAGTAGGAGAGAAGGAAATGTGGTAAAGGGGTTGGATGGGGAGGGGGGTATTATTATTTAAGCCAGCTGTGAGTTTCACGTTATTGCACAACATGAAAATCTGGTGTAACATCCAAGTAATAATATATCTATTATTTTACTGGTTGACTAATTTATGTCGTGTTTCATACACAGAGCTTTATTGTAATTCCACCAATAAAGGATTGCAGGCATTAACCTTGCGGTGCTTCGGTGGGACATACCTATAATCAACCAAACCCATACCTAACCGCAGCAATCAAATCTATTTTACAAATTGGTTGCCACTAGAGTTGGGCCGGATATCCGGTGTGGCCGGATATCCGGACGGATACCGGATATTGAAACTATCCGGCTGGATATTGAAACTATCCGGCCGGATTTCCGGCCACACCGGATATCCGGATACCAGATATTGAAACTATCCGGCCGGATATCCGGCCACACCGGATATCCGGCCCAACCAACTTTCCACCCTACCTCCCTCCCTGAAAATGAGCAGAGTTGAGAGCCATAAAATTAAATATATAGTGCCTGCACTTTCTCCAGAGATAAAGGAGACATTAAGCTGTTTATTACACTAGTCCTCAAAGTTTTATAATAATGTTTTCTTATTCGTTGACTTAACAACTTTGGGGACTTGAGTAAATCTTGATTGGCTTATTTATTAAGTGAGTAATCTACAGAAGGATTTTTTGTATCATTATTGGGGATGTACATTAGAGTGGGTCGATTTTGGAATTTCACATTAGTAGACATTGGCAAGGGTTACTGGTCCTGTGAAACTTGAAAGGGGTTTTTTATTCCAAAAACAACGGGCGCGCGGGGGGTATAAAATGTGCCCCACCCCTTATAAAACCAAAATTTGAAATTCGTTCATACACAGGCATGTTGCATGTCAAAATGACCGCATTGAAATGCTGATTACAGATCTGAAAACCGTTTTGAAAAATATTGATTTAGTCGGAAATGATTTTCAAAAAACCTACCAAAATGAACAATTTTGACTAAATCAGCTGTTTTTAGGTACTTAATGTGATCTTATTCAAACTAGGAGCAATATTTTTCAAAACGGTTTTCAGATTCGTAATCAGCATTTCAATACTGTCATTTTGATATGCAACATGACTGTGTTTGAAGGAATTTCAAATTTTGGTTTTATAAGGGGGTGGGCACTTTTTATACCCCCGCGCGCCGGCAGCCATAAGAGCAAAGTCACTTTTGAAACTTGAATGGGGCTTATCATACATATATATGACTTCCACAACTTAAAATAACAGTAAATTCTAAAAAAAGGGAGAAATGGGCCCACCCTAATGTACATCAATTTATAGGCCAATGTCTTATCCCTTTAGATCCCTGTGCACTTTCTCTCTCATACAACTTATGGGTTATGAGCTCCATATATATTTGAGGGACAAGGTCAGATAACCACAGGGACTTTAAGGGATAAGACAATCAACGAAAAGCTGATGTACAGTCCCAATTATCAAAAACAAAACTACCCACTTCTGTATATTAAAAACTAGAGGTAAAAAGGTCTAGATATTTATAGTTTGATCCAACAAGATTTAAATATATTGAAATATTTCAAACCTAGACTGATTTTTATTCAATTGTAAAAACTTTAATCTAGAGAATAGTTATTTCTCGCATCGTATTATAAACAGCTTTCCGCGGATATAGAATGTACAATTAAAAGATTAAAACTAGTTTTTTTAGCCCCGAGATGCCGAAGGCACGGGCTAAAAAAACTAGTTTTAATCTTATGAATGTACATTTTTATATTCGTAGAAAGCTGGATATAATACGATGCCAGATATAGTTTTTTCGTATGGATGAGAACCGGTTCCTATCAACCGGATTCGAATGAATACAAGAAGGAATATTAATAATTTTGTTCATTATTATATTTGTAAATCATACATCGATCCAATCCCTTTAGAATTTTGATTAAACAACCACAAATGAAATTACCCTATATTCTATAGAAAAAGAAAACTTTTTCTTTGTAATAGAATCGAATTTAACCACATGGCGCTTTCCCCCCAAAGTGCCTATCGGGCACTGAGACCTCCCCGTCTTTTAATATAAATCAAAAATAAAGGGTGGGAGGTTCGTATTTCCAACTCCGGCCCTGCGAGGCCTATGCCTAAAGTATTCTAACCCTGCAGGGCTACCCACCACCTAATATAACAAACTGAAAACTACCAACCCACATTAGTTAATTATTTTCAAAATTAAGGAGGTTGGGGTTCAGTGCTCGATAAGCACTATGAGGAAAATGGCCAACCAAATTTTAAAAATGATCTAGCCTCCGACAAAATAGAATGAGACAGAGAGAATATAAATAAAGTTGTTTTCGTGTTGGTCATGCAATTTTGTTGCAGTTCGGGTCATAGTGGACAAATTTTTTTTCTTGATTCCCTTTCAGACAGGTACACAGATAGGACAATAGACTATAAATTAGTATACACCAAACTTTTATTGGTGGAAAAAAGTTCAATAAAACCATCCCTAAACCTTAGTAAAACTACCGAAATGGAGAAATTAATCGGTTCATTGGTTAGCAATCAAAATAATCAGAGTTTGATAATTATAATAGTTATTTATCGCATCGTATTATAGACAGCTTTCAGTGGATATAACAATACGAAAAAATTATGATTAAAACCAGTTTTGAAAGCCCTGAGGAGCCGAAGGCCAAGGATCGTGATTTTGATTTTAATATTGGTATTAATTTGACTGTAATTCAATGCTATACATGACTTTTCAGTATGGCTGAGAACCGGTTATAATCCACCTGATATTATTAGGTTTCGAAGCTATCCTGGAAATTAAATTAAAATTAAGTTTTGTCTATTCTTTTATTCCATGTTTTAAATTCCAACTAACTTACCTTTACATAGACAAAGATAAAAATATCTTTTGTTATTATGATCCCATAATGGCAGGTCAAGTGGTGCTTTTCTTTAAATTGTCTTTAAAGCACTGTTACTCTCCCGTCCTCAGGTTTGAATAGCCTAAAACCACGCGGGGTTACCCAGTACCAAATATAACCGTACCTAACCCAAAACAAAGTAATAAACAAATAATAAAAAATAAATATAAAAATACCCCCTTGCGCTCATTTTTTCATTTATACTTTTAATTAAGGGGTTTGGGGGGAGGGTGGTCTGTGGTCGACTAGGCTCTTTAATGGTAACAGCCGGTGAAGTGAATAAGAGACAAGAAATATTAACAAAATGACAATAAAATTGGAAAAATTGGCATAAAATGTCTATCATCTGCACGCATAAATTCACGCAACCTCTACATATTATACTAAGACAATTTCATTAATGGAGGGGACATTTGGAATGTAAATTTTCCAGGTGCCAAATGATTTATAATCACGTTCTTTCATTTGTTGGCTTAAAACTTTATATTAAATCTTGATTGGTTAGTGTTACAAGTATTGTTAAAACATTTTACACAATAAAATTCAAATTTTTGTCCTATATAAAGAGTATTGTTTTTTTTTGTCTGAAGCTAAATATTTTCATTAACACAAATTTGTACTTTGATATAGAAATTAAACTATTAAAATTTGAAACTTAATTATTCAAAATATTCTAGACCACTGACCCCCCCCCCCCCCTCACCCCCCCCCCCTCACCCCCCCCCACACACAAACACTTTTTTTCGAGCATCGTATTATGAACAGCTTTCCGCAGATATATATAATGCGCAATTATAAGATTAAACCAGTTTTTTAGCCCTAAGATACCGAAGGCACGGGCTAAAAAAACTGGTTTTAATCTAATGATTGTACACTTTTATATTCGTAGAAAACTGGATATAATACGATGCTAGACATAGTTTTTTCGTATGGATGAGAACCGGTTCTAATCCACCGGTTATCAATCGGTTTCAAATAAATAGAAGAAAATGTTTACTTACCACAGCTGTCAGATCATTTTTGGCCAAAGCTTTCTTCCAAGCTTTTGTCATCA
This sequence comes from Acartia tonsa, assembly GCF_053477335.1. NCBI lineage: Eukaryota > Metazoa > Arthropoda > Copepoda > Calanoida > Acartiidae > Acartia > Acartia tonsa. Next base: position 55,904,029 of record NC_137261.1, read on the forward strand.
CCTGAAACAAACAATAACTTTGTACAGTTTGATTTTTGCAGAAACTGCTACGCTAAAGTTAACTTTGACTGTAAGTCAAATTTTTGTATTTTTTTGGTAACACTGTATTTTTGGAAGCTTTACAAAGTGTATAAAAATTCAGCCATATAGCGTCATAAAAATGAGGGATGAGAGAAGAAGTGGGAAAGGAAACCCCTAAAAAGGGATGGATAATCCCTCATTTTTATAACGTCACATGGCTGATTTTGAGACACTTTGTGAAGCTTCTTATTTTTGTTGTGTATGTTTATTGAGGTCTGTTACAGTTTAGACTATTAGATTTGTGTCTTCAACGAAGCTTTTTTTGGTCCTTAGAGTAAATGACATTTCGGAGATAGATAAACTAATATTAATATTATTTTCATATTAATAAACAAAAAGCTTATTTTAGCTATGATAAAAATCCTCATAATAAAGTATCTGTTTGTCTTTCTGTCTGTGTGTACCGAAGAATCTCGCTGACCTCTGCACCGATACAGTTCTCCTTTACAGTGTAGCTTCTTATAGGTCCTGGGAAGGTTTTTAGCTATTTCGGGGGAGGGAACCACCATCCTCCAAAGAGAAATAAAAAATAAAAATAACATCTGATTTTAACATAGATTGGAAAGAAAACATTTTACGTGCCTGTAGGGTCGTAGCCGCTAGTTTCCTAGGCTACCTAGTTTCCAAGGCCATACAAGACTCTAATGGAATTTGACCTCATATCAATATACAAATTTAAAAAAAAAACATAAAAGATGCAATGCTCATGAATATTGTTATTCTTGTTTAATTGCAGAAGTGAAATCATCATCGCCAGGTATTTTTATTCTACACAACATTTTCAAATTACAACAAAATGCTGCATAAACAAGAATGATATTTTTTTTAGCAGCACATCATACAAAGGTTGTTTTAATGTAATTAATATGATGTATGTAATTTTATAGTAAAACAACGTTTTTTATTTAACTATAACTTAAATTTGCAATTTTCGGAAATATACTAATAACAAAAGATTTTTATAAAACAATTAGATGATTTTTAAAAATATTTTAGAAGATTTTTTACTAAAAAATATTTAATGTTTTATGACGTAATTAAAGGCCACGCAGGGTTTAGGGCACTGTTAGACCCGAATCTAACTCTAACCGCATCATAACTAAAGATCTTGAAATTAATTCTAATGCTAATATGTCAGGTGTATGAAGTTAAACAAGGGAATAATGGGATGCCATGCGACCGTGGCTCAACACGTAGCGCATCCGCTCGTCGTCGGGAAGGTGATAGGTTCGAATCTCGGTCCAACACCGCGTCATAACTAAAGACGTTAAAAATGGTTCCTACTGCTTCTATGTCAGGTGCGAGACATAAATAGTTAGAGTAGGGGGAATGCCTTGGCCCAAAACAGGCGCAACTCACTACCATGCACAGTTAGGACTTCTCAGACAAAGGTCGTGCAATCAAAGGGTTGGTTGTCTGATGGCAAATGGACGCTTTACACCGCAATCATAGGGCTTAGGGCTGACAACCCTATCCCATATCCATAAGCCACATTGTTACAGAAACACTGACGAATTGTCAGCGGCCTATGCTCCCCCCTGTGGAGTGAAAAGGGCTTGTTACTTTTACATGTAAAGATAGAACTTCAACAGACAAATAGTCTTTATATATTAACATGAAGTAAAAAAAGAAAAAATCAGCAGATTATAAAGAAGCTTCACTACCAAATATGGTGCAGTAACGCCATTATTTATATTGTGCCGTTTTAATTCTATGACACCAGTAACAAAACTTTAGCGATTATAATTTTTTGCAATATTATTTATCGCATCGTATTTCAAAAAATGCAAAAATTAAAAATTGTGTGATTATAACCAGTTTTGTTAGACCCAGGGAGCCTAATGTCCAGGCTAACAAAACTGTTATTAGTTTTATGATTTTTATTTCAATATTCGTGGAAAATAGTCTGTGCTACATATGATTTTTCGGTATGGTTGAGAACCGGTTCTAATCCAACGGATATAGATTTCGAAGCCATACTGCAAAATATAATCGCGCTTAACTTATAATTGAGTCATTCTTTTCTGGCGAAGGTACTCTATAAATGTTTGTGTCCGTCTGTCTGTCGGCATTATTAGCCGGGATTTCTCGAAATAAATAATTACGCAAGTGCAAATGATTTACTATTTAATCATATTTTCAAAACAATTCACCACTATTATACTAATAATTCTTGTTTTAGATAATTTGCCTAAAAATTTAATTGGAATTTTTTGAGATATTTAGATTTTCTTAGTTAACTTTAGAGCATCTTATTTTACTTATTTTACAAAAATCATAACATTTTTTATTGATCACAGTGTATTTATTAAAACTGTTATATTTTGTATATATTTATAATGAATTGTTTTTATTATTAAAATTTTCTACATATTGAATAACTAGCCTCATAATTTTACGTAAGCATTTTACAAAAGCTTTTTTCCAACTTTTATTTTACAAAAGCTTTTTTCCAACTTTTATTTTACAAAAGCTTTTTTCCAACCTTTATATTACGTGGAAAAAAAAATAAAAAAAATGATGTACTTTAAAGGCCAATTTAAATTGAATTATATATACAATACACAAGGATAACATTCATAACATTAAAGCACAGACATAAATGATTCGAGGTAACTATCTTTGATAGTAAACAAGTAAATCACATTTCTCCTTTCGTACATCTACTTATAAATTTAGCTTTTAAAGTTAAAGTTAAAAGAATGGGGTGTGGGTAACATTTTTTTCTATGGGTGTTTTCTCTTTGGATTTCAGTGGTACCCTATCATATTGAGGATAGAGGACCCTATAGGTTCAGCATGTAGCGAGATCCTTGCACTGCACATCAAACACACAGACAGTCAATGAGACATCCTGTTAATTCACCTCGACCAGGGATAAGGGATAGGAAACCTGGCCATAAATTAAGTCTCGGCCTGGTTTTGAAAAGGATCATGCAACTTTTACCATTTGCCTAATTTAATGACCTTACTGGCGGACGGCTCATATTGGCTACCGCTCTAAACCAATAGTGTTCTGTGATTTGGGCTTGTTTTGTATCAACCAATCACCAATTGTATATCAAACACTTTGTTGTTATCAAACTAACACTAATTCAATAAATCAATAATCCTATACACATATTAGGTTTTTAATTGGCGCGGTAGTTAGAATTGTATACGCTTCATATTTTTTAAGGGTAAACCTTCTGTTTTACTTGGTTATGTTTATGTACTTTTAATTGGATTATAAGGACAATATTTAATAGATCCTTATATAAAAGTAACAGGATGTATTTGTGTAGCGAAGGATCTCGTTGCCAGTTACAGTAAACCTGCTTATATGTCTAGTGAAGGTTTATAACTATTTTAGGGGGGAGGGTACCCCATCCTCCAGAGTGAAATAACCACTAGAACAAAATTCCCTCCCCCACAAAAAAAAATTACAAAACAAGCTAAGGCCACAGTTGCAGAAAAATCGCGAGCTCTAACAAGCCGTTCTAAAAACGCGCATATCAAGCTCTTGTTTTTGAGATACTAGTGACTCTATTTTCGTAGGTTTATGGAAGGGCAGAAAAATAGCCGAAAACCACACCCAGGCTTTTTAAAAAGATAAAAAGCTTTAAAACATTCAAGACCTTTACTGAAGCTTCACTGTAATGAAGGAGCATATCGGTTTTGTGGTTAGCGAGATCCTTCGCTACAGACAAAAAGCTCACAAGCTCACTACAAATCCTACCTTAAAAGTAGCTTCCCTAGAGATAAGGGAGGAGAACATGTGCGTCTCCTCCTCTATAGTTGTCACCCCCACAGCGTTCGGTATGATCTTGGCCGTCTTCTCCTTGGTTATGCTCGACACAGAGATCATCGGAATCTGGATCTGAAATTAACACAATGTTGTTGGTATTGTTGGTTATATACAGGGGTCCAGCGGGATAAGATAATAGACGACAAATTTTAATCAAAATTCGGATTATGGAAAGGAAAGTAGCGGGTTTTCTCGTATTTTCACAAAAGCTTTCAATTTAGTTATTATAGGTTAGGTTAAGCAAATGTTAATTATTAGAGTTCCCGCAGGTGCTAGAAATAAGCGAAAAGCTACTGTGAAAATACGACGAAACCCGCTACTTCATTTTCTTTCCATGATCTCAAAATTCCAATGATGATAAACAAAATTGCCACTTAAATTACTGGCCGAAAGTTTGGACTTTGCTAGTTTGAAATTATCATAATCATCATAATAAGGACAATAAGTTCTTTTCTCGTTTTCATTCGAATCCGGTGGGTAGGAACCGGTTCTCATCCATACAAAAAAAACTATGTATTATATCCAGCTTTCTACGAATATAAAAATGTACAATCATAATTGCACCTCGGGGCTAAAAAAATCTGGTTTTAATCTTATAATTGTACATTCTATATCCGCGGAAAGCCGTTTATAATACGATAAAAGAAATAACTATTATGTAATCGAAGGCAGAATATATGAGTAAGATTATACAATACACTCCTGTGACAAGAGTCTTTAAATTACTAAATTTATCACATTTTATAAAAAAAAATTCAACATACTTTTATTTTTAATTATCTTATATCTTTTTAAAAACTTTATATGTTTTATAATTCTTAGGAATCCTGTGGTAAGACAGTGCAGTGTAAACGTTAAATTGATGTATATTTCTATTTATGGGTAACGAAATCAACCATCTGTAGATGTAATAAAAATACTCGAAATTTTATCCAACAAATGAGAGAAAGTGTTTAAAACTTTGGGAACCGGTTCTAGTTTACTGTTCAATGTCCCCTTCTTATATGTTGAGTTTTTTCAAAACAAAATTTTAAAAAATAGTCAGAGGCAAAGTTCATATATTTCATGTATGCTTATGTTTTTATGCAGTAGAGTTTTACAATTACAAGATCTAACCTTTTTCCTTTTTAAAACTGAAGCTTTTATATAAAAAGGGTCGGTCCGTCCGTCCGTCTGAAACCGATAGCTTTTTCGTAAGTTTAGGCATGTTAGCATTGTCCTATCGGTTTCAAACTTTCCATGGTGATTCCTGTAGTAGTTAGTTACGATTTATGGATTTTTATATCTCATATATCTATAAGGAAAAAGCCCTCAAAAGGCCTGTTATACAGTAATTGCATTATATATTAGGCATTTTTTAATAGTCAGTTGTAAAACAGATTAAGTACTTTTAAATGCAAAAAATGCACAGAATCCCAGGGACTTTAGGGGATAAGATGATGGAGGATAAATTGATGTATATCACCATTGATGATAAACAAAATTATCCATTTAGTTTACTACCAGTATGTAAATTGAAAATTAAAATTTTTTAATCAAAAAATAAGATGAAATGGGTATTAAGTTGTGTACTAGGGTAATTTATAGTCAAATGTCCCCTCCCTCCCTGACATACTCAGCTTGAAGCAAAATTGTCAATTCTATTATGCATACAATTCATCAAGATATCAGTGAACTATTATCTAAACAAGGATGATAACATCCAAAAAAATCAGATGGTAGAGCAAACTAATTTTAAATTCTTACAAAATTGCTTAAATACAGGAACCTTTTTAAGAACACCAGTTCTTGATTATAAAGATGATCCGCCTTAATTGTACCTTGTTGTCCTAGGAATTATAAGTATAAAAAAAATTCAAAAAAGTTCAAAATCAACTTGTTTTAAATGGATCTACGGCTGATAACGATAAAAGAGTTACTACGCTTTCTAAATCATACCTATCTGTAACAGGAATCATCAGGAATCTTTAAAATCTAAACCGACCCTTATTATGAAAAAGCTTCGCTTTTAACAAGATATTAGTAAAGTATAATTTAAATATTTTATGTATACTAAATACCCAGGTAGAGAGGGGTATTTGGACTGTAAATCAATCTGGTACTCAAAGTTTTATAACCAAGTACTCTTATTCATTGTTTGAGTACTATAATTGAATTTGTTGTTTTTTAAACAACTAGCGACTGCGTCCCTAGTATCTAGGGACATTAGAACGGATAGGAAAGTGCAGAAAAATAGCTTAAAACCATACAACTACTTTTTTTATAAAAATAAAACAGCCTAAAACCACCCTACACTCTATAGGAGAACCACATAAGTTCAGCGGTTAGCGAGATCCTTCGCTACAGACAAAAACAAGCTTACTACTTTATATAGGACTAGCGGCTTCGCCCCTAGCCTCTAGGGGCTTTGCCCCAATAGATGATAAAAAAAGTGTAAGGTAAAATTTGTAAAAAAAATAATAAGAAGGACCAAGGAAATCTTCCACAAAGGAAATATTCCACAAAGGAAATCTTCTACAAAGGACCAAGGATATTTCTTACAAAAAAAAAATATAAAAAAATGGGGGGGATTTTTTTTGTTTTTTGGGGGGTTGGGGGTGTCCCACCCCCCAAGAAAATAGCTTAAAACCACCACAGGACCAATAGGTAGATACCCTGAAGAGTAGAATCCGATCGGTTCAGTGGTTACCGAGATCTTAAGTGACAGACAGACGGACAGGCGGACAGACATCAAGCTACTTTGTATTATAGATAATAATGTTCAAACTTTTTAATCAATACTGTTAAACTACAGATTTTCTTATATTTTCTTTTGAATCATGGTGAATGAATATCAATTTATCGTCCATTGTCTTATCCCTTAAGATCCCTGCTTTATAGCAGAGGCATAATATTAAATATTCATGACTAGATATGCATGTTGGTAAGATGTATGTTCTTTAGGTTTATATAAGAAAATTATATGTAAGTATCTATAATACAAAGTAGAACGATGTCTGTCTGTCTGTTTGTGTGTTTGTGTGTTTGTCTGTTTGTTTGTAGCGAAGGATCTCGCTAACCACTGAACCGATCGGGTTCTCCTTTACATGGTAGCTTCTCATAGTTCCCGGGAAGGTTTATAACTATTTTCTTGGGGGGTGGGACAACCCTAACCCCCCCAAAAATGAAAAATCCCCCCCCCAAAAAAAAAAAAAAATTTTTTTCTTTTTAAAACTAAAATTAGAATAGTGGGGTCGACTACCCCCCCCCCAAAAAAAAAAAAATCCAGCCCCCAAAAAAATTTTTTTTTCTTTTTTCTTTAAAATCTAAAATACGAAAAATTGGTTTGATCAAACCTCTAGGGGCAAAGCCCGTAGAGGCTAGGGGCGAAGCCGCTAGTGTAAGATATAAAGGGGTAAGACAATGGCCGGTAAATTGATCTCAAAAACACACAAAATTACTCCTTTTGTAGATTAAAATTAGTGGTTGAAATGTTTTGACACTTAATTTAATGAATCAACCAATTTTAGTTCAGTTGACACTACAAAGTTGTAAAGACAACGAATAAGAAAACGTTATTATAAAACTTTGAGGACTAGTGTAATTAATTGCCTATGGTCGCCTCTCTCTGAACTTTTTGATTTAATATGTTTAATACACTATCGTGTCGTTAAGCCAAAGAATAAAAGAAAGTGTTCACAATACTTTGAGAATTATCTATAATACAAAGTAGAACGATGTCTGTCCGTTTGTTTGTAGCGAAGGATTTCGCTACCCGCTGAACCGATCGGGTTCTCCTTTATAGAGTAGCTTCTCATAGGTCCCGGGAAGGTTTATAACTATTTACTTGGGGGATGGGACTCCCCCAACCCTCCTAAAAAAGGATAAATCCCCCCCCCCAAAAAAAAATTAATTTTTCTTTTAGAATTTTTTAAAAATTCTAAAATACGAAAAATTAGTTTGATCAAACCTCTTGGGGCAAAGCCCCTAGAGGCTAGGGGCTAAGCCGCTAGTTTTTATATAAACAGCTTTAAAACTAACGTACTGTATATAAAGGGCTTACTTAATCTTAATTAGAATATGAGTTTAGGAATATGAAATTTCTGTTTACTTTGGGGAGTTCTGCAAATTATGCAACAAGGATTAAACTGGAATCATCCCGTCCAAAATAAAGGATTTTAAAACTTTTTTTAACACTAAGGGTAGAGTGGGTTAAAAAAATAGCCTAAAGCTCTCTAAGACATTCATAAAGCTTTCGTAAAAGGAAAACCATTTGATTTATATTTTTCGATATCTTTTACTTCAAACAAACAAAAAACTTACTAATTTGTATTTTTTTTATCAGATTGTTTTAGCCACGACTCAGCAGCCGCAACATCAGCCTTTCGTAAACAACGCGGCTGAGGCTGCCGCACCCTAATTTTAGAGGGAATATTTGTAAGATTAAATATTTTATTTAACATGGCTTATAAAACTATTGATAACCGCTGTAAAAGAACCGGTTCAGAGCCCTATTGAAGATTTTTATATTGAAGACAACTTTCCACGAATAATGAAATAACGATCCTAGAGTGAGTACCAGTTTTGTTAATCCCGGCCTTCGGGTTGTATAAAGAGCTCTTTGTACTAAATACATGAAGACTAAATAATTTGTACAAAATGTCTGAGAACATTTTGTGTTCAAAAGTAAACAGCATTCACCAAACTTTATGAAAAAGGAGGAGGTAGGTTGTGCTAAAATTCCGTAAAGGTGTGAGTTATAAGGCTTAAAAACAGTATTAGAACGATAAAATTTATGTTTACTTTAAAAAGTTTTTGTCTATACTTCTTTTCAATAAGGAATACACATATTTAGTGAATATTATCGTTCTACTACTGTTTTTAAGCCTTAAAACTCACACCTCACCTTTATGGAATTTTAGCACAACCTACCTCCCCCTTGTTGAGTTTTGTTTTTAAAAGGGCTTGCATAATCCCAGCCAATTAACAGTTTTTTTAAAGCAAAGCTTTTTATGTTCGTCTGTCTATCCGTCATATGTCTATAACGAGTAGCTCTGAGTTAGATAGTTTGGAATAGTCCGATCGATTTAAAACTTTGCATGATATTTCCATAAACGATTTGATACAGTCATAGTCTTAGCCACCGTTTTAAAAATTTCAAAAAGTTTTCCTAATAGGCTACTATCATGATTTTGAAATGGTGATGTTTCAGACGAATAGGAACAATTTCAGAAATCAAATCACCATTATATTCAATTTTAGAAAACGTAGTATCAATGCTCGTTTATCCTTCTAATTTGTTGAGTTTCGCTTTTATGGATGTTGTCATCCTGGTTAGTATTGAAGCTATTCCATAACTAACAAAGTCTGCCTTCTTCATATGAGTAACAGCGTATAGTGTCCAAGAAAAAAATGACGTCATACAAATGACCAATGATAGGCCAGTATTAAATATACCTATGGTCAATTACAATTTACCATTGGTCAATAACAATTTACCATTGGTCAATAACAATTTACCATTGGTCAGTAACAATTTACCATTGGTCAATAACAATTTACCATTGCAGGTCAATTACAATTTACTATTGCAGGTCAATTACAATTCACCATTGGTCAATTTCAACGTATACTGGCCTATCATTGGTAATTTGTATTTTATAATGTCATTTTTTATTGGACACTATTCGCTTGTTCTTCATTTGGTTAATATTTCCTTGCTCAACCCTCTCTGTCTGTACATTACGAATTGGAGAAAGTGATTACTATATCCTTGTTCTTTTCAGTATTATACTCTGGTAAGCCGAGCGTTCTCGGCCCACAGGGTAACGAGTTCGAGTTCAACGAGCCCTAGCCTTGAATTATTCTACCAAAACAAACTAGCAGGATTTAGTCATACAGAAATTATATATTTAACTGAATAATATTTACAAGCAATGTTTACTATATATATACAACAGATTATAACAATGGTTAGGTTTGAAGGGGGTGTGGGACGCTAGGGCTTAGCTCCCGGCGGTAGACAGGCTGTGGGGGCAGCGGTGGTAAAAGGGGAGGCAGCGCCTCCCGGTTATATAAGCGCGTGAGGGGCGCGTGATAGCTGCATGTTTGAGTCCCTCCCCACATTTAGGCAGGCCAGTTTGACCGCTAGATAGCGGGGTCAACATCGGTCATGAGATGGATGGTGATATAATAAGATTAGTGCAGTGGGTTTGTTATGATAAGTCACAGCGTAGCAACTCTGTAAACTGCCTGTCCGTCTGGTTGTCGTATTACCACAACCTCCCCTTCAAGGGTTGCGTGGCTCTCGAGCCACCAGGCCTTGAACCTGGGGATACGACAACCTATGTCTGCGCAGGACAGGCTCTTCCTGGGGCACAGCTCGATGGAGGACAGCTCGGGCTACACAGGCTCCACGGGACACTCGTTGCTCGGTCTGGCTGTGGTTGGATATCAGCATTGTCAGCTCCTGGTTGGCTTCTAGACGGGGGTTGGCGACGGCTAAGCCCCGGCGCTGGAAATTTTGCCTCGTCTGCAGGACTAGCTCTGCCTCAGCGGGTAGCTGGACACGGAGGCCTAGGCTAACTCTGGTGGTTCCCAAGGGGGGAATGACGATGGATGAGGGCGCATAAAATTCCATGGGGGCGCCTGCTTGATTCAGGTTGCTTGGCCTCCTAGCTCCTACCCGGATAGGGATGGCTGTCATCAACAGGGGGCACATGGCTTCAGCTTCGTCCTCTGGGGCGGCTTCTTCCATCGCAGTAGCTGCTTCTCCTCCTACAGGCTCGCTGCTGGCTGGCAGGTGCTCCATGTCTGTATCAGGATTCCAGATGGCATCTCTGGGTGGCTCTGGAGCTGGCGGCGGCGGCGGTGGTTCGTTGGGTTGCTCCTGCAGGTCCTCTTCTACTGGGTCACGATCCTGGCCGCTGGGCTGTGGGGCGGCTGCGGCCGGCTGGTGCACTGGGAACTGTCCTGGGTCGCTAGCTGCGGGCGCCGCCGCTCCCACCGGCAGCTCGGTGGCATCCTCGTCGCCGTCCACGTCGACTTGAATGTCTGCTGGAATCTGGTGGGCAGTCACATCTCCAGTGTATTTGCGCAGTCGGCCTACATGCGCGGTAACTTCCGAGATCCTGGCTATTGGAGAGGCAGGTTTGATGACATAATGGACTTCTGTAGCTTTCCTCACTACCTTCCAGGGGCCAGTCCATCTCTTGGTGATCTTGGCTGCCTTCCCTGGCACCAGGCGGGGGGCCAGGTACCAGACCAGGTCTCCAACCTCATACTTGGCCGTGCCTTCGTAGGCTGCCGCGCTCCTCCGGATGGCTCCCTCCTCCTTCAGCTGGATGGCATCATACACTGCATGGTAACGTTGCAGGATAGCTTGGACGTTGGCTGGAACCGAGGCATATTCTGTTTCTGGCAGCCGGAGCACCATGTCCACCGGAAGCTTGGCCTCTCTCCCAAAGAAGGCCAGGAACGGGGTCACGCCGGTGGATCTGCAGGCCTTGGTGTTGTAGGCGAAGGCAATGGCAGGCAAGTGGGGCTCCCAGTTGTTGTCGTCTCTGTCTAAGAACAGACGCATGCCTGTATTGAGCGTCCGATGAAACCTTTCCACTCGGTTGGACTGCGGGTTGTAGGGTGGTGGATGTGTCAGGCCAATCTCAAGCCTGGAGGCCAGTTCCTGGAATACCTGGCCGGTGAACTCCATCCCATTATCGGAGTGGATCTTCAGGGGACATCCGAACGTGGCCAGGTGGCGGTGCAGCAGGGCTTCAGCCACCGTGAGGGTGCGCTTGTTGGGGATGGCGTAGAGGCTGACAAACCGGCTGAACCCATCTTGGCAGGTGAGGATGTAGCGGTTCCCAGCTGGGGTCTCTGGCAGCGGCCCCACCAGGTCGATGAACAGGACTTGCTGTGGATACCCCTGGCGGGAGGGTACATGTATCCCTTGCTTCAACCTTTCCTTGGTAACCTTCTGGACACATTCAGGACAAGTCTGAACCATCAGGCGGACGTCACGGGCCAGGTTGGGCCACCAGAAGTGCATGGCAACGCGGGCGATAGTCGCGTCCATCCCAAAGTGTCCGGCCATGGGGGTCCCATGGGCTAGAAAGAACGCGTCCTGCTGGAGGGCCGAAGGCAGCAGGTATCTTGTCCGTTCCCCTGTCAGGGTCTGGTCAGTGGTGGTGAGGCAACCATGCTCGTCCAGTCCCAGGGCTGGGAAGCGGCTGGCGTACTGCTGCTCGTCTCGTTCCTTGCCGCGCAGCTCAGCCTTGGTTGGGGCTCTGCCATCAGCCACCCACTGGCGGACACGGAGCAGGAGAGGGTCTTGTGTCTGGGCTTCTAGCACTCTAGTTGGGTCCAGTCGGGCGGCAGGGGGCCGGCTGGCTGCGGACTCCCCTAGCTGGCAAAGGTTATGGATATACTCAGCCTGCTCTGCTAATTCTTCGGCACTGGCCGTTGGCATGTTGGCGTCCTCCCGGCGGCTGAGGGCGTCAGCGTTGGTGTTCTGGGTGCCAGGACGGTGGCAGACAGTAAAATCTAGGGCCGCTAGCTCCTCTTGCCAGCGGGCCACCATCCCTGTGGATGTGTTCAGTGACTTCATCTGCAGCAAGGCTGAGGAATCAGTGTTGATCTGGAAGCTGCGGTAGGACAAGATGCCGTGGAATTTCCGGATTCCATACATAATGGCGGCCATCTCTCCCTTCCAGGTCGGGTAGCGAGTCTCGGGGTCGGTTGTCTTGCGCCCCACGGCGGCAATCAGCCTCTCCTTGCCGTCCTGGCATTGACTCAGAATGGCAGAGATGGCGCGGCTGCTAAAATCTGTGGTGAGCTGGAATACCGCTGGCAAGTCAAACCTGGGCGGCGCTCGGATGGGGGCTTGACGGAACTTGTCCTTGAGCTGCAGCAGCTGGGCTTCCATCTCAGGTGTCCAGGCTAGGGTCTTGGCCGTCTTCTGCCGATTCATCTCGTAGGTGAGGTCGGCATACTCTGGGATGAACAGGCGGTAGTATCCAAAGAACCCCAGAAGCGCCAGCAAATCTTTGGGGGTGCTGGGGGCCGGCCAGTCCAGGATACGGTCAATATAATCCTCTTGCATGGCTATCCCCTCACGGCTGAGGGTGTGGCCCAGATAATCCACCTTGGCTCGGAACAGCTTAGTCTTGGCTGGCTTGAGGCGGATTCGTCCCCTGCGGTGGGCTTCCAAGACCTCCCGGAGCCTAGCCAGGTGGGCCCAGGTGTCCTGGTGGAAGGTCAGGACGTCGTCAAGGTATGACTGGAGGTTGGCCGTGCCTAATGGGTTTAGGACCCCTGCAATAAATCTGGAATAGACAGATGGTGCCGTAGCCAGGCCAAAGGGCATCCTTTTCCATTGATACAAGCCTCTGGGGGTGGTGAAGGCGGTGCAGGGCCGGCTGTCCTCAGTCACACGGATGGTGTAGTATGCGGCCACCGCGTCTAAGGCACTGTAGACGCGGTGCCCTCCAGCTCGTTCTACCAGCTGCTGGATCCTGGGCAGAGGGTAGCTATCCAGCTCCAGGCACTTGTTGAGGGCTCTGTAGTCGACGGCCCAGCGGGTGCTCCCGTCCTTCTTCTTGATGGGCACCAAGGGGCTGCTCCAGGCGGAGTCTGACGGCTCTATGACTCCCTCCTGTAGCCAAGTGTCCAATTGTTTCTCCAGCTCAGCCTCCTGCCGTGGGTTCAGATCCCTAAATCTCTGGCGGATCGGCTGGGTCCCTGGCTTGAGGCGCAGCTGCAGCTCGACTACATCTGTGCAGCCGGGGGTAGAGTTGGAGAAGACGTCCCTGTACTCTGATAACATGGTCCAAACCTCCTTTTTGAGCAAGGGATCCTTGCGCAGGAACTCGTTGTCTTCCATCTCAAGGGCCTCCCACAGCTCCTGCATGTCTGGGGGCTCAACAGGCTCTTGAAACGAGTGGAGACTCGGGGGAGGCTTATCAGAAACCTCTAAAATGTCAGGCTTGACCAGCTCCCCTGCCACTGGGAGGCCAGCGTCCAGCAGGAGGGGCGTCTCCCCTTCATTTACCACCAGCACTCGAAACACAGTGGCGGATCCAGGCCTGTGGGCATACAGGCCTTCTGGGATGACAAGATCCTCCCCAAACCTCTGTTCTGGGGCAGCTAGTTGGATGGCATCCTTGGTGCGGTGGCCTACTAACTCAACAGGGACCGCCATGACACCGCGGCCAGGCAAGACCACCCGCTTGGCCGTGCGAAGTTGGGGTGGCTGGCCGTCAGTTGGAGTGACAGCACTTAGCCTATACATGGCTGGTGTGGGGTCAGCTTCGGCTCCGGGAGCCACCGGCCGCGACTTGACGGGCTCGGCCTCGGGAGGGGCTGACGTGTCGGAGCCAAGTGTGGCTCCGAGGGCGTCCGGCCACGATTTGACGGGCTCGGCGCTGGGAGAGGCCGAGGCGCTGGGTCCAGCCTGGGCTCCGTGGGCGTCCGGCCGCGACTTGACGGGCTAGGTGCTAGGAGAGGCTGAGGCAGCGGAGCCATGCGTGGCTCCGGAGGCGGCCGGCCACGACTTGACGGGCCCGGCGCCGGGAGAGGCTGATTCCTGGGAGTTGAGTGTGGCTCCGGGTGCATCAGACCGCGACTTGACGGGTCTGGACTCGGACTTGGCTGGTTGACTGGCTGGGGGTCCCAGGTAGAGGGGGCCAGGTGGACACGGCTGGCAGTTGATAAAGGTGTCGGCGGAGAAGATTGGTTCTGGAGGGCTGGCAATTTCAGGGAACGTTGTTGGCAGGTTCTCCCGCGGCACCTTGGGCACTGGGGGCAACCCCATGGCTAGCAGGTTGGCCCCCCTATGGGCGTTGAGCGCAGCATCCACCCAGTGCGTGCCTTTCTCGACCACACGCGGCTGCTCTGGCAGTGGGCCTGGCAGAGGCCCCTCATAGCTCAACTCTCTCTCGGCTGTCTCCCGGTCAATGGGGACGCCACGGAGTGGGATAAACTCCCCACGCACCCACAAGCAAGGTGGTTGCATGTCGAAACAGAGCCTAGTTCCGAACTCCTTGAGAAAATACCCTCCTAGGTTCAGAGGGTGTGAGAGGTTCCAGACCACAGTCACGTGGTAAAGATGGAGTATAAGGGTGTGTGAGACTGCCATATATAATTCTTTCAATTTTCCTATTACCTGGAGGGGCTGGCCTTCCTCGTTAGCAGTCAGGATTTGGGTGTTGTCCGGAATCAACATGCGTTGCACGCCCATTGCGTGCATGAGGTGTTCAGAAATTACAGCAGACCCTGGTACACGGTTGCCAGAATCGATCATGGCATCAACCTGTACATGCTGGGCAGGGTCAGGAGTAGGAAACCTCACCCTGATGTGGCAGGGGAAGTGGAGGTCCTGCCCTTGAGACAAGGGGGCCTCCCGTTCGGCTGGGGTTGGCAGAAACTTCGGTGGTGGCCGAACCGCAGCTATGGTGGTATCGCTTACCATGGTGGCTTAGACTGTAGCTTCGAATCACTAGAGCTTATTAATTATCACTGGGTCAACAATTTTATATTTCTTTTTATCACTTGGTTGACATTTATACACACTTATGTGTTGTTATCACTAGGAGCTCTAGGGGTGATTCTGGAAGCACTGGCAGCAGGGAATGTCCGTCCTGCAAGGTTCAGAGGGGTGACGGCGGTAGGGAATGACCCGTCCTACAGCGCCGCTGGTTCGAATCCCGAAAATGGCGGCAGGGAATGGCCCGTCCTACAGCGCCTCGGGTTCGAATCCTGGAAGGCAGCGGCAGGGAATGTCCCGTCCTGCCGTGCCTGTGGCTCAAAATCTGCTATCCGTCGCAGTGGTAGGGCTTACTTGTGTGCTGAGGCTTCGCAGCCACACATTGCCTTCTCAAGGAGACCAGCACCCAGCTGTCTGTCTCGTAGGTTTGGCCTGGGTGTCCTGGGGCTTGTCCCAGCTACACTTGCCAATTTAGACTCAGTTCTGTAGCCGTCTGAGCTAAATTATCCGATTACCGTGGCTGCGCACCTAGCGCTACTCCTACACGGTACGGAAAAAGCGTCTTAACTGGCGCTTTTAGCAGGCTAAATCTGCTTGCCGTAGGCCAGAGGCCCACATATTGCGTTCAAAATGATGGAAATTCGACCTAAAAAGGCCGTCTCACGGGTCAGTTGGCTTCTCAGTTGGCGGCTGATTGTCCCCTTACTTGCAAAAGGGTCCAATCAGAGGTAGAATAGGCTAGTTTCTGTAAGGCTCGATTGAAACACGCTGACACCAAGTTCTGGTAAGCCGAGCGTTCTCGGCCCACAGGGTAACGAGTTCGAGTTCAACGAGCCCTAGCCTTGAATTATTCTACCAAAACAAACTAGCAGGATTTAGTCATACAGAAATTATATATTTAACTGAATAATATTTACAAGCAATGTTTACTATATATATACAACAGATTATAACAATGGTTAGGTTTGAAGGGGGTGTGGGACGCTAGGGCTTAGCTCCCGGCGGTAGACAGGCTGTGGGGGCAGCGGTGGTAAAAGGGGAGGCAGCGCCTCCCGGTTATATAAGCGCGTGAGGGGCGCGTGATAGCTGCATGTTTGAGTCCCTCCCCACATTTAGGCAGGCCAGTTTGACCGCTAGATAGCGGGGTCAACATCGGTCATGAGATGGATGGTGATATAATAAGATTAGTGCAGTGGGTTTGTTATGATAAGTCACAGCGTAGCAACTCTGTAAACTGCCTGTCCGTCTGGTTGTCGTATTACCACAATACAATTCTACACTATATTTTACACAAACTTTTTGTGTGTACACATAATTAAATGTACAATTAAGTTTTGCAATTAGGAAACTTTCATCAAAGGGACATAATTTAATATTTTTTAGTAATTTACAGTTAGGACAGCCAGACAAAGGTCATGCATATAGCAAACCAAATAATTATGGATGGGGATTTATAAAGCAGATGTACAGTTGTCATAAAAAAGGGAAGAGAGAATAATCGACAAAGCCCAAATTGTGTCAAAAATGAGGTAGATGATATGAAAAGTGGGAAAGAAAACCCCAAAAAAGAGATGGATAATCCATCATTTTTATGACGTCACATGGTTGATTTTTGACACAATTTTAACAAAATTTGGGCTTTGTCAGAATAAGCATTTGTATCAGTAAACCGTTTTAAAGCATAACCGACATACTCACGGAGAATAGTTATTTCTTTCATCGTATTATAAACCGCTTTCCGTGGATATAAAATGTTCAATTATTAGATTAAACCCAGTTTTTTTAGCCCCGAGGTGCCGAAGGCACGGGCTAAAAAAATGGATTTAATCTTATGATTGTACATTTCTATATTCGTAGAAAGCGGTTTATAATACGATGCTAGACATAGTTTTTTCGTATTGATGAGAACCGGTTCCTATCCACCGGATTCGAATGAATACGAGAAAATTGCTTACCCGTGTTACATAACCAAATACATTAGAATGGAAAGCGATGTAGTTTTCAGTAACATAAAGATGGCCTTGCAGCAGAATATCACCCACTAGAGCACACGAATATCCTAAAAATAATTAATTAATTATATTAATTAAAAAATAATTAGATTTGAAAACTGAACAGTTTAACTGTATTGTGATAGATACCTAAGAGCATATAACAACTTTAATACTGCCTTTAATATTAAATTAATATCTAGTCCTATTTTTTTTATTATACGTTTTACAAATAAATTTGGGAAAATGAAATCTGTACAAAATCAGATACAGAATTAGCCCCTCACCAATTAAATTTAGTGTGTAGGATGTGGAGGATAAAAAAATACCATTTTTTTTTTGGGGTGTTATTTCTTATATGATATATTTTTTGGCAGCTGTTTAAGCGTTGGTATTTTATGCATGTTAAAAAAATGCGCAACAATTAAGCAATAAAGTTTTTCTATGTTGCATCAAAACATAATCTGAGTTGGATTCTTAAAAAAACAATTATTATTTTTGTTAAAATCCCTTTTTTTATTGCTTAGTTTGTGTATATTAGAGAAGGTTTATCATGTTTTAAAAAATGTTTTATATTATATTAAAAATTTTAAAAGAGCATTTTTTAGAGCGGTTACCTGCTTATATAATACAATTTTTGAGGATCCACCTCAGGTGTTGTATGATAATGCTTTATTTGTGCTCTATTTATAATTCCTTTTTTTATTTTTATCTGCAGAATAAAACAAATATCAAAGCATCAAGATCAAAGACATATCATATTGTTCATGGCTATGAGAATAGAAAATAAACTTTTTTGGGTATAACCCTTTCATGACAACGTCTCTTAAGGAGCGTTTCGTCGAATTTACGCAGTAGCTTTTGATAGGTTATTTTGGATCTTGGACAAAGTAGCTTCGGACAAAGTAGCTTCAGACAAAGTAGCTTCGGACAAAGTAGCTTCAGGACAAAGTAGCTTCAGGCCATTTACTTAAGAAAAGTAGCTTCCTAAGAAAAATAGTCTCCAATACGGCCGCACCGCACCTAACTTAACCTAACCTATGTTAGCCTCAGAACATTTATTTAAGAAAATATCATCAACTGATAATACATAGGTGGTTTAGAATTTCGTGGATTTTGCAAAAAGTGGTTGATAGATTTTTACAATTTTTAATATTGTTTTTACAATTTTGAAAAATGTTTTTACAATTTTTTGGTTAGGTTAGGTTAGGTTATAGGCTAGGGGGCCGAGCGCCCGCGGCTAGGCAGACCAAGGGGCCGAGCGCTGTGGCCATGACCTTTGTTAACAGTGGAGGCTACTTCCTTAGGAGGCAACTTTGTCCCGAAGCTACTTTGTCCGAAGCTACTTTGTCCAAGATCCGTTATTTTAGGTTAGGCTAGGTTAAGTTAGATTAGGTGATTGCCTTGCAGGGTTAGAAAATTGGCCCGCAGGTTTAGGACCCCCGCAGGGGCTAGAAACAGGAAAAAGCTACAGTGAAAATACGACGAATACACAAATTTTTATCATCAACGTCTAAATCTATGAGTATAATCCATGTTAGAAAATAAAGACAGTTATTGTCAATAAATCAACAGATAGCACTTAACTGCTCTACTCATGTAAAACCCAAACAATAATGATCAAAACTACCCGCATTGCATACTAAGATAATAGGTTGAAATGTTTGGACACTGCTAGTTTGAACCAACCAATCATGATTTAATAAAGTTTTAAGCCAAAAAATATAAGACAAAATGATTACAAAACTTTGGGTACGAATATAATTTCCAGTCCAATGTCCCCGTCTTTCCCGGAGAATACATTATCAGCCGACAAATTGTATTATGTTTACCTATCCTATTATCCCTTAATAGTTGTTTGTCGAATCGTTTTATAGACAGCTTTCCGCGAATATTAAAATGACAATTTAAGATTAAAACGAGGTTTGTTATCCCCAAGGATACAAAAGCACTAGCTAACAAACCTGGTCTTAATTCTATGAATTTTATTTTAATATTCGTGGGAAATTGTCTGTAATACGATGCTTTACATGATTTTTCAGTATGGCTGAGAACCGGTTCTAATCCAGTGGATATTAATCGGTTTCGAAGCCAAATTCTAATACTTACTTTGAAGCACAAGCTCCTCAGATGGAAGTTGTTTGAAATATTTGACAAATTTTTTCTGTCTTGTTCTGTTCAACAGAGTAGACATCTCAGTTTCATTTTCACTCTCTTCTTCATCCTAAAATATTCAGTGGTTGAAACGTTAGGACACTCCACTAAATAAACAAACAAATCAAAATTCAATAAAAGTCCCCAAGGTTGTTAAGGTAATGAACGTTATTATAAGACTTTGGGGACTAGTGTAATAATGTCTGCTCTTTTCCTGATTGAACCACATGTAGGAAGTCAATGGCATCGTAAATATTAACACAGATAAGTCGCTACAAAAGAGCAGAAAGCAATTTGCTAACAGGTGAAAAGTTCCCCAAGACCGGGGCCAAGTAGTTGTCTGGGTTATAATACATCTATACTTATTACATTTATTATCAATATCCTGGTGGGCACAGGATGCTAGCAAACCTGGCAGGGTCATCCAGGTAATTTGTAAAGAGCACTTTTATACAGCAATAAAGCATTAACAATGGCTATAATACTAAAATATCCTATAATTGTACAATACAAATGTCAAAGCAATTTCAGATTCCAGGTATGATCCTGCAGATCCTGATTATAAAGGTTTCAAGATAACTGTAAGTAACTCCTGATAGATACTCAAAATACTCCACCGCCGTTTTTTTGTCGACCGTAGAATTTTTTTTGTAAATTCTATTAAAAATTGCGAAAAAAACATTCTCAGAATAGTTATTTCTTTCATCGTATTATAAACAGCTTTCCGCGGATATAGAATGTACAATTATAAGATTAAAACCAGTCTTTTAGCCCCGAGATGCCAAAGGCACGGGCTAAAAAAAACTGGTTTTAATCTTATGATTGTACATTTCTATATTCGTAGAAAACTGGATATAATACGATGCTAGACATAGTTTTTTCGTATGGATGAGAACCGGTTCCTAACCACCGGATTCGAATGAATACGAGAAAAAATGTTCCGAGCTTTCAAAATAATCCTTATTTTAAAATTCTAATGAGCTGCACTACAAAACATTGACGAAAAGCGCCATTAATTAATAATTTTTCTTTTGACAATGTACTGGAAGAAAAGGTTAGATATGTTAAATAATTGGATTATTGATTTTTATTTTTGAAAGCGAAGCTTTTCTATAATTAGGTTCGGTCCGAATGTCCGTCTGAAACGGATACCTTTTTCTTTGATTTAGGTATGTTAGAATTGTTCTGTCGATTTCAAACTTTGCATGGTAATTCCGGTAGTATATAGTTCGTAAGATTTAGAAAGCGTATTAACTCTATAATTGTTACCAGAATTTCCGTATGTCCATTTTAAACATGCTGATCTTTAACAACAAATTTTTGTGTGATATAATATTCCGATTGATCTGATTTTTGGAATACTGATTTCTAGAACATCAACGAACAATGTTATAAGCGAAGCATCTCTATAACCAAGTCCTAAACATGTAAGTATGTTCTTAAACATTAACCTGTAATTAAGCAGTTTTTCAACAAATTTACTTGCAATTTTGTTTTGGCTGTTATACATTTATATTCTGATTATTCAGTTTTGACACTCTACAAGTCTTAATGTTTGCTTGTCCTACCGTTTCAGAGCTTCACTTTCATGGATGTTGTCATCCTTGTTTTTATAAATGTACTTTGAGTGTTATATTTGCTTTAAGCCTGTCCTGTAATTATCACCTTTACAGCTTTAACTGACATAAGTACTTTAAATTTATATCTACAATACAAAGTTAAACAATGTCTGTTTGTCCGTCTGTCTGTCTGTCTGAAGCTTAAGATCTGAGTAACCACTGAACCGATTGTACTCATCAGGGAATAGTCCTGTGATGGTTTTAAGCTATTTTCTTGGAGGTTGGACACCCCCAATCCCAAAACATAAAAATCCTCCCCCCCCAATTTTTGTTTCTTTTTGAACTAAAATAAGTGAGGTAGTAAACTAACCCCCCCCAAAAAAAAAAAAATTCCACCCCCACAATTTTTTTACAATTTTTTCTTCAAATTTTTTTGGATGGGGATTTCCATTGCCTATTTGGGCGAAGACCCTAGAGGCAATACAGTACAATACAGATAGGACAATTCAAACAAGCTTAAAATAATGAAAAGAGCAAACCGTTACGGACTATCTGACGTACCTATCCTAATTATAGAAAAGCTGACCAATGGTATTAATTAATATAGCCCCCAACAGGAAAAATATTATACACCAGGTGTGTGTAAGTGATTATATGTGAGTGTTGGTGTGTGTGTATGTGTGTGTGTGTAAGTGTGTGCTGTCATAATTGCAAAACATGTAAACTTTTTACACAGGATAACAAGGAAAAATAGTTAGTGCCAGGGAGCTTTAGGGATAAGACAATGGGCAATAAATTTATGTACATCTCCAATGATGGTAAAAAATATAAGAGAACCTTCCAATTAAGATTTAAGTAAAGTTCCAAAAGTTTTAGAACCAGCGAATGAGGTAGCATTTTTATAAAACTTTATCTACAATCTATTCCTAAGTGGTGGATATCCGTTTCGTCTCCTAGCAAATTGCTCTCTTTTCTGTATTAAAAACTCGGCTGTGTTTTATGTATCCCACGTTTTTTCAAAGACCAAATACAAAATTGGGACAGGGTTCCCGCCCTCTGGGCAGGGTTAAATATTACTCATGCCCCCTCTATTATTTATAGTGCTAGTGTCTGTTACAGTCCCCTCCTTTCTCCCTGATTTAGAACCCAAATTACAGACTGACGGACAGACGGGCTGACGCTAAATGTAGAAAAGCCTTGCTTTAATAAATATATTTCTCAGAGAGGACAATGTGGTGTTTATTACACCAGTCCACAAAATTTTTATAATAACGTTTTCTTATTCGTTAGCTTAACAACTTTAGGGATTTTGTTAATTTTAATTGGTTGATGCATTAAGTTAAGTCTTCAACCGTTTAAACCACTAATCTTAATCGACAGAAGGAATATTTTTGTGTAACACCATTGGGGCCATTATCGGCCATTGTCTTATCCCATAAGATCGCTTTATATTTTTACCTGGGGAGAATGTGTGGCGGCCGTGTGTAGCTGGGAGCCAGCCGCTGAGCTGCGCAGCGACCCCGTAGACAGCGAGGTGGCCACAGGAGACATGACACACTGCACACTCGCACTGTACAATGATCTTACTCCGCCCCCCGCAGGGGTCGTGTGGCTGTAGATGGGCCGGACAGGGCTGGGGTCTGTGCGTTCTATGTTGCTGCCACCACTCTGCGGCAGCCCCGAGCATCTATACAAAAAATATACAGGTTAATATAATTGGCGATTCCACTTAAAGTTGACTGGTGGAGCATAGAAACCCCCAACCCCTCTTTTTTTGACCAACATTTTGAAGATAAGAAATGGAAGGGGGGGGGATATGTGTTGGCGTTTTACTTTAGGTCAGGTATATTGGGTACAGGCAGTGACGTCCAAGGGAGGGAAGGGGAGGTTAGCCCCCCCCCTCCCCCACCCCCAAAGAATAAAAATATCCAACTCCTCTATCTGCAAAAAAATCTAAATAATCAAACTATTTCAATATACTTTTTTTCTCCAAATGACCGTCTAAGAAATGCATATTTATAGTAAGTGATCATCCCAGGTAAATTACTGTAGACATATAACTTCTTGGATATAAAGGAAGGATTTACATATAATTATTAGAATCGACTTTTTATTTATCCCTTTATCCCAACACACCTAAACACATAGTTAAGGTTTTTCTCGTATTCATTCGAAACCGGTGGATTAGAACCGGTTCTCATCAATACGAAAAAACTATGTCTAGTATCGTATAATATTGTACAGTTTTCTAAAAATATAAAAACTGGTTTTAATCTTCTAATTGTACATATTATATACGCGGAAAGCTGTTTATAATACGATGCGAGAAATAACTATTCTCTAACTTTTATTTTCCTTGCGAATTTGAATCCAAAATAAATATCTTATCATAATATCTGAATAATTAAGGCCTGGCTCGGCAGCAGCGCGTCAGCCTCAAATTTTAAACCGTTTGAATGTTTTTTTTTTTAAATCTAAAAATAGGGATTGTCCTATTAGGGTTAGGTTTTGGTGTCTAGCTGATTTTTAAAACTGTTATAGGTTGATTTCCTTGAGGCTGCTGCCCCCGAGTCCTGGATTTAAGTGTCTTTGTTTAACTTGGTAAATAATTTTGTGCTTGAATCCTCTCTATGCTTAGTTTGGCAAAGGAGAGGATAGATTTAAGGCCTGTAATATCTTACAATAGAATATAAAATACAGGCAGGGACGTCCAAGCTTTTTATTTGAGGGGGAGTAAAGGAAGAGTTTGAAAGTTTTTTAGGTGAGTAACCTAATTTTGAGTAAAAATTTTTGAGGAAGGTAAAATAAGGGGTTTCAAATTTTGAGGGGGGTAATTACCACTTCATCCCTTATTTTTTTTTACATTTTTTGCTACTTCATTTAATTTTTAAAACAGATATTGTTCTAAAAATTTATCTATTATTATTTGGATCTTACACAAGATTATTATATACACTAATAAAGTGTAACATGTAGCTGGCTAAAATGACAATTACAATCATCCATCCCATTACCCCATCAACCCCCCCCCCCTCCCTACTGGATGAACGAACTGACCTATAGGTGATGTCCATTGACGAAAATTTTTCCCCTATCATAATAGCCACGTATATAATATATCCATATTGTTCGAAATCTACCTTACTTATCAGCGCAGGATAGGATGGGTTAAATTATTCTTCAACTCTTTCTACCCATGAAAAATATGAATAACAAGCATCAAACAGAATATTGAGGAAGATAAATTAATATTCTATTGACGTATCACTGTATCCCTGGTATAAGCCCCACCCTATATCCAAACTTGCAAAATAATTTTGCTTTAAGATTGCAATGATTCTTCCTTCCTTTGCAATTTGCATCCCTTCTCCCCCCCCCCCTCCCTCTCTCTCTCTCTCTCTCTCTCTCTCTCTCTCTCTCTCTCTTTCTCTCTCTCTCTCTCACTCATTTCAAATTTTCACAGTGGTTAAATCTTGGTTTTTTGGAAGAAAATGTTCACAATAATCGATTTGGTATCTACAGGGAAAAAATAATAGACAAAAAATTGAAGTACTACATCCCTTAGATAATAAACAAAATTACTCCTGTTCTAGATTAAAATTATTGTTAAAAAGTTTGGACACTGCTAGTTGGAAACATCCAATCAAGAACCTTGAAAGGACCTAAAACCAAAGAATGAGAGAAAAAAAATTATTTTAACTTCGAGTACTAAAATATTTTCATTTTGAGACCAATTTAATTTTTGAAGATATTTATAATGACTACAATAAAGATGCTTAGAAAGAATCTATCTTTCTTATGAAAATTCATAAAAAATCACTGTGTGTTTATCCTTAGAATCCCATAAAAGCTGCAGCAGTGCACATTGCCAGGAAGGGATTGGACATTGAGCTGTTTATTACACTAGTCCCCAAAGTTTTATAACAAAGTATTATTAATCGTTGCCTTTACAACTTTGGTGACTTCTAGTGAATTATGGTTGGTTCATTAAGTTAAGAGTCCAAACGTTTCATTGTAATCTAAAGATAGGGTAATGTTGTGTATCATCATTTGGGATGTACACCAATTTATCTTCCATTATCTTATCCCTTTTGGTCTCTGATTCTTATAAACCAGAAGTATTTTCCAGTTTTGAAATTTATTATACTATTTTCTATAAAAGATTTCTCTAGGCAGGGTAAAATCACCCTCTCCCCAAAAAGGATAAAAACCTCTGTAAACCAAAAGTTAAAAAAAACCAGTTCTGTTGTTAGCGAGATCCTTGTCGTCACATGCGAAAAATCCATAAAGGGCATGATAGAATTGTCCTAGATGATTTAGAAAGTTTAGCAACTCTGTAATTGTCATCAAAAAGTCCGTATGTTCATTCAAAATATGCTGATTTTTTTTACTTTTTAAACAACAATTTTTTTTATGATATAATTATCCTATCCAAAGAGAGAACGAGAGGGGGGAGGGTGGAGAAAGATAGATAGAAAGGGAAAGAAGAATTTACGATATTAAAGCTAAAATAATGGATTTTATGCAGGAGTCTCTGTTGCATTATTTATAGAATCATCTTTTTAAGTTTCTTTGCACACAACTCCAAACTTTTATGTAAATTCTAGGGAGGAAGTGGACCTTGGATGGTGAATTATTCTGGTACTCAAAGTTTTATAAATACATACATTTCGATGCTAAAAATTAGGGTAAAAATCCAATATTGTTCAATTTGATCCATTTTGAAGCTGTTTGTAGTGCATACAATACAAATGACCAATGATAGGCCAATACACAGACTAAATTACCAGTTGCAGACCAGTATACATTTTAATTGACCAATAGTATGCCAGTATTACGTCATTTTTTACAGACACTATAAAAAGCCTTATCTATTTTGATCAAAGGAAATGATACATTATGTTTGCTATCAAATAGTAAAATTTGTTTATCTAAATTAAGCTAACTAAAGTTTGACTACTAGGAGTTTGGTGTATTAAAATTTATTGATAAACATTAAATATGCATATCGCATATGATGCTGGTAAATATCTACTTGGAGTAGGGAAATGCGAAAGCTTATATTTTATCAAATATAGGAAGTGATGCAATGCTCAGCAGCCGCGCCTCAGCCGTGCACAAGCTTCAAATTTAAACCCGCCTGTGTGCAAAAAATTTAATTCCGAAAAGATGGATTGTCTGATTATGTTTAGACATCCAGCTGAATTTTTAGATTTATAGTAATTTCATTGAGGCTTACACGCGGCTTAAGAACGGCTGCCGAGCCCTACTAGTTTATTATAGCATGGGTAAGTTAGATAGGGTTATTCATTTTGCTAAATTATTATGCATAAAATATAAATCTTTGGTCAGTACTGCTTCGAAACCGATTAATATCCGACGGATTAGAACCGGTTCTGACATACTAAAAAAATCATATATATAAAAATTTTTCATTATTATTAAAATGAATTATTATAAAATTTATACCAGTTTTGTTAGCCTTGGCATTCGGCCCCTAGGGTTTAATCTTATATATTTTATTTTAATACCCGCGGAAAGCTATTTATATGTATTACGATGCGCTGAATAAGTACTTTTTAATTCATTAATCTTGAAATTGTACTTTTAACTTTTTGCATATATCATATTTTAAAAGCGAGGCGTTTCTATAATTAGGGTCGATCTTCTGTCAGTCCGAATTTGTCCTATAGATTTTAAATTTTGCATTCGTGTAGTAGTTAGTTATGATTTAGAAAGAGTAGCAACTCTATTATCGTCACCAGAATGTCCGTACGTCCATTTTAAACATGTAGATTTTTAACTTTTTTTAACAGCAAATTTTTATGTGATAATTTTGATCTGATTTTTTGCATTTTGATTCCTAAGACAACAAAGTATAATGTTTTAAGTGGAGCATCTCTATAATCAAATCCTAAAAATGTAAGTATGTCCTTAAACATAATCCTGTATTTAAGCAGTTTTTCAACAAATTTACTTTAAATTTTGTTATGACTTTATACATTTATATTCTGATTATTCAGTTCTGACACTCTACAAGTGTTAATGTTCGTTTGACCTACAATTTTAGAGCTTCGCTTTTGTGTATGTTGTCATCCTAGTTCTATTGCAAATCTTAATTTATATTTCTCATTCTGCTATTCAAGATTTGATGCAATGAATAAAATATAGCATATCTTTGCAATTTGTAAAAAAATGCAAAATATACATGGATCTTAAGGGATAAGACAATGGATGATAAATTGGTGTATATTTCCAATGATGTTAAACTAAATTAACCCTTCTGTTGATTACAATTATTGGTTAAAATGTTTTGACTCTACTCATCTATAATACAAAGTAGAATTATGTCTGTCCGTCCGTCTGTCTGTCCGTCCCTTAAGATCTCGGTAATCACTGAACCAATCGGATTCTATTCTTCAGGGAATATACCTACTGGTCCTGTAGTGGTTTTGGGCTATATTTTTGAGGGGTGGGACACCTCCAATTCCCCACATTTTTTTTGCTGAAGATTTCCTTGGTCCTTTTTTTGCTGAAGATTTTATTTTTATCATCTCTTGGGGCAAAGCCCTAGAGGCTAGGGGCGAAGCCGCTAAACCGCTAGTATTATTATAATTTTATAGGAATATCTAAAAATTTTAAGTTTAAGAAAATGTAGTAATAAAATCTTGGTTAGCAATATAATTTACAGTCCAATGTCCCCTTCCTCCCTGAGAATACAGCATTTTATTTTTCCTCAATTCCCCAAAAACACACACACACACACATACACACACACACTCACACATACACACACACACACAAAAAAAAACACACACACAAACAAATAAACACCCAGTTTTAACTTTGACCACCAAATATGAGTCTCTTGATACAACAAAACTTTTGTTATTTTATATCTGACATTTGGTCAGCTGAATTTGAGTTTCCGATTGTGTACATAGTTTCCTCATTCTATCTCAATATTTACTACTGGCTAAAAAGGCTTCAAACTTCCAAATAAAAAATCAAAACTGGAAAATTTAAATTTTGAATGTATAATGTATAATGTATAAATCGTTTTTACATTATATCACTTTTCCCTTTGACCGGAGTAGCTAATAATAGGTTGAAATATTTGGGTTATCTGCTGTACAACTTCGGAAATAAGGGAAGAAATAGGCAATCCATTTTCAGTTGATCTGACAAATCCAATGAATATTCTATAAATTTTATGACAATAAAGAGGTGCTCTTTAATCAACTTTGACCATCATATTTTGATTAAATGTGTTTAGGTTTAGATTGAATCTATAGAGAAATTGTATAAAAATTTGATATTATGACGCATAAATAAAAATAGTCTATTTTCGAGAACATTTGTTTTAAATGTTAAAAATAAACGTATATTTAAAGTGTTTTTTTTTATGAAATATTTGATATTACGAAGTTAAAATATTTGTATTTTAACTGGTTTTTTTTAAATATACATTTTCTCTTCAGGATAAAATCAATAGTACTGTATTTAGAAGGATATCAAGTAGTTACTTATTTCATTTAAATAAGCGACCACCTCCACCAACTATCATTTTTTTTTTTGGGGGGGGGGGGCAGAAGGGGGGAGGTTGCTTAATTTTTTGTGCGAATCTTTTTGGGAAATTTTGTATCGAACCTGAAAGCTTCAAAAAAAAGAAGAAGCATATCGGTTCGCGAGATCCTTTGCTATAGAGAGAGAGAGAGAGAGAGAGAGATAATATGATATCGCAATGTTTAAACCAAATGCATTAAATGCATCAAACTTACATTTTTTTAATTTCTCATTCTAAATTCTATGATTTGTTATCAACCTTGTTTGTTAATTTTTAATTCTGTTATAAATCGTACAGAGAAGCCATAGAAGGGCCGACCATGATCCTAAATATTCAAAACTGACACTGGAAACTGAGTTAGAATTTTAAATATTTATTCAACCAATTTATCAGAATTTAGATTGAACAAGGGAAAAGGAAGGTATTGAAAATTCCATTAATGTTGGTTTATGTATTTAATCCTTATAATAAAGTAACATAGGTACAAGGAAGGTTTATAACTAATTTGGGGGGGGGGGGGTTCCACCACTCTCCCCAGAGAGATCGACAAAAAAATTAAATAAGAAAAACACCGCCCGGAGGACATTTTTGCAATTAAAAACATAACTAACACCATTTATCGGCGAAAAAAAAAATTTTAAAATAGATTAAAAAGAAACAATTTTTCGTGTCCCTAGAGGCCTCTAGGGGCGTAACCGCTAGTAACTACATATTGTAGTAATAAAATCCATAAGTTCAACCCAAATTTTAGTTTTTAATAAACGATTAAAAGAATTTTTAAGGGAGAGGAATAGTAATTTTTTAGGGGGGGGGGGTTCTCTTGTAAGTGAAAATTATGAACTTTCCCTGGACCTACAAGAAGCTTAACCGTAAAGGCGAAGCATATCGGCCCAGCAGTTAACGAGATCTTAAACTACCGACTGACACAAAGAATTATACTCACAGTCTAGTGGCAATTTCTTTTGTAATTAATGTTGTTATGCCAAAAAAGATAAGAATTTTTTAAACCGAAGCTTTTCCATATATATAGTTACATTGACATTACATTTAGTCAAAAAAAGGAAAAATTGCAAACTTTGAATAATCTTTGTCTGTAAGTAAACTTGAAATATTGTGTATTGCTTTGCCCCAAGAGGTAATTAAAAAAATGTAGTACATATGCTGCATCTTCATCTCCATCATTTTAAAAAATGGAGGGGGAATTTTTTTCTTATTTTTTGGGAGGGATGGGGGTGTCACTCGCCCCAAAAAATATCGTTTAAAACCACAGGACCAGTAGAATTATTCACTGAAGAGTAAAATCCGATCGGTTCAGTGGTTACCGATATCTTAAGGGACAGACGGACGAACAGACATACATCAAGCTACTTTGTATTATAGATAACTTGATTTTAGGATTGTTTATTCCTACGTGGATTAGGTACAATGTTAAAAACGAGTATTCTCTATATTCAAGACTTCATGCAGTTTGGTTTGTCCAACTGTTTGACTTCGCATGGATGGATGTTGTCATCCTTGTTTTCGTATTGATTTATCCTGTGTGTAAAAACTCAGGTAGACATGGTAAATATAAAACAAATAAAAGTTAATGCCTCTAACCAGACTCCAGACTATAAACATCAACATAACAGCTACTCTATAATTCAAAATGTTTGTCTGTCCGTCTGTAAAAAAACCATAAAAGGGGAAACGTGATTTTTTTGGCTAATGTTCAAGATAGACGGATGATTTTTTTGTGAAGATTACCTGTATTGATGAGCATCTAGAATATAATTTACTTGGTCCGTCGGTCTTTTAGACATGGTACATAAGATAAATACATAGTATTTTTTTACAAAAAGGTTTCGTGAATTCTACTACATTTATTTTTTACGACACTGATTATCTGCTCTCCAACTCACTCTGTCCGGTCTTTTAATCATTATTTTTGGTAGTTCTCTAATTAGTTATAATTGTTATTATTATTAGTTTAGCTCCTCTTTTAATAAAGCCTGTTCTTAAAACACTACTCAAAATTAAAATTATTAGAGGTAAAGCCCCTAGAGGCTTATAAGAAGGAGGAGGGGAATATTACCCTATTTTTTAGAGATAAAAAAATTTATGGGATAATAATTTTTACTATGAGCGATTAGTGTGGGATTTGGTACACTCCATCAAAAGAAGTTAAAAAGGAAGATGCACTGTGAAGACCAGTTATCAAGATCTTCCGATACAAATGGACAGACAGACAAACTGTTACTTTTATATGAGTATTTAAGTATTTTCTAAACCTGTTTCTTTAAAAATTCTGCTTTTGAAACTTTATATTGATACTGAAAATAATCATACTCAAAATCTTGTTATTGATATAATTGTCTTTGTTCTTTTAAAGTATATATTAGATAAAAATGAATCATGTTTTCAAATTTAATATTGGACAATTCTACTATTGAACTTTAGTATAATTAGTTTCATATCAGGTATATAAAGAAATTTATGCAAATCCCCGATATTTTTACACTTATTATTACCCCTTCTATATTTTATTGGTTAAAACGTTTGGACACTTAACTTTAAAAAATCAAAATTAACAAAACTTTATTATAAAACTTTGGGGACTAGTGTAATAAACAGCCCAATGTCCCCTCCCTCGCTGATTTCATATGTTGATAATTCTAATGTATCTGGATAATAATTAATTATTTATTTCAACTGATTTTCAGAATGATACCATGGATCTTAAGGGATAAGACAATGGTCGATACATTTATGTATATCCCCTTCATAATAAACATATTAACTTCTTCAGTGGATTCCAAGTTTTGGTTGAAAAGTTTAGACTCTTCTAGTTTGAACCAAAGATTTTTTTAAAAATCGAAGATTATAAAACTTGGGTTACCAGACTAATTTAGAGTCTAATATCCGTTTCCTCCGGGGAATAAGACAAAGTATGTATATTTTAGAACAAATCCATGATAGAGTAAAAAACTAAATGTTTTCTTTGCATGAAATGTGAAACTGGTTGAATGTAAAATAGAAGGGGGGATTACTACCCGCTTATTTGGAGCAAAGCTACTCATAATACCGAAATGTCCGTCCTTAACAAACAAATGAGGGAAACGTAATTTTCTCGAGTGCTGTTCAAGATGAATGGATGAAATTTCTTGTGTAGATTTTCTGTATCAATGAGCATCCAGTATATAATTAACATAGTCAATCGGTCTTTTGCTCATTCTATAACAAACCAATAAGAGTTTTATGTAAATAGGTTTCGTGATTTTTACTCTAGGATCGTAAGCCGCGGACACGCTGCAATAAGGCAGGTTTTATACCTTAAATCAGCCTTTATGTCGAAATTAAGCAAATTATAGGAGGGAAAGGACTTTAGGCCTTAAAATATACTTGTTCCCAAAAGAATATTGGGACTTTTGATAAGTTTGTATACACTTTTTAATTAATAATTTCAACCTACTGATGGGGTAATTTTGCTTAACATAATTATCTTATGATTCTTGATTTAATTCTACATTTTTCATGCAAACTATTGTAAGTTTGCGACTTTATCTGCTAAAATAAACTTTCAGCCGTAAAAAAATGCGGCTAAAAAAACTGTAAAAGTAAAGGTATTCTTTGATCATTATATGACATTGACAGTACAAAGTTTTAATTTAACAACATATAACAATAGAACCTTAACCAATGTGCAATCTAATAAGATTTTTACTTTTTTCTGCTATAAATAAAAGAAAGAAAAAAGGAAAATTCTGGGATTGTAAT
Organism: Acartia tonsa; assembly: GCF_053477335.1. Taxonomy (NCBI): domain Eukaryota; kingdom Metazoa; phylum Arthropoda; class Copepoda; order Calanoida; family Acartiidae; genus Acartia; species Acartia tonsa. Next base: position 55,936,384 of record NC_137261.1, read on the forward strand.
ATCAGAAGCGATTTAACGTGCCTATAAAAAATAACGTCATACTGACCTACCATTGGTCAATAAAGACGTATTGCCTCTGGTAATTTAGTTAATGTATTGGCCTATCATTAGTCATTTGCATTGTATAACGTAATTTCTTATAGGCACTCGGGATATCAATTGAGAGTTCATTTAGTTATATAAACTATATTTTCATTTAATATTTTTTAAGTATTTTCTTTAATTAATTTCTCAAACTCACATTGATGAGATCTATGGTCTATGATTTAGGAACTTTAACTTTAGGAAATCTGGAAAGCATAATTGATATTGTGATTCTATTATATAAAATAGTATGTGTGTGTGTGTCGATGTAAATTTTCAGTGAAGTTTAGAAAAGAATAAAACTTCTATTAAACAAATATGGGGCGAGAGGACACACACCGCCTCAAGGGGCGAAAAAGTATAAAATTTATTTTATAGCGTGGGCGCCCCCCCCCCTCCCCCACTTTCTGGTAACAAATTATCTTTCGAGGCTTAGAGTGAGAAAATACAAAAATAAGACAGCATCTAAATGATGACAAAAAGTACAGAAAAGAACAAAGCATTTTTACATGTAGGAACGATCGTTCGTCCGTCAGCTTCAGATTGATCTATTGATTTAAAACATTGCATTATAATTCCTGAAAGAGTTAAGAGTATCAATTTACAAAGCTTTAGCAACTCTACTCAATTCATGTATCAAGGCCTTTAAATAATATTAAAGACGAAGAATGTCGATCAAAAAAATTCTGACGTCATAAAAATGAGGGATGGGGAGAGGAGGAGTGGGAAAGAAAACCCCTAAAAAAGAGATGGATAATCCCTCATTTTTATGACGTCACTTTGAGCGACTTTCTACATCTTCATTTTTTAATATTCGTCTATCTGACTTCGCACGTATGTTGACTTCCTTATTTTCATTACCATTAAACATGTTTGGCTTTTTTCTTCAATTGTTTTCAAAATTACTTGTTACTTGAGTATGCTTAAGTAAATAAACCATTCTATTTTTTTTATTTATTTACATAATTACAATTATTTTTTCTACATGCTATATTTTTGTACTAAAATAGACATAAATGTCAGTAAATTGTAAAAAGCAACACATGACGTCAGAATTGTTTGATAATTTTATAGAAAAGTCTTTTTTTATCTTTTTTATATTATTACGTATTTTAAAAAAAAGGATGACAACATCCATAAAAGTGAAGCACTGAAACGGTAGGACAAACGGACATTAACACTTGTTTAGTGTCAGAACTGAATAATCAGAAAACGAGTCGAATCAAAATTGTAAGTAAATTTGTTGTAAAACTGTTTGATACAGAATAATGGTTATTGACATACTTACATTTTTGTTAAAAAGTTGCTTCGATTATAATATTGTACTTTGTTGTCTAAGGAATCTGTATACCAAAAATCACACATCAATCCGATTAATATGATCACATAAAAATTTGTTATTAAAAAGTAAAAAATCATCATGTTTAAAATGTACGTACGGACATTCTGGTAATGATTATAGAGTTGCTACGCTTTCTAAATCGTACCTAACTACTAAGTTTGAAATCGATAGGACAATTCTATTATAGCTATGTGACGTCTTAAAAATGAGGGATTATCCATCTCTTTTTTAGGGGTTTTCTTTCCCACTTCCTCTCTCATCTCCCTCATTTTTATGACGCCATGTGGCTGATTTTTGAGACACTTTGTCCCACTTCACAAATTATCATCCATTGTCTTATCCCTTAGATCCCTGCTAAATTGTGTGTAAACTATAATCATTATCACATAAGTTTACAGCACTAATTGGACAATTTGTCATCACCTTTGTTAAGGAGGTGTCATTTTTCTCTCTGGGAAATTGTACAGGGTTTTTAAATGTTTCTCCTTTACAGTAAAGCTTCTTATAGGTCGAGGGAAGGTTTATAACTAATTATGGGAAAAGGTATTTCTACTCTTCTTAGAGAAAACAAAAAAAATGTTTTAATTTCTCTTTCAAACGCATTGCTTGAGTCAAAGTGTCGTTAAATATCATAATTAAAAAGTCTACAGTTAGATAATTAGAGATTCTATTATTAAAAAGTTTTGATCTGTATCCACCTATTATAGAAAGTATTAAGGTTTTTGGCTCAATACCAGTTGAGTATCCACGTGGATATTATGCTACTATTGGGGTCATTTTTGGATACTCAGCTACCATTGGGAAAATGTGTGGATATTCAAATACCATTGGGGGAAAAAATGTTTTTAAACAATTATTTTGGTTAGCTTTTTTGTTAATTTATACATGTTAGAATTGTCCTATCAATTTAATACAAAAGGTACGATTTAAAAGGTGTAGCAACTCTATAATAGGAAGTCCGTAGGTCAATTTTTAACGTGTTGCTTTTTAACCTTTTAAACTTTTTTTTCTTCATATAATGTAATAAATGAAAGCAACGTTTTTCTACATAAAATTGATTCTGTAGATTAATCATTTTAAAAAGCGAAGCTTTTTTATAATAAGGGTCAGTGTGTCTGTAAGTCCGTCGATTTGAAACTTGGCGTTATGATTACTGTAAAGCACATTATAAAGAACGTAATTACCAACAAATCAAATTGATTATTGTATGCCCAATTCTGCTTTTAATGATTTTGGCATCCTTGTTTTAAAGTGCAAGGTGCAATGAGCAGGTGGAGATTTTTCGGCTTCTTTGTACAACTTAAATTAAAGACAAAAACATACGTGGATTGATTTATATCTAAATAGTATTTATTATTTATAAGTTTGAGGATATCTAATTTATGAAATACTGATTCTTATTACAATGAGGTACAATGTTATAAGCGAAGCATCTCAATAATCAAGTCCTAAAAATGTCAGTATGTCCTTATACATTAGCATATACTTAAGTAGTTTTGCAACAAATTTACTATAATTACAATAACTTTATATAGACTTATGCATTATTATCCTGTTAATGTTAGTTTGTTCTTTCATTTCAGAGCTTCGCTTTAATGGATTTTAAATATTTGGTTCCTAAATCTGTATTAAAGTTAAATGATAGGTGTGAATTGCTTGCACTAATGTGCTTTATTGTCATGGGAATCAGCAATTTTAAAGGATATAATGAAAATACCAATAGGAAACTATTGTGGATATTTAACTACCATAGGGGAAAAGTGTGGATATTCAACTACTCTTGGGAAATATGCGTGGATACTCAGCTACTATTGGGGAATTTGTGGATACTCAGCTGGTATTGAGCCAGGTTTTTTTGTCTGAAGCTTAAGATCTCGATAACTATTGACCCGCTGGGATTATCATTTTTATTTCAGCTTCACATAGGACCTGGGGTGGTTTTATACTATTCTATTTTCAGATTTAAGTCTTGGGATGTTTTTAGTATATTGTCAAGCCCCTCTCATTCGAAGAGTTTAATACTAAAAAAGTCTTAATTTGTATTAAATTATAAAGTCAAATGAATTCCGTCTCTCTGTCAGTAAAGATATGGCTCATTACATGTCCTGACATGGTGTTAGCTATTTTCTTTGTACAGTAAATACCTCACAATATAAGATTTAATATTATATTAATGAATGTGTATTCAGGGAGGAAGGAAAAATTGGGCCGTAAATTATAATATTACCCAATGTCTTATCGCTGGCTTTAAAATCTTTGGTTATTTTTACAGAATTTTAATTTGTTAGGCCAGCCAATAATTTAGGGGTAGTTTTGTTTATCATAATTATAAATATTTATTTATTTATTGTCCATTGTCTTATCCCTAAGATATCTGATTTATTTTATTAGTTGATTGTGTTTGTATGTAAATGTGGTATTCGGCAACTCTGGGCCATGCGGAAACCAAGATATTATAGTGATGCTACGCACCCAGCTAATTCTGTTATTCTACAATTGTAAAGCCACCTGCAAATATGTGAGATAACGGTATTGATTTCATCTCTCAGTTGTCCTGCAAGTGGAGGGAGGGGTGTGACCCCTCCCTCTCCCTTCTTAAGCACCGGAACCTTCCCCTTCAACCACCAAGTTATCAGCACCACCTCAGCCCTGAGGATAAAGGTTCTAAGCCTTCCTTCACCCGATAGATTCACCACCCACACAGACTGTTGTTGTCATAGTAATCATCAAACCTTCCCTTTTAGTACCCAGACCTACTACTCAACCCCTCTATTCTTATCTACCTATTGTGCTGTTCCATGGGCTATCCTGCCTCCCCCGGACAGGGATAGCCATCTACCTAACCATTGCAACTATCTATGTTTTACTTGTATGATTTACCTTTAACTATCTCTATTCCTAATCCATATGTATTTATATTATGTTGTACATCTTTAGTAAACCTTAGACCCTGAATAAAGGAACATCTGAATAGACTCTGTTTATTATTTAGTGATTGCTAGAGAAGCGTAGCTTCTCTATAATATAAGTGTCCATGTCTGTTCGCACTGCCGTAGTCATTTGAACTCGGGTGTCTGCCATTTAACCTAGGCGGATACCACAACTTTTGGTGACAGCTGTGTGAGATTACGGCAAACCACAAGTGTAGAGCAGACGCGCAGCTGAGGCTAAGGTACTCCCAGCAGTGAAACTGGCAAAACTGACACAAGCAACCTGAATTACCCACCCTGGATAGCAAGGTCTAACTCTGTATCCGGCAGTTGTGGAAGCGAAAGACCACTAAGTGTGGCGGAACCCGAGCTGCGGAGAGTAGCGAAATCGGACGAGAGACTGCGGAGAGCAGCGAAACCTGACGGAGAACCGCAAAGAGTGCCGAAATCTAACGGAGGATTGAGCGCTCAAGGGCTGAAACAGGCCTGCGGACGGGCTGAAACAGGCCAAATAATTGCAAACGGCTGAAAATAGGCCAACATTTACTGCAAAAGATAGCAGGATCCGAACCCACGGCGCTGCAGGATGGGACATTCCCTGCCGCCACCAACCGGATTCGGACCCACGGCGCTGCAGGACGGGACATTCCCTGCCGCCGACTGGCTGAAACAAGCAAAATAGCTGCAAGCTGTGAGCGAAAATACAAGTGTAGTGTACCAAGCAGAAGAAAAACTACGTTAACTCCAAGTACCCTGAGAGGCTACAGCGCAGCCACCCATTGAGAAAGACAGATATTATACCAGATTTCCAAGTACCCTGAGAGGCTACAGCGCAGCCATCCATTGAGAAAAACAGATATTATATCAGATTTTATGGATTACCACCCTGGTGTGAAAGCTAAACAATAGATTTATGGGCAGGGCTTGGTAAATAATTTGTTGTGTATTGTGATAAAGCCAAAAATAGAACCTAGATGTAAGATAACAATGCATTGGTAAACAATCTGACCCCCAAACCTGCAACACAACAAATACACCCCCTTATCCCAACGGAAGGGGAGGGGCCCACCATAAATTGAAGCAAATACAATTGAGGTGACATAAGAATAAGCCAAGGATTAAGGGAGAAGCCCAGTTACCTCACCTCCCAGTCATCTCAAACCTGCGGCACCCCCCTCCCCATCTGGGGAAGGACGGCTTTACCCCGTCCCCTCACGCGCTCCCCCTTCTCCCCACACTTGGATAAGTCCGTCTACCATGCGGAGACAGCGACCGGGAGAATGGAGCGCATTTCACCGGTTGCGCAGCGGAGCTCGGGACGCAACGAAAATTCAACGGAAAAAGGAGATAAAGCGGACCCATGAGAGAGTAGATTGAGGGATAGGTGCGCGTTTTACCTGTGTGCGCACTCTGACGGCTCGTAGGCGCGTTGCACGAAAAGAGGATTTCACGCACACACACACACACAAGAGAGGAGCTAATCTATAGCATACAACAGAGATATTTTTTTAGAACAAAACTTGCAAGCTCCTCCCTCCCTATCTACAGTGTGATAAGGGAAACCAAATCAGTTCCTTAGACCAGCTCAGACCCTCAACATCTTCCTAGCTCTGCCAACCCTACTTCAAAGCTGAGTGGCTAGTGAACAAAATATATGTATATATAAATAGATAAGTGTTAACAACTCAATACTAAGTTGTGCAGCAACCAAGCGATAAATAGTGTTGTTTTTTTTGTGTCATGGTTGCAAGTAAGTGAATATTAACCTCACCATCCAACACTGGAGACTGATATGGAAACTTAATGAAAGTACGCCCACCCTGTGGAAATAGCCTGACTTGATGCCCCACACTGGGCAGTGGTGGTGTGTACCTTGACCATAGACCCTCATAGTTGTGAACTATATACAGAGGAAGCGTGCATTTTTTTGGAGCAAGGAGGAAAGCCAGCTAGCTCTGAGGATATTCCTATACACGTATATCTATGGGAGTGTAGCCATATATAGATAGCCTACATATCCATATATCTACTAGCGGATACGCTCCTAGAGACATCTATGGACACCTAACATGTTCCCTTTTATCTCTAAGCTAAGATCCGCTGGTTATCACAGAAATTAAGAGCTATACTGGAAAGGAGAACAACTCAGGCTCAACAGTTAAACAAGCCGCTGGCACCAACAGACCAACCCCCTGCTACTTATCATGGGGACACTCCAGCCACCGAAAATCTTGAGCCAGGAGGACAGAGCCTAAGGCTACGTGGACTACCACCCTAATTACACAGCTATAGTATCTATAATAGGGGTGAGCCGGCTCGAGCCTCTTTGCGGCGCGGCTACTCTACTCTGCTCCTATATCTACAAGATGAGAAATTGTCAGCCCCTAGCCCGACGTGCGGCAATAGAAGACATTCCTGATTGGGCATTAACTGTGTGCCTAGGCATACTGCTGGCACTGTGGTGGACAGAAGCCTTCATTTGGATCATAACCACCAACATCTGTACACCACCACTCTCTGCTTCTTCATACAAGGTGCTGCTTCTGTTATTACTTGGGCCTACTGTGTTGAGTACAGTGAACATAAAACACATGCAAGGTCACAGACCCCTGGTCCCTGAGATGCCCTTGTCTGGAAGGATGACTGAATGTCCGTTGCACAGCTCCTGTTCAGTTGGTGCTCAACGCACGAGAAATGGAGATACTGGACTGGGGATTGCTGAACCTGTAGGTGTCCTCCTGGGGGTGTTGAACGATGCAACTGAGCCCAATGAGAAGGTGACAAGCTTCAGAGACTTAGTGGCCAGCCCCAATATGGGCACTACCACCAGAACTGAGACTCCAAAGGGGCCAAGCCCTAGGGCCAGTACCACCTGTGTCTGGGGTGGAAAGGTCCTCCCTGGCGCTGGCCTCACCAACCTGGAGGATGGGGAGCTGTCCCAGGGGAATAGGCTCTTCACCCAGATGCCCGACGTGTACCTGGGGGTGGGGGAGCCGCCACCCAAGCCTCCCTGGGAGCCCCCAGGCATGGAACGACTGGGGACCGGCCTAAGGATGGAGAATGGTGACCTGCTGCAGTGGAAGGCCTTACCCAGCAAGGAGGGAGCAGGGTTGACCAGCAGCAGTGAGGCTGTTCCCCCACACTCCAAGACCAGATGCCTCTACTCTGTTGAACCACTGCACATGACCCAGCCAAGTCCCCCCATGCTGCTGAAGATGGAGGCCCACCAGGATGCAGAGCTCCAGCTAGGGAAGTCAATAAGAAGGCCACCCCCTGCCAAAACCAGAATCACCGCAGGGGCTCCCCACCAGCAGCTGACAGAGCCTGGCAGGGACGCAATACCAGCTGGCAACTCTGGCCTAACTCAGGTAGCTACCAACAGCCCGCTGGCAGTTCAGAACCCAGTTCAGGCTACCATCAGTATGGCATCCCCTGGGCCTTGCCGGTTCAACTGTGGGTACCTGTCCACACACTGGCCACAAATACCCCCCAGGGATCATAGCCCACCTTCCGACTGGCACAATCAACGGCCTTTGCTACCAACTACCTGGAGTAACTGGAGGCAGGATCCCTCATGTGGAGAAGCACCTGCAGAAGCTAAGGCCAAGGCTGGCCTTGCCACCCAGGAGAGGAGAGCCGCTGTTGTATGGAAGGGACCTGTGTGTATGGGGAGAAGGCTGAATGTAACCAAGGAGCCACCACAAGCAGCCCAGCACTGCCTGATCCCTAGTAGGGGAGACCCTGCTTGTCAGCTGGTGCCCCAACTGGAGGATGAGAGACCTGGCAGGTTGACACACCCTGTGGAAGCCGGACTGATGGGACCCAGCTGGACGAAGGAGCGCTGCTGCTTCAACGGCCACACAGCTGCCAAGTGTAGAACCGGTTGGGACCAGGCAGTGAAGAAACACCAGGCAGCCCAACAACCTGCATACAACCAGTCTGACACCCAGGTCTACCTGGAGGGAGATGCCCAGCCGTCACCCCAACCAGCTGCCGCCGCTGGGGCTGCGGCTACCCAGGAGTCTGTGTCTCAGGTTGGGACCATAGTGGCCAGGATCAACGTGCTGGGAGGAGCGGCTGAACCCAACCGGGTTGGCCTGGGTTTCAGCCTCAACCACATGGGACCGGAGTTCGTGCAGCCAACCAACATTGCGGAGCCAGAAGTCCTGCGGCCTCTGCCGTTCGGCCTCAACATGATGGTAACCGTCAGACCGCGTCCCCCGAAGGAGGAGGTAACCCCTGTCACCCCCAGCGAGAGCCGAGGGGCGCTACCCAGCGCCACCGGGACGGTGTACGGGGAGGCCCTGGCGGCCGCCGAGCGGGAGAGGCAAGAGGCGCTAGCCAGCGAGTCTGAGTCGATGTATGGGACGCCAACCGGCGTCGCCACCTGGGAAGAACGAGAGGTGCTTCCCTGCACCACCAAGCTGATGTCTGGGGCGACAACCGTCGCCGCCACCTGTGAAGACTGGGGGATGCTATCCAGCGCCCCACGCTGGTGCCTGGGGCGACAACCGTCGCCGCCACCGAGAGACCTGGACCCCTGTGAAGACTGGGGGGTGCTATCCAGCGCCCCCACGCTGGTGCCTGGGGCGACAACCGTCGCCGCCACCGAGAGACCTGGACCCCGGAACGACCCGCAGCACCAGAGGAAGGGGTGACACCCGTCACCCCCAGTCAGCCAGAGCCCCCAGCCAGCAGGGAGAGTCCAGCTGTCCCTCACCCTCAACTGCGTCCAGCTGTCTACCCCCCTCAACCAAGCCAGGGTAATTGTATTGCATTGGTGTACCAGGAAGTTTGTGCTGGGTCAAACTTGCCTGCGCCTCCTGCATCTGCCCCAGGAACCAGGATATCAGCCATTACCAGCCAACCTGAAGAAGCTTTGGCCGCTGCCTGGGGAGTAACTAAACTAGATGCATCAAGTGCCGAGCCTAACCATAGAAGTAGAGGATCCCCAACAATTATGCCTACCCAAGATGGAGACGATGTGCCTGGACACCTTCATGCTAGGGGAGGAAATCCGGGGCCTTGTGCCTCCGGTCCACCAGCAGCAGTGGCCGTGGATTGGCCTGTCCCCCAGCCAATTAGAGCGGAGCCAACCTTGCAGATCCAAGACAGCCTCCGGCACAGGGGATGGACTGTTACCTTCCCCTACCCTGCAGGTCTGACTGCCATGCACCACCCTGCCAATGTCCAGGATGAGCCTGAGGGAGGCAACGTTCCTACAGTATGGCAACCACCACCTGCCCGCATTGACAGAGACCCTGGAAGCAGAATGAACCTGACCAACCCCGAGGGAGAAGAAGCTGTGCCTGCATCCAGTAACCAGCCGGCCAGCAGCAAGGTGACCAACAAGATGGAGACCACCAGCCCAGTGGAGAAGCCTGAAGAGGTGTATACCAGGCCGCTGTTGGTCCAAGCCCCCTCATGTGCTGTGCCACCCCTGGAGGTTGCCAGGGTGGCCTCAGAGGTACACATCCAACGGCCAGAATATCCAACAGGACCAGCTACTCCAGCAGATATAGCCGATTCCGTTAGACCTGGGGAGGGCTGGAGTCCACCACCATTCAGCAGCTGGTGTCCTGGCGGACCCATTCCACAAGGACAACAAACTGAAGGCCGCAACCACTGTCGGAAGTCTGGCGGTGCAGACAACCCCTCCCAGCCTTCCGAGGGGAGAGTTGTGGTATTCGGCAACTCTGGGCCATGCGGAAACCAAGATATTATAGTGATGCTACGCACCCAGCTAATTCTGTTATTCTACAATTGTAAAGCCACCTGCAAATATGTGAGATAACGGTATTGATTTCATCTCTCAGTTGTCCTGCAAGTGGAGGGAGGGGTGTGACCCCTCCCTCTCCCTTCTTAAGCACCGGAACCTTCCCCTTCAACCACCAAGTTATCAGCACCACCTCAGCCCTGAGGATAAAGGTTCTAAGCCTTCCTTCACCCGATAGATTCACCACCCACACAGACTGTTGTTGTCATAGTAATCATCAAACCTTCCCTTTTAGTACCCAGACCTACTACTCAACCCCTCTATTCTTATCTACCTATTGTGCTGTTCCATGGGCTATCCTGCCTCCCCCGGACAGGGATAGCCATCTACCTAACCATTGCAACTATCTATGTTTTACTTGTATGATTTACCTTTAACTATCTCTATTCCTAATCCATATATATTTATATTATGTTGTACATCTTTAGTAAACCTTAGACCCTGAATAAAGGAACATCTGAATAGACTCTGTTTATTATTTAGTGATTGCTAGAGAAGCGTAGCTTCTCTATAATATAAGTGTCCACGTCTGTTCGCACTGCCGTAGTCATTTGAACTCGGGTGTCTGCCATTTAACCTAGGCGGATACCACATAAACACGGCCAATAATTAGCCGAGGACAAAAATTTTTCGGTGGCGAAGCTACTCTACAACTCTAACTATATGTTAGTTCGTCCGTTGGTATGAAATGTCTCAGAAAAAAGACTTCCTCGTCTGAGCTTCGAAATATGTTTTATTTTCCTGTCTGTCTGCTTTTAAATCATATTTCTTTCTTTGATCTTTGTAGATAAATTGAAACACACACACAAACATAACATTTTTTAGAGTAAATAATTTACTCTGAGGTAAATATTCTGGTTTTCTTGAGAGATAATGTTTATGTGTATTTTAACAAGGATGACAACATCCCTAAAAGCGAAGCTATGAAATCTGAAAGTAGCACAAGAGTACATAAATACTTGTAGATTTATAATGTCAAAACTTGATGAGCAGAATATCAATTAAAAGTATAAACAATCTTGTTTATAAACTTGGTACAAAATTACGTAAATACAGGATTCTGTTTATGGACATACTTGCATTTTGGAACATGATTGTAAAGATGCTTCGCTTAAGAAATTGCCATCATGTTGTACAAGGAAATATTGTTCTAAAAATCAGATGAATTATGAAAATTATATCTAACAAAAAAGTAAAAAATTAGAAGTTGACATGTTTTGAATTGACACACGTACAAAGTCTGAATCGGTTGGACAATTCTAACATTCGTAAGAGAAGGAACATTAAACTGTAATTAATACCAGTACTTTTGCTAAAAACGTTCTCTCGTCTATTGCCTTCAAAACTTTGGAGACTTTAATATCTGATATTGTTTATCATAATTGGGGTTCGGGATGTATGAAAAAGTTTAATTTCATTGTCTTATCCCCTAAAATCTCTGATTGGACAGCTGAACATTGGCAAATGAACATAAAATAAAAGAATATAATAATAATCATTTGTAATTCCGGCCATAGCAACAACTTGTATAATTGTAATGGATATATTATTACTTGGATCCTACACCAGATTTTCATGTGCTTATAATAAAGTGTACTCTGTAGCGGGCTAAATTAACATTCTCCCCCATAACCCTCCTTTACCCCATCCCCTCGCTTCCTAATGGATAAACGGCCCGACCAATAAAAGCGAGGAGAAATTGCAACCTAAATTGACGATAATTTTTCTCCTGTCATAATATCCACGTATATTCTACATCCATTATAATTGTATTATGTCCACAAGCGATCAACTGAAAAAGGCTTGTCTATTTCTTCCCTAATTTCCGAAGTTGTGCAGCAGATGACCCAACTATTGCAAACGCAATTTTCAGCTACATCATCATTAATTTAAGAATAAATAATAAGGCGACTTATTATACATTCAAAATTTTCATTTTTCAAATTTAGATTTTTTGGAAGTTTGAAGCTTTTTTAACTAGTAGTAAATATTGAGATAGGATGAGGGTGCTAGGTACACAATCGGAAACTCAAATTCAGCTGACATATCTTCAGACATGTGCACACCATTTCTACAATAGGGATGTGCGAAACAAGACGAAAATAAATGTATGTCCCTACCCTGAGGACCATGTGCATACGAAAATCTTATCTTTGAAAATCAACCAATAGCATCGGGGATATTAACACAGCCAATTCGCTACAAGAGAGAAGAAAGCTATTTGCTAGCAGACGAAAAAGATCCCTAACAGGGGAATCCAGGTAGGGGTTGGTTATACATCTATGTTCATATTTAAAGACAAAAGTTTGAAGCTTCTCATAGGTCCTTTAAAAAAATGTGGATAAATTTGAAAACTATTAGCCGTAATGTCCCGAATGATGTCATATTTGAATAATCACCTATTCTAATATGACGTAATTCGGGATACTTTGAAAAAAAAAGTTTTGTTTTTGTAAGGATGGTGTCACCTAAACACCCCCATCTTGCACGCCCTTGTGTGTATCATTCTCTGTGTGAAGAGATAATAATTGATCAATTCTTATTCAAGCAACATAATTCAATAATAATATCATCCATTTTTGTTCATATATAGTCAAATACAGGCTTTTTATCAGGGATCTCAGGGGATAAGACAATGTGCAATAAATTGGTTTACATCCCCAATGATGGTAAACAAAATTACCCCTTCTGTAAATTATCATTAGTGTTTAAAACGTTTGGACACTTAGCATAACTAGATAGTCAATCAAAATTCATGAAAGTGTCCAAAGTTATTAATCCAACGAATAAGAAAGCGTTATAAAACTTTGGGGACTAGTGTAATAAACAGCCCAATGTCCCCTCCCTCTCCCTGGCATTATAGTGAAATGTGAACTAATTCATTATTCTCGTATTCATTCGAATCCGGTGGATAAGAACCGGTTCTCATCCATACGAAAAAACTATGTCTAGCATCGTATTATATCCAGCTTTCTACGAATATAAAAATGTACAATCATAAGATTAAAACCAGTTTTTTTGGCCCGTGCCTTCGGCACCTTGGGGCTAAAAAACTGGTTTTAATTTTATAATTGTACATTCTATATCCGCGGAAAGCCGTTTATAATACGATGCGAGAAATAACTATTACTTTTCAATGGCAAAGCTACTCTTTAATTCACTTGGTGTGTGTGATTTTCTCAGCTGTTAATTAAGATATACAGCCGAATTTTTTTGTATATTTCCTATGCCTAAATTTCTAAAAAAGGACACGCCATTCTAATAAATAACAACAAACATTGAATGTTAGAAATTGACTATAATGCCCCTCCTAATAACGCACTGACCTAATTAATTGTGTAGCAAGCACAACAGAACAAAGGTCTAGAGAAGAGAATAGTTATTTCTCACATCGTATTATAAACAGCTTTCCGCAGATATAAAATGTACAGTTATAAGATTAAAACCAGTTTTTTTTAAAGCCCCGAGATACCAAAGGCACGGGCTAAAAAACTGGTTTTAATCTTATGTTTGTACATTTTTATATATGTAGAAAACTTTATATAATACGATGCTAGAGATAATTTTTCAGTATAGCTGAGAACCGGTTCTTATCCACCGGATATTGATCGGTTTCGATGCGACACGGGGGGAAAAAGTTTAAAGATATTGGTAATGCCTAATTGAACAAACTGAAAGAAGATATATTGTATGTTTGTGTATGGTTGAACATTACACAGATATCAGGGAGGGAGAGGACATTGGACTGTATATTACACTGGTACCCAAAGTTTTATAACCAAGTTTTAGTATTCGTTTAATTTGCTCTATAACTTTAAGTAGGGAGGGGGCATTTGAATGTATATTACACTGGTACCCTAAGTTTATAGCAAAGTTTTAGTATTTGTTGGTTAAAAATCACGTTTCTTCCATAGCGTTACGAACTGACTAATGGACAAACAGACAGATTAAATCAAAGAGTAGCCTCTCTACTAAAATTTAATTAATTATTATGTATTCTTGAGAAAGGTTGAAATTCTCATTTTGAAATGCATATAATTAATATTTCCACAGTTCAAATTTTATTAAAAATTCCTCTCCAGAAATATGCTGTGTGTGAAAATTAATTTTTTCATTTCTAGTTGCGTAGCATCTGTATATATGTCCGGCTTTCTTGTGGATTTATTACCTATAGGTCCAACAACCCAGGATAACAAAAGTCTCTCCTTTTCCGTCCAAACACCCGGGGTATCAGGTTAGGTAGCACTCATTAGACAACCAACTCTTCGATGGCACGACCTTTGTCTGAGAAGTCCTAAGTGTGTGTTAATGTGCTGTACCGGTTTAGGGCTGATGCATTACCCTTTCTCTAACTATTTATGTCGCGCATCTGACATAGCAGCAGTAGGAACCATTTTTTACGTCTTTAGTTATGACTCGGTGTCGGGACACAAATTAATTAACTCACAGAAACAACAAATTTTGACAATATAATAAATTCAACTAAAATTTCAATAAAATAAAAAAAACTGTTTGTCCCCAAATGTGTGCACTATCTAACAAATATTATGGTCAGATTATTCCAACTCTGTTAAAATTGGTCTATCAAGAATTTGGCCATTCAGACTTTTTATATTTATGACAGAACTATCAAGTGGGTGGGGGGAGGGAGGGGGTCATTGGGTAGTTTATTACACGTATCCCTAAAGTTTTATAATAAAGTTTTCTTATTCAAAGGTCTAACAACTTTGGGAACTTGAATTTGATTGGTTAGTTTATTAAGTTAAATGTCCAAACGTTTCAAAATCGAATTTTAATCTACAGAAGGGGTGATTTGATATTTTATCATTGGGAATGTACATCATCTTATCGGCAATTAACTAATACCTGCCAAACTATAGAGAAATCAAAAGAAATTTCGTCTCCAATAATATTTTGGTGCCAATATGAGAAAATGATAAACAAACAAACACTTGAGGCACTAGTGCAGGGATCTTAAGGGATAAGACAATGGCCGATAAATTGATGCATATCCCCAATTTTGAACAAAAAATTACCCCTTCTGAAGATTACTACAACGTGTGGACACTAAACTATATGAACCAACCAATCAAATTCATTAAAAAGTTGTTAAGCCAACTAATAAGAAAACGTAATTATAAAACTTTGGAGACTAGTGTAATAAACAGCCCAATGTCCCCTCCTTCCCTGGGCACTAGTACACTACGCAAGAGAAAAATACGGTCGCAGATACCCAATAGCTAAAGAATGTACACAAGTTTTAAAAGTACAATGTTATTTTTTTCTGTCCTGTTTAATTAAGTTTAGTTAATGTTTGGTGTTTATAATACATAATAGTAATTCACGCTTCTAATTGACAGCTTTCCGTGGATATCAAATTTTTAAAAAAGTTTTTACTATTTCTATTTTAATAATTGTTGAAAATTATCTGTAAGACGACGCTATACATGAATTTTCAGTAAGGCTGAATAATGGAAAAAATAAAATTGAGATAAAAATAATGTGTATAAAACCAGACTATAAATTTACCTGTCATAAAAGAATACGTCAAGAAATGTGGTGGTAAATACAAACTTTAAGATGAAAAGGTACAGAAAATTATGTTAACAAATAAGATTGAATTTGTTATTTTTTTATATATATCTTACAATATGAAGTAGTAAAGCTTTTGACTGAAGCTTAAGATCTAAATTACTAAACCGATTAGGACCTTTATTTTAAGTAAGCTTCACAAAGGTTCTGTGATGGTTTTAGGCTATATATATCTTAATTCATGGATTGAGCTTAAACTATTTTTCTCTCCCCTTTGAATTGAATACATAGCCACTAAATGCTAGGGGAGTAGCCGCTAGTAAAAGTGTAAAGTATGTATAAAAGTGCAGAGCAGCGAAATATGTATTTAACCGCTGAACCAATATGGTTCTCCTTTACAGTAAAGCTTCCTATTGGTACAGGGAAAGTTCATAACTATTTTAGAAGAAGGTTATTTACCGTCCCAAGAGAAATACCCCCCCCCCCTCCTTACAAATTTTTCTTAAAATTAAAAATTAAGGATCGTCTTCATCCCACTCCCCCGTTCACTCAATAGTTCCCAGAGGCCTCTAGAGGCGTGTAAACATTGTAAAGCACAAAATTCAGAATTCATTAATAGTTATTTCTTTCATCGTATTATAAACCGCTTTCCGCGGATATAGAATGTACAATTATAAGTTTAAAACCAGTTTTTTTAGCCCCGAGGTGTCGAAGGCACGGGCTAAAAAAACTGGTTTTAATTTTATGATTGTACATTTTTATATTCGTAGAAAGCTGGATATAATACGAAGCTAGACATAGTTTTTTCGTATGAATGAGAACCGGTTCCTATCCACCGGATTCGAATGAATACGATAAAAAATGATATTTACTCCTGTACACTTAAACGAATAATTTTGTCAATATACTTGTTATATCCTAATATGAGATCATAGTTTTGATTAATAAACAAAGGAATGTTCCTAACAATGTAAGGAATGTATAACTTCCAGAAATCTTAAATAGATGTATTACCCTAGATGGGAAATCGGGCATAATCTGTCCAACTTTAAATTGAAAGTTTAGCAGACTTTATTATTTATTACACAAGTTTTATAATAAGGTTTTCATATTCTTTTGCTTAACAACTTTGGAGGTTTTATTGAATTTTGATTGGTTGTTCCATTGAGTCCAATGGTTTCAACCATCACTTGCATTCTACAGAAGGGATAATTTTGTATATCATCATTAGGGATGTACATTAAATTATCGGCCATTGTCTTATCCCTTTAGATCCCTGGATCCAAAACCATAACTTGAGTTAAGAAATATTTTCAAACAAAGTTTTATTCTAGGAATTATTTGCTGAATTATTATTTCGATCATATAAAAATAAAATGCCCTCGGGTCATGTTTTTCATGAACGTTTTTCCTTTTGGATTAAATAAGAGATTGATCATCTAGATGTTTTACATTTTCATTATTAGAGATTATTTATGTAATACAAATTAGCATTATGTCAGAAAAGATAAGAATAAATTTATTTTATTTAACATGACTATGAATTCCTAAATTATTTAATGGTAAGTTTGTCCCAAATCATCTCTTTCGTTCGCTCAATTTGAATATATGCATTTTGATTAATTGGTTTAAACATTTTATGTCCAAACTTTTCAATTAATAGTTATAATTAACAGAAATTATAATTTTTTTAATAACTTTTTTGTGATGTACACCAATAAATCGTTCATTGTCCTATCATTAAAAATTCCTGAAAAAATATCCTACCTGTCAAGCCTCGAAGTTGAGTGTCCAGCAGACAAACCATTCCCACCAGGATGAGGATAGTAACCTCCAGGTCCACCACCATACAACTGCGGCGAGCTCTCTCTACCTGGATTTCTTCTTCCTGCACCGGCGGTTGTTGAGTCTCCACTTGAATCAATCAACTGCTGTTGGTGACGCGAGTTATATTTGCTGGTGGATAATTTGGTTGTTGAAGAGGTTTGGCTTGAACTTGATGTGTTGTTGTCAACCACCTGTCGACTCTTATTATATGCTTCCTGTCTGGATATATGCTGTGGCGGTTGATTTTGCTGTTGATAGTTTGACTGTGGTTGATGATAATACTTTTGTTGTTGAGTCTGAGAAGAATTTGGTGGATTTTGTTGTTGTTTGTTATGATGTGGTTGACTATGATAATGTTGTTGATGAGCAACAGATGTTGTTGTCCAATCAGATGATGAGTAAGGTGGTGGTTCACACCTCTGCTGCTGTGCTAGGTCACAATCTGCTTCACAGGTATTCCTGAATACAAAGAAATTAAGCAACTTATAGTGCCAACAAAAAATTACGTCTTACTGGCCTCACAATGGTCAATTAAAATGCATACTGCCTATCATTGGTCATTTGTATTGTATGACGTCATTTTTATAGGCACTATAAGCTGCTTACAAAGGAATTATTTGATTTTATGTTTTTCTAGAAGCGAAGCCACACTATAATGCAATATGTCGGTCTGCCATTCCTTTCGCCTTTCCGCCATAATAAAATATAAAGTCCTATGATCTTTAATTTTTTAATGATGATTCCTAGGACGACAAGGTACAATGTTGTCAGAAGAACATCTCTTTGACAATGTTCTAAAATGTAAGTATGTCCTGAAATCTATATTCAAGCAATTTTACAACGTATTCACATTAATAATTTAATATTTGTCCGACTGTCTTTATTGCTGAGTCTTGCTGTCATGAATGTAGTAAACCTTGTTGACTCATATTTTGGTTTTATGGGGGGGGGGGGGGAGTTATAGTCATAAATCCCTTCCCTCACAATCGATAGATTTAATCAGGGAGGAAGGGGACATTGGGATGTTTATTTTGGGGATTTTTATTGAATTTTGATTAGTTGGTTAATTAAGTAGTTTGTCTAAACGTTTTAACCAGTAATTAGTCTACAGAAGGGGTTATTTTGTATATCATCATTGATCATGTACATCACTTTATCAGCCATTATCTTATCCCTTTAGATCCCTGAGATTTAATGTGTGGATATACCTGTTTGAATTCACTTGTTCATACACTCCTCTTCCACCCTCACATCCTCTGAAACAAAAATATAAATTTATCAATAATAATAATGTTTATTAGGTGCTGCCAGGTACCCACTAGCTTCGGAGATACACATAGCATGCACATAAAATACTCTAAATTGCTGCTTTCCATCGACACTTTAGAGTTTACATTATGATTTTTAATCTCATACAAATATGTATATCAAATATAAATTCAATTATTAACTCATCGTATTTTCTATGACGAAAAATATTTGAGGAAATGCACCAAGAACTATTTGTGGGGATAGTGTATTTCATTCCTAGAGCTCTTTTTTAAGGAACTAGCGACTTCGCCCCTAGCCTCTAGGGGCTTTGCCCCAAGAGGTTTGATCAACCTAATTTTTCGTATTTTAGATTTACAAAGAAAAAGTAAAAAAAAAATTTTTTGGTGGGGGGGGATTTTTCATTTTTTAAGGGGGGTTGGGGGTGTCCCAACCCCCATGAAAATAGCTTGAAACCATCACAGGACCAGTAGGTATATTCCCTGAAGAGTAGAGCCCAATCAATTCAGTGGTTAAGAGATCTTAAGCTTTAGACGGACAGACAGACATCGTTCTACTTTGTATTATAGATAAGAAACTTGAAATTTTTTATAATATAATTAAATTGAGTTGTGAGGATAAGAAATCAAAAAAAGACACTAATAAACATTTATATTATGTAAGAGAAACCAATTACTATTAGATGGTTATTCTGATACAATAATAGATTTATTAACTTAGATGGTTATTCTAATACAATAATAGATTTATTGATGGTTAACCTGAAACAAAAAAAGATATATTAACCTAGATGGTTAATCTGATACTATAATAGATTTATTAAACCAGATGGTTAATATGATACAATAATAGATTTATTAAACTAGATGCTCAATTAGGTTCAATAATAGATTTATTAAACTAGATGGTCAATCAGATAGAATAATAGATTTATTAACTTAGATGGTTAATAATCAGACACAATAATAGATTTATTAAACTAGATGGTCAGTAAAAACCATAGATATATTATAGATTTATTAACCGAGATTTTTAACCGGGTTATCTTATTTGTTAGCACAAAAACCATAAGAACTTTTATTAAATTTTGCTTGGTTGGTTCTAAGCTTTTCTAAGCTATCCTAACATTTTTACCAATGATTTTAATATACAAAAGGGGTAATTTTGTTTGTCATCATAAGGGATTTATATCATTTTATCATTTATTTTCTAATGTTAGATACCTTACTATTTCAATTATCTTTATTCAAATCCTATTTTATTTTATCTAAGCATAACCTACCTAATTAATTTTATTATATGTAACATGATATTCTTAAAAAAAGAAATATCTAATTTCTTATTAACCTAATCAAATAATTCACCTTTGGTAGGGATCTAAAGGGATAAAACAATGGATTATTAATTTATATATATCCTTCATGATGATTAACAAAATTACCTGTTATGCAGATTAAAGTTATTGGCTTAAAAGTTTGAACACTACTGGTTTAAAAACTAGTTTATGAGGCATCGTTATAAAACTTTGGATACCCGTGTAATTTACAGTCAAATAGCCACTCCATCTTGGACTTCCAGATCAAATTAGAACCAAAGCATATGTTTATTGTTGTTTCATTAAAAAGAATTTAATTGATTACCATACCTTTATTAAATTAATTTAATAGTAATTTTCAAACTAATAAAAGTGTTTTTTTAAGTTATCACTTAGGAATTTTTGTATAAAATTTGGTCACCAAACACCTGGGTCCTTATCACTGTAAATGTTATAAAGCGAGTATAATACTAATAATACTTAGGATAGATAATAAGAGAGGAAGCTTAATGTAGAAGTTCCCAGGAAGGGAAGGGGGCAATGAGCAGTTTAATACACTAGTACCCAAAGTTTTATAACACTGTTTTCTTATTCGTTGGCTTAACAACTTTGGGGACTTTTGATGAATTTTTGAGTGTCCAAATGTTTCAACCATTAATTGTAATCTACAAAAGATGGAATTTTATTTATCATCATTGGAGATGTTTATTAATTTATCCGCCATTGTCTTATCCCTTTAGATCCCTGAGAAGTTACATTGTACACACTAATAGTCTTATCTTTTATTTACAAGAATGATAATATACATAATTAGCACTTGAAGCTCTTTATAATGTCTAAAAAAAAGGGGATAAATTTAAAAACTTTTGGCCAAAGTATCCCAAATGACGTCATATTAGAATATTTCATTATTCTATATATTCTGCTTCTGAAAAAAAACTTAAAGGTAAAATGATATACTTTAGAAGTGAACATTCTTTAAAAGTCTGTTTGTTGTATGATATTTTTTTTTTAAATTCATGACTTTTCATTCTATATTATTTTACTAGCGGCTACGCCCCTAGAGGCCTCTAGTGGCACTTTAAATGTTTTTGTTTGTTAAAGTTAATTTTTTATGTACGATACCACCTTATTTGACGCTGAAGTCTCCCAGATTTTAAGAAAATTTACAATTTTTTTGTCATTTCTTTTTTTGGAGGGTGGTAGTACCTTCCCCCAAAATAGTTAAAAACCTTCCCAGGACAGATGAGAATCTACCCTGTTAAGGAGAACCCGATCGGTTTGGCGGTTAGCGAGATCCTTCGGTACACACAGACAGACAGACACACAGACAGACAGACAAACATCCTGTTACTTTAGTATAAGGATAGATTATTAGCTAAGGAGTAACTTAAGATTTAATAATTTTATTGCACGGCTTGACTTAGATATTTAGAGAGACTTCTCAGGTGTTCAAATATAACCCTGATAACTCACTAAAACATAGATAAGGATATTTAAATAAAAGTTGTCTACAGAGACTTGAAATGAACTAGCGGTTGGGCCTCTAGCATCTAATTGAGATGTAGGAGAAATACAAAAACCACCTAAACGCCTAAATTAAAAAGAAATAAAATTCAAAACAATTCTGGATCTATGTAAAGATTCCTAAAATGGAGAAATTGATCGGTGAAGTAGTTATCAAAATCTTCAGCTACAAATTAATCTCACTACTTTATATAATACGATTATTTCTTAATGAGGTATAATGTATTTTTAATGTGAATTGTACAGGTCCCAATGGAACAAAATATCTCATTTTGCTTTGTATGAGGGTTAATTATGTTTACCACAGTTAAGGGTGTACAATGTTCAATTTAATGTCCATTGTCTTATCCCTTAAGATTCTTAGTTAATCCATAACAACCCAATTCATAGATTTTTGGAGTTTCTTATTTGCTTTAGTCCATAGAAGTGAAGAAGGGGGTTAATCCAAAGTACTACATCCCCCTCATTTTTTAAGACCCCAACTCTTTATGACTGATTAAATGATTAATTTTTTAGAAAACATTGTCATGGCCCTGAAGTCGCAGGTGAGATAAAAGAATTAAATCTACTTGTAATATCCTAGGTGTCCATCTATTTCAACAAAAATATATCTTTGTAAAATCACAGAGTAAGAGAGGGGACAATGAGTAGTTTATTACACTGGTCCCAAAAGTTTTATAATAACATTTTCATATTCTCATCAGAATATAAATTAGACTGGTACCCAAAGTTTTAAAACTTGTTCTTTCATTAGTTGTCTTAAAAAAACTTTGAGTACTCAACTTTTCAACCAATAATTAAACTCTACAGAAGACGTATATCATCATTGGTATTGTATATCAATTTATCGTCCATTGTCTTATCTTTTAAAGTCCCTGACAATTATGAAACACTATGTTGATTACGGAATATGCGGAAGTGGATTCACACCTATATCCTTTTTTGGGTGAACTGAAATTAGTTTCCGAATGTGAACACATTTTCCTAGGTGTTTCCCAATCCTATCTCAATATTTGCTACTAGCTAAAAAACCTTCAAACTTCCAAAAAAAAAATCAAAATTTGAAAAATTAAAACTTTGAATGTATAATGTATAAATCGTTAATACATTCAAATTTTGATTTTTTTTGTAGTTTGAAGGTTTTTTAGCTAGTAGCAAATATTGAGATAGGATTGGGAAACACCTAGGAAAATGTGTTCACATTCGGAAACTAATTTCAGTTCATCCTTTTTTGATGAACTCCAATTTAGTTTCCGAAAGTGTACCTAGCGTCCGCGTCCTATCTCGAAATTTGCTATTAGCTAAAAAAGCTTCAAACTTCCAAAAAAAATTTAAATTTTAAACATTAAAATTTTGAATGTATAATGTATAAATCGCTTTGTTTTTACAAATTTCCGGAGTAGCAGAAAAAAGGGTCTGCAATAATTGGGTTATCTGCTGTACACTTTAGGAAACTAGGGCTAGAATAGGAAATCCATTTGGAGTTCATCCCTTTTTTACTAAATTTTAGCAGACAAAACAGGAAATTTAGGGATCTTAATGATAAATTGATGCATACCCCCAATAATGATAAACAAAGTTACTACTTTTGTACATTAAAATTCTTGGTTCATAATGTATAAACAAATAATCAAGCAACAAATAAGAGAACTTGTTATAAAACTTTGGATACCAGTCTTATGTCCCCTCCCTCCTTGATGATAGTACATAAAATATCTTTTATTTTTAAAAATTAATTAGCAACCTAATACAAAAAGAAAATGTTTTCTTAATGAATAAAGGTGATATTTTTTTTTATAAAATAATTACATTAAATGGAATATTTTAATTAATTTTATGTTAACCCCCCCCCCCCCCCCCCCGGCCCCTCAGTCAAGTGGTTACCGACATCTAACGGGTAAGACGGACGGACGGACATTAATCTTACATATGAAGTTTTCGTTTGATATCGTATTCAATTTTAAGAGAATTATGTTAAAATGTTTATGCTTTAAATTTAAATTTACAAGCTAGTTTTTTTGTCTAAAAAAAATAATAAACTAAACATTTTGAATAATAATAATTGAAGTTTATTAGTTACATAAAATGATTGTTTCACAATAGAATATTTGATCGTATTTTAAGCCGCTTATAATTCTTTTTACGTTTATAATCTTTACTTACACTTATAATTTTAAATTAACATAAAAATACATTATGTATAAATTGTTATAACATAATTTTTTTATGACGTTAATAATATTTTTGTCTGTTTTGGCTTCTAAACCGATTGATATCTGCTGGATTAGAACCGGTTGTCAGCAGTGCTGAAAATGCATGTATTGCATCGTATTAAAACATTTTCCATGAATATTGAAATCAAAATCATAAGATTAATCCAGTTTTGTTAGGTTTTATTCTTATAATTTTTCATTTAATATCCGTGAAAAGCTGTCTATAATACGATGCGAAAAATAACTAATATGTATTTATTTATTTGTTTCTGATTCCTATTTTAAACTTGATGTCTAATCTGTCTTAAAACATAGATTCTCATATTTTGTTATTGTACATTACATGTAAAATATAAGCAGCTTATAGTGCCTGATGAAAAATGACGTCATACAATAAAAAAACCTATGATATGCCAGTATACATTGTAATTGATTAATGGTAAATGTATACTGGCCTAACATTGGTATGCTTAAAAGGCATTAGGAATGTTATTTAGGCACCCTTGAAAATATCTAATCTCTCACCCCACCTAGGCTATGGGCGAAATAGAAGACGAAGAAAGTCCCTCATGACGTCATAAATGTGAGGGATGAGGAGAGGAGGAGTGGGGAAAAAACCTTAAAAAGAGATGAATAATCTCTTGTTTTATGACCTAACATGCTGATTTTTTTTGAGGGACTTTCTTCGTCTTCGCGAAATATCATATTGTCGCTTTTAATCTTAACAAAACATTTGACATTTTTATCAATATTCAATATCGTTCTAATTACTTTAGTTCATGAATAACATGATGTTATGTTGTGTTTGTATCAGGTTTTATGCTATTATTTGTTAATTCAATCTAGATATTCCAGTTAAACACCAAAACTAGATTTTTAACACGATAAAATTGTTGTAAAATGAACATGGTAAACCATTAATGTTGGAATATAATTCCTATTTAAACCCAGGGTGGGAGAGAACATGGGGCTGTAAATTATTCTGGTAACCAATGTTTTCTAACTCGATTGTACAAGAACATTTTTATAGAATTTTGGGTTATAGTCCCTTTTGTGACAGCGCCTCTTAAGGAGCGTTTCGTCGTATTTTAGCAGTAGATTTTCTCCTATTTCTAGCCCCTGCAGAGCAATCACCATACCTAACTTAACCTAACCTAAACTATCAAAAACTACTGTAAAAAAACGACGAAACGCCCCTCAAGAGGCGTTGTCACGACTATACATGATTTTTTAATGGTTAGTTCTGAACTAGTTGTGTCTAAACTTTTCATCCATTAGTTACAGAAAGGGGTAATTTTGTTTCTCATTATTGTGTATGTACATAAATTCATTGTATATTGTTATATACCTAAGATTACGTTATTATGTGACTATTTCATTTTCTCTCTCCCTCTCTGAGTTATGTTCTAGTAATACAGCATGACCCTCGAAAAAGTATTTTTAAGCATCTGCAGCCCATATTTCTCAATGAATTATCAAAAAATGTATATGTCCTTGTTCTCTGTAGATTTCCTCATAAGTAGATATAAAAATTTTTTTTTTACATCAATTAACAGCTGAGATTTTTAGAACCAAAGTTTTGAAAAAGTGGCTTAGGAAAAAGTAACTTTTCAAGAAAAATGTTTTTTAAAAGTGAAATGACGTGTTTTCCTCATAATTTCAATACTTTTTATAAAACTTATATAAAGATGTTTCTAAGAAATTTATTTCATGCTGAAAGCACTTTTTTCACTTGCTCTAAAAGGCATTTTTAGATTAGTGTAAATTGCAAAAACACCCTCACAGAAAGAAATCCTATAAAAAATAGTAGCAAATTGAAAGTTAACATAAACAGAAATCAAAAACTTTTTATTTTATCAAAATAAGTTAAAAAACCAAAAAGTTACAGCTACAAACTTTTAATAAACATTTAACAATTTAAATGATTTTTATGTGTCTTAGATTAATTTGATGAGTGGGCGTGAATTTATTGGTAAAGGTGGCGCTAATTCTTCCGGTAATGAGCATAAATTGGGGAGGGGTTTATTTAAGGTCATATTAATAAGTGGGAGATATTATAAGATTTGAGGGAAAATGGTTTTAAGAAAAATGTATTCATTAAAATTTGAAAAGTAGTTTTTTTTTATGTAAAAGTAACGTTTTTTAATGCAAAAAAAATGTATGAATTGTAAACTTGCTCTTCTTTCTTATTTGTTTTTTAACTGGTTGATAGAAAGTAATATACTAATAAAAAACTAAGAAATATTTAGCAATATCCAGTTTCTCAAGCACTTTTTCCAAACTTTGGCTTTAAAAATCTTGGCTGTTAATTGATGTAAAAAAAATATTTTGATATTCTTTGATGTAGAAAATTATAGAGAACAAGTACATATGAATCTTTTAATATTTTATTGAGAAATATAGGCTGCAGATGCTTAAAAATACTTTTTCGAGGGTCATGCTGTATACTTTTATACAGAGAGAGAGAGGGGACAATGGGCTGTTTATTACACTAGTCCCCAAAGTTTTATAATAACATTTTCTTATTCATTTGCTTAACAACTTTGGGAACTTGATAATTTTGATTGGATGGCTCATTAAGTTGAGTGTTTAAACGTTTCAACCACTAATTTTAATCTTCAGAAGGAGTAATTTTGTGTATCATCATTGGGAATGTTCATCAATTTCTCGGCCATTGTCTTATCCTTTTAGATTCTTGACTTTAATAGCTGTTTGCCAAAACAAAACAGAATATAATTAAGGTTTATGTGGTTTAGAATATTTACATTTTTAATAGGGCAGCGCAGCTGCTCTACAACTACGATAAATGTCCTTGTATAATTTCGTGCAACCGTAAGTACTTTAGCATACAAGATGTCCAATATAATTTTCTAATTTTGCCACCTTTCTGTCTTATTTAATCAAGTTTTTTCATAAACTTATTCCGGTAATAAAATATGCTTCAAAATTTGGCGGCCGAACTTCACATGAAGTTCCAAAAATATATTACTTTGAGATCAAACGAATGTAATAACGTAAATAACAGCTAAAAGTGTGTAAAATATTTGCTTTCATATATGTTTTGACCTTAAAACTTGCACTTTCATATAACAGTAAACGTCATGGATTGCTTATCTATAGAATATAAATGAATATTATATATATGATATTAACATATATAATATAAAATATGAATAGTATTATTGACGTTTTTCATCAGTGATTTTATTCTTCATTATAATGAAGCTTTTTTTCTATTGTATATATATTCTGGTAAAATTTGTATCAATATTCATTTTTAGGATAGTGGACCAAACAATGCCATGTTTCGCTGTTGTACTCGGTCATGCGTCATGTTGGAAGGGTGATGCAAATTTCAGATCCCAGATTTCGCGATTTTAGAAAAAAATTACCTTTATATAATAGCGAATTTAATAATCTAGCAAGCATAGGCGTCCAAGGGGGGGGGTAATGGGCCATTTGGCACCCCCAAACGATTTTGGGGGTGCCGTAGGCACCCCCAAAATTTTTTGAACAATACCCCCCCCAAAAAAAATTACCCCTACCTTGGGGGTGCCGTAGTCACCCCCAACGATTTTGGGGGGGGTATTTACCCCCCCCCCCCAAAATAAATGTTCTTTAAAAAAATTTAAATGTTTCTAAAAAAAAAATTTTACTGAAAATTTTTTTTTGGGGGGGGAGGGAGTAATCATGTTTTATTTGCTTGGGCCTTTATGAGGGCTAAAACCATCCCGGGGATCTATGATGTAATTGTAAAGCACTGAAGATTCCATAAAATAGATACCTAACTAAATTAAATATTTCATTAAATACTGAAAAAGAATTTCTATAGGCGATTTCTTTTGGGAGGATGTCAGGGTGTCTCAAAACTAGTTATAAAACTTACCAGGACCTATAAGACGCTTCACTTTAAAGTATAATCATGTTGGTTCATTGGTTAGTGAGTTAATTATTGTATTTTTATGTTCTAAAGAATGAGATACTACTATATATTTGAATAGTAGTGGCGCCCTTAGCATCTAAGAACTCGTGTTTTCTAAAGGGTAAAAAGGGAGGAGAAAAATAGCCTAAAACCACTCAAAGGATTGACCTATAATAGTGTGGAACCATCATGGGATCTATGTGAAGCTTTCCTAAAAAGGAGAACTCAGTATTAAAAGTAATGAAATCTGAAGCTATAGTCAAATAAACCTTACTTACTACTTTATGTTATAGGATAGTACTTATTAACTTAATAGATTAGGTAGGTGCTTTTTTTACATAATTAAATTACCCCCCCCAAAAATTTTACCCCTGGGCTAAATTAGTTTGGGGGGGGTAATTACCCCCCCCAACAGATTTGGGGGTAGTATTTACCCCCCCCCAACAGACTTTAGGGGGGTAATTACCCCCCCCAATCAAATTTTACCCCCAGGGTAAAAATTTTGGGGGGGGTAAAAAAAAATTTCGGCGCGCTTCGCGCGCCATTTTACCCCCCCCTAAAATTTTTTACCCCCCCCAAAAAAAAAAGCTTGGACGCCCCTGCTAGCAAGCATTGTTTTTATCTTATAGAGATAAATAGTAAATCAAATAGCGAAAAATGAGATCTGAAATTTGCGTCACACTTCCAACATTACTTATGACGGCGTACGACCGCGAGAAATGGCATTATTTGGTCCACTACCATTTTTATATCTATTTAGGAAACTAGCGGCTTCGCCCCTAGCCTCTAGGGGCTTTGCCCCAAGAGGTTTTATCAAACAAATTTTTCGTGTTTTAGATTAATTTTTTTTTAACAAACAGACAGACAGACAAACAAACATCGTTCTACTTTGTATTATAGATAAGCGTCAGTAGGAGGTGTGTGGGGGTGGAATAATCGAAACTATTCCTCAAAATTAATTAATTATTTGATCTAACAATAAGAAAAGAATAATTTATTAAAATATTTAACTTTCTTTTCCTTACATATTTTAACTTTTCCTATCTGTCTTAGCTGCCAAGAAAAAGATTTGTTATTATCCAATTGCCCCCCAAATATTATCTTAGATTTAATTTCCTTGTTGGTTATACCTTATTCCTGCATTCGACTGTACTTCATACTGGTACCAAAAGCTGTGTTTTGAGACAGTATTGGGTTGTCCAAACTTTTAGTGTATAAACTTTTTATCTATGGTAGGGTCTTTTTGTTTGGGAAATTTGGGATGTATATCAATATTTGGGATCACAGTTATGGAATCTCGACCACAAAGATTTTTTTATCCTAACTTGACAAGTGAGGTATTTTTGGAAAGAGGAATACACATAGAAAACACTTATGTAAATTAGAAAATCCGCAGAAATCATATTTGCAAATAACTTTTCCAATTTACATAGGCGTTTTCTACGTAAATTCCTCTTTTGTCAAGATTGGATAAAAAATTCTTTGTGGTCAAGATTCCATAACTGTGGGATGTAAATCAATAATGATGATGTAAAAATTAAACCCCACCCAATATAACCCAACCTAACCTGATATGAAGAAATGGACAAAAACAAAAAAGAAGAAATACGTCTTATTTTCAGTTTTTTTACATTAATGTAGTTTTCTGTGCAAGTTTTAAAACGTTCAATTTCTCCATATAAAAAGTTTTGAAGTATACAATAAAATAAAACCAAAATAAACCATTAGAACATTCTTAAAATCTACTTGTTCCTTCCTTCAGGGGCCTTAAGGGATAAGATATATACAATAAATTAATGATGATAAAAAATACTCCTCCTGTATTAAAATTACTACTATTATTAAAATGTTGAAAATTTTAGAAAAACATACAACTTAATAAAGTATCCAAAGCTCTTGAGCCTAAGAATAAATCAATGTGGTTTTAAACTTTGGGAAACAAGTGTAATTTACAGTCCAATGTCCCCTCCCTTCCTCCCTGTCAACACATAGACTTAAACAATGGGCAAATTGAAGTTAATGTAAAAAGTTTGGTTTGTAAATGAAGTTCTAGGCCATTATCATATTCATGGTTCCACACTTTTGTAAAACAATATATTATCAAGAATATAAGGAAACAAGAATAGTTATTTACCGCAAAGACGTCTAAGGTTTTTTTTGGGGGGGGGGTTAAAAAATTTTAAGGGCCGGGGTAATTCGTATTTGGAGGGGGTAAAATGGCGCGCGAAGCGCGCCGAAATTTTTTTAACCGCCCCAAAAATTTTAACCCGGGGGTAAAATTTGATTGGGGGGGTAATTACCCCCCCTGAAGTCTGTTGGGGGGGGGGGGGGTAAATTTAGTTTACCCCCACCAAAATTTACCCCCGGGGTAAAACTTTTTGGGGGGGTAATTTAAATTTTATTAAATAATTAGTATTAAAAATGCGCGCAAAGCGCGCAAAAAAATTTTTTATTACAGATTTTTTATTTTGGGGGGGGTATTTACCCCCCCAAAATTGTTTGGGGGGGTAAATATCCCCTCCTAAATGGTTGGGGGTGCCTACGGCACCCCCAGGGTAGGGGTAAATTTTAAATGGGGGGGGGGGGTAATCGCCCCATTACCTCCCCCCCTTGGACGTCTATGATTTACCGCATCGTATTATAGACAGTTTTCTGCGGATATTAAAATGGAAAATTACAAAATTAAAACCAGTTCTGAAGGCACTTGTTATTAACTTTGTGATCTTATTTTGATATTCATGGAAAATTGTCTGTAATACTTATGCTATACATAATTTTTCAGTATAGATGAGAACTGTGGGACAAGTTAGCAGTATTTAAACTTTTTCCAAACTATTTTATTCTTTGGAAGTTCTAGTTTTTATTATAACTAGCGGTTTCGCCACTAGCCTCTAGGGGCGATTCCCCAAGAGGTTTGATATCAACCTATTTCTATTTTATTAAATTCTAAAGAAAAATAATAAAAAAATTGGGGGGAGGAGTAAATTTTTTTGAGGGGGGGTAGTCGACCCTTTTTTAAATTTTAGTTTTTTTGGGGGGAGGTATTTTCATTTTTAAGGGAATACCTCCAAGAAAATAGCTTAAAACCATCACAGGACCAGTAGGTATATTCCCTGAAGAGTAGAGCCCAATCTGTTAGGGGTTACTGAGATCTTAGGCGTCAGACAGATAGACGGACAGACAGACAGACAGACAGACATCGTACTACTTTGTATTATAGATAATTGAAGATTTACATCAACATATCCTCCATTCTCTCATGATCCTTGGGTGAACACACTAAATTATCGTTCATTGTCTTATCCCTTAAGATCTCTGTCACTGCCTGAAACACGTGATCAAGTATGCTATGCACAATATGCTTACATGCGGGGATAAAAAGGGATAAGGCAATGGACGATTTAGTAAAGTACACTCCAATTATGATAAACAAAATTAATCTTTCAGTTAATTGCAAATAAGTCCGAATTCTTTTAAGCCCTCGAATGAAATAATATGTTTGTTAACTTTAAGTACATGTGTAATTTACGGGCCAATGTCCCCTCCCTCCCCCCCTGGCTTTGTGTATTTCTTGATATCAATATGCATATCAATATATAGAATATTGTAAAATACCTACAGCACAGATATGTGTTTTATTATTGAAAGTCAATAATTCCCTTTATTAAAGCAAATACAGATATCAGTGGTTTCCCACAAAGGGCCTATCGAGCACTGACAAACCCCCTTCCACCTGGTTTTCAAAAAAAAAGGAATTTGGGCGGAGGGAGTAATTTTTCTATACCTAAGCCCTGCGGAGGCCCATTACAATGCTAGCCTATACCTGCAGTGCCTAACCCTGGGAGGGTGCCAAGTATTCAATATGACCTAACCTAACTAGCCTAAAGTAAAAACAAAAAACTAAGCCCCCCCACCCCTTCCTTTTCCTTATTTTTTATTTTTTCAATGAACCCCAAACTGTACCACTTTGAGAAAGACGATTCCAGTGACGTCATATACGTTTCGGGAAAGAAAAAGGGAAGGGGGAAAGAAAATCTCTTCAAAAGAGATGGGAGAAAAGGGAAGAGATTTACTTCCCCCCTTCCCTAAACGAATATGACGTCACTGGAATCGTCTTTCTCAAAGTGGGACAGTTTGGGGTTCGTCGATTATTGGGACGGGTGGGGGGGAGGGTTCTGTTCTTAACTAAACACTAATACAAATGTCTATAAAGTAAATATCTACATTTTTTAACCTAATTATCCTGTCTGTATTTGATGTGTGATAGCTATCTTTCTCGTATTCATTCGAATCCGGTGGATAGGAACCGGTTCTCATCCATACGAAAAAACTATGTCTAGCATCGTATTATATCCAGCTTTCTACGAATATAAAAATGTACAATCATAATTGTACATTCTATATCCGCGGAAAGCGGTTTATAATAAGATGAAAGAAATAACTATTATCATTAAATAATACCCCCCTAAAACAAGAAGGAAGGAATTTGTTTAACCCCTAAAGAAGGGACGTCGAAGCTTTTATTTAATGGGGGTTAATGTATTGATTTTTTTAAATTCTAGGAGGGTAAAATGAGAGGTTTCAAAGTCTTAGGGGGTTAACACCCTTTTACTTTAACTATTCGACGTCTAAAGGGTTTAAACCCAGATTTCAAATATTGTGTAAGAATTCGCATGGCGTTTACTTTTTATTTCAATTTAACAATCCCCCCTCCCCACACCAAAAAAATAAACTTATGGTATAAGACAATGGACGATAAATTGATTTACATATTTTCTGATGTTAAAGAAATTAACCCTACTGTAATTTAAAATTATTGGTTTAAAAGTTTGTGCAATGCAAAGCTAATCTAATCAATCAAGAATTATTAAAGTGCTGAAGTTCATAAGAAAATTAATAAGAAAATGGTATTATCTATAATAAAAAGTAGAATGATGTCTGTCCGTCCGTCTGTCTGTCCGTTTGCCTGTCTGTCCGTCTGTCCCTTAAGATCTCGATAACCACTGAACCAATCGGATTCTACTCTTCAGGGAATATACCTACTGGTCCTGTGGTGGTTTTAGGCTATTTTCTTGGGGGGTGGGACAAAAACAAAAAACCCCACACAATTTTTTTTTAATTATTAAAATTAGTGGTGGAGTGGGGGCATCTCCAGGTAATAAAAGATATAATTATACCTCTTGGGACAAAGCCCCTAGAGGCTAGGGACGAAGCTATTAAATATATATTGGTTACCAGTGCAATTTACAACCCAATGTCCTTTCTCTTCCTGAATAACCCTGAATAATGTGTAGTAGTGTATTACTGGGATCTAAAGTGATAAGACATTGGCCGATAAATTTATGTACATCCCCAATAATGATACACAAATTAATTAGATTACAATTAGTTTTGATACAGTTAGACAAATTCAATGAAATTCCCTAAAGTTGTTAAGCCAAGGAATAAGAAACATTATTATAAAACTTTGGGGACTAGTGTAATAAACAGCCCAATGATGTACATCCTCAATAATGGTAAATAAAATTAGCCCTTCTGTAGATTACAATTAGTGGTTGAAACTATTAGACAAACTCAATAAAAGTCCCCAAAGTTGTTAAGCCGAGGAATAAGAAACTGTATTATATAACTTTGGGGACTAGTGTAATAAACAGCCCATTGATGTACATCCTCAATAATGACACACAAATTAACCCCTTCAGTAGATTAAAATTAGTGGTTGAAACGTTTAGAATAATTAAATAAAAGTCTTCAAAGTTGTTATGCAAAAGAATAAGAAACATTATTATAAAACTTTGGGGACTAGTGTAATAAACAGCCCAACGATGTACATCCTCAATAATGACACACAAATTAACCCCTTCAGTAGATTAAAATTAGTATTGAAACGATTAGACAAACTCAATTAAAGTCCCCAAAGTTGTTAAGCCAAGGAATAATAAACTTTATTATAAAACTTTGGGAACTAGTGTAATAAACAGCCCAATGATGTACAACCTCAATGATGATACACAAATTCTGTAGATTACAATTAGTGATTGAAACGTTTGGACAAATTAAATAAAAGTCCCCAAAGTTGTTAAGCCAACAAAAAAAAGAAACTGAATTTTAAAACTTTGGGGACTAATGTAATAAACAGCCCAATGATGTACATCCTCAATAATGATAAATAAAATTACCCCTTCTGTAAATTACAATTAGTGGTTGAAACGTTTAGAAAAATTAAATTAAAGTCCTCAAAGCTGTTGGGCCAACGAATAAGAAATATTATTATAAAACTTTGGGGACTAGTGTAATAAACAGCCAAATGATGTACATCCTCAATGATGATATTCAAACTTACCCCTTCTGTAGATTACAATTAGTGGTTGAAACGTTTAGAAAAATTAAATAAAAGTCCCCAAAGTTGTTAAGCCAACGAATAAGAAACTTTATTATAAAACTTTGGGGACTAGTGTAATAAACAACCCAATGATGTACATCCTCAATGATGACACACAAATTAAGCCCTTCTGTACAATTACAATTAGTGGTTGAAACGTTCAGAATAATCAAATAAAAGTTCCCAAAGTTGTTAAGCAAAGGAATACGAAATATTATTATAAAACTTTGGGGACTAGTGTTATAAACAGCCCAATGATGTACATCCTCAATAATGGTAAATAAAATTACCCTTTCTGTAGATTACAATTAGTGGTTGAAACGATTAGACAAACTCAATAAAAGTTCCCAAAGTTGTTAAACCAAGGAATAAGAAATATTATTATAAAATTTTGGGGACTAGTGTAATAAACAGTCCCTTTCTCCCAGAGTGTAGAGTAGTGTATATACAAAATTGACATTTATTGGTGTAAATTAGATTATAGTTAAGGTATTGACATGTTACTATTCTGTCTAGAAGTACTGTGCAGGGAAATCAAGGTATAAGATAATGGACAATATATGGATGTAGAATATAAATGGATATTATGACATGGACATCACTTTTGGCCAGTTCGTTCATCGAGTAGGAGGAAAATGGATAGATCGGAGGAAGAAAGGGTTATTATTATATAGCCAGCTACAAGTTTTACTTTGCAAATCCCCGTACAACCTTACATCCCCATTCTGTAGATTAAAATTATTGTTTGAATAGCAGCCAACAAATGAGATAAATTATCTTAAAAACTTTGAGTACCATTATAATTTACAGTCCAATGTCCCCTCCCTCCCTTCCCTCCCTGACAGCTGTGTCTCATCATTATCAAATTAATTATTACCTCTGTACTATATGGAGGAAGGGGGGGGGGGGTAATTCTAGGGTCCAATTTTGTACAGTAAATGTATTTAATTTTTCTCAAAGATGTTTATTTACTAATATTAACAAAAAAAAATCAAACTTTAGAGGCAGTAATTTAGTGGTTATTTTTCCATGTACTTTTAAACTTACATACATTATCAGTATACTTGATTTCTGTCATCATAAGTTCAGTATTTTAAAAACAAATGCACCTTTTAACATGGACATATTTTATTCTCTTCATTGTTTTAATTATGCTGTAAATTTGAAAGTTCTTTAAAAGGACTTTTTATACACTTTTTTAATTAAGTGTATGAAAATAGAATTTTCAAACTTTGGTATCTTTTGGTATGTGTGTTGTGTAGAATTTTGTGTGTGAGAAATGTAAATGTTATTCATATATTGGGACTTTCCCTTAAAAAGACTATCTAGCAACCCCCCCCCCCCCAACATTATTCCTTATTTCTAACAAACTTTAAATAAGGTTATTTTTTTCTATGAAACTCCTGTGGGCCCTAACCTTGTGGGGCCATATCTTGGGTAAAACAAACAAAGCAATAACTTCTTTTAAATCTATTTCAGTAGGGGGGGGGGGGGGGGGGGCTGGAAAGATTATGTGTCCTATTAGGGAAATTGCCCATATATTGAAATAGAATCCATATACAATATACATTGAAACAGATAGGCAGGTATAATATGCAGTAGCAAGGCCACAAATTTACATTTTGAAAAGATAAAAAGTTGAAAATAACTTCCAGCTGTTTAAGATTAAACCATATTGTTACAGTTTTTTTGTTTTTTCCCTCAAAATACCTTGTTGAACCTAGTAAACCATCCCTCCCCTTACTTTTGAATTTAGTTTAGAGGACTCTTACAAATTTTATTTGATGGTTTATATTGCTTTAAGAACACCACTGAATTTAACAGGAGTTTTAATATGTTTATATCATCAACTTTACTTAAAAAGATGACAACATCAATAAAAGCGAAGCTCTGAAATGGTAGTTCAAACGAACATTAACACTTGTAGAGTGTCAGAACTGAATAATCAGATTATCAATGTATAAAATTCGAAACAAAATTCTAAGTAAATTTGTTGAAAAACTACTTAAATACAGGATACTGTTTAAGCGTATACTTACATTTTCAGGACTTGATTATAGAGATACAACGCTTATAACATTGTTCTTTGTTGTCCTAGGAATCAGTATTCCAAAAATCAGATCAATCGAACAATTTTATCACATAAAAAATAGCTGTGAAAAAATAAAAATCAACATGTTTAAAATGAACGTACGGATATTCTGGTAATGAATATAGAGTTGCTACGCTTTTTAAATCGTACCTAACTAATACAGGAATCATAATACAAAGTTTGAAATCGATAGAACAATTCGAACATGCTTAAAATAACAAGAAGAGCTAATAGATCCAGACGGACGTACGGACGGACCAACTCTAATTATAGAAAAAGATTAGTTTTTTTTAAAAGAGTTTTATTTTTGTTTTTAACCGTGCTAATGTATAGGCAAGATATCTGCGAGAGGCTTAAATAAACAGAAGGATTGGTTTGGTGCATGGGGCCCAAATTTAAAGGCAAATAGTAAAGATAATGGATGTATTATAACTTGAATCTTACACAATTTCATGTTCTATAATAAATTGAACTATTAAGCGGGCTAAAATAATGGTATCACACCTTTACCCCATCGATTTCCACCTACTGGATAAACGGCCCGACCAAAAAATGCGGGGGGTAAATTGCATCCTAAATTGACGACAATTTTTTTACTGTTATGTCATCCACGTATATTCTACATCCATTGCATTGTAAAGATTCAACAAATAAAGAATCTGCAATAGAAGATACTTGTATTCTTTCCTATTATATAGTAGTAAGGTCTTATGGTTGTCGGTCGAAAACCAGTACGCTGAATTAGTTTAGAGAATTCTAGGGAAGCTTAATATGGGTAATAACATGGTTTTAGACTATTCTATTTTCAAAGAAGGTGTTCTAACTTTTGTGATTTTTTTTTTAAATAGCTAGTCAGTGTTTTTATTAGTAAGTAACAGATGTTAAATGATCCATAGAATTTAGAAATGCAATCGTTTTTTTGTAGACCTCTTATTTTCGAAGTAATTTAAGTTTTTTAAAAACCTTAAAACCAACTTAATTTTTTTGATAAAAAAAAACTTAAATTACTTCAGAAATAAACGATTGCATATTTAAATTCTATGGATCATTTTACATCTACTACTTACTAAAAACACCGACTAGCAATTTTTTTTAAATATCACATAAGTTAGGACACCTTCTTTAATTCTTAGGTTTTGTTTAGTCTATTTTTTTTACGAGGGATCTAAAGGGAAAAGACAATGGACGATTATTTGATGTTTACCCACAATTACGAAAAACAAAATTACTTTAACAATTATTGTTATTATTATTTTTACAAATCTTAGATTGTTTATTTTGTACTTTAGTCCCAACGATAATATTCTATCAAATTATCTATCTATTTTATAAAGGTATCTTTTTCTAAGAACTAATGAATCTAAATAGAAATGAATATTTAATCTTATGTGTATATTGTATAAGAATAAAAACTATCTAATACAACACAATGATTATCTATTTAATAAAAAGCATGATAGAAAGGAATAAAAGACAATTTTCCACGAGAAATAAAATAAAATTGATTTAACAAATGAATAAACAATGTATCTATTAATCCATCTATCCCAGAGTTGCCTGAAGGGGGTCATCTCAAAAAAAGCCTATCTTAGAAAACGTCTATCTCAAAAAACGCCCATCTCAGAAAACGCCCATCTCAGAAAACGCCTTTCTCATAAAATGCCTACTACATTTTTAAAAATTATCTTGTAGTGAAACATGTAAGCCTAAGAAGGTATTGTAAAAATTAAACAATATGTACATTATAAATCTTCTAATTGAAAGAAACAAGAGTTGCACTAGCAGTGGCTGAATTCCTGGAATACTCAAAACAAATTGGAAAAATGTTTTTGCCAAGATCATTATGAGAAAAGCTTTCCTATAATAATGGTTTGTTCTTTGTAGCATCAAAAAAAAACTAACTAATGTAATATTTCATAGATAGATAAAGAGAGAGAAAGAGAGAGAGGGAGAGAAAGAGAGAAAGAGAGAAAGAGGGAGAGAGAGAGAGAGAGAGAGAGGGGGGGGGGAGGGGAGAAAATGAGAGAGAACAGTAAAAAAGAAAAAAAAGAAATCATAATTAAAGAAGCACATATTTGTATTCGTCCATTTAGATTAAAACTCCCTCGGTATATTTAAGTTGTACTTTTATATATGTTGTCATCCTTGCTTTGTTGTGCTAAGAGGTTCTGTCTGGAACACAAATGGAATCCAGAGTTGGATCTTTAAATCATTTCGATGGTGCGCTAAATCGGGGCGCGCCGAATTACAGCCAATCACAGCGCGGCATTTCGTAAAATGCTGTGCTCTCATTGCATTGGTGGAAAGTTGGCTCATCCCGATTTGGCGCACCATTGAAATCATTTAAAGACCCAGCTCAGGCAAAGATTTTAAAAGATAAGACAATGGCCGATAAATTAATATAGAAATTTATAGTTTTAGATCATTGTTTGAAAAGTTTGGACACTGCTAAGTTTAGAACCAGAGGATCAAAATTGAACGAAGGTACCATGGTATAACACTTTGAGAACCAGTGTAATTTTTTAGTTCAACGTTACCTTAAAATCCAAAGAAATATATTGCAATTTGATTTGCTATTTCATTTCAAGTGAAAAATGAACCACTGGCACTAACAAACTTATTTTACAGCAAATTTCTGTATGCTTTTTGAAAATAAGGTTATGTTTATTAAAAAAGATTTTTTTCGACAAAGCTAAAAGCAGAATTTTAATTAAAATTCAAGGTTTTAAGTCATTAATTTAATTAAAATATTTTAAGAAAAAGTCTTTTAGATTAAATGCGTAAAATGTAAGAAGTTTATTTATACCTTATTAAATAGAAAATATTTTGTATTTTTATATAAAACTTTTAAAAATATAAATATCAATTATGATAATTTATTCCAGGATTATATATAACAAGGGCTTCTCTTTAAAACTTTAAAAATTATGAAAATTTTGTTCTCGATAATAAATAATCTAGTTTTAATTTAGATATAGCAGGAAGGGAGGGGACATTGGACTATAAATTATATTGGTACCCAAAGTTTTATAAACATTTTCTCGTATTCATTCGAATCCGGTGGATAGGAACCGGTTCTCATCCATACGAAAAAAAACTATGTCTAGCATCGTATTATATCCAGTTTTCTACGAATATAAAAATGTACAATCATAAGATTTAAACTAGTTTTTTTAACCGGTATCTTCGGCACCACGGGGCTAAAAAAACTAGTTTTAATCTTATAATTGTACATTCTATATCCGCGGAAAGCCGTTTATAATACGATGAAAGAAATAACTATTTACCAAAAACCTCCATAGACTCTAAATTTTGGTAGAAAAAAATGTAATTAATTCTAAACTGAAATATATTTCACCAATTTACATTTAAATTTTTCATGCAAAATTTACAAGAGCTGGATCTTTAAATCATTTTAGTGGTGA
This sequence comes from Acartia tonsa, assembly GCF_053477335.1. Lineage (NCBI taxonomy): Eukaryota > Metazoa > Arthropoda > Copepoda > Calanoida > Acartiidae > Acartia > Acartia tonsa. The sequence goes on from NC_137261.1 coordinate 55,976,020, forward strand.
GCCAGATCGGGGTACGCCAAATTTCAGTCAATCACAGCGCGGCATTTTATAAAATGCTGTGCTCTTATTGGTGGAAAGTTGGCTCACCCCGATCTGGCTCACCAATAAAATGATTTAAAGATCCAGCTCAGGAGTCAGGAGGGAAGAGACAATAGACGATAAATTGATAAACACCCTCAATGTTGATGAACAAATGATGAAACCTTTGTTATACTGCTACTTCAAACAAATCAATTTACAAAAAAATTTAAAAGGCAGAAGCAAAACTATACACTTTTTACACAATTTTGAACCAAAAGGGTGGCTTATTAAATATTTATGCGCGCTCAGACCTAAAGAGTTACAGAACGAATGTTAAAGAAACGAATATCCTTATAATGAATAGACATAATTGTAATCAGTTGTTGTGTAACCTAATCCTTTTCAATAACAAAGGATGGCAACATCCTTAAGTAGCGAAGCAGAAAAAAGCATGGATGGACTTGAAGGACAAAGTAAGTTATAGACCAGATGTTTAGTGGTCATAAAAATAGATGTATAAGTATAGATGTATAACCTATACAACTACCATAATCCAGATTAGGGGATAATTTTCATCTTTTTTTTGTAGTGACTTTGCTGTGTTAATATTCGCGAAGACCAAATTGAAAGTCGGCAAAGTGTCCACGGGATGGGGACATACAATTATTTAACCCCTTCTTCATTCAAGAAAATCTTCATTAAATATTTCAGCTGTCTATCTTTAAAGGGTTAGTTTAAAAATGTTTCAGCCAGACGGTTATATCGATTTATAGAGTAGCATCGCTACCAAAAAAATTAATTATTATCTAATTAATAATCTTTCTGATAACAACTATGAAAACGTAAAGGGATTGGTATGTGAAGAATTGAAGATAAATTTTTGTCTTTCCAAATTCAATATTCAGTTTTTACCAAAAATAAACACTGGTGTCTTCCCTCAAAGTGCATAGCGTGCATAGCACCCCTTCCTAGCTGATTTTAGAAATAAATTGAAAATAAATGAGTGAGTGTTGCTCCTTCTAACGTCTAACCCCTATGAGGGTGATGGGGAATACCTGCAGGGTTAAAATGTACCCAATATAACCTAACTTAACCTGACAAAAAACATACTGACCCCCCCCCCTTTCTTTTTTTATTAATACTTCTTCCGCTCCGGGACGTCCAAGGGGTGGGTTAAAGGAGTGTAACCCCCAATTTTTTAAATTTTACTTCCCCCATCCCCAATAAAAAAGCTTAGACTTCCTTACCTCTATAATATAAAGATTATCACCCCCCCCCCTCCCACCCAATTAAAAAGCTTGGATGGAAGTCCTTGCTTCCTCCTCCCATCCTTAACGGATAGCGCTGATCATTAAATCAGTCAGAGAAAAAATGAATGCTGAAATAAAGAAAATCTTTTATTGTCCTATCCAACCAAAACTGGATATCTTGTTCCGGAATTGTAGTTCCTTCTTCATTAAAGATTATGAAGATTATATAATACTTTCTATCATTCATATAGGAATTATAACATTATTATTATACAATTATTATTCTTTTGGGAAATACGCATTTTTTAAAAGCGAAGCTTTTCTACAATTAAGGCCAATCCGTCCGTAACGAGCATTATAAAGTTCTTATTGGTTGCTATCCTTCAAATTGCCTAGCATAACAACACTACCTCCCCCCCCCCCCCCCGTTTATTGAAATAAATAATAAGATGGGGGTTTTTCGAATACCTTAGGTTAGGTTATATTGAGTACCGGGTATCCCCACAGCGCGGCGTATGTTCCCGCAAGTATATGCCCCGGTAGGGTTAAAGCCCTTGCAGGAGGTAGGCATAAAGATATAAAAAAAACTAAGTTACCCCCCCCCCCTATTTTCATTTAATTTAAAAAATAAGGTGGTTATGTGTTTTATGCTCAACTATGCACTTTGATGGAAACTCCCTCTTTTTGGTTTAATGAAGTAGAGTTACATAGAGACATGAAAATAATAGTTCATAATACTTATAAAACTTTTATAAGGAAAAGCTAAAAAACTTTCACAAATTGTCTTTTTCTCAATCCTATAATATAAAGTAGTAATTGTTAGTTTTAAAGCTAAAGGTCTCGATAATTACTTGTCTGAATTTATTAAAATTTTCAGAAAAGCTCTATAAATGTCTTTGGTTGTTTTAGGCTATTTTCCTGACCCCCTAGGGGCGAAGCAACTAGCAAGATAAAAAACAATAGTTTTAAAAAAAGTTTAGCTTTCATAATACAACTATAGATTGAAGCCCTAGCATCTAGAAGAGGGAGGACTGTAAATAGCCTAAACCGATCATAGAGTTCGTTATTAAATGAAAAAAATCTCATTTTAGTTATGTACTTTTGTATTTGTCTAAAGTCTAAAAACACATATTTATAATTATATATGGCTTCTATTACATGGTTATAGTTGGTTAAATTAGGCTGGGGGGGGGGGGTGGTAGTTGGATTTGACTGTAAATTATGTTGGTACTCAAAGTTTTGGTCTTAAAAGTTGAGTACTATGATTAAATCTTATCAAATGTTAAATAAAATTTCTATTTAAACGAAACTAATTCACTTTATTGTTTAAATTACATAATTAAATTAAATTTTTAATTATTTTCCTGTTTTAAGGACCGATATCTAAAATTTCACGTAACTAGTAACTAGTAAAAAGTATATCTATCTAATAATAAGTTATAAAAATAAAATACCTTTCAATTTCAGATCTATCCATTTTAACGTTGAAATTTGGCTAAACCTCAAAAAATCTCCAATGGTTTAAAAGCCATTATTTCACCAAAAAAATGTTCAAGAAAGAATCTTTATTAATTTCTTGTCACTAAAATGTTTACATAAACCTTTAGTCAGCTGTATGACGAGGTCAGCTGATTTATATATAGTAGTGGTTGCTTAGTAGAGAAAAATCCTCGAAAACCAAGTAGAACCATACAACATATATATACTATACTCTCTTATTACTCCCCCTCCCTCCCCCCATCCCTCCCCTCCTTCTTCTTGATATATTATAAATTCCCCTCGACCATTTTCTCTTTTAAGAGTCTGTTTTTCTGTGAGCCTCCCGTTTATATAGTTACACCAAAACATGTATGTTCATATCATTTAGGATGTATATACATATATATGTATATATATAAGCGTATTTTTTAATTGAAGCTTTTATACATTAATGGTCCATTCGTACGTAACGGATAGCTCTGAGCGTCGGAATCGTCCTGATGTTAATAACTTTACATGGTCATTCCTGCATTCCTATAAATTCAAAACAATAAATATTTTTTAAATGTTTTTTTAATTAACTTAGAATAATGATTCCTAGCACAATATTACAAAGAATAGTAATCAAGTCTTAAATTGAAAGTAAGTCCTAATTAAACATATTCAATGTTTTTTTTAATGTTCGTTCTTAGTTTACCTTTTATGGATGTTGTCATCCTTGTTTTTTATAAAAACACACTCACACTATTTGTGGGACATACACACCCAAGCTGCCCACAAACCTATACACCTAGTGATGGGGGTATTGGCCTCAAACAATGCTACCTAGGCAGGGAGGGGACAATGGGCTGTTTATTACACTAGTCCCCAAAGTTGGCCTAATAACTATGGAGACTTTCATTTCAATTGGTTGGTTTATTAAGTTGATTGTCAAAACGTTTCAACCACTAATTGTAATCTACAGAAAGGGTTATTTTGTGTGTATCATCAGTGGGAATGTACATCAACTTATAGACCATTGTCATATCCCTTTAGATCCCTGAATGCTACCACTACAATCTTCACGGAGCCTAAGATATAAGACAATAGGAATGTCTTACTAAGTATACCTAATTACGAAAAATAAAATAACCCCTTCTATATTAAAAGTTTAACCATTAATAGAAAAGATGTTTGTACTGCCAACGAATGTAAAACTTTGGGTAGTAGTATAATTTATAGTCCAATGTCCTTCCCCTCCCTGAGCCAGCTTGCATGAATGAAACTCAACCCATTCAACTTTGTATATTATATCTGTACTTTGTGTCAGGGAAAAATAACAAGATTGTACACAGCTATAGATGCTAAAAAATGGATATAAAATATACGTGGATATATTGACAGGGTAAAGATTGTCGTAAATTTAGGTTGCTAATATGGACCTTATTTTTGGTCCGTTAGTTCATCCAATGAGAGGATGGGGTAAAGGGGGTAGATGAGGGGGGTATCATTATTGTGCCAGCTCGGAGTATTACCTTATTAGAGTACATGAAAATCTGGTTGAACATCCAAGTAATAATATATCGAATTTTAATAGACAAGGATGACAACATCTATAAAAGCGAAGCTCTGAAACGGTCGGACAAACGGACATTAACACTTGTATAATGTCAGAACTGAATAATCAGAATGTAAATGTATAAGAGTCAAAGCAAAATTGTAAGTAAATTTGTTGAACATACTTACATTTTTAGGACTTGATTATAGAGTTGCTTCGCCTATAATATTGTACTTGTGTTGTCCCAAGAATCAGTATACCAAAAATCAGACCAATCAGATAATTAGGTCACATACAAATTTGTTGTTAAAAATTTTATAAAATCAACACGTTTAAAATGGACGTACAAAAATTCTGGTAATGATTATAGAGTTGCTACGCTTTCTAACTCGCACCCAACTTCTACAGGAATCATCATGCAAAGTTTGAAATCGATAGGACAATTCTAACATGCCTAAATTAACGAAAAAAGCTATCCGTTACGGACGGACGTACGGACAGACCGACCCTAATTATAGAAAAGCTTCGCTTTAAAAAATCTATGTACTCTGTGACCGAATAAACTTGATCGTATAGATGCTTAAATTTAAATGAATCCTTATAATAAAGTAACATGATGTCTGCCTTTTGGTTTGTACCAAAGGATCTCACTAACGACTAAACCGATACGGTTCTCCTTTACGGTGTAGTTTCTCATAGGTCTTGGGGGAGGATACCACCACCTTTCAAAGAGAAATCGCATCTAGAAAAAAATGACCCCCGCCCCCACCCCCTAGGGGCCCCTCCCTCCCAAAAAAAATTAAGTCTTCATTTTTAAAACTACAATTGAAAATCGATTACCCCTAGAGGCCTCTAGATGCGTTAACAATAAAGCATAAAACAACTGTAGAAAAGGAAATGACATTCTAAACACGTTCTCATATTCATTAGCTAATTAACTTAGTGAACTTTCATTATACATAATTGGGGAAGTACATCAATTGATTGTTTAGTCTAAACTTTTCAACCAATGACTTCTAAAGTTGGGTAATTTGGATTTTTATCATAAGGGATCAATCTATCGCCCATTGTCTTATCCCTAAGGATTCCTGGAAAATAAGGCACACTGCTTATCATTGATAAATATGAACACATGTAGGTCAGGGAGTAAGGGAGGGTACATTTCCCTGTTTATTATTCGAGTCCACAAAGTTTTATAATTTTTTATTTGTTGGCTTTGGGGACTTTTCTGAATTTGGATCAGTTAGTTCATTTGGATGAGTGTTCTAACATTTCACTAATCGTGATCTACAAAAGGGGCAATTTTGTGTGGCATCATTGGGGATGTACATCAACTAATTGTCCTTTGTCTTATCCCTTTAGATCCCTGCATTGAGGGACATACAACAAGGATTGAAAACATACATAAAAGCATAGGTCAACAAATTTGACGGACAAACATTGAGTGACTGTTCTTTTAACATAAGAAAATCTAGTAAATATAACATTGAATAATTTATAACAGCATAATAACATAATTAAATTTCAATAAAGCTTTGCTTATTGTTCTAGGAATCATCCTTTTAAAAATCATGACCATAGAAGTACATAAGTGTCAATATAAAAATGGACAAACTGATTTTTTGGTCATAATTATATAGTTGCTATGCTTTTTAACTTGTACCTATCTCTTGCAGGAATCATCGTGCAATGTTTGAATATGATTTGACAATTCTAACATATATAAATTTAATATTAGAGCTATGTATTAAGAATATACGTACTATCTATAATACAAAGTAGAACGATGTCTGTCTGTTTGTTTGATTGTCTGTCTGTTTGTTTGTAGCGAAGGATCTCGCTAACCTCTTAACCGATCGGGTTCACCTTTACAGGGTAGCTTCTCATAGGTCCCGGGAAGGTTTATAACTATTTTCTTGGGGGGTGGGACACCCCCCCCCCTCAAAAAAATAAAAATACCCCCCCCCCCCAAAAAAAAAAAAATATTTTTTTTTTAAAACTAAAATTTAAATAGTGGGGTCGACTAGCCCCCCCCCAAAAAAAAAAAAAATTTCTCCCCCCCTAAATTTTTTTAAAAATTTTCCTTTAAATCTTAAATACGAAGAATTGGTTTGATCAAACCTCTTGGGGCAAAGCCCCTAGAGGCTAGGGGCGAAGCCGCTAGTAATGAATAAAGGCTTCAATCTTAATATTGTATACAAATTAATATGTATGTATAATAAGAGATATAAGTTTTCCGGAATTGTAATGTAGGGAGTAGATTTGAAATCTGCATCAAATTTTAAGGATTTTTTATAAAATTCGTTTTTTGTAAAATTCTTTATCTAAAAGCGAAAATACATTTTAAGTTAATTAATTTTGACCAATAGGATAGGTGGATTTTAAACTACCTGCGCTCTAATTGGTTGGATGATGTACGACATCCAATCAGAGCGCAGATTTTTTAAATCCACCAATCACAGATGCCAAAATTAATTAACTTAATTTGTATTTCCGCTTTTAGATAAAGAATTATACAAAAAACGAATTTTATAAAAAAAAAATCTCTAAAATTTGATGCAGATTTCAAATCTACTCCCTACATTACAATTCCGGAAAACTTATATCTCTTAATGTATAATATACATACACATATATATATGCAAGAATATGCGTAAATAAAAATACCGGCTTTATATATACAAGTACTTTATGTCAGGAGTTTTATATTAAGTTAAACATAAACTTTTTAAATAAAATAGTTTAAAATTGAAATTTACTTTTTCTGTCATGAAAAGAAAACGAAGTTGCGGGTTTCATCGTATTTTCACAGTAGATCTGAAAGGTTATTTTAGGTTAGGTTAAGTAAAGGTTAATGATTGCCCCGCAGGGTTAGAAAATATCGTTAGATTCGATCCTATCAAAACCCCGGCGACAAGCGGATGCGCTGCGTATTGAGCCAAAATTACGGGTTTTAATTTTACATACATAGATTTTCAACTATTTGAAATTCTTAGTTTATATTTGGTTTAAATAAGACAAATATTCAATATTCAATTAAATGTAATAAAAAAATCAGCCAATCATATGGTATTTTAACTTAAATGGCTATAATTGTATCTTTGACTTTAGCGTAGCATTTAATCCTCTAAAAAAAACCATAAAAAATGTCAATACTTAAATTTACAGTAACTGAACAAAGTGTTAAAAAATTATTCATTTGACGTCATAAAAATGAGTGATTAATATTATCCATCTCTATTTTGGGGGTTTCTTTCCCACTTTTCATCTCATCTCCCTCATTTTTTATGAAGTCACATGGCTGATTTTTGAGGCACTTTGTCTAGTTACAACTTTACATTATAAGCTTAATATTCTGTCTTTATGTATTTTAAACAAGGATGACAACATCCATAAAAGCAATACTCTACAAGCATATAACAATTGTAAAGTAAAAGCAAGTAGGAGGGTGTAAAGAGTGTAAACACCCCCTTTGAATTGAAATTGGGAAGGTATGCCTTCCCGCTTTTTCACCCCCAAATGGTTTCACACCCCACTGGTTAATCACTATGCACGCCACTGATTAAAAGTTCAAGTAAGGAAAAGTTTGAAATCTATAAAACGACTCTATCATACATGAATATAGGATTCGAGTATGAGTTACGAACATAAAGACGAAAGTGACTAACTTGTTGTAGAAAAATCTTCGCTTTTTGGAAATTACAATATATGAGTAATACGTAAAATTTTCTGACGTAATTGAATTTAAGTAATTTAATGCATATTACTATTAAATTTTACTTGTAATAGTTATTTATCATATCGTATTAAAGACATCTTTCCGTGAATATTAAAATGAAATAGTATAAGATTGAAACCAGTTTTGCTAGCCCCGAGGGACTGAAGGCCAAGTTTAACAAAACTAGTATCAATTTTATTATTTTAATTTGAATATTCGTGAAAAAAATTCTGTAATTCGATGATTTTTCAGTGTGGCTGAGAACCGGTTCTAGTCCAGCGGATATTAATCGTTTTCAAAGCCATACTGGAAAAGGTTATTACAACATGAAGTATTTAAGTGGATAATTGTTAAATTTCATTTGCACATGTTCTTTATTATTAATCGTATTATATTTTGATACATAAACGTCCAAGAGGGGGGGTAAAGGGGTGATTATCCCCCCCCCCCCCAAATAAAAAAAGCCTCAATGAAATAAAGATTACCCCCACCCCCAAAAAAAATAGCTTTTTTTTAAAAATTTTATTTTTCAAAATTTTAACCCCCCCCCCCCCCCCCCCAATTAAAAAAGCTTGTTTGTGTTTCAAAGAGAAAGAAGAAATTTTGAAGCAGAATGATTTTGCTTAATTTAAATAGTCTTGAGAAAATAGCATTATACCAACCCATTACTTAAATTTTAAAATTAAAAAGCCTAAAACCATGCTATGTTACGATTCCATAAATCATGAATTTATTGGTTCATTGGTTACCGAGGTCTTAGCGGACAAACAAAAACATTACTACTTTGTATACTACTATTTGTTTGCTCCTAGCCTCTAATGGGGGAGGAATATGTAAGAAAAATAGTCTAAAACCACCCTAAGACATTTAAAAACCTTCCCTGAAAAGAATTAACCATTAACCATTTTCGAGCTTTTTAGCTACAGACAAATAAACCCTTACTACTTAATATTATTATATTATTATTATTATTATTATATTAGAACTAGCGGCTTCGCCCCTAGCCTCTAGGGGTTTTGCCCCATGAGGTAATTTAAAAAAAAAATTAAATTGGGGGGGGGATTTTCATTTTTAGGGGGGGTTGGGGGTGTCCCACCCCCAATAGAATAGCTTAAAAACACCACAGAACCAATAGGTATATACCCTAAAGAGTATAATCAGATCTGTTTAGTGGTTACTGAGATCTTAAGGGACAGACGGACGGACGGACAGACAGACAAAAATCGTTCTACTTTGTATTATAGATAGAATAAAATTATTATCACTACACATATCTTGGCCAAATTTATATAAAAATTAAACCTTACATAAATATATAAAATTTTACTTGCAAAAATATCTGCGACAGATCTAAAGATAACATTTTTTCTCTTGATTAACTTGAAAAATTATACAGACTAAATATTTTGATGAACGTGTATTATCTCCTCATCATAATTTTAATAAGAAACAAGGGTGATAACATTCATGAAAGCAAAGATTTATAAATTACTTGTACGTCCATAGCAAATGATGCTCTTTATAGTGCCTATTTTTGAAATGAACAATGAACACTAGAAAACAATATTCCAAAAATGAAAAAATAGGATTATTGATTCATATTAAAGACCAATAAAAAGGATTTCCTTAAAAAGGCATTATGGTTTACATGGACAAACGGTCTTTCTGGTAATAAAAATATAGTTGCAACGCTTTCTAAATCGTATAAAAATTATTCTTACAGGATTCAGTAAGTTTGGAATCGATAGAACAATTCTAACAAGCCTAAATTAGTTATAAAAGCTATCCATTAAAGGCTAAAATTGATTGGCCAATATTTTAATAAAACATTAAAGAGGGGTTACTAGAACTATAAAGGGATAAGACAATGGCCAATGAATTAATGTACTTCTAAACGCCCAAAAATTGTCCCTTCTGTAGATTACAATAAGTGGATGAAACGCTTGAGAACTTAACTTAATGAACCAACCAATCAAGTTGTTGTTGGGCCAACAAAAAATGAAACGTTATCATAAAACTTTGGGGACTAGTGTGATAAACAAACCAATGTCTTCTGCATCACTATGAACTGACGCACATAATCCGTCTATATAGAAGCCTTAATTTTACTATTTTGTTTATAGTAAAAACAGCTGATCACAATAATAATAAAGATCATAACACAATGATATAGAAATTGATCAATTGAAAATAATAAAATTGAATAAGAAAGAAACAGAGACCTTAAAAGAAAAGGAAATGATCGATATAAATTGAAATATATCCCTACGACAAACGCAGGAGTCCCAAACGTCGGAGTGGACAAACGCAGGAGTGGATACTTAACCTAACCTAACCTATTTTAAACCATTTTTTAGGTTTTTAAATGCGTAACCCATGCGGGCGGCTTATTTGTATATTCATATCTTAACCTAACCTAACCTTTATAGAAATACCTAATTAAATTAATATTTTAACACTCCTGCGTTTGTCCACTCCGACGTTTGGGACTCCTGCGTTTGTCCTGGAACCCCAATTACTTCAGTAGGTTAAAATTATTAGTTGAATAGTATGGCACTAAAGATTTGTACAACCTTATCAAGATTTCATAAAAGTCTCCATTTATGAAACTTTGGGGACCAATATATTTTACAGTAATGCCCAAACTTTTCAACCAACAATTTACGGTAGAAGTTTATGTTGCATAATTTTTAATTTACTGAATTATCTAATTAACTTTTTTTCATCCGAAGTAATTAAATTTTTTAAAGTATGGCTTTTAAACCGAAAAATATCCAGTGAATTAGAACCAGTTCTTAGCCATACTGAAAAATCATGTATAGCATCGTATTACAGAAATTTTCAACGAATATTAAAAGAAATCATAAAATTAATACTAGTTTTGCTAGACTGGGCATTTTGGCCCCTCTGAGATAACAAAACTGGTTATAATCTTATAACTTTCCTTTTAGTATCTGCGGAAAGCAGTCTATAATACGATGCCATAAATAATTATTCTTAATTAAAGTCCCAACATGACTATAGTGATTATTTTCCTAAAAATACTACAATAAATTATTTCCTGTACTTTTGCTGTTATTAAGTCCTGCATAAATTTTATTTTTAAAGTAAAACCAGTGACGTCAAAAATAAACGTTTCTGTATATAAAACTTAAATTTGAATATAGCTTACATATATTTTTGTACTTTTGCTGCAAGATCAATGTTTAAAGTATGCAACGCATATATGTTATTTTTCCAAGAATAAAGTACAATTTCTGTGAAGTGTATTAGCTAGGATATTGAAAACATTTTTACTCTCTTTAATCTAGGATTTAGGTTTCTACTCCATACCCCCTAAACCCACAAATAAATAATGTGGAACAAATTTGGGGGAGGGATAGAATAAATTACATATAGATATAGAATGTACAATTAAAAGATTAAAACCAGTTTTTTAAGCCCCGAGATGCCGAAGGCACGGGCTAAAAAAACTGGTTTTATTCTTATGATTGTACATTTCTATATTCGTAGAAAACTGGATGTAATACGATGCTAGACATAGTTTTTTCGTATGGATGAGAACCGGTTCCTATCCACCGGATTCGAATGAATACGAGAAATATGTTTATCATCATTGGACATGTAAATTATTTTTATCCACTGCACTGTGTGATGCCAAATTATTCAATCGAGAAATTTTAAAATCTGGTGGATTAGAACCGGTTCTCATCCATACGAAAAAAAACTATGTCTAGCATCGTATTAGTCTAGTTTTCTACGAATATAAAAAGTAAAATCATAACATTAAAATCAGTTTTTTTAGCCCGTTCCTTCGGCATCTCGGCATCTTTACGCTAACTCAAAGCCTACAAAATATTTAATTTTTGGAAATTTCAAATAGAATTAATCAATTGGCTGAATAGCAGCCCCTGGCATGATATACAAGGTTGAAGTCATAAATTGTTAATAACCACCCCCCCCCCTTCTAAACTAAATTTTAGAAGGTTAACCAACCCCCTCCCTCCTCCAAAAAAAAAGCTAAACGTACCTAATGTACAAAAAAAATTTTAATAATGCCAAGGTAATGTTTTTCAACAAAATGAAAAGAAAATATTTGTAAAAGTTTAGAATTTCAATTTCTATGAAATTGATAGGCTTCACAGCAAACTGGTTTTAAAATGTGGCAGAAGGGTTAATCTAGGGATAAGACAATTGAAGATGAATTCATATAAATCCCCAATGATAATAAACAAAACTGCCCCACAGGGGCGTCCAAGCTTTTTATTTTGGGGGGGGTAAAAAATTTTTAGGGGGGGGGGGGGTAATTCGTATTTTGGGGGGGTAAAATGCCCCCCCAAAATTTTTACCCCGGGGGTAAAATTTGCTTGGGGGGGTAATTACCCCCCCTGAAATCTGTTGGCAGGGGTAAATTTAGTTTAGGGGGGTAAATACCCCCTAAACTAAATGGTTGGGGGTGCCTACGGCACCCCCAGGGTAGGGGTAAATTTTAAATGGGGGGGGGCAAAATGAAAAAAAAATTGGGGGTGCCTACGGCACCCCCAAAATCGTTTGGGGGGGGTAATCGCCCCATTACCCCCCCCCCTTGGACGCCTATGCTGCCCCATCTGTTGATTAAAATTGTTGGTTGAAAAGATTCAACCAATAGATCAAGTCCCCGAAGTTTTTAAGCCATCGAATATGATAACGTGTTTATAAAACGTTGTGTACCATAATCATATGCAGTTACAATATCCCCTCCCTCCCTGAGGCTAATCTAATAATCACTTGGATTCAATTAATTCTATCTGAATTCAGTTCGTATTTTCAGGGAAGGAGGGAACATTGGACTTCAAATTTTACTTGAATCCAAAGTTTTATAACTTAATTATCACATACAATAATGGCTCAAAACTTTGGGTACTTTTATTAAATTTTGATTGGTGGGTTCAAAGCTGGTAATGTCAAGACTTTTCAACCATTAATTTGGATGTGCTGAAGATGTAATTTTCTGTATAATCATTGGGGATGTAAATTAACTTATCGCCTTAAGATCCCTGCAAATTTTTTTAACTTTAAAAGTTCCTTTAATTTGTATTCTCTTGGAATGATAGAATAAAAAAATCCAAAAACTTATTTGCTGTAAAAACATGTAATTTTTTATAATGATAACAATAATCTAAATTACGAGGGAAGGTATTTTTTACCAAAAAGAACCAGTAGACCTAAAATGTACACAAGTATAAATTGTACATTAGAAAATAAAGTATATTTAGTTGTAATTGTAATTTAATTTTTTTGTATATTTTCAGTAAATAATCTTTTTAAATCTATTTGTAAAACTCTTGGTAGACCCATGTTCAAATACTATATACTGTACAAAAGAAGGCCATTAATTAACCTACCATTTTGAACGGCCTAACGGCTGGCTATATAACCTTTGTTTTCACATCTCAATAGTACATATACCACAAGAAACTACACTTGTCAAGAAAACAAAAATTAAAAAAGACAGCATCCAAAAAACGCTCGGTTTTTGCGCATTTACATGAGTTGCGCGCTCACTGTAGATCATTGGCTTCCCAATAATAAAGCAAAACTTAATTATTACCTGCTTCTTTAAAAATTATATGAGGAGTTACTGAATTTGTTGCCATTTTAGTGTCTTTATCTGAAAAATATATAGGTTTTATTTGTTTTATGTTTTTATTCATATCATATCATACTTTTTAAACACTTTTAACAGTTATAAATCTATCTTATAAAAAGAAACTTACAAAATAATATTCTTTGTGGAGACAAACAGACAGACATCCTGTTACTTTTATATTATGATAATAATAAGGGAGGAAGGGACACTGGCCTGTAAATTATTAACACGTTTCTCATTCTTTGGCTAAAAAACTCTGAAGATTTGCATCAATCTTTTTTGGGGGGTTTTACAACGTAACAGAGTCAAACTTATCAATTATAAATCCCAAAGGGTTAAATCCTTCAGAGGGGTTATGCATAAAACTACCTCCCCCTTTTTTCAATTTATCTTAAAAATAAGTAGGTGAGGTTTCAATGCTCGCTAGGCACTTTAAAGTAATTACCGATCAACTGTTTACATAATTGTTGTGTATATACTTTTTTTTATTAGAGGTATGAAAGTTCATCAATCACTTATAATTGGGTAATTTAAACTTAATTTGATTTTGGTTTAAAGGTTCAGGTTTTAGCTCACACATACACATACTACGATTCGTACTAAGCATATACTATAATATAAAGTAGTAAGGTTTTTTTTGTCTTAAGCTTACGATTGTCTTAAGTTACTGAAACGATTGAGTTCTCCATTAAAGGGAAGCTTCCTTATAGCCCCATGGTGGTTTTAGGCTATTTTATTTTTAGATTCACATAGGTCTAATATAGTTTTAGGCTGTTTTTCTGCCCTACCCCGCCCCTTCGATTATAGAGCTCCTAGAAGTAAGAGGCGCAGTCTCTAGTTGTATATATTTACTAAGGAAGGGAGAGGACATTTGTCTGTAAAATATACTGGTACCCAAAGTTTTATAATCATTTCACTTAAAAATTATGGGAACTTTTAATAAATCTTGATCAGCTTGATTTAAAGCTATAAACAATTTTGTCAACCATTATCATTTTAATCAATAAACATTTTTTTTCAATTTGATGGTGTTTTATTCAGTAATTAATTATTGTTTAATAATTAAAGGGATATACAGCCGCCGAGAACTAGATTACACTTGCTGTTGATTGTAGAATAAAAATGCTCAGCCGCAGCAGTTAATTGTTGAAAAAAAAATGATTGTTGAATTAATTGAGGCTACTGCTTGACCAAATTTAAGCTGCAATTGAATTCAGCTTTAAGCCAGTCAGCCGCTGAAACTGCTTATTGTCAAAAGTGCGGCTTTGCTACAGCTTCCAATACAGTGGCGTGCAAAGGATTTTTGAAAAGGTGTGCGTGAAGAGAGTGATCTCCTAGGGTGCTGTATCCACCATTTTCCATTTTCCTTCTGTACGCTTATGGTACAATATGTATTTATCAAATTATTCGGACAAAGATTTGGTTAATAGATAAATTTTGTAGGTCTGGATGGACAATTCCTTATTTTTTTACTAATAGTTACACAGTTTACGAACGATTTGATCTTATTATTAGTTCTGAAATATATATAACAATTGAATTTCCAAGAATATTTTTTACTGCTAAAACTTTATTGTCCTAAAATCGTTTTGTATTGAATAATATGTGATGTTAGAAGCTAACTAATTATAAACAAATATCTTTGGCTGCTAGAAAATCTGCTGTTTGGCGGATTATTGTTTCTGATTGACCATCTAACGTAATATCTGTATTGATTTATATATATTTGTATACAGAGAGCGAGGGGACAATGAGCTGTTTATTACACTAGTTCCCAAAGTTTTCTTATTCGTTGACAACTTTGGTAAATTTTTAATAGTTGATTCATTAAGTTGACTGTTCTAACGTATCAATCACTAATCTAAGTCTACAGGTACTTTTGTGTATTATCATTTGGGATGCACATCAATTTATTGGCCATTGTCTTATCCCTGTAGATCCCTGATATATATCTGGTGAATGGTCAGATAATAATGACATAAAGGAAGATTAATAACATATTCATATTTACATTAATGTTTTCTTTTTATATTATTGCTGCTTTAGATTAATCTGTAGGTCAATTTGGATAACTGAAATGTTGATAGGAGATATCTTATTGTGGGTTAATTTTTTCATATCATAGCAAAATGACCAATTTTAAATTTTTCAAAGCTATCTTTAAAATTCATCTTAAATTTATTTTATACAACAAACGATAATACTTATGTATCGTATTGTATAGATTTCTCTGAACATATTAAAATGAAAAATTATAAGATTAAGACCAGTTTTTTAGCCCCGAATCGCCGAAGGCCAGGGTTACCAAAACTGGTATTTTAAATTTAAATCTTAGAATTTTTCTTTTAATTTTTGTGGAAATGTTTCTGTAAAACAATGCTATACATGATTTTTCAGTTTGAATGAGAACCGGTTCTAATCCAGCGGATATCATTCGATTTCATTGCACATATTTATTGGAAAATCTGCAAAACAAAAGTATTAAAGAAAATTAAGTTAACTTGTATAGTATGCACAAAACATTGTAATGCAGTAAAATATTCCTACAGGAAAATTATAATTGTAAATATTATGATAAAACAATACCAAAGTAATATAAAAAAAAAGTTTTTCGTTTGTCCTTTAAGATCTCGCTGTTCACTAAAACCATCTACTTTTAGTTTAGGATCCTCTTACGCTTATTTTTAAATTTGAGTCTTAGGAGAGTTTTAAAGGGCGAATATAGGTTGAATATAATATGGGCTCAAAAAAACCGTACAATTCCATGGATTATAAGTAACTTTAAGATATTGACATATCCAAATGAATAAGTCTGTTAAAGCTTAAAACCTGAACATTCTCAGGGATAGCCTGATATCTAGTTGCCGAATGTGTACGCAGTTTCCTGAGTGTTTCCTCATCCTAGCTCAATATTTACTACTAGCTAAAAATCTTCAAACTTCCCTCAAAAAATCTAAATTTGAATGTATAAACGATTTATACATTATAAATTTGAATTTTTCAAATTTTGATATTTTTTTTAAAGTTTGAAGCTTTTTTAGCTAGTAGTAAATATTGAGCTAGGATGGGGAAACACTCAGGAAACTGCGTACACATTCGGCAACTAATTCGGAGGTCATCTTCTCAGGATAAATTTATGTAATAAGTGTGGTTCCCTAAGAACTCCAAACACCCTAGCATCACACAAGGCTTCGGTTTAAGGTTGAATTAAAAAGCTTTCGTTAAATGATAGTCGTAATAAAAGTGGAAACCAGTTATCAATCTATTTTTTTGTATTGTGGATTGTTTCTTCCTTGACAATATTCCCCAACAAAGTGTAAAGTATATGAATTTTATTTTTAAAAAAAACCTTTACAGGAGAAATTTTATTTCATGTAAGTATGAAAATTATATGGTAATTGTTATAATTAATTTAAAGAGGACAAAAATAATAGGTGAATAGTGTTTTTTTTCTTATATTTTTTTCTGGAGAAAATCTGGCGATCGGTGCGTTTGTGTGTGTGTGTTGAAAAATGCGTACTAGGGTAATTATATCATCAAGAATTAATCATTGATCTTTATACAGAAAAAAAAACTTTAAAACGTATTATTTACCCTAGTAATTACTCTGGACGCAAATTGACGCAAATTATTTTATGCTTTTTAAAAAATCAATAAAATAGTATTCAATATAAAAAAAATAAACACTTTAATTATCAATTAAGATGCATGCCAATGTAATAATCAATTAAACTTAAGAAAACTAGTCAAAAAAAGTCTTGTAAAGGGGTAAAATAAACGATTTTGTTGACTTTCTCATTTATCATATGTTGAAGTAAAAGCAAAAATTGCAAAATCTACTTAAGGATTTTTTTGATTTTTTAAATTTAACATAGATATTTTAAAAGTATGTAATGGCACCTTTCATATAAGCTCATATAATATTGAAACTATATTCGCCCTTTAAGCTATTTTTCATCTAGATAGTAAGATCGCAACGTTTATATACCAACCAATCCAGATTTAAGTAAAGTACCCAAAGTTTTATAGCCAACTAGATAGAGAACGTAATTTAAAACTGTTTGTACCAATATAATGTTTCCCCCTCCCTAGGGATTTAATATCAAGAATCAAGACATAAACAAAATAATTTTTTTCTGGATTCAAAAGTAGTAAGTGTACTTTGTGTACTGTACATATTTTTTCTAAATTGTAGTAAATAGCGTGAACTTTTGTAAATGATGATTTAAAGGACGCCTGCAAGAAATACCACGCTTTAACTGCTGAAAGACTGCCACAAGTAGAACCAATACCCCAAATTTAAAGCTTTCAGCTTCAATAACAAAAAAGTTCTAGGAATGTCAAAATAGCATTTTATGTACAATGGAAATTTTGAAAGATTTCCAATGCTCATAAAAGAAAAAACAATATTAAATTACGTCGCATAGACCCAAAATTATAACCTAATCTTTGTCAGAAACTTAGATTGCCGGTAACTGATTACATTTTTACAATAAAAACACCACATTTCATAGTCAAAATCTATTGAAAAAATTCGATTTAAATTGCATTTGTTAACGAAAATCATAGCGGAAACAAAGGGGGAAACTAATACAAGCTCAGCTGTGATTGGTTGTAGAGCTGATTCAGCCTTCTGATTGGCTACAGTACAATCGGTACATTGCAAATTAAACTTAATTTTTTTTAATGATTTTGACTATAAAAATGGGTATTTTTATTGTAAAAATATAATTAGTTACTGGCAATCTAAATTTATGACAAAAATAAGCATATAATTTTGTTTCTGGGCCACGTAGTTTAATTTCAAAATTTCTAACATTAGCACTATAATTCTTTCAAAATTTTCATTGTACATAAAATGTCAGATTAAAATGCCTAGAACTTTTTTGTTATAGAAGCTGAAGGCTTCAAATTTGGGGTATTGGGTCTACTTGTGGCAGTCTTTCAGTAGTTATAGCGTGGTATTTCTTGCAGGCTTCCTTTAAACAGACAACCATGCGCCATCTGTAGTTCATGCATTACAACAAATTAAAATTTAGACTTTATAGTGTCAAAGTAAAGAATAAAATGACAAAATACCATTTTAAAGAAAGAGAAAAAGGACATTGGGTTGTTTATTACACTAGTCACAATGTTTCTTATTCGTTGCCCTAATATATTCACTCGGTTTCCAAGCCATACTGGAAATATTGTACTTTCCTAATTAATACAAATAACTTTAAATTTTAATTTTTGAAGTAGTGCAAAAACGCTATTTTGCGCAACATGAAGCAAAAAAAACTGCAGATATTTAAGATGATTGTGTTGCTTTTTGTTTCACATAATTATTGTATTTATATATATTTAACACGTACCTAAATATTATGATAAATTGGAAAGTTGTAGATTAAAGTAAAAACATGAATGATTACTTGAAATGAATTAAGAATTCTTATATATTTCTTCACTAGCGGATACGCCCACTAGAAGCCTCTAGGGACGCTTGAGGGAATGGGAAGTGGGGAAAGTCGACCCTAAACTTTTTATTTTAGTTTTAAAAAGGAAAAGGAAAAAAAAGTTTTTTAGAAGTAATCATTTTTTCTTAGGGTTTTTTTAGGATTGGCTGAGATACCCTCCCTCAAAATAGTTATAAACCGTCTCTAGACCTATAAAAAGCTACACTGTAAAGGAGAACCATGTCAGTTCAGTGTTTAGCGAGATCCTTTACTACAGACAAAAAAGTTTACTACTTTTTATAATAGTATAGGGTAACTTTAAATGACTTTTGTTTACCTTTACTATACGTATTTCCACATCAAGGCCCTTACAGATCGGGGGGGGGGGGCTCCGAGAACCCCCCCCCCCCTTCTAGTTTTTTTAATCTCATTTTTTTTGTAGGTAAAATGTAGAGCTGTAACTTCATGACTTTTAAGTTTAGTAATTATACGTTGGCAAGAGTTGAGTAGGAACCTAATTTTTTTTTGGTGAATACTTAGATATCAATGACCTTCTGAGAAAAGTGGTGTTATGACCGTTTGATCGCTCATTGACCAACTTTATGACCGATTTTTGTCCGGCTTTTACTACAGACATATATCATGAATATCGTGGCTTCTATTACAGCTAGAGACCTATAATTTTTTTGGTGAACCCTTGAGCAATAACAAACAGATAATAATATTAATTTGCGCCGCCAACCTTGTTTTACCGCCGTAACCGCCGAAAATGGCGGTTTCCGTTATTTGCCGTTTTTCGGCGATGATCAGAAAAAAGTATTTTTTTGTTATGAAAAATAAAAGTTGGTCCTATAATTTGGTCATCCTAGCTGCAAAATTGGCCGCTCTACAGCTGTTTTAAAATTTAGCGGCTGGCCGCTAAAAAGCGGCTAAGAAGCGGTCTGACCGCTATGACTAGAAAAAGTAATTTTCTAAATTTTATGTCTTTATCTGTACCAGGAGCCGAGATAGAGGGGCCGATCTGTAAGGGTTAACATCTTTACGTAACTTTTTTCTCAAATTTTACGAATATTCTTTTAAGTTATTACTTTCACTTGTACTTTTAAAACTTGCGTACATTCTCGAACTACTTGTTTCCAATCCCCCTTTATTTGAAATCTCTCTATCTATTTCTCTCTATTTTGGTTGAGTATATTTAATCCTACTTTGCTTATAAAGCAAGTTTGCAAGGAAGCAGGGGCATTTTCCCTTAAAGTGCATTGTTGAGCAAAGAACCCCCCCCCCCCACCCCCAATCTTACTTTGAAACAAAATAGAGGTTTATTACTCTAGTTAAGGTAAGTTTAATTTTATTGGGTGGAACTGGTGATTGTATCAAAAACGTTATAGGATCTGTGTCTGTCTGTACCAAAGAATCTCGGTAACCTATGAACTGTTATAGTTACCCTTTACCATGTAGCTTCTCATGGGTCCCGGGAAGGTTTATTACTATTTTCGGGTAATGTATTTCTACCCTCCTTAGAGAAAACGCCCCTAAAACAAAAATTAAAAGGCTGTACTTCCCTTCCTCCAAAAAAAATATTTTCTGCTTAAGACTTATCATCACGGTTAGAGAATCGTAGGTACAAGCTTCACAAATTAGGCTCATCCACAGAAGTAAGGCAGAGGAACCCCCCCCCCCCTACTTCCAATTTATTTAGGGTGGGGGTAGGTTTTAGTGCCCGAAAGGCACTTTGTGTAAAGGCAGAGAAACAGATATCAAAGAGATAATTGGATCAATCTCTGTTAGGCCTTCAGATAAATTGGCGTCCACAGGATTTTTAAAAAGGGGCGGTGTGCCAAAATTTCTGTTGATTTTCTACAACTTAACTTTATCTAAAGTTAAGGGTGGAAGATTTGAAAAATTGAATTTTAGAAAATTGTATACAGTTTTTTTCTATGGAGCTTAAGATTTCAATAAAAAACATACGCTTCACATAGGTCCTGTAATGGTTTTAGGCTATTTTAAATTTTGTTTTAAGCTTTAGAATGGATTTAATACAATATAATGGTCTTTTAAAACAAATCCCCCAGAAGCTAGGGACAGAGCCGCTTGTTCAGGTAATAAAGTAGCTGGAAGTATGTGTGTCTATGTATCCTGTACTAATTTGTAAACTGCAGAACTGATTACCTTACATTTGTTAGAAATGTTAAAATTTTGGCTAATTTTTCTTTCTCCTCTCTAGATATGGCCTAGAAAAAAATTACCTTTCTAGAAAAGCTTTATTTTTGTTTAAAGGTTAAAATGTTTTTTTAACGGTGTTTTAAAGGGATAAGACAAAGGCCGATAAATTGATGTACACATCCTTAATGATGATGCACAAAATTACCCCTTCTGTAGATTAAAATTAGTGGTTGAAACGTTTGAACACTAAACTTAATGAACAACCCAACCCAAATTTGTTAATCCAACGAATAAGAAAACATTATTACACTGGTCGCCGGAAGGGAAAAGCAGTTTTTTGAAACAGGCTCTCTGAGATTATTACAGATTCTGATATATACATATATAGACTAATGAAAAATGTAAAAAACAAAATCAAAAGCGTTCCTTCTTGGGAGAAAATGCGGGAAAAAGATTTTAGCTATTTTTAACCTAAAATTCACATTGGCTAGCCTGTAAAAAATATACACACATTTTAAACATGTCATTGCTCAGCACCTAGAAGTGGTAGAAAAATGCTACACATACCATTGGAAAGCTCATAACCTCTAGTTTTCAAATTGGTATATAACGTTTTTGTACTATTATTAGTTTTTGAGCTATCCTCTGAAGAATACACAAGTTTTATAAATTTTAAGTTTGATACTTGTTTCACAAACATTTTTAAAATTATATTACTTAGCACCTAGGAGTTATATACTTATTTTATGCAGGTAAAATTGTATATTTTGGGTACTTTCAATTTTAGCTTAATTAAAAATTGTCTTTGAAATGTGTATAGTGTGTAGTAAGAACCAAGGAGGGAGGGGGGAGTTTATACACTTATTCAAAATGAAATTCAGTTTAAAATTTTTGCCCTGTATGTTTTTGGGCTTGTTGTTATAGTTATTAACCTGATTCTTTTTGTAAAATCTCTTATATGAATAAATCTACCAGTAAAATCTTGAAAGTTGAGTTTTGGCACTTTCCTTTTTGGGGTTAGTGGGTTAAAACAGCCCCCAAAACACTAAAACCTAAGGTCTGAGCTTATTTTTAGAGATAACAAGCTAATTTTTTTAATGTAAACTTTTTTTTGCATAACTGAGCTAAGTAGCCACTAAATATTTCATTTTGGCACTTTCCTTCTTGGGGCTAGTGGGGTATATCAACCCCCAAAACACTAGAATTTAAGGCTCGAGCTTATTTTCAGAGATAACAAGCTGATTTTTAATGTAAACTTTTTCACACAATTGAGCAAAGTAGCAACTAAATATTCATTTTAACACTTTCTTTCTAGGGGAGAGTGGGGTGAAACACCCCCCCCCCCCCCCAATTGTAAACTTATAAGATCCAAGGGGAGAAGGAGAGTTTTTAGTATACACTTATAGGCCTTGAAATTCAGTATTAAATTTTGCTCTGGATGTTTGGGCTTGATGTTGTAGTTATAAACCTGATCAAATAATCACTATAGATTTCAATTAGGCACTCTCTTTCAAGGACTAAATTATTTTTTTTCATTATGTGAAATAGGTTTTCATTAAAATTTAACATGATATCTTTGAAAATAAGCTCAGAACTCATAATATTTGTATTTTGGGGGGTGTTTTACCCCACTAGACTCTAGAAGGAAAGTGCCTGAATGAAATCTTTAGATTAAAAAATTTGCTTGATATCTTTCAAAATAATCTCATTACTTATAATTTTAGTGCTTTAGGGGCTTTTGTGCTCCTACAAGCTCCTAAAGAAAAGTGCCAAATTCAATTTTTAAAGCTTTACAGGTAGATCCAATCATGTAAGAAAATTTGAAAAAAGAATCATTTGGTAACTATAACAACAAAACAAACAGCAAGGGCAAAATATGATACTTACTTATAATTTTAATGTTTAAAGGGTTGTTTTACCCCACTAGCCCCAAGAAGGAAAGTGCCAAAATGAAATCTTTAGTGGCTACTTATCTCAATTATGAGAATAAAGTTTAAATTCAAAAAATCATCTTGATATCTCTAAAAATAAGCTCAAGCCTTAAATTTGAGTGTTTTGGGGGGTGTTATATCCCACTAACCCCAAGAAGGAAAGTGCCAAAATGAAATATTTAGTGGCTACTTAGCTCAGTTATGCAAAAAAAGTTTACATTAAAAAAATTAGCTTGTTATCTCTAAAAATAAGCTCAGACCTTAGGTTTTAGTGTTTTGGGGGCTGTTTTAACCCACTAGCCCCTAGAAGGAAAGTGCCAAAACTCAACTTTCAAAGTTTTACTGGTAGATTTATTCATATAAGAGATTTTACAAAAAGAATCAGGTTAATAACTATAACAACAAGCCCAAAAACATACAGGGCAAAAATTTTAAACTGAATTTTATTTCTTATAAATGTATAAACTCCCCCCTCCCTCCTTGGTTCTTACTACAAACTATACACATTTCAAAGACAATTTTTAATTAAGCTAAATTTGAAAGTACTCAAAATATACAATTTTACCTATATAAAATAAGTATAAAACTCCTAGGTGCTAAGTAATATAATTTTAAAAAGGTTTGTGAAACAAGTATCAAACTTAAAATTCAAGAAAAAACTGCATTTATAAAACTTGTGTATTCTTCAGAGGATAGCTCAAAAACTAATAATAGTACAAAAACGTTATATACCAATATGAAAACTAGAGGTTATGAGCTTTCCAATGGTATGTGTAGCATTTTTCTACCACTTCTAGGTGCTGAGCAATGACATGTTTAAATGTGTGTATATTTTTTACAGGCTTGCCAATGTGAATTTTAGGTAAAAAATAGCTAAAATCTTTTTCCCGCATTTTCTCCCAAGAAGGAACGCTTTTGATTTCGTTTTTTGCATTTTTCATTAGTCTATATATGTATATATCAAGATCTGTAATAATCTCAGAGAGCCTGTTTCAAAAAACTGCTTTTCCCTTCCGGCGACCAGTGTTATAAAGCTTTGGAGACTATTGTAATGAAAATTCCATTGTACCCTCTTTCTCTAGGTGTTTGAGGCTGTCAACAAATCACGACAACCCCCCCTTCTGCACGCCCCTGCTTTACAGTTTAGCTACAGAATCTGCGCCAAGTAAAGTATAAGTAAACACAAACTTTATAAAGCCGATAATTTCAGATTAACTTCAATACCTAACTTATAAAGGATTTACTTTTAACTTTATATTAATAGAAAGATTTAAAGATCTTAAAACAAGGATGACATCATTCACCACAGTTAGACAGGGAGGAAAGGGGCATTGGACTGTAAATTACACTGGTAACCAAGTTTCATAAACACTCTATATTATTTTTGGGACAAGTAATTTTTAAAATTCACAAAAATGATCAGCTTTGATTTAATGAAAGTTATAAGCTGAATTGTCATACACGCCCGGTCATACAAATATAGGTCTTGTCATCGTAACTTTAAAAAAAAACCTGTTTCCTATCCAGGACACCGGTGTGCATTGGGGATGAATATCAATTTACTGTCTTATCTTTTAAGATCCCCGATCAAATGCTAGCTCCGCTTTTAAAAATATTCTCACTCGTGTTTTAAAAGAATGAATGAAAAGAAGTCTATAGGAATGGATATAGAATATCTGGATATATCAAATTTGTAATCAATTTAGGTTGCTAATATAGAACACAATTATTGGTCAGTTCATTCATCCAGTAGAAGGGAAGGGGATTGGGTAAAAGGGGTTGGAAAAGGGGTATCGTTATTTTAGCCAGCTGCGATTATCCCTCTTCTTAGATAGGAGTACATGAAATTCTGGTGCAACATCCAAGTAATAACATATCGACTTCCATAGGAGAAGTTTTGATAGTTCTGGGAAAGGCAATTTTATTCATACATTTATTTCATTTCAATCATTTGATTAAAAGTTATAATATCATGATTTTAGACATAATACAAGTTCTTAAAATAATGTTTAGGAAAATAAAATAACGTACACAATTATCATAAACAAAATTACCCTTCTGAAGGTCAAAATTATTGGTTGAAATGTTTGGAAAGAACACCCCCCCCCTTTTTATTATTGAAAACTTTAAAATAAGGGGGTTGGGGTAGCCTTAACCCTGTGGAGCTACCCAGCACAAACTAAAACCTAACCTATAGTAAAACTCTAACAAACTAAAAAAATATTACTTAAAGTTATTTACAAATAAGATGCGGGGAGTTTCTGTGCTCTACTAGGAACTTTGTGGAAAACCGCCATATAAATAAAAATCTCAGGGAGGGAGGGGACATTGGGCTGTTTATTACACTAGTTCCCCAAAGTTTTCTTATTCGTTGGCTTAACAACTTTGGGGACTCTCACTAAATTTTGATTGGTCGGTTTATTAAATTGTAATCTACAATAGGGGTAATTTTGTGTATACTTATTTTGAGACGTATATTATTTTATAGGCCATTGTCTTATCCCTTTAGAACCCTGGAAAATGTATCCCTGTCCCATGGTTAGGATATTGAAAATGATGTAAGGAAACTGCATCAAAGATAACCGCTCTAAACTCTTTTTAAAACTTAATTTTCTTGTATAACCATACACATAAACATATACAGAGTGTGTATTTTATTTAAAGAATACGGGAATCTAAAGGTATAGACGTCCAAGGGGGGGGGGGGGGGGTAAAGGGGTGATTCCCCCCCCCCCTAAATGAATTTTGGATTTTCCATTTTTAGCCCCCCCAAATAAAAAAATGCCTCTATAAAATAAATAAAAATACCCAAGGTTTTAAGCAAAAAGTAAGATTAAACGGCAATAAAACATTTGATATCAGTGTAATTTACAGTCCAATGTCCACTCCCTCTCTGATTTTCTTTAACAATGTATTTTACTTGCAACGATGATATTTTTAACATATAGTTTTATAACTATTTTTATTAGGGTCAATTTACTAACATGTAAAAGAAATATTTTTAGATTAAATTTTAAACAAGTTTTTAGAAGTAATGCAGTATTTTAGCGGTTATTTGGCTATCTATTTCTATACTAGCCCAGTTCACAAAAGACAAAGGTCGACCTCTCAAAATTTTAGGTCGACCTATAGAAGCTTTAGGTTGACCTACAGAAAAAGTAGGTCGACCTTTAAACGTTATTTGTGAACTGGGCAACTGAGTTTCTAAATTAAATTTGACTAAAATGCCACTCAGACCAAATCTTCTGTACCTGGATTCATTTCTAAACTTTATTTTCTTTAGCCCTAAAAGACAAAAGACGACTTTATGAGAAAGAAATAGTACATTTTTTACTTTAAAGTAAAGTTTCCAATAGGTCCAGGGAAGGTTTACAACTTTTTTGGGATAGATTACATTTATTCTAACAAGAGAAATCCCCACCCCCCTTTTCTTAGATGTCCATAAAGGTTTGGTCAGCAAATATATATTTAGCTTTTATACAACAATATGTAAGCATTGTTCGGATTAGTACATATAAAATTAATACCCTTTTTTATAAAAAAAAAAAAAAGCTAAGCTTTTCTATAATTAGGGTCGGTCCGTCCGTGCGTACGTCCGGAAAGGTAAAATCTTTTAGTTAATTTAGACATGGTAGGATTGTCCTATCGATTTCAAACTTTGCATAATGATTCCCATAATAGTTAGGTACGATTTAGAAAGCGTAGCAACTTTTTAATCAGTACCAGAAAGTCCGTGGTTCCACATTTAAAACATGTTGCTTTTTAACAACAATTTCATATGTAAAATAGTTATCTTATTTTTCTGAATTTTGGAATAATGATTCCTATTATTCCTCTATAAGTGTCATTGTTCGTTTGACCTACCGTTGTAGAAGAGCTTTATTTTGATGGATGTTGTCATTCTTGTTATTTTATGAACTAGTAACTTGAATGAATTAAGAACCTGCAAATGACTGAACTGATTATTCATAAATTTTTAGACAAGTTTAGAATTGCTTAAAAAGTAACCACAGAAAAAATACCCCCTAATTTAAGATTTTTCGGGTATAGTCCCTATCGTATTAACGCCTCTTAAGGGGCGTTTCGTCGTATTTTCAGAGCAGTTTTTAATAGGTTATTTTAGGTTATAATAAGTTATGTTATGTTATTGTCCCGCAGGGTAACGCAATAGGCTCCGGGGGTTAGACCCCCCCGCAGGGGCTAGAAAAAGGAGAAAAGCTACTGTTAAATTACGAAGAAACGCCCCTTAAGAGACGTTGTCACGACAGGGACTATACCCGATTTTTTTTCTGAAATTAAAGGAGGAAGGCCAGCCTACGACCTCCCCAAGAGGCTTCTAGGGGCCTAGCCGCTTGTTAGCAAAATAGTGCAGACGGACAAAAGAAACCAAATATAGAGTAACATCGAACATCCAGGAAATTGAATTATGAAAAATGATACTTTAACACCACAATAAGAAGCTTTTCAAAGTGTCTTAAAAGATCATCCGTGTGACGTCATAAAAATGAGGGATTATCCGTCTATTTTTAGGGGTTTCTTTTCCCACTTTTCATCTAATGCCTCATTTTACATTTTTGATACATTTTGTAAAGCTTCCCAAAATAAATTTATAAAAAGGTTCTCCATGTATATTATAGCCCAAACCCTCCCCCACCCCCATCTCAAGTACCCC
This sequence comes from Acartia tonsa, assembly GCF_053477335.1. Classification (NCBI taxonomy): domain Eukaryota; kingdom Metazoa; phylum Arthropoda; class Copepoda; order Calanoida; family Acartiidae; genus Acartia; species Acartia tonsa. The sequence goes on from NC_137261.1 coordinate 56,003,855, forward strand.
TTGATGCCTCTTGGTGCGTAGCAGCTAGTTTATTATAATTTGCTTAAATCCTCTAAGGTTTACTGTACAAAATCTTCACATTTATATAATACAATAAATGGTAAATGTAATCTGAAAATTATCTGGGAAAAATGGAGACATTTTTCTATAAATTTTATTGGTATCCAAAGTTTCCAAATGGCTAAAAAACCTTGTGTACTTTTATTGACTTTTGATTAAACAATTCTTATCTACTAAAGAAGCAATTTTGTGTATCATAATAAGGAATGGTAATCAATTTATCGTTCATTGTCTTATCCCCTGAGATCGTAGTAAAATTATATTAAGTGAACAGAATCACTCGTTATAGAAAAGAGCTGATATAGTAAGTAAAACCAAAGGGTGTCCACGTAATTCTGTAAACAAAATAATATATATTAGGATATATAGGTTGGAAGGAATGTTAATGTTAATTAAGGGGGAGATTTGAAATCTGCATCAAATTTTAAGGATTTTTTATAAAATTTGTTTTTTGTATAATTCTTTATCTAAAAGCGGAAATACAATCTGAGTTAATTAATTTTGACCAATATGATAGGTGGATAAGAAACTTCCTGCGCTCTAATTGGGTGAATGATGTACGACACGCTTCTCAAATCAGAGTGCAGATAGTTTTCAATCCACCAATCACAGATGTCAAAATTAATTAACTTAGATAAAGAATTATACAAAAAAAAAATTTTATAAAAGTAAATCCTTAAAATTTGACGCAGTTTTCAAATCCCCCCCTAACATTAAAATTCCTTCCAACTTATATATGCTAATATATATATACTAGAGTTGGCTCGATATAACTATCTCCCTATTGGCTAGTTTTCTATATGCATATATATTTCTCAATAAATCTATTTTCCTCACCCGGCATTACTATTTAAACATGGCAGATTTACCACTAGCAAAAATACAATGATATTACTGTCATAAACACAGTGATTTGCTGTCATAAACACAGTTTTACTGTCAAATTCACACCTGCGTTTTTAGGGGGTATGACAAAAATACAGTTATTGCACTGGCATATTCACAGTTTTGCTGTCAATTATATACCTATATATTGACAAAAATACATCTGTTAAATTTATAATTTGTCAATTATACACCTACATATTGACAAATATACATCTATTAAATTTATACCTACTTTTTTATCCATAATATTTAATACATCTATTACATAAAGAAAAATTGTGACATTACATGACCGTCAAGGAAGGTGAAAAATCTGTGTGGTTAACTTATTATCCCAAAATAAAAAAATTTGTTTACTTACACCATAAGTGATATCGACAGGTAACTGCCTAAACATGTTGGTGTTAAATCTGATACAAAGCCAAAATATGTGAAAAAGAATTAAATAGAATCTAAATTTAAAGATCATTCTCTGATGTAAAATCTAATATATGTTTAAACTAACGTCACCACTCTACACTTTATCTCTATTGTATGTCAATAATCTTTTCTATATGCTAAACAAGTTTACTATTTTTGGGTTAAAAAGTATAACTTATAAAATTAATTTTCCAAATTGGAACTTTTTAACAGTAAAATTTAAACTTATCTGTTATTATAGGGCTTTGATGATGATATAGAATTAATTTCAAGTAATCCAGAGAGTGCGTTTGAAAACTTTTCTAATGTTATCAATGAAAACTTTGAAAAATTTTCCCTTTTAAAACCCAACAAAAGAGTTATCCCCCAAAATCCCTGGATGTCACCAGCTTTACTAAACCTAAGAAAGAAAAAAGAAATTTCAATGAATTTTCGTCAAACATGAAAAAAACTTGGTCTACAATTAATCAACTTATTAACAAGAATTAAAAAACGCATTCTATCCCAAATCTTTTTACTGGTGATAACAGATCTTATGAAAACTTTCAAGATATTTGTGAAGGTTTTAACAATTTTTTTTAATAATGTTGGACCCAGTCTACCAGATGAAATTCCATTTTGCAAAAATGATTTTAATGACTACCTTGGGGTTCCAGTCAATGAAAATTTTGTCTTTCAAAAAATCACCCCTCAAATTATTTTTTTCTACTTTCAATAAACTAAAACTTAAACTAAGTTGTGGACCTGACAATATTTCTACTAACTTTTAAAAGAAATTATGCCAAGTATTATAGATCCCGTTGTTCACCTATTTAATCTTTCATTTAAACATGGCTTTGTTATAAACAATTAGTAGATTGATTTAACTATTATTAATAGTTATAAGTTTTAACAACTTGGTAAAAATATTTATAATTAATATTAATGTAAAAGTAGGTGTATTTTTGTCATCAAAACTGTGAATTTGACAGCATACTTGAATTTCATGGGTGTGAACTTGACAGTAAAACTGTGTTTATGACAGCGGAAAGGTGTAATTTTGACAGTGGATAAAAAAATATTGCCAAAAACACAGCTAAAAACGAAATTGACAAAAACACACCCAATATTTGTCAAAAACACAGTGGCTGTACTTTTGCTAGTGGTAAAAGTGGCAGCACCCCAAGTAAATATTTAATAATTTAAATGATCTTAAAAAGATCTTTTAAATTATATTTTTTCTTTACATTACCATCACCAAAGGGTTTATTATATGATTACAATTTTAGTTCAATATTTGAACACACAAAGTGTCGCCACAATCGAATTCTTTTAAACCAGAGTTTTCTTAAATTTATTATATCATAAATTTAAATTTTCTTTTTTATAATTAGAAATTAAATACTTCATTATGATGTAAATAGCAACATGAAATGAAAAAAAATTGTTTTTAATAAAGTAAAATAATGGGTCTTATCGTTCTGGGCAATGAGAGTTTATTATGGATTATTGGAGCACTATGAGTTTTCAACGAATAGTCCTTGGAAAACTTAAGCTCGTTTATAGACATTTATTTCCTATATAGATCTGACATGGATCTTGAAGCAATTAAGCAGGCCGTTTTGTACAGGTTAAAAATTGGAAGATTTCATTAAATAAAAGTTATCGCAAATATACTTAGTAAATAAAAACCAAATCCATATACATTCATTTTGTAGTATATTGAAAGATGTTTGTACGTTACGATCTCGCTAAGCACCGAACTTTAGTTATCAATTTGAAGTAAGCTTTACATATGCTATTTCTTTTTAATTAAAGTCTTGGTAAAGTGTTAGAGTTTGTTTTTCTTACCCTTACTTTTCTTAGAATTCAGAGACCCTAGAAGCAAGGGGCGCATCCGCTAGTATCATCCTATCATATAAAATAGTAAGGTTTTTTGCTCTGAAGTTGAAGAACTTCTGAATTAATTTAGTTCTTTTTTTTTAAAAAAAGCTTCATATAGGTACCGCACCGAGTTAATATTTCATTCTTAGATTTCATGCTATATATATGCCCTTTTATATCTCTTTGAATGCAGAGGCCATAGATGCTAGGGAATCAGACAATATCATAGATAGAACGTAGTATTTATGACTTTTAAAGTGGTCTAGATTGCTTTAGAACGCTATGATAATTTATAGAAACTTCGGGCAAATCACAACAGACAATTAGCCATTTGATGACAAACCCTTTGTCTTAATCTAATACATAATATTTATAAGTGAAACTATTTTGAGCCACGGCATTTCCCCTATATGATGATAGGAATAAGCAGTAGCAAATATTTTGGTGGATTTTTTTAAATAACATTTTTTCTGCTGATTTAGTGCACAACCAAAAAGAATAAAAGAGCCAAAATAGAAATCTTGCATAACAAAAGAATTTGTGCTCATACAAATTTTAAATCAATTTTTCAAAATTCAAAATGAAAAGAATGAAGATTTTAAAATAGTAGGATGATAATTTATAACTGAAGTACGTTAATAAAAATTGTTTAATATTAAACAAGGATGACAACATCCATAAGTAGCGAAGCACAAAAAATCATGGATGGAAATACGTAAAAGTAGATTTAAAGTTTATTTATTAAAATCAGGAATAGATTTATTGGAGAAAATAAACACGAAACCTTGTTTTATTTTGTATAACGAAGTCGGTCAAAGAAAATTACATAAAAGATGCTCATAACAATGGGAAAAATTATTTTGATACTGATATCCCAAAATGCATCAGAGATATGGAAAATAAGGGAAAAAATTTAAAAATAGCCAAAAACCTGCAAAAAAGCAGTTTGACCGTCATGGTTGTTTTCTCTAAACAACAGGGAAATTTGAGTTTGATATGTATAACTGAAAAAATTTTGGAAATCGGACCATAAATACAAAAGATATGGAGAAAAAACAAAAATAGCCTAAAACCTGCTGAAAGCCAGTCTGGCCGTTATAGTTGTTTTCTTTAAAGGACAGAAAATTTAATTTTGATATGTATAACTGAAAAAATTTTGGAAATCGGACCATAAACACCAAAGATATGGAGAAAAATGTGAAAAATACAAAAATAGCCTAAAACCTGCTTAAAGGCAGTCTGACCCCATAGTTGTTTTCTTTAAACGACAGGAAATTTAATTTTGATATCTATAACTGAAAAAAATTTGAAAATCGGACCATAAACACTGAAGATATGAAGAAAAATGTGAAAAATACAAAAATAGCCTAAAACCTGCTTAAAAGCGGCCCTATCGTCATCGATGTTTTATACTTAATTGTGCTCTTTAATGATGGGAATGTTGTCAAAAAGTTTCAGCATTCTATCTTTTATAGGAGCTGAGTAAATCCCATTTCCCCCATAGCGTTACGGACGGACTGACTGACGGACTGACTGACGGACGGACGGACGGACATAGTGAATTATAGAGTAGCTTCGCTACTAAAAATTAAGAATATTTTTTTTGAGGGGTGACTGATTTCATATACAACAAAGTATAATGTTACAGGCTAAGCATCTCTATAGTCAAGTCCTAAGAATGTAAGTATGTCCTTAAACATAATCCTGTATTTAAGCAGTTTTTCAACAAATCTACTTACAATTTTGTTTTGACTTTTACACATGATTATTCTGATTAATCAGTTCTGAAACTCTACAAGTGTTAACGTTCGTTTGTCCTACCGTTTCAAAGCTTTGCTTTTAAGGATGTTGTCATCCTTGTTTCTTTGTATACCTTGGGTTTTGTAGCCGACCCTAATGCAAGTATATCTATCTATCAGTATCATATGTCATATCTCTCTCAACTCCAACATTTGACATTTATACTTTCCAATATTAGATCTCATACACGGGGAGGGGGGGGGACATTGGGATGTTTATTACACTAGTCCCCAAAGTTTTATAGTAACGTTTTTTCAATATTTAGCTTAACAACGTTAGGAACTATAGTTGAATTTTGATGAGTTGATTCATTAAGTTATTTGTCCAACCGTTTCAACCTCCATCGACAAAAGGGGTAATTTTGTGTATCATCATCTGGGATGTACATCAATTTATAGACCATTTTCCCTTTATATCCATGTTCCACACCAATTAAACAAATAATATTTACGGGTGCTTTCATTAAAAGTTCAGTGCGAGCACAGAATTCCAGCAAACCCACACCTTTATTTTTCAAGTAACTAGTTTGCTTGACCTCTTTAGGACTACCTCCTAATAACCTAACCTATTATGCAATAATCTTTAAAAGGTCAAATAGGTTTATTTTACTTTAATTATACCCCCCATCCCAAATTGTTATTGTTAAAAAACACTCTCAAAAAATATAAAGGAATAAAACATTGATAAAAAAAGTAAAATTTACCCAGATTTTTAAAAGCGAAGCTTTTCTATAATTATTTGTTAAAAATTAAGTAATAGAATTACGAGGACACAAAAAGAAAAAAAACTATTCTATTTGCAACATCTATTTCTCCTTCATATATGAAATTAGGTTTTCTAACATCCGCTCCTGTCATACAGAAATAATATTACAACCAGAATAGTTTTATATCCCACCGTTTTATAGACAGCTTTCCACGGATATTAAAATGAAAATTTATAATTTATAAATCCAGTTTTGTAAGCCCTGAGCTGCCGCAGGCCCGAGCAAAAAAACTGGTGTTTATTTCATGATTTTTAATTTAATGTTTGTGGAAAATTTTCTGTAATACGATGCTATACATATTTTTTTAGTATGACTGAGAACTGATTATAATCCAGCGGATATTAATCGGTTTCGAAGCCATATTGGAAATATTATTCTATCCAGCATTACCAGGATAGGAGCGTATATTGGACTCGAAATTCTTCTGGTACATAAAAATTTTATAATCTCTATCTTTTATTCAATGGCTCAAAAAAGTTGTTACCTATTATCTATAATACAAAGTAGTCTATAATACAAAGTAGAACGATGTCTGTCTGTTTGTTTGAAGCGAAGGATCTCGCTAACCGCTGAAACGATCGGGTTCTCCTTTACAGGGTAGCTTCTCATAGGTCCCGGGAAGGTTCATAACTATTTTCTTGGGGGGTGGGAGGGACACCCCCAACCCCCCAAAAAATTAAAAATACCCCCCAAAAAAAATTTTTTTTTTTAGATTTATTTTTTAAAATCTAAATTACGAAAAATTGGTTTGATCAAACCTCTTGGGGCAAAGCCCCTAGAGGCTAGGGGCGAAGCCGCTAGTTTATATCATAATGTAGGGTGTACTTCAATTTATCGTCCACATTGTCTTATCCCCTAAGATCCCTGAGTATATTCCTATTTTATGCACCACAACATTCCAGGGATCTAAAGGGATAAGACAATGGCCGATAAATTCACATACATCCCCAATGATTATACACAAAATTATCCCCTTCTGTAGATTACAATTAGTTGTTGAAACTTTTGGACACTTATCTTAATGAATCAACCAATCAAAATTCATTATTGGTCCCCAAAGCCAACGCATAAGAAAATACTATTATAAAACTTTGGGGACTAGTGTAATAAACAGCCCAATGTCCGCTCTCTCCCTGACAGCATTCCACGGATAAATTGGTATAAAATTGTTGGTTTTTGCTATGCTTGCAACCTTACAAAAATTGCTCTAAATTAATTTTTTGATATTTAATTTTTGGAACATAGTAAAAGTGTCTGACTCTGATTAAAACGTTAAAAAAATAGAGGCTACTATAAATTTTACCATTGGTCAATTACAGTGTATACTGGCCTCCCATTGACTAATTTTTTTACGTCATAATCAGAGTTAGACACTTTTACTAGGTTCAATTTTTGTCATAAACCATATATTTATTATGATTTTCCTAATATTAAAAGTACCACAATCCAAGTTTTCTGGGGAAAAAATGTAATTGTATTTCTTTTTTTAGTTTATGTTAGGTTAGGTACGTTGAAACAAGGCTAGAATTGTCCTGCAGTGTTAGTAGCCCCCCCCCCCCCCTCCCACAGAACAGAGCCAAGAAAAGTGGTTTATTCATTAAAAATTATAAATAACAGGAGGTGTTAGGAAAGTTTCAGTGGTTTAAAAATGTGAAAGCACCAATTATTTTCAAAAATATTGAAGTGCCTTTAACCTTTTAAACCTATTGGATAACATAAATTAAATATATGATGATCATTATCCATAATACAAAGTAGAATGATGTCTGTCTGTCTGTCCGTCCGTCCCTTAAGATCTCGGTAACAACTGAACCGATCGGACATTAGACCAAGCACCAGTAGTACGTGTTCCTTTTTTTAAAATTATCTCTTGGGGAAAAGCCCCTAGAAGCCAGGGGCATAGCCGCTAGTTTAATATATAGGGAGACTGATCAAATCATCAAATTGACTTTAAATACTACGGCAAATGATCTCAAAAATACTGATTCTAAAAGTTGAAGGTTTCAAAAACAACTTTGATTTTGATACATATATTTGATCGTTTGAAAAATATTAAAGAATGATGTACAGACGGACTAAATGATTTGTAGAGCATATTTTCAATTAGGAAGCCTAATCTAAAACAAGTTTTATATCTTTTGCAGCATAACCGACAGGCTTACGGACCTAGTAAATTTTATACAAGATGCTCATTTGTACACTAAACTTAAATAGCAGCCAGCATTATAGACGGACATTTAGACGAACAGACAAATTAAATTATATAGAAAAGCTTCGCTATTGAAAAATAATAAGTAATATTGTATTCTTTGTAATATGGATAAAGAAAAAATAATCAAAAGAAAAGGTTTTTTATGAAGACACAGCCATCATTCAACATAATAGATAATATACAAATGTATAGATACAAACTTTTCTCATGTAGTATTCATTCATCCATTATTAAGTAGCACAGCAACTCTATTGTTCAAAATGTCCGTCCAATCAATGTATAAGTATGGATGGATAACTCAGACAACTACCGGGATCCAGTGTTGGGGACCTTTGTCGTTGGCCTTCAAATTGACTTGTTCTCTTTTGTAGCGAATTGACAGTGCTAATATTACCGACGCTTTTGGCTGATATTCAAAGACCCAATGGAAAGTGGCAAAGGATACACGGTGTGAGACATAGAGTGGAACAAGTAGACAAAGTTTTGGGTTTTTCATAATTTTCTCGGCTGCTATTGGGGATAAATGAGTAGATTTTTGCAGAGATACCTATGATTAAGTGATGACGCAGGCTTTATAGCAATCAATCTAAATTGCTGCATTTTAACTTTTTAAAACTTTTTTCATTATTATTATAAGCTTCACTACTTATGATTGTTGTTTTTCTATGCAATATAGGGATTTACTTATTAGAACTTGTTTTATATAAATAATTCATCTTCGCCTCCTAGCCCACTTTCTAGGAATGAGTGAAAACTGACCCCCCCCCCCCTCCTTCACATAATCACTCCAGATACATACCAAAAAAAGCAGATCCAATTGCATCGTTCTATTGTTTGAAATTAGGGGCATCCAACAAAATATCGTCTTCTTATATGTACAAAGTAGTAAGATCTTTTTGACGGATGCTAAAGATCTTAGAAAATGCTGGTACATATGGGTTGCACTTTTCAGAGATTCTATATAGATGTCTTTGATAAATGTATGTATTGCTTTAATTCCCAGGAAGAAAGGGGACAATGGGCTGTTTATTACACTAGTCCCCCAAATTTGAAATAAAGCTTTCTTATTCGTTGACTTAACAACTCTGAGGACTTTTATTTATGATTGGTTCATAAAAGTGTTTTTCCAAACGTTACAAATACTTATTGTAATCTACAGAAGGGGTAATTTTGTTTATCATCATTGCAAATATTAATCACCAATTGTCTTATCCCTTTATATCCCTGTTTAAACCAATACATATTTCATATTAACTCAGCTTTTTACAATCACTAAGGAAAAAGACCATTAAGAAACTAAATATTTGATATGTACTTTAATGCCTGTTTAAATTATTAAAATGTCTCAAGCTGGTAGCTCTAGCTGGTATCATGTGGAATTTTCTGCACAAAATGTTCACAGGTCAATTCTTAAAAATAAAAAATATGATCGAAGATTTTATAAAAAAAAAATAACATTTTTTTTATATATAAGAAAAATAAACAATCTCCCCCCCCCCCCCCCGCAATGTTCTAATTTGGATATTCCTGGGATAAATTTTCAGATTTAAACCTAACCCAGCCTAACCTCTGTGGGTTAGCCTAACCCAGTGAGGTTTCAAGATGGGCATTGACCCCCTTTTGACTCCTGAGCTAAGATGGTGCCAAATTTAGTTTTTTGAAGCAAAATTAATTGAAATTCATAATTGATCTTTTTTATGAATTGGACTCAAAATTTAAATTTTAAATCAAAGTTTTTAAGTTATTCAAATTTAGTTTCTTTCAAATTTTTTAATAATCAACATTTAAGAAAATTTAATGATATATAAAGAAAACAGACTAGTAGCAAGTGGTAGAAGGGTGTTGACACCCTCCTTAAAATCAAAATTTGGAAGGCCTGACTTCCCCTTATTTCAACCCCTAATAATATTTCATGTGATTTCCTTTATTAAATCAAATTAACGTTTACTGTTCTTTTTTATACTAATAGTTGATAAAATTGTCACTTTCAATCTATAATACAAAGTAGAACGACGTCTGTCTGTTTGTGTGTGTGTTTGTTTGTCTGTTTGTTTGTAGCGAAGGATCTCGCTAACCGCTGAACCGATCGGGTTCTCCTTTACAGGGTAGCTTCTCATAGGTCCCGGGAAGGTTTATAACTATTTTCTCGGGGGGTGGGACACCCCCGACCCCCCCAAAAATGAAAGCTGCTAGTATAAAATAAAATAGTAATGTTTTGTTTAAGTCAAACATACACTAATTCAGAATTAAAATTTGATGGGCTCTAACAATGGATTTCTTATTATGTACTTGAATCTTACACCAGATTATCATGTACTCGAATAAAGTGAAACATGTAGCGAGCTAAAATACCGATCCTCCCTCCACCCCATCTACCACATCCCCTCCCATTCTACTAGATGAACGACCTAACCAATAAATGACAAGGAATATATCAAACTAAATTAACGACAATTTTTCCCCTGTCCTAATACCCAGGTATATTCTACATCAAATGATCCATCATACTTTTTAAAAAACAAATATTTTTATGAATTATAATCTCTTGTACTCTTTAAACTTGCGTATATTCACGGACTACTGGGTGACTGACTACTTAAAATCTTCTTCTAAGAACTGTACAAGCCTTTGTAATTTTTATACTTTTATCCTACGTTGTTTGTGAAAATATTTAATATTAAAAACTAGGGAGAGGTGAATGTAATTTATGAGATATGGGTATCATTATTATTTGTGGTATATTGTAGAAACAGGTATGACAACATCCATGAGTGGCGTTTACGGAGAAATAGATAGGAAGTTTCAGAAGCTTATCTTATAAATTCTGTGTATTGATGGATGGATAGACTGACAGAGAGACAAATAAAAAAGGGCAATTATAGAGAAGATTCCTATTTTTCAAGAAAATCTGTTTCTGATAACCAATAAGCACTATGTATATCTTTCCAGTATGACTTCGAAACCGGTTCTCAGCCATACTGAAAAATCATGTATAGCATTGAATTATTAACAAATTTTCCAAGAATTTAAAATAAAAATCATAAACTAAATACCAGTTTTGATCTTGTAATTTTTCATTTTACTATCTGCGGAAAGTTGTCTATAATATGATGCTATAATGGTTTTATATTAATATTAGACATGTATCCGCGAATAGAACAACTTTTTAAACAAATATTAATCAAGTGGAAATTAATCGGATTCGGAGCCATGCAGAAAGTTAAATTTCTCACGGACACTAGGACAAGGTGAGTTATAGAGTAGCTTCGTCACCTAAAAGTCGAAAGACATGCCCATTACCATGGATAAAAAAAGTTAACTGAATACAAAGCAAAAAATGTCAAATTTGTTAAGTCTTTTCTCAATCAACAAATTTAACAAAAAACCTCATAATTATATGGTTAATTTTTATTACAATTTTTTTATATTAAAGTTAGCATGTTTTTCAACCTATTTATTAAAAAATACACTATTCTAGGACAATCTTGGTCGTTTTATATTATAAAATTCCAAAAATTTAAGTATGAATATGCTTTATCTTTTTTAAAACAATTTTTGGATCTACTGCAGTTCACGGTAAAATATTGCTGGTAACGAATATTGCCAAAAATCTATGAATTTTAAAGGCTGCTAGCTTCCAAACGGCTGAACGTACAGATCATGTCCGCACACTGTTTTAAGCGGCATAAGAAGGCCTACAAATAATCTGGAATAGCCATAAATCAATAATGCATAATTATTTCGCAGTGCAGAGAAATGCGCGAAAAAGGCCTATTTTACGCGTTTTTTCTGAAGTGAAGCTTTCCCTGTGCATCATTGGATCTTGGCTATTTCAGATTATTTGTTAGCCTTCTTATACCGCCTAAAATGGTGTGCGTGTATGATCTGTACGTTCAGCCGTTTGGCAGCTAACAGCCTTTAAAATTCATAGATTTTTGGCAATATTCGTTACCAGCAATATTTTACCGTGAACTGCAGTAGATCCCAATTTTTTACATATTTATAAAATATTTTGCTTATACTTTTCAAATAATATCCTGCTTCATTGGGGGCAAACACTAGGTGCCCTGTATTGAAAGGAGGATACATAATGAACAATTTCCTAAAACCATCCCAAAACTTAAATTAATTTTAAACTAGTCTTAAACTATCCCTGGACCTTTGTGAAGATTACTAAAATGGACAACCCAATCGGTTCAGTGATAAGTTATACTTCATATAGAAGATCAAGTTATATAAAAAAGTAAACACAATACTCATATTTAATCATAATTTGCATACTAAGTCAATAAAATTGTACATTCTAACCTTTTCCTAACAGAATAAAAATAAATTTTGCAAAAAATAAATATTCTTAAATTTAAAATAGAATTTTTGTTGAAGTACTTTTTTTAAAACCGCCCGGCTACTCCCCTAGAGTCCACTTGGGGCCATTAGAGAGGGGGGAAGTCGACCCCAAATTTTTAATTCAATGAAATTTATTTTTTATTTTCTTGGGGTGGGCATTTTTTCCTAGTGCTCATTTCCCTTGAGAGGGTGGTGGTACCCACAACTACAATAGTTATAAACCTTCCCAGGACCTATGAGAAGCTACCCTATAAAGTAGAACCATATCGGTTCAGTGGTTAGCGAGATTTTTCGGTAAACACAGACACACAGAGATACTTTTACTTTATTATTAGGATTGTGAAAATTTAGGATATTTTCATCCATCAAAATTTCTTCCAAGAAAGAGAATTGTTTTGATATTTTAACAAAAGTACAACTTCAATATTGAACCCACCAAAATCTTGTGCCAAATTAGATATTTTACAATATATTACTTTTCCAAATAATACCTAAATTGTTTTTCTATAATGATATTTTGTAAAATGTTTAATAAAAATAAATGTCAAGAGTGCTTTTATTTAAATTTGATAATTTAAATTTTAAGATTACGTCATGCTTAACTCAACTAAAATATACATTTTAAAATAAATTGATATATATGTGACAATTAATAATGTTCATAAAAAAATAATTGCTGTACATTAACAATAAAAAAGAATAATTAATTGTTCACACTAAGACACAGACACACAGTGTATATTGAGCCGGTATAATACACCATATGATTAAGCAGGAGGCCCGCAGTGCCGGCCCTGGCTATTTGCTTGGGTACATGGTTACACTTTAACTGAATGAAGGAGTTTTTGGTGCTTGCTTCGAACCACCAAATTTTGTGTGTGTGGAGGTGATCTGTCAGAGGTAAGAGGAAGGCAAGGTGTGCCTCTTATCCCCCCCCCCCCCCTCCCCTCAAATTTGTGTCCCCATTTTGCCATACTATGATACCATCGGAGCCTTTACCGGAGACAGGAGACACAGAGCTAGAGAAAAGAATGTAAATATAGAGAATTATCTGCAGTTCTGCGAGACTATATAATAGTTATTTATCGCATCGTATTATAAACAGCTTCCTGCGGATATAAAAATGTACAATTATATGATTTAAACCAGTATTGTTAGCCCCGAGATGCCGAAGGCACGGGCTATCAAAACTGGTTTTTATATAATGATTGTAAATTTCTTATTCGTAGAAAACTGGATATAATTCGATATGATACATGATTTTTCAGTGTGGCTGAGAACTGGTTCTTATCCACCGGATATTAATTGGTTTGGAAGCCATACTGGAAATATATAATTTGTGTAGGGTGAGCAGCAGGCAGTATTGCCAAGCTCCGCACCAGAACAACAGCCAACCCTCCTCCCAGCATAACCCATTTTACTTGCCAACCCGGCCCTCCGTAGTCGCCTCCCAGCGGTGGTAGTTACAGAGGTGCTACTGCTCTCTCGGAGAAGTAAAGAGTTGTGTGTTGAGGGGGGGGGGGGGGGGGGGAATAGAGCACGGGGGAACGGTAAATGGAAATGAAAACTGCAATGGCACACACAACCACAGGGTGCTTGCTCTAGATAGCAACACAATAATGGTTGCCATATTTAAGAGTACAAAGTACAAGTTGTCAACTGCAAATAGCAGCAAAATACAATTTTAAATTAAACTGGAATGAAAATCAATGATGTTAATGCCACAATTTTGTTACATTATATTATATTAACATAATGAAGCCCGACCAAAATTATGATTTTAAAAAAATAGGTTTTGGCCATTGCGGTAGCTATAGAATTTGTGATATTATGGTTTTTGATTAGTTTGCTCATAAAAAATGATAATTAAACTTTTTTAGTATTTTATAATTATATTTATTATAAAATATAATAAAAAAGGTTAAAATAACTAATTATTTCTTAGATAAAACAAACTTAAAATTATTTAAAATGTTTTAAGAAATTTCCCTTCGTACTTTCAACTTGTAAATTGAATATTTTGTTGAATGAAAGAAAATAAAAAAAAAATGTGCCAGATCTGGTCTCAGGGGCGTTTACTGCTGGCTTGGGGGTGAATAAATTTTAATCGAGGTGCCCCTCCCCCCCCCACCCCCGATGAGGCCAAAACCTTACCTCATCTTTCCTTCTCTTTTCCCTTAGGAAATTATTATATTTTGTTGCCCCCTCTTCTTTTCAAGATGAATTCCATACCTACCCCATTTATGCCGGGGAGGGTTACCTATATTCACAAATTTAAATGGAGAAAAATGATATTTTTTAATGAAAGCGGCTAAAAAGCAGTTAATAAGCGGTCTAGCTGCCAATTTGAATAAGTGGTCAAATAATATTCTTATTTTATCAAAAAAAAAATCTTTATATTTTGTAGAATCTTAGAAAATCTTATTCAAGTAAATTTTCTCAATAAATTAGACGGGAGGACGAACTGACGGATCAGACCTGGTTATATAGAAGGTGTGCTACTAAAAAATTAGATTGATATTCTATGAAAGCAAAGTATACGTGTACTATAGGAATCCAGTTGAATTCAGCCCACATGGGATTCAACCCACGGAATTAAGCCCAGAAGGATTCAGCCTACACAAGATTCAACGTATTCAGTCCATACGGAACTCAACCCATGGATTTCAGCTCAAACGGGATTCAAACCATGGAATTCAGCCCATACTGGACTCAACCCACAGAATTCTGCCCACATGGGATTCAACCCACTGTTATAGATATATTTCTCAATTTAAATGATTAAGTTTACTGTCGTCCCTTAGATAATTTCGTAGCTTCTTATTCACTAGCAGCTGCGCCCCCAAATAATAGAGGAGAAAAGAATCAACTAAATTAACAAAGATGACAACATCCATAAAAGCGAAGCTTTATAACGGTAGGACAAACGAACATTAACACTTGTAGAGTGTCAGAACTAAATAATCAGAACATAAATGTATGGAAGTTGAAACAAAATTGTATGTAAATTTGTTGAAAACCTGAATAAATACAGGATAATGTTTAAGGACTCACTTACATTTTTAGGACTTGATTACTGAGATGATTCGCTTATAAAATTGTACTTTGTTCTTCTAGGAATCAGTTTTTCATAAATCAGATCAATCGGATTATTATATCTTATAAAAACTTTTTGTTAAAAAAAGTTGAAAATCATCATATTTAAAATGGACGTACGAACATTCTGGTAATGATTATAGAGTTGCTATGCTTTCCTAAGAGTACCTAACCACTACAGGAATCACAATGCAAAGTTTGAAATCGATAGGACAATTAATGAAAAAAAGCTATCCGTTCCGGTCAGACGGACGATCAATCACAATTATTGAAAAGATTTGCTTTTAAAAATCCGCACAGTTTAAAACCATCCCAGGATCTTTGAAAAAAAATGGAGAACTAATACACATGCACCCCAAATTATGATAGATTAACAATATTGGTGGAAATGTTTGAAATCTAAGCAATCAATATTCATAAAAGAACCCCAACCTTCTTAACGAATGAGCGAATGTGTTCATATTATGATCCAGTTTATTTTATAGTAAAGTGTCCCCTCCCTCTCTAGGCTAACCCATCTCAAATATTATAATCAGGGGTAGCCAGTCTAACCAACAATTATACAAAAAATCACGAAACCTTATGGGGTGGGATAAAAGGGAAGGAAAAGGGGAAGGAGGTTGTGGGGAATTTTTCCTTTAAAGTTGTTTGTCAGAATATTATTACCTTGTCCCTGATTATGATAAAAACAGATCTATAGATGTATATACATACAACTGCCTCCATTCCTTTTCAAATACCTATTTCGTCTGCTTTTAAATTATTTTCTGCTACTTGGCTGTGTTAATATAAGCTTCACCATTGGTTGATTTTCAATGTACCATTAGAAAGGTTGCACAAGGTGGTTGCGATGGGGAGATACAGTTATATAACCCTTTCTCCCTTTAGTGTTTTACTCTAGTTTAATAAACCTCACCAAACGGAACCCATATAAATTTTGATTCATTGATTATCCCCATCCCTGTTGAAAATCTCCTCCCCAGTTTTTCTTTTACCGCCGCCAACCAACCCCTAGCTGACTGAATTTTAACCCTTCTACTATGTGCATCTACCACCCTAACTAGCTCTCAGAGAATCTTGATAGGAGGTGGGGGATGGGGGGGGGGTGAAGAGTGTCCTAGTATACCTGCGCACACCCTTAATTCTCTAGAACCTAATTAAACCCACTCTATCTAGAGATTAAAAGAGAAATGCTAATTAACAAGTATGACAAAAATCATAAAAGCTCTAAGAAGGAAGGACAAACGAACAATAACTCTTGTAGAGTGTCAGAACTTGAGCACAATAATTTGTAATTCAAAGCAAAATCAAACATAAATTTGTTGCAAATTGCGTAAACAAAAAATGTTGTGAAAAAGTTTACAAATCAGCATATTTATGAACTTACGGACCTTATGGTAGCGATTAAATAGTTTTAAATCGATAGGATAATTCTATCATATATAAATTAACGAAAAAAGCTATTCCGTACGGACGGACAGACCAACCCTAATTACAGAAAAGCTCGCATTTTATACTTTTACAGTTGATAATGTGTAGAATATTTATAATCAGTTGAACCTGATTGAAATACTAATGTAGATTTCATCATATTTTAGCCATTTTGATTGAAATTAATATACACTAGCGGTTACGCACCCTAGAGGCCTCTAAGGGCCCTTAAGGTGTGGGGGGGGGAGGCAATCTCGACCCAATATCAATTGTAGTTTTTTAAAGTAAAAGTTTTGGATTTGTAGGATTTCTCTAGGGAGGTTTGTGACACCCTCCCCCAAAAATAGATATAAACCTTCCCAGAACCTATGAGAAGCTACACTTTAAAGGAGAACAATATCGGTTCAGTGGTTAACGAGATTTAAACTGACAGACAGAAAGATGGAGGAAATCGTATTCGTGGCTGTTATTAAATTGCGGGATCTAAAGGGATAATACAATGGCCAATAAATTGACATACATCCCCAATGATGATACAAAAAATTATCCCTTCCATAGATTACAATTAGTGTTTGAAATAACTCTCAACTGAACGAAACAACCAATCAAAATTCAGTAAATGTTTCTCAAAGTTTTTAAGCCAGCGAATAAGAAAATTTTGGGGACTAGTGTAATAAACAGCCCAAAGTCCCCTCCCTGCCTGGCACATTGTACTATATAACTTACATGGTCCGTTTATCGGTCTGTCATGCTGCAGGGGAAATTTTAAGTTTCCTGGTAATTAATATATACACTCCCTAGCATCTAGGAGCTCTATATTCAAAAGCATATGGAAGGGCAGAAAAATTGCCTAAAACCATACCTAGAGTTGTTAACAAAATAAATTAGCCTTAAACCATCTTAGGACCAATAAGAAGCTAGTCTTTAAAGGAGAACCATATCGGTTCAGTGATTAGCAGGATCCTTCGCTTACACTTGATATGATAGTATAATAATATTTTGTTTTGTTTTTATAAATAAAGGTTTCGTGAGTTCATTTCATTTTTCATAACTTTCTCTATCTTTTTTATGACCACTAAACATCTCCCTTTTAACTTTCTTTGTTGATTGGTCAATTAATAATTTTGTGCTTTGCACTCCTTATGGATAATGTCATCCTTGTCTTTCAACAATTAGAAGCTGGGCCCAAAGTACAACCAGCACATACAATAGTTAATAATTTCAAAGACCTCTTCCGTCTGCATCTAAACTATTTTCTGCTACTTGGCTGTGTTAATATAAGCGACACCATTGGTTGATTTTAATGACCCAATAGTAAGGTTGCACAAGGTGGTGATGTGGAGATACATTTATTTATAGTTCCACGACAAACGCAGGAGTCCCAAACGTCGGAGTGGACAAACGCAGGAGTTTAAAAATATTAATTTAAGTAAGTATTTCAATACAGGTTAGGTTAGGTTAGGATATGAATATACAAATAAGCCCCCCGCAGGGGTTAGGCATTTAAAAAACCTAAAACATGATTTTAAATAGGTTAGGTTAGGTTAAGGGTCTACTCCTGCGATGTCCACTCCGACGTTTGGGACTCCTGCGTTTGTCCTAGGACCTTATTTAACCCTCTCTACCTCTAGTGTTTTACTCTAATGTGTAAACCTTGTTAATAAATTTGTATTTCATCTACTCTATGACGACATTTGAATTCGTTTAAAGCAAAGTTTTGTAGAAATCCTGACAACCAATCTCCGTGTGCAGTGCATCTGAATACTAAATCCAGAGAATCAAAGGTGGATTCTTTTTAAAAAATAGGGTTGCCTAGTGAGGCAAAATTATTTTTGTAAAAAATCCTCCAAAATCACATAAAAATCTACAAAATTCTTATTGTAATAACCGTTTGATGATTTTATTTAATTTTTGTAGATTTTTGATGCGATTTTGGAGGGTTTTTCACAAAAATAATTTTGCCCTGCTAAGCGACCCTAATTTTTTAAAAGAATCTAAACAATTTGTTAGCAGACGAAAAAGGTGATTGAAAAAGAAAGGGAGGTAGTTATCTGTATATACATATATATATACTATAGATCTGTGGTCACAACATATTACTATGTAGTATTGTTAGTAACGTATTTCCTAATGGACATATGAAATTTGTATAGTTGCTTCGCTGATGTTTTTAAACTTCAACACTTATAGAGTGTTAGAGCTGAAAAAGCAGAATGTAGATGTATAAGTTTAAGTAAAATTGATGCAAAACTGCTTATATGCAGAAAACTGTTTAAGGACATACTTACATTTTTAGGACTTGATTATAGAGATGCTTTATTCATAACATTGTACCTTGTTATAATAGGAATCAGTATAAATATATGACATAAAAATAATTGATAAAATTTAAAAATGTAAAATATCAACATTTCTAAAATGAACGTACGGACTTTCTGGTAACGATTATAGAGTTACTAAGCTTATAACTGTTATAGGAATCATTATGCAAAGTTTGAAATCAATAGGACAATTCTAAATAACTAAAATAGCTAACCATTATGGACGTACAGACCTACCCTAATTATAGAAAAGCTTCGCTCTTTAAAATTTTAAGCTGTGTGCCTAAATATTCGACCATATAAAATTATAAATTCCGTAAAAAAACACTGGTGGCTAAAAATAATATCTTTTTACACTTTACATTGCGGTGCAGGTTAAGTAAGTAAGAAAAAAGTCGGTGGGGGAAATTACGTGTAACATTTTTTCACTTCCCTTTCCGCCATCCTAAAACTCCCCCCCCCCCCCCTCTTCTACAGCTCGTCTAAAATTACACGAGAAACCACCGTCAATTTTTTATCAGTTTTCTCGCGACTTCCGCGCTTTGAGCACACAAAAGTGCACGCACGTAAATTAACACAAGCGATAATAATAAGTGATCACTCATATTAAATGAAGATATAGTATGGAGTTTTTGTATAAAAGTAGTTATTATTAACTATATGTTTTTTTACAGCGAAGCTTTTCTTTTCGTTTGACCGTCAATTCTTTAATGAATAGCTCTATAATCGTAAATTTTTAGGCAAATGAGTATTAAATGAAGATTTCTACAACGATAGGATATGATTTTGAAAGCGTTCAATCTCTAATAATGATTCCCAGGAAGATCAGGCATTATTTCTATGACTGCAACTTGAAACAATTAATTTTTTCACTGACATTACATTTTTAACCAAAAATCAATGTCTTTCAAATTGTTGATAATCGTTTGATCAATTGTCGTATTTGTTTTACTTTGCTACTATGCACGCTCTCTTATTCGCTGACTAAAATAATTTGGTTACTATATTGAATTTGGATTGGTTGGTTCATAATTTGTGATGTCCAATTTTTACAATCAATAACTTTCATTTGTAGAAAGGGTAGTAGTTTATTATTAGTGAAGCTTTTCTATAATTAGAGTCGGTCCGTACGTCCGTAACGTTTAGCTCTTTTCGTTAATTTAAACAGGTTAGAATTGTCCTATCAATTTTAATCTTTAAATTCTGATTTCTATAACAGTTAGGTACGACTTAGAAATGGCAGCAACTCTATAATCGTTCCAGAAAGTCCGTACGTCCATTTAAAACAAGCTGATCTTTTAAATTTTTGTTTGTCAAAATTATCCTCTTCATCTGATTTCAATTTATTCAGTTTTAGTGTTAGTGTTTGTTTGTCCTTCCATTTCAGAGTTTCGCTTTAATGGATGTTGTCATCCTCGTTTATCATAATTAGAATATTATATAATTTCATCAGTTGTTGTCTTATCCTTTATGTTTTACTAGCGGCTACGCCCCTAGAAGCCTCTAGGGCACTGGTAGGAGGGGGAAAAGTTGACCTTATCCCATTTTAAATTTGAGTTTCAAAAGAGTTAAAAAACTATTTATGGGGGGAGGGGGGTGTAGAACCCTCCCAAATAATATTTAAAAACCTTCCCAGGACCTATAAGAAGCTTCACTGTAAAGGAGAACAATATCGGTTCAGCGGTTAGCGAGATCCTTTGCTACAGACAAAAAAAAGGTTAATACTTTAAATAATAGGATTGTATATCTTTGTAGGTTAAAATAAAACTTAAATATACATAATAGATGTATAATACAGACAACTACATGGCCCAAGTGGTGGAGACCCTTTTCGTCTGTTAGTAAATTACTTTCTGTTAATTTGTAGAGACTCGGCTGTGTTAATATTTCCGACGCTATTAACTGATTTCAAAGGCCTGATATATATCGGGTCAGGGTTCGCGCTCACGCCCCTCTATTATTTTACTTTGATATATACATAGCATAAAATTTTGATATCATCCCTAAATTTTTACATTGACCCCAGAACTGATCCCCTTGTTTTTGCTAATTGAATTGAAATCTTATCTAGATAACCTTTTTAAAAGCGAAGCTTTTCTATAATTAGGGTCGGTCCGTCCGTCCGTCCGTAACGGATAGCTTTTTTCGTTAATTTAGGCATGTTAGAATTGTCCTATCGATTTCAAATTTTGCATGGTGATTCCTTTAGCAGTTAGGTACGATTTAGAAAGCGTAGCAACGTATAATCATTACAAGAATGTCCGTACGTCCATTTTAAACATGTTTAGTTTTTTACTTTTTTAACAACAAATTTTATGTGATCTAATCATCGGATTGGTCTGATTTTTGGTATATTGATTCCTGTGACAACAAAATATAATGTAATAAGCGAAGCAACTCTATAATCAAGTCCTAAAAATGTAAGTATGTCCATAAAAATTATCCTGTATCAAGCCGTTTTTCAACAAATTTACTTGCAATTTTGCTTTGACTCTTATAAATTTATATTATGATAATTAATTTCTAATACTTTACAAGTGTTAATGTTCGTTTGTACTACTGTTTCAGTGCTATGCTTTTATGGATGTTGTCATCCTTGTTTAGATAGGTTTTAGATAGGGTCAGTGTTTTCAGACGAAAAGATTTATATAAAAAAAATATTTAAAATGTTTGAGGTCTCAACAAATGTATATAGAATATACGTGGATATTATGACAGGGGGAAAATTGTCGTCAATTTAGGTTGCTAGCATGAAACTCATCTATTGGTCAGTTCGACCATTAAGTAGGAAGCAGGGGATGGGGTAAAAAGGGTCGATAGGGAGTATCGTTATTTTAGCAAGAGTCTCACTTTATTAGAGAACATGAAAATCTGGTGTAAGATCCAAGTAATAATATAAATTTATTTGTCAGTATTCATAGAGGGCAAAAAATAGACTAAAACCATTCCGGAACCTTTACAAAGCTGCATAAAAGGAAGAACTAAATTAGTGCCTAACGAGGTCTTAAAAGAAAAAAAATAACCTTACTACTATTTACACTTTACATAATAGGATATTTTATTATCCAAATATTTATTTATAGTTATTATAGACAGCTTTCCGCGAATATCAAAATAAAAATTATAAGATAATATTACCCCGGATATTAATCGGTATTGAAGCCAAACTGAAAAATATTTCCCTAACTAAAGCTTTACATACTATATCTGGCCATAGGTGGCATTTTAAGTCCATGTAAAATGATTAACATGAAGATGTTAAACATAATAAAAGGTTTTTGATGGGTCAAATTCTTGTTGTTAATCGTTGTTTATTGTATTTACAGCCTATTATTGTGCAAAGAAATACATCAAAAATCAATTGTTACGTTTTATAATTATTTTTTTTTCAGTATGGCCTTAAAACAGATTAAAATTCGCTGAATTAGAACCTTTTCTCAGACATACTCAAAAATCATGTATAGTATCGCATTACAGACAATTTTTTAATTAAAATGAAAAAAAATAAAACCAGTTTTATTAAACTAGGCCTTTAGCTCCTCGAGGCTAACAAAACTGGTATTAATCTTATAATTTTTTATTTTAATATCCGCGAAAATCTGTCTATAATACGATGCTATAAATAACTATTACTGGAGATGATTATCTTTAATCCCTGCTAAAGTATTATTACCGCTTGTTAGTTAAATGGGAAGAAAAATTTCAGTAGAAAGCAATTTTTTCAACAAGCTGTAAAAAAATAAATTTAAATTGATTTTTAATAGCAGTCTAGTCTAGCATCTCTTACAAACTTTTTTTTATGCGAAGCTATCTTATAATTAGGATCGGTACTTCCGTGATGGATAGATTTGATTTAAACCCAGTTAAAATTGCACTATCTATTTCAAACTTGGTATGATTTCTGTACAATTTAAAAAGCTTAGTAAATCTTTAAGTGTTACCATTTTTGCCCTCTTTCCTTGGTTTTATCGTACTATTAGGTGCAATATTGTATGCGTAGCATCTCTATAACCAAGTCATGATATGTGAGTAAGTATGTCCATTTTAAACAACCTGTATTTGAGAAATTTTTCTATAATTTATAAATGTTTAGATTTTTAATTAATATTCAATATTTTTAGTTATGTTACACTATATTTTTTGTAAATGTTCGTCTGTCTATTAAAATAATGCAATAGAGGGTGGAGGGGTTACATTACTGTATGTTCCTACCCCATAGACCCTGTACCGACTTTCAATTGTGTCTTTGAATATCAAATAATATCTCACAAATGATAACATAACCAATTCGCTACAAAAGAGCAGAAAGTAGTTTTCTAGTGAACGAAAAAGGTCTCCGACAATGGATTCAGGTTATTATTTGGATTATATATCTATACTTCTACATTTATTGTCTGTCTAAATATCCAATTTGTTAAGCTTCTCAATTATGGATGTTATCATACTCCTTGTTTATTTAATAATTGATCAGCTGTGGTTTCAATTATTCAAATTATAGATTTCTCTCTTACATTTTTTTTTTGGCATAAATAAATAAATAATTCAAATCAAATTTGTAACTATTATTTAATCATTTTCAAATCACCTTCGCTTATTTATGACTTATTTTTGTATTTATGAAAACGCAAAGATTATTATAGTGTTTGAATGGATAGCACTGTTATAAAAAGCAATAAGATTCCTAAATCATTTAAATATAATCATAAAGACTACTAACCCTATAATCTTTACTATAAAGTTTGTACGTTTAATTTTACCGTTTCTAAAATACACTTTTAAAGGGAGCATTCTGCTCTGTTTGATTGTTATCTTGTGTTGTCATCCTTGTTTAAACATTTTAAATATTGTATTTTTTGTAATTTTTAAGAAATAAAGCTGCAAAGAATAAATTAGATATAATACCTATAGGAATTGCTACAAAAGACCAACTCTACAAAAGACCAACGCCTACAAAAGACCAACTCTACAAAAGACCAACCCCTACAAAAGACTACCACTACAAAAGACTACCACTACAAAAGACCAACGCCTACAAAAGAGCAACAAATATATATTGTTATATAAACATCATATAAAGGTCATGGCCGCAGCGCTCGGCCCCCTGGCCTGCCTAGCCGCAAGCGCTCGGCCCCCTAGCCTATAACCTAACCTAACATAAAAATTGTAAAAACAATATTAAAAAAAACAATAATAAAAATTGTAAAAATCCACCAACCACTTTTTGTAAAATCCACGAAATTCTAAACCACCTATGTATCAACAGTTGAGGATATTTTTCTTAAATGAATGTCCTGGGGCTAACATAGGTTAGGTTAGGTTATAGGCTAGGGGCCGAGCACCCGCGGCTAGGCAGGTCAGGTACACTATTTGCAGCTATAGACCTTCCAGCTCTACGATTTTTTGTAGGCGTTGGTCTGTTGTAGGCGTTGGTCTTTTGTAGAACCGACTAGTTGGTCTTTTGTAGGCGTTGGTCTTTTGTAGAGTTGGTCTTTTGTAGCAACGCCGGAATTATATATCTTTTTTAAAATTCTTTTGTGAAATCTTTTACTACTACATCAGGACAAAAAGTTTATACAATATTTTGGTAATGGCTAAATATTAAAGTAACTTTTGGAGTAGCTTTTCAGATAATAAATTCTAAAATCTTATAAGTTATTGCTATAAAAAAACATAATAAATCTTTTTCACAACTATGGGACTATAAATTAAAAATGTTTACTTTTATGGAGGTCATAATTTTAAAAGAAATTATTTCAGCTATGATATAGAAAATTAAACAAGAATGACAACATCAAAATAGGCGAAGCATAAAACGATCATTTTGACATAATGCATTATTATTAATTTGAACGAGTTTAACTTTTTTATAACAAGGCACCTTTTATTTGTTCTATCGTTTCCAAACTGTGGATGATGATCCCTTTACCAATTAGATATGATTTAGAAGGCGTAGCAACTCTATTATCGTTAATCGTTACTGAAAAGTCCGTACGTCCGCAAAACTGCTGATTTTTACAACAATTTTTTGTATGATATGATCATCCTTTTTATCAGATTTTTTTACAATGATTCCTAGAACACGAAGGTACAATATTTTAAGTAAATTATCTCTATAATCAAGTCTTAATAAAGTAAGTAACAAAACACTTTTTAACTCAATATTAAGATAATTTAATTTACAATTTTGCTCATACTCCTTATTAATTTATGACACTCAACATGTGTTCATATGCGTTTGTTCTACCGTTTGATTTCAGAGCTTCGCTTTTATGGATCTTCCCATTCTTGTTTCAAAACAAAAATCGGATCATGGAAAGAAAACGAAGTTTCCGGTTTCGTTGTTTCTTCACAGTAGCCTTTCTCCTATTTCTAGCCCCTGCGGGGGGCTCTAGCCCTGCAGGGCATATTTTCTAACCCTGCGGGGCAATCATTAACATTCACTTAACCTAACCTAAAATAACCCTTCAAAAGCAACTGTAAAAAACGATGAAACCGGCAACTTCGTTTTCTTTCCATGATCCCAAAAATCGATTCCCCTTTTGAAGCTTTTACTCTCTTTTATCAAACAGAACATTAAAACAGACCTCCATGCATTGTAGAAAAGCTTCGGGGTTTTTTACTAACACTTCAATATAAGTTGATCTATGTTTGCCCTTGCTATGATGAGGATGTTCGTACGAAGCTTTTCTATAATTAGGGTCGGTCCGTCTGTCAGTAATAAATAGCTCTAATCGTTAATTTATGCATGTTTGAATTGTCCTATCGATTTTAAACTTGACATGGTGATTACTGTAGTAGTTAATCGTTACCAGAATGTCCGTGTGTCCATTAAAACGTTGATTTTGACAACTTAATTAATGTGATATAATTATTCTTTCCATCTGATTTTTGATATACTGATTCCTATAACAACAGGGTAGAATGTTATAAGCAATACATATTTAAAATCAAGTCCTAAAAGTATGTTCTTAAGAAGTAACTTTTATTTCAGCAGTTTTACAACAATTATACTTACAATTCTATTTAGACTCAAATTTATATTCTGATTATTCAGTTCTGACACTCTACATATGTTAATGTTTGTCCTCTTAACTTTTATGGATGTTGTCATCCTTGTTTTTGTATGGTCGTTCTGCCTCATATACTCTATAATTCTTTATTTATTTCAGTTGGCACTTCATGATATATATGTTAAAATATCATGAAATATAGGTGCTTTCCTTCAAAGTGCCTAACGAACACTAATAACCTCCCTCCTCTTAGTTTAAAAATAAATTGAAATTAAGTTAAGGGTTAGTTTATTTCATCGATGCCTAACCCCCGCAGGTGGTCCTACCCTTGTTGGGTGGCTATACCTGCGGCGCTACCCGGTACTCAATATAACCTAACCTAACCTTGACCTAAAGTAATAAACAATCAAAGGAAACACCCCTCTTATTTTCAATTTTTTTAAAAGTCGGCTCAGTGGGTGGGTAATGATGCAATGCTAGTTTAGCCACTTGGAGGAAAACCACCGAAATATTTGTTTTATAGACATGCTGACTTTAATCAAACATTTTTTATGCCTTTTTTTAAAAAAAGGCATTAAGGGTTCACTTCTTCCATCAATTAAAAAATATCTAATTATTGTCTATGTTGCGTTCAAGTCTCTATGAAAAATGAAATTTCCAAATTTTTTGTGATTTTTCTTGGGAAATACTTATAAACCTTCCGGGACCTATGAGAAGCTACCCTGTTAAGGAGAACCCGATCGGTTCAGCAGTTAACGAGATCCTTCGGTACAGACAAACGAACGAAGAGAGAAACAAACATCCTATTACTTTATTATAAGGATTTTTGGAGCTTCGTTTTTATGGATGTTGTCATTCTTGTTTATTTTTACATTTATTGCTAATGATATCATCATCCTTGTTTTGATGTTTTACTGTTACAGATCATTAGCAGAAATAAGAATTAATTCAAGGTTCAATATGTATTTTAAAATATTTTATGAATCATCAAGAAAATTCAGTTGGGGGGTTGATAATTTGCAGGGATCTAAAGGGATAAGACAATGGCCAATAAATTGATGTACGTCCCCAATGATGATACAAAAAAATAACCCTTCTGTTGTTTAGAATAAGTTGTTGACACGTTTGGACACACAACTTAATGAATCAACCAATCAAAAGTCCACAAAGTTGTTATGCCAAAGTTTTACAATCACCCGGGTAAAAAAATGGTATTAATTTCATGATTTTTATTATTAATATATTCTTGGAAAATTGTCTGTATTACCCTGATATATACATGATTTTTTCAGTATGGCTGAGAACCGGCTCTAATCCAGCAGAAATTAATCGGTTTTACTTGAAGAGAAATGTATTCATCTTTCCAACTGAAATAATAATTAAGAATAAAGTTTGAACCTGCAAGCAACCTTCAAGATTTCCGGCATTAAATGACTCATTGCAAATTATTATACTTTTTTATGCGTAACATTAAGACAACAAAGAAAACTTTGGTGCTTGTTCTTAAAGTGCATGGTCGAGCGGAGACCCCCTCCCCCTCTTTAAAAGGGGGTGATATCTTTACTCTTCTGGGCTACTTTACAAATATTAAAACCTGACCTCAATTTATGAAGGATCTCACATATTAACCAATATACAGGGCGTTTAAAAAAAAAACTGCGTTTTCCAAATTTGGGAAACAACCATTAGGAGTACAAAAAAAAATAATTATATGTCAATATTCTCTATAAAAATGTGCATCGAAATTGTTACAGGTGTTTTTTAATATCTCTGAAAATAACGGCGCATTTTAAAGCATAAATATTTCAAAAGATGCGTATGATGCTTTTTTCTGGTAGAATTTTTTGCCTTAAGGTTGGTTTTCAAAAATGTATTTACTTGAAAACAACATCTTAATACGGCCAATACAATTTTCTACCAATTACCCTAAAAATTTCATTTAAAATTCCCTCACTGAAAACAAATATTCAGTTTTTCTTTTTGTATACTTAAGAAACATGACCTTAAAAATTGCTCATGTTCGTAAATCCCCACCCCTCATTTATTCCTATAATCCTTTAATTTGATTGACAGGTTAAGATATAAACTCATAATTTATCCATAATTTGTAATTAAATGCTTTAATAAAAAAAAATAAAACTTCAATAACTTTTTTGTCTTTAGAGATTTTTTTGTCAAATAAAAAGGAGTTTTTTATCTTTTTACTATAACCTACATTATTAAAGAAGATTCTTTGGGTATAGTCCTTTCCACGACATCCCTCCATAAGGGGCGATTCATCGTATTTTTTACAGTAAGTTTTCTCCTATTTCTAGCCCCTGCGGGGGGCTCTAACCCTGCGGGGCCAATTACCTAACCCTGTGGGGAAATCACCTAACCCAATATAACCTAACCTAACCTAAAATAACCTATTAAAAGCCATTTTCAAAATACGACAAATCGCCCCTTATGGAGGGATGTCGTGGAAAGGACTATACCCGATTCTTTTACTGCAAATGCATCACAATCAAGAAATGTGAAAAATTGACAAATTGCAGTTTCTTAAAAAAAAATTTGTGAGGAGCTAAAAGCATTTCATCTTTAAAACTCATTAAGGTACTTTTCTTATACCTTTTTCTAAATTAATATTGAAATTCTACGATTTTTTTATACATAATAGAAGAGTCATTTTAATTTTTCTTGCACAACATTTTTCACATAAAGCATTTTTGGAAACTATGTATCTATCATAGATGCCGTATTTTTAGAGATAATGAAAAACACCTGTTATAAATTTGATGTACTTTTTTACAGAGAATAAGGACATATAATCGTTATTTCTGTATTCCTTCTGGTTGTGTCAGAAAAACGGAAAACGCATTTTTTTTCTGAAACACCGTGTAGTTCTCCTATACAATGTAGCTTCGTTTAGGTTCTGGTAAGGTTTTAGATATTTTTTTTCGGGGGGGGGGGGGGGGAGGTTCTTAGAAAAAATTACAGCTCCTAACACATTAGAAACACATTCTGTAAAAAAAATTCTGAAACTAAAATAAAAATGCGATCGATCGAATAAAACCTCCCTTTTCCCCTTAAAGCCACTAGAGACCTATAATGGCAGACCCAGTAGAACAAAAAGATGTGTAACACTTCTGTGAGTTTTTTGTTCCTCAATATTAATGTTCAAGTTTCCGTCTGGTTTGTTTTTAGCTTCGCATTTTTTATTTTTGTCATCCTTGTTAATCTTGACAGAGAGAGAGAGAGGGGACAATAGGCTGTTTATTACACTAGTCCCCAAAGTTTAATAATAAGTTTTCTTATTCGTTGGCTTAACAACTTTGTGAATTTTGATTGGTTGCTACATTAAGTTAAGTGTTCTAACGATTCAACCAGTAATTTTTATTTAAAGAAGGGGTAATTTTGTGCATTAACATTGGGGATTTACATCAATTTATCTGCCATTGTCTTATCCCTTTAAATCCCTGATCTTGACACCACCAAAACTGACCAATGGATGATATCAGCTGTCATTCAATTTTGTAAAACTATTTTTACACATTCTTTTTATTGTTTTCTTTGGTACTTTACCTCGAAGAGCCTATTGAGCACTGAATCCCCCCCCCCCTATTTCAGAAAAAATTTTAAAAAATCCTACAGGAATACTCTAACCATGTGGGACTATCTAGTATCCAATATAGACTAACCTAAAGTAATAAACAAACCAACAAACAAACCAAAAACAAATGGGAGGGGGATTTCTGTGTCAACTAGAAACTTTGAGAGAATAAGCAAATTTTCTTTTCAATTTTAACGTCTTTCTGAGAGTCTGAACTTTTATGATAGAATTGTCAATCATTTTCTTAAAATTGTCATAAAAGATTTTTAATAAAATAATCAATCGTTTCGATAACACAATACAAGATTAATATAGTTATGTAAGGGGATAAAGCTTCACCCTTTCTCTCTCATATATCGAGTACTTTTTATGAATATCTCACATATATCTCAAGTATATAGGATATTACAAATATATGGATGGACGAACAAACCGTTAAGTAAGGAGTAGATGCTTCAAAAGTCCTATTTTTTCTTGTAATGGAAAGCTATACGAGAACAGGGAGGGAGGGAACATTAGCTGTTTATTTAACTAGTCCCCAAAGTTTTCTTATTCGTTGGCTTAACAACTTTGGGGACTTTTATTGAATTTTGATTGGCTGGCTTATTAAGTTGAGTGTTGAAACGCTTTAACCAGTGATTGTAACCTAAAGAAGTGGTAACTTTGTCATTATTGGGGATGTACACCATTATATCGTTCTTTGTCTTATCCCTTTATATCCCTGATCATTAGAAACTCATCTGAGATACTTGACATGATTTTTTGTAAGGCGAAGATGATTATAGGTGTTGTGATATAGAATTACATGATTATCATGATTACTAGTTTAGGATAAAACAAGATATTTCAACAACAGATGGCGCTAGAGCGTTGCATACATACATATTTTAGATGTAGATTCTTTCTATTTAATTTTTCTTTTTATCTCTATAATCAAATCCTAAAGTAAAAAGTCCTGTATTTTCTCAATTTTGTAAGAAATTTATGTACAAATTTGTTTCGACTAAAATTAATGTTTAGCTTGTTAAGTTCTGACACTCTACAAGAGTTAATGTTCGTTTGTCCTTCCTTCTGATTGAAGGAAAGATTGGACTGTAGGTTATACTGGTTCCCAAAGTTTTTATTGACACGTTTTCTTATTTGTTGGAGGTTTATATTGAATATTTCTAGATAAAGGGTAACTTTGTGTATCATAATTGGGGATGTACATTTTTGTCTTACCTCTAAAGAAAGATCCCTATAATATATGAAGAAAAAAGACTTGTGTTTTTTTTATTTTCTTTACTTTCATTTTATTTTAATGTTTTTAGATGAGTAATAAATCTATATTTAGAGATAGTTTTGGAATTATTTGGTAAAAGTATAGATATTAATCGCATCGTATTATAGACAGATTTCCGCGGAAATAAAAATATACAATTATGAGAATAAAACCATTTTGTTAGTCCTGGGATGCCGAAGGAACGGAATATCAAATCTGGTATTAATTTTATGATTTTTATTTAAATATTCGTGGAAAATTATCTTTAATACCGTTTCTAATCCAGTTTGAAAAAGTTTATCCTAATCTAATCTATAACTTGAAAGTCATGAATGTATGTATTGTTAAAATTGGACCTTTTTTCAGAAGGAAAAAAGATTTTCTATATTTATGGCTTGCACATCTGAAAAAATAAGGGGTGCTATTATATGTCATTCTTTTTGTACAAAAAATGAAAAATCTCAACATAAATGTTACATGTGGTTTATATCCAGGGATCTAAAGGGAAAACACAATGGCTGATAAATTAATGTACATCCCAAATGATGATGCACAAAATTACTCCTTCTGTAGATTACAATCAGTGGTTGAAAAGTTTGGATACGCAACTAAATGAACCAACCAATCAAACGTCCCCAAGATTGTTAAGCAAAGGAATAAGAAAACGTTATTAAAAGACTTTGGGGACTAGTCAAAAAACAGCCCAATGTCCACTCCCTCCCTCCCTCTTGGCATATTTTTGTTTGGATGTAGCCATCTTTGTTAATTCATATTTTCTATTTACAAAGATGAGGGGCGAAAATTATATTTAGAGAAATACAAACATTTCTTTAAGAGGATTTCTAGTAGCGTAGCTACTCTATACTTTGAATGTTTGTCTGTTTGTCCTTTTTAAAAGATATGGAAGAAATTTGAGGATTTTTCCGATAAATAATTTACTTGCTTATTTGGTTTGTTGGTAAACTTTATTTACTCGGCTGATATTCAAGGTAGTGATTTGATTTTTGGTGAAGCTTTACACATGTACCAGGATAATTCTATCTAAATTTAGATTTATGGTTTTATGATGTTTCTATCCTAATTTCTTTCCCTAGAAAAAAGCATAAAAATAGCACAGCCCCAAGATATTGCAACCGCTAGTGAATAAAAATTTATTGTTTGGTTCCCTACTTATGGAAGTTTTCGTCCTTGCAATTTTGCCATAACAAGGCGAGATTTTTGCCACTTTGATTTGTGCAAAATTTTAATTTTTCTTGCTGCAGGGAAATTTTAGCACTAGCCTTATAATTATACTAATTGGTACAGTTTACAAATTATACTTCTCTTCAGGGAGACAGGGAGGGGACATTGGGTTGTAACTTCAACTTGTAAACAAAGCTTTATAATAACATAATATTATTATTTGGCTAAAAAAGTTTTAGTTCCTTTTATTGCATTTTGATTGGTTGGTTTTAAACTAGTAGTAGCCAAACCTTTCATCCAATAATTTTTATCTACAAAATTGGTAATTTTGTTTATTATCATCAATTAGGATGTGTATTAATCTATCGTCCATGGTCTTATCCCTTTAGATCCCTGAATTCTCAGACAGATTATTTTTGTTTGTAATTATAAGTCAGATGCTTGCGGGGAATTCCAGGGATTTCTGGGGATAAGACAATGGATGATTATCAAAGTATCCCTTTGGTAGATTAAAAAATTTCAATGATTTTAAGCCAACGAATCTTTTTTATAAAATATTGGGAACCCTAATATAAATTTACAGTGTAATGTCCCCTCCCTCAATGCACAATGTTTTTTTTATTTTCTGTACTTTTTGTTGGGTGTACCTTGTAGTGTTATGTTTTTTTAAGGAATGAGTTTCTAAATAAAATGATTAATTTTTGCCACAATTTCGATAGTTTGTCATCATTTTCGATATAACGTAAATATAAATGTCAATTAATTAATTTAAAGGAAGTTCAAGGAAAAGAGTAAAGGAGTTTTAACAAACTTCAACCCCCCCCCCCCCTCCCTTTATCCAATGAATTTAGGATTGCCAAAAAAATATTTTAGGAGGGAGGGAGGAAATTACCCCTCTTGTTTAGCTTTTGTAACCCCCCCTCCCTCAATAAAAAAACATAAAAGATATAAAAAAAATTAAAATTGGCCGTCCTTAATTAAGTTATTCACTTTTCCATTTTTACATAAAACAAAAAATACATATCCATTACAATAGTAATTATATCTATATTGAGAGGGAAAGAAAAAACATAAATTTAATTTCTTTAATTGGTTTTTAACTTCTGGGAAACTTTTTTCAATATAGATACAGTTTTACAACATGACTGGCTAAACTATAACAAGGATGACAATATACATAAAAGCGAAGCTCTAAAAACGCTAGGACTTAATAATCAGAGTATAAATCTAACAGTTGAAACAAAATTAAAAGTAAATTTGTTGAAAAACTGCTTAAATAATCAATATAGGATAATGTTTAAGGACATACTTACGTTTTTAGTACTTGATTATAGAGATGGTTCGCTTATAATATTGTACTTTGTTATTCTAGGAATTAGTATTCCAAAAATCAGATCTATCGAAAATTATATCAATTCAATTCTGGTTGCTACGCTTTCTAAATCGTACCTACTACAGGAATCACCACGCAAAGTTTGAAATCAAAAGGACAATTATAACATGCCTAAATTTAAAAAAAAGCTATCCGTTCAGGACGGGCGGACGAGTAGACCGACCCTTATTATAGAAAAGCTTCGCTTTTAATAATAGGATAATAAATATTACTTTTTTGCTTTCTCTTTTACAATTTTTGACATTTTTCAATTAACAAATTTGAATATTGGTATAATGAAATTAGTTCTGTAATTGATTAATTATTTTCCTTTTTTTTCCAGAACAATAACTTTTGACAAAATAATTAAGGTATATAGGCGAAGTTAATTGAGTTTGACTGTGTTATAAGTTTCTTATATTTTATTGTTACTTGCCGTTTTTTTAATGCGGTATTTTCACAAAGCGTTTGTAATTATGTAAATTAGGCTGCGACGTATTGGCAGCTTTTATTTTATACAAAATGATTTTATACTAAAACCAATAGTTTCGCCCCTAGTGCAATTCATATAAGGGTAGAAATAAATAGCCTAAAGTAAGATATTGATTCATAGTTTCAGGATCTATATGAAGCCTTCTTAATAGGGAAAACTCTATTTGGTCATCTAAGTGCACTTCACCCTTACCATTCAATTTTAATGTTTTTTTTTTGTGGGGGGGGGGGGAGTATTTTTTCTAGGGGCTTTTCTCTTGGGAGGGTGAAGGTACCCTCCCCAAAAGAAGTTATGATCCTTCTCTTTGACTATAAGAAATATTACTGTAAAGGATACAATAGACATCCTGTTACTTTTAAATAATGATTTTTATTATTTCAGATGATATTTGAATAAAAAAAATTTTTAAAGTGCCATCAAAAATAATCAAATTTTCAATAGAAAATTAGAAGGTTATAGAAATGAAGAAAAGTTGATAGACTTGTCTGTGAGAATATGTTCTGTCATATTTTCTCAATTTTTGTCCCAGCTACGACGAACATTATCATTATTGCTGGTCACAATTGAACAAAAAGTCAACATTTCTGGTGCTATACAAAATTTTATATAAAAAAAACATTTAAATATTGTGATTGGTGACAAGATGTTTTTGATATACCTGAGTTTACCTGTGTTGCTGGCCGTTGTTCCTGGAATATCTGGAGGCCCGGAGTTCCAGTGTCCGGGTCCCGGATTCTATCCGGATCCGTATTCGTGTACAGCTTTCTACAGATGTATCAACAGATTTATGAACTACCGATATCTGTGTCCAGCAGGTAAACAAATTAATATTTTGACAGTACTTGCCAGGTAGAGAGGAGGACAATGGGCTGTTTATAACACAAGTCCCTAAAGTTTTACAATAACGTTTTCTTATTCGTTGGCTTAACAACTTTAGTGAATTTTAAATGGTTGGCTCATTAAGTTGAGTGTTCAGACGTTTTAACCTCTAATTTTAATCTACGGGTACTAAATTGTATTTTTCCTCAAAGTTTTATAAACACGTGCAGTCATTCGTTGTCTTACAAACTTTAGGGACTTTTTATTGAATATTGATTTATTAAAACTAACAGTGTCCAATTTTATCAGGGTTCGGAAGCCGCGCCTCAGCCGCGCATAAGCCTCAGTTTTAAACCTGCTTGTGAGCAGAAAAAGAAATTTCAGAAAGAAGGATTGTCTGCTAAAGAGGCAGTTTTATACATCTAGCTGAATTTTATAGTGATAAGATGACGATTTCACTGAGGCTTACACGCGGCTTACGCGCGGCTTCCGATCCCTGAATTTTATAATCATTGAGGATGTAAAATAATCAAAAATTGTCTTGACACTATCTCAAGATTAATTACAGCATAGTTTAATGTTCTATGACGATTACTAATAGCTTCTCATAGGTCATGCGATGGTTTAAAACTTTTTTTTTTGTGTGATACCACTACCCCCGAAAAGAAATCGCCCCTAGAAAAAAAAATTGGGGAGTGATCGATTCCCCCTCCCCCCACGAAAAAGTCATGTGCTCTTAAAGGCCTCTGGGGGCGTAGCCGCTAGTAATGAACAAAGACAACAAATAAGTTTAAAATGCATTTTTTTTTATTTTATCAAGCAACTCATAATTGTTCCTAACTGTTAGATGAATCATAATATCAAGATTTTAATCAATAGAACAATTCTATCATTCCTAAGGTAATGATAACAGCTGTTCCTGTACCCTAAGTGTAGAAAAGCTTTGTTTTAAAAAAAACTTGTTGATTGATTAAACGGTTGAGTAAATTTTATTGTATGTCACAGACTTAGTCAGGGTTAAAGCAGGGAGGAGGGAGGGGACATTGGACTGTAAATTACTCCAATTACGTCGTAATCTCTCATTCGATGGGTCCAAACTTTAGGGTGTTTCTTATAGAAGTGTTCAAGCATACCAACCAATAATTTTTATTTAAAGAAAGGGTAATTTGTTAATTAACATTTATCGTCCATTGTCTTATCCCTTTAGTTCCCTGGAATTAAGTGTATAAACTTTTGGCGGCTTTGAATCAATGATGTCCATATTATGTCATTGATTCAATAATAAAGTTATTTTTAAAAGCGAAGCTTTTCTATAATTAGGGTTGGTCCGTTCGTCCGTAATGGATAGCTTTTTTGGTTAATTTAGGCATGTTAGAATTGTTCTATCGATTTCAAATTTTGCATGGTGATTCCCTTTAGTAGTTAGGTACGATTTAGACAGGGTAGCAACTCTATAATCATTACCAAAATTTATGTGATCTAATTATCCGATTGATCTGATTTTTGGTATATTGATTCCTGGGACAACAAAGTATAATGTTATAAGAGAAGCAATTCTATAATCAAGTCCTAAATATGTAAGTATGTCTATAAATATCATCCTATATAAAGCAGTTTTTCAACAAATTTACTTACAATTTTGCTTCGGCTCTTATACATTTATATTCTGATTAGTGCTCATGTTTGTTTGTCCTACCGTTTCAGTGCTTTGCTTTTATGGATGTTGTCATCCTTGTTTATGATGGGATATTTGAACTGTCGAGATCACCAGAGCGAAGCATAACTACAACCAGAAATCTGAAGGGATAAGACATAAGTTTATGTATAATTATAAAAACAAATTACATTTTGGATATTGATAGTTTGAACCAACCAATCAAGATTAACAAATGCGAGCACTAGTTCATAAACCTTTGGGTACCAGTAAAATTTAAAGTCAAATGTCCACTTCAGCCCTACATTGGCCTGCTAGTGTTAACTCAATTCAACCATTTGTGGAGGTTCCACGCCAAACGTAGGAGTGGAAAAACATCGGAGTGGACAAACGCAGGAGTCCTAAACGTCGGAGTGGGTCAAACGCAGGAATGGGACAAACGTCGGAGTGGACAAACGCAGGATTTTTGGGACAAACGTCAGAGTGGACAAACACAGGAGTCCAAAATTTTTGTTTTCAATTTTGAATTATTTCAATTTTTAATTTTTTTATACAAACCAACTCCCCCACCCTCTCGGTCTCGTTATTTTTCTTAGTTGTGTTAGGTTATAGGCCATGGGGCCGAGCACTGCGGCTAGGCAGGCTAGGGGGCCGAGCACTGCGGACATAGTCATTATTTTGTAGACAATGGTATGCAAAAAATTTTAAAATTGTCATATTATTAAAATAGCGCGAACACTCCAAGGTTTTACTTAAGCAATGTCCACTCCGACGTTTGGGACTCCTGCGTTTGTCCACTTCGACGATTGGGACTGCTACGTTTGGGGTAGGACTAGTGGACATTTTTTTCTTGAATAAATAAGCAAGACACTAAGAAAGAGAAAATAAGATGATATCATAACAATTGTATGTCCGTACGTCCGTCAACTTCAGTACGTCAGTTTACTAAGGATTTTCAAAATTTAAATATAAGTTTATTTAAATTTAGGATGAACAAAATAAGTACTTTGTTATATTTAATTATTTATTTTCAAACATTTCCCCTACAATTATAATCTTCATGTTCAATTAACTTAAACTTAAAGGTATAAAAAGTCTAATTACTTTAATGTCATTTTTTTCATTTAATACATAGTAAACTTTTAATTACCGTGCTTTTCATTGATAAAATTGTCATTGGTATTCCTATATAATGGGTACAACTGCCTCTTAAGGGGCGTTTCGTCGTATTTTCACAGTAGATTTTCTCCTATTTCTAGCCCCTGTGGAGGGCTCTAACCCTGCGGGACAATCAACTAACCTAAAATAACTTATCAAACGCACTGTGAAAATACGACAGAACGCCCATTAAGAGGTGTCGTCACGAAAGGGGCTACACCCAGCACAACTTTAAAAGCTCATGCTAGAAATAAAAGCAACCTGCTCTAATTAAACCTAAAGTTACATTTGCTGTTTGAAGAATATATATTAGCGACATTGTTTGACTATTTGGTGTTACCCTGTCACATACACCGTAATTAAGCTGTGAATCAATGGATTTATATCATTATTTAGATGTTTCACCAGATTTTCATAATCTCTAATAAAGTGAAACTCGCAGCGGGCTAGAATAATGATACATCCCCTCCCTACCCCATACCCTCCCCTCCTACTGGATGAATGAACTGACCAAAAAATAATTTGCATGACGACAATTTTTCGCTGTCATAATATCCACGTATATTCTACATATATTCATTTGCGAATCAAAGAGACAGTCTTTTGCTAAGGGAGGGAGGGGCTTTTGATTACTTTGGTACCCAAAGTTTTATAGCTACGTTATCTTTTGGTAATATTTTGTACCGTTATTTAATTTTAATTGGTTGATTCTAAACTAAATTAATTCATCTTCATTTTCTTTTTACATTCTTTAATTCACTAAATAATTTAAAATCTTTGATTTATTTTTTATAATTTATACAAATAAATCTTTTGGGGGGGGGAGGAATTTTTTTTCATGGGGGGGGGGGGTTAGTCGACCCCACTATTTTAATTTTAGTTTTAAGAAGAAAAAAAAATTTTGGGGGGGTATTTTTAATTTTTTTTTTTTGGGGGGGGGGTTGGAGGTGTCCCACCCCCCAAGAAAATAGTTATAAACCTTCCCGGGACCTATGAGAAGCTACCCTGTAAAGGAGAACCCGATCGGTTCAGCGGTTAGCGAGATCCTTCGCTATAAACAAACAGACAAACAGACATCGTTCTACTTTGTATTATAGATATTCTGATTATTCAGTTCTGGCATTCTACTAGTGTTAATGTTCGTTTGTCCTACGTTTTCCGATCTTCGCTTTTATGGATGTTTTCATTCTTGTTTTTATTCCACTTTCTCTGTTACATTTCTTTTTTTTGCGTAATCTAAATGCTTAAAAGATACTATTAAGCACAACTCATCCTTATATCCTTAATACAGTCTTTTTTCTAAAATTAGGGTAGATCCGTCTGTCCGTCCATCCGTTACGGTTAGGGAACGGAACGGTTAACTTTTTTAGCCAATTTATACATGTTAGAATTGTATGATATAAATATCCTATTAATCTGATTTTTAGAAACTTGATTCATAGTTCAACAAGGTCCTAAACTATAAGCGAAGAATCTCTAAGATTAAACTACAAAACGAGAGTACGTCCAAA
Organism: Acartia tonsa; assembly: GCF_053477335.1. NCBI lineage: Eukaryota > Metazoa > Arthropoda > Copepoda > Calanoida > Acartiidae > Acartia > Acartia tonsa. The sequence continues at coordinate 56,043,111 of NC_137261.1, forward strand.
AAGTATCATGCTTTTACTCATCCATAAGTAGCAAAGCAACAAAAATCAAGGATGAACAAACGGGGAATGCAAATGTTCAGTGATCATAAAAAAATTCAGTCCAATGCTCCTATCCCTCTCTGACCAATTTAGCTTATGTAAAAGTATAGAGAACATTGATTCTGAAGTCATTCTGATCATTCAAATAAATTTTTGTTTAATCACTGTTTATTTTTTATAGTTTTGGGAAAATCATTCAAAATCATTATTCTTATATCATTTTGTAATTGTAAATATATATACAACTTTTTCTAGTAGCAAAGCTACTCTATAAGTTGAAATGTCCGTCTGTAAGAAACGGTATTCTTGAATTTCTCAGCCGCTATTCAAGACAGACGGCTGAAATTTTTTGTGAATATTCCCAATATACCAATAAGCATTCATTATATAACTTACTTGGTCTGTCCGTCGTAATTCAAGGAAACTTTTTTTTAAATAAAGTTTTTGCTGATTAATGAGCATCTACTTGGTTCGTCAGTCTGTCCATAATGCTCATAAGGATATTAAATACAGAGAAATTTGTTTTCCACTTTTGCTATTTAAGATGGGTGGTTTTTTTGTTGAAGATTGGGCTGCCACGTGAATCGGTAATGCTCTAAAATAATTTTTACATTCAAGAGCTTCGCTACTTATAGATGTTGTCATCCTTGTTATTTGTATAATTCTTATTATTGAATAAATAAAAATTACAATTGAATTACAAATAAATACAATGTCTGTCTGTTTATCTGTCTGTCTTTGTCTTGTTTTCAAAATTATATTTCTTTTAATGAATATAAAATTGAAAGACCAACTTAGATGATAAAATCCATATTTTCTGCATATTTCCAGGCAAGTGTAAAATTTCTGGATTTGAGTATGTGTAAAATCAAGAAACATAAAAATTTTAAGACATTTTTCATTTATTGTACGCACAGGGTCTCTTATTTGAATGCAAAAAGTTTAGTGTCAGGGAGGGAGGGGGCAATTGGTTGGTTCATTAAGTTGAGTGTTCAAACGTTTCAACTACTAATTGTAATCTACAAAACGGTTAATTTTGTGTATTATAATTTGGGATGTACATCAATTTATCGGCAATAGTCTTATCCCTTTAGATCCCTGGTTTTAAGTAAGTTAGGGCAGGGAGTAAGGTTTTATAAATAAGTGATCTCCTTCGTTGGCTAAAAACCTTTGTCTACTATTATAAAATCTTGTAGTGTTTAAACTTTTCAACAAACAATTTCAATGTAAAAAGAGAAAGTCACTCAAAAATCAGACACGTGACGTCATAAAAATGAGGGATATGAGAAAAGAAGTGGGAAAAAAAAACTCTTTAAAAAGAGATGGATAATAGCTCATTTTTATGACGTCACGTGGCTGATTTTTGAGTGACTTTAATTTCAATTTTAACAAAGGTTAATTTTGTTTATAACTAATGGGGATATGCAACAATTATTATATCCTTTCAGATCCCTGATATAAAGAGAGTGTAAAAAGTTAAAAATATAACCAGCAGATATTATTGCATAGCAAAGTTTGTACTAATACTATTAAGGGCGCAACTACTTTTCAGCGTATAATTTCAATTTAAACAAGGGTTAATTTTGTTTATTATTATTTTTCGGGATGTGCATTAATTATCTTATCCTTTAAGATCCCTGATATAAGGAGAGTGTAAAAAGTTCAAAATGAAACCAGCAGATATTATTGCATAGCTAATATTGTACTAATATTGTTTGGGTCACAAATACTCTATTCTAGAGACGTTAAAAATGATATGTCAGGCGCGTGACATAAGTAGTAGTAGTAGGGAAAAGCATTGGCACATAAACAGGCAGAACTCATTACCATGCACAGTTATGAATTCCAGATAAAGGTCGAGAAATCAAAGGGTTACTTTCTGTTTTTACACCAAGAAATTTAAAAAGCAAACAAAACACGAAAAAATCAATCTAGGGATTTCTGAGATCTTTAGTTTCAGACAAAAAACCTTATTACTTTATAAAATACTAGCAGCTTCGCCCCTAGCCTCTAGGGGCTTTGCCCCAAGAAGTAATTTAAAAAAATGTAGTACATGTGGTGGATCTTCATCTTTATCATTTGCATTATCAAAAAAAAGAAATATTTTTTGGGGGGTTGGGGGTGTCCCTCCCCCCAAGAAAATAGCTTAAAACCACCACAGGACCAATAGGTATATACCCTGAAGAGTAGAATCCAATCGGTTCAGTGGTTACCAACATCTTAAGGGACAGACGGACGGACGGACGGACGGACGGACGGACGGACGGACGGACGGACAGACAGACAGACAGACAGACAGACATCATTCTACTTTGTATTATAGAAGATAAAAATTTTTATTTTTTTGTATAAACACATACATATTTAAGTTTGCTAGAAGGATGTAAAAATGTGGCGAGGGCTGTAATTTCGGAAGAAAGGTTTATAATTATGATAAGAAAGGGGTTAACATGGAAATAGGGCAACCTACAATCTGCAGACCCTTAGTTTCGGTGATGTCATAAAGTTTAATATTGAAACAAAAAAAGTTCAAATATTCGACTGAAAAATAGAAAGGCTTAATGATGTAAAATATAATCTATAATACAAAGTAGAACGATGTCTGTCTGTTTGTTTGTAGCGAAGGATCTCGCTAACCGCTAAACCGATTAGGTTCTCCTTTACAGGGTAGCTTCTCATAGGTCCCGGGAAGGTTTATAACTATTTTCTTGGGGGGAGGGACATCCCAAACCCCCCCAAAAAATGAAAAATACCCCCCCAGAAAAAAAAAATTTCTTATTAAAACTAAAATTAAAATAGTGGGGTCGACTAACCCCCCCCCAAAAAAAAAATCCCCCCCCCCCCAAAAGAAATTTTTTTTAAAAATTTTTCTTCTAAATCTTAAATATGAAAATTCGTTTGATCAGACCTCTTGGGGCAAAGCCCCTATAGGCTAGGGGCGAAGCCGCTAGTACCTAATGATTTCTTATTTTTTTTATTATGATTGCATGGGGATATGCACCGGGATCTAAAGGAATAAGACAATTGATGTATATCCCCAGTGATGATACACAAAATATCCCCTTCTGTAGATTACAATTAGTGGTTTAAACGTTTGTATACACAATTAGATGAACAAATCAATAAAGATTCAATAAAAGTCGCCAAGGTTGTTAGGCCAACGAATAATGAAACGTTATCATAACACTTTGGGGACAAGTGTAATAAAAAGGATATTTCATGGTTGCTAGATTGCCAAAACATGCTTAACCATGTAAGAAATCCAAGATGCCTTGGGCAGAAACTTTTAATTTTTACAATTTTATGGTCAAAATATGGACCACACCATATTAAAGGAGTTTAGCCAAATATACCCAGGGATCTTAAGGGATAAGACAATGGATGATAAAAAATATGTTGGTCAAAATTATTGGTTGAAAAGTTTAGACACTGCATAATTTTAACCAATCAATCAAGAACCCAATGTTATTAAGTAAACGAATGAAAGAGAATTTTTTTAAAACTTTGGGTTTTAGCAAGGGCGTCCAAGTTTTTTTATTTGGGGGGGGGGTAATCTTTATATTATATAGGCAAGGACGTCCAAACTTTTAAATTTTTTTTTGGCGGGGGGGGGGAATTCAAACTTTAAAATTTTTGGGGTGCCTACGGGTCACTCTTTAATTCCTCCCCCCCCCCCCCCCCTCCTATTTGACGTCCTTGAATTCTAGTGTAAATTACATTCAAATGTCTCCTCCTTCCCAGAATACACCAAAGTAAATATATGGAGAAAAAAAGTTATTAAACCCTTTTTTATACATTTGGTGTCGATCATTTATCTGTGTTAGAATCGTTCTTTCGATTATAAACAAAATAATGATAAAGACAATATATATGTAGTTGTACGTATATCACATGATAATAATCTATATTAGATGAGAGCATACTTCATAATTTTAATCATATACTTTCAAGTTATCGATTGATATCCGCTAAATTTGAACCAGTTCTTAGACATACTGAAAAATCATGTAAAGCATCGTATTATAGCAAAATTTCTACGAATATTGAAATAGAAATTACAAGTTATTGCCAGTTTTGTTATCTCGGGCCTTCAGCACTTCGGGCTACAAAACTGGTTTTAATCTAATAATTTTCTTTTTAATATCCGCAGAAAGCTGTCTATAATACGATGCGATAAATAACTATTCTTTTACAATTTTGGTAATAATATACTTTTGTTTCAGGTACAAGGTATGATCCACGTGTATCCAACTGCAACCACAACTTCCTAGCTCCACCATGTGTTGTTGCTGTTAGACCACAGCCAGGCGGGCAAGGAGGTGCAAGTCAGGGCTCTCAATCTGGTGGAAGTCAATCAGTTGGCAGTGGAAGTCAATCCGGTGGAAGTCAATCAGCTGGAAGTGGAAGTCAAAATGGAGTAAGTCAGGGAAGTCAATCTAGTGGAAGTGGAAGTCAGAGTATTGGTGGAAGTGGAAGCCAGAGTATTAGTGGAAGTGGAAGTCAATTTGTGGGTAGTGGAAGTGGCGGAAGTTCATCAAGTGGAGGCCAAACTGCAGTAAGTGGAGGTCAATCAAGTGGAAGTGGAGGTCAAAGTGGTGGAAGTGGAGGTCAAATGAGTGGAAGTGGAGGCCAAATTGGTGGAAGTGGAAGCCAATTTGGTGGAAGTGGAAGTCAAAGTGGTGTAAGTGAAAGTCAAAGTGGTGGAAGTGGAGGTCAATCGAGTGGAAGTGGAAGTCAAAGTAGTGGAAGTGGAAGTCAATCTGGTGGAAGTGGAAGTAATGGAAGTCAATCTGGTGGCAATGGTCAGGAGACAGGAACCATGTATCCTCCAACAATGAAACCTAGTGAAGGTAATTATTATTCTAGTATTGCTTTGAAACCGATTTATATCCACTGGATTAGAACCGGTTCTCAGCCATTAAAAAATCATGTATAGCATCGCAATTTCATGCAGTTTTCCGCGGATATTCAAATAAAAATGATCAAATATATACCAGTTTTAGTCTACAATTTTTCATTTAAAAATGTGTGGAAAGCTGTCTATAATACGATGCGATAATAACTATCAAAGGTAAAGTTTTTCTCTCAGCCCATGAGGTGGGAATAATTGTCCTATGTATTTCAAATTTTTTATAAGTGTCTTGTGACAATTTATTATAATCTTTGAAGTGTTACTACGTTAGAACGATTATTAAAAACATATATTTATAATAATTTTAAAAATTATATGAACATGTAGGCCTCTAGGGACACGTTAAATGTTTTATTTTTAATCTATGTTAAGGTCAGCTTTTAGTTACGTTTTATTGCGATTTCTCTTGGGAGGGTGGTGGTACCATCTCTCAAAATAGTTATAAAACTTCCCAGGACTTACAAGAAGCTACCCTGTAAAGGAGAACCGTATTGGTTCGGAGGTTAGCGAGATCCTTCTGTACAGACAGATAGACAGATATTAGAGATCCTGTTACTTAATTTTAAGGTTAAAAGTGGCAAATTTAAATTTGAAAATTCAAAGTTGAAAACAAGATTAATTCTACATAAAGAAAACAAAATTTGCTATAAATTGCATCCTACAAATACACTTCATATGTTTTGGATCATTAAATTTTAATGAAATTTTTATTGCTCTTAATTTCTTACGTGTTTATTGAGGCGTTTTTCTGGTAATAAAACATAACAGCCGCGGAAAAGTGACTTTTTGTATCATTTTATGGCTTTAATTTCCTTCATTTAAGTTTCTTTTTTTCTTCATTTTTACACAAGGGAGGCATTTTCAATATCAGTTTTTTTCCACGAAAACCTAAGTTTTTATAGTGCCTATAAAAAATGATGTCAAACTAGACTACTATTGGTCAATAAAAATGTATACTGGCCTGCAATTGGTAATTTAGTCTGTGTATTGGCCTATTATTGGTCCTTTGTATTGTATGGAGTAAAGGGTAGGTCCGACAGTTCTATTGATGATTCCTATAACAACTGTAAAAAACGTTTTTCCTATTTACTTGATTTTTGAAATATTGATTCCTTGAACGCTTGGGCAAAAGGTTATAAGCGTTCATACTTCAGATTTAATTAAAAGTAATAACTAAAATTATAAGAAATCTGAAGGGACAATGGCCGAAAAATTGATGCACATCCCAATAGATGATTTTCAAAATTACCCATTATAAATTACAATTAGTGATTTAAACGTTTGAACACTCAACTTAATGAATCAACCACTCAAGTCCCCAAAGTTGTTAAGTCAACGAATAAGAAATCGTTATTATAAAACTTTGGGGACTAGTGTAATAAACAGCCCAACTTAAATAGAAAGTAGAGTATCAACGAATGACAGAACGTGTTTATGAATATTAAGATACCAGTATAATAATTTACCAGGGATCTAGTGGGATAAGACAATGACCTATAAATTTATGTACGTCCCCAATGATGATACACAAAATTACCTCTTCTGTAGATTACAACAGTATATGTTGGACACTCAACTTCATGACTTAACCATTCAAGTCCCCAAAGTTATTAAATCAACGAATAAGATAGAAATCGCTGTTATAAAACTTTGGGGACTATAGTATAATAAACAGCCTAATGTCCCCTCCTCTCTAATTTATGTTTTTCTTAAAATAAAATCAGTTTGGTATCATTTGTTTAACAAGAAAATTTTGACAAATTATCGTAAAGATACTTAAACATCAAGAAGGGAGAGGACATTGGACTGTAAATTACACTGGTAACCCAAAGTTTTATAACCACGTTAAGATATTCGTTGATTTTTTTGGTTGTTTTCAAATTAGTAATGTCCAAACTCTTCAACCTATAATTTTATCTACATATGATTTAATCATTGAGGAAAGGGGTGTACATAAATTAATTGTCTATTGTCTTATCCCTTAAGATCTCTGCTTAAGCATGCACACATATTAACGTGCACAGACGCACATACTAACGTGCACAGACGCACAAACTTGATGTTTTATTATTATGATGATGTATGTTGACCAAGGAGGGAGGGGTCATTGGGCTGTTTGTTTACACTTGTCTCCAAAGTTTTTAATATCGTTTGATGAATAACATAGGGGACTTTTATTGAATTTTGATTGGTTGGTTTATAAAGTTGAGCGTCGAAACGTTTTAACAACTAATGTAATCTACAGAAGGGGTAATTTTGTGTTTCATCATTGGGGATGTACAATAATCTATTGTCTTATCCCTTTATATCCCTGTATGATGACCATGTTTTCCAAGTTAATTGCCAGCTTCACGTGATATCATCATCATTTTACAGTGAAGCTTTTCCGCAAGTCCGTCATGACGTCATCATGTCACAAAATGTTCGGATTTTTTAGGGAGGAAGGGTCCAAGGACGTCCAAGATCGGGGGGGGGGGTAAAGGGTGATTACCCCCCCCCCCCCAAACGAATTGGGGGGTGGCAATCAAATTTTACCCCCGGCGAAAAAAAAAATTTGAGGGGTAAAAAAAATTTACCCCCCCCCCCCCAAATAAAAAAGCTTGGACGCCCCTGGAAGGGTCGTTGGACTGTATATTATTCTGACCCTGATATTATTTATCAACTCGTTTTCTCATTCTTAGGTTAAAAAACTTTTATATTTTTAGTTGAATTCCTCTTGGGTTGTACAAATAAGTATTGTCCAAACTTCTTTGCCATTAGTTTGAATATTAATTAGGGAAAAGTAATCTGTAGACGTACACTTGTCCTTTTATTCGAATTTATGCTTTTATGGATGTTGTCATCCTTGTTTTATTATATTACACTTAACATCATTAATTTTCCTAAGTTTTACTTTAATGATCTGATAAGTATAGTTATAAAATACCCCTACAGGGGGTTTTATTTCATATTTATTTATAATTTTTACAAGCGAAGCTTTTCTATAATTAGGGTCGGTTTGGCCGTAACTGTTAGCATTTTTCGTTAATTTAAAGAGTTTAGAATTGTAATATCGATTTCAAACTTTGCGTGGTGATTCCTATAGTAATTAGGTACGATTTAGAAAGCGAAGCAACTTAATAATCGTTACCAGAAACTGTACGTCTATTTAAAATATTCTGATTTTTTACTTTTTTGACAACCAATTTTTGTATGTTAAAATTATCCGATTCATCTGATTTTTTAAATACTAATTCCTATTACAAGAAGGCACAATGTTATAAGCAAAGCATCTCTATAATCAAATCCTAAAAATGTAAGTATGTCCTTAAAAAGTATCAAGTGTTAACATTTCATAGCTTTTCTCTTATGGATGGTAACCAAGATCTTACTTTTATCTTGGAGAGGTTTTAGGCTATTTTTCAGACTTTACCCAACCTTCCCAATAGAATAGGGGCGAAGAAATTTATTTAATACTATAGGATATTACCAGGGCTGTTTATTACACTAGTCCCCAAAGTTTTTAATAACGTTTACTTATTTGTTGGCTTTACAATATTTGTGACTTTTACTAAATTTTTATAGATTAGAGTTTCCAAGCGTTTCAACCACTGATTTTAATCTACAGAAGGGGTAATTTTGTGAGGCATCATCAGGGATAAACATAGATTTATAGGCCATTGTCTTATCCCTTTAGATCCCTGATAATACTGAGTGTAAAGAATGACAACATGTAAAGTTGACAAATTACAATGACACTACAACTGATAATAAATCCTTCTAATTTTCAAAATAATTTCTATATTTGTTTAGCGGACGGGTCCAGCGGTGCTGTGGAGGCTCCTGTCAATAATCCCCAGCAGGGGGGCGCACAGGAGCAGGATGGTGGTGACCAGGAATCTTCAGGGAAGCAGCTTATAGTGCATAGTAAAAAAATGATGTCATAAAATACAAATGACCAATGATAAGCCAGTATATATTTTAATTGACCAATTATAGGCCAGAATACTTTACAAATGACCAATGATAGGTCAGTAATAATAGTATACAATACAAATGACCAATGATAGGCCAGTATACAATACAAATAAACAATGATAGGCCAGTATACAATACAAATGACCAATGATAGGCCAGTATACAATACAAATGACCAATTATAGGCCAGTATACAATACAAGTGACCAATCATAGGCCAGTTTATTATACAAATGACAAATGATAGGCCAACGCCATTTATTGTATAGGCACTATAAGCTCATTAATAATCAGGAGCTCAAAATGGCGACGATGACGTCAGCAATGAAGTGATTGGCGGGGCAGGAGAAGAAGGAGGCGAAAATGCGGGAGAAACCGAAGATTTTGGCGAGAACGAGGACTATGATGGAGTTATTAGCATCGGTGATGGTGATGAAGAAGGACCCATCACCGACATTGACATACCTGGAGAGAATGGCGGCCAACAGGAGGCCATCACCCGCCCGCCTCCGGAAGAGTCCCCAAATTCCAACTACACCCTGGACCCTGATTCTATTTACCCGTGTGCTGAGACAGGATATTTTGCAGAGGTCTCCAACTGCAGAGAGTTCTATATGTGTAGAGAAGTTTTGCCAGGTATGCAATTTCAATTATTATTATAGTTTAAATATTATTTTTTATGTGCAACTCCATTGATGATAAACAAAAATACCCCTTATTATTTAATTATTTGTTGACTCTTTTAGATTGGACCAATCAATTAAAATTCAATGAGATAATGTGTTCTTAAAACGTTGAGTACCAGTGTAATTTATTTTTCTAACATCCCCTTATCCCCTTCCTTCCAGGGAAATCATGCACAATTACATATTATTATTTGCTTAAGAGTACAAAAGACTGAAGCATTTTTTTTAAATTGCAAGCAATTTAGATTTGGGGTAGGGGAGGGTAATAGGAATTAATTTAGAGGATGATTGGTGGGGGGGGGGGGGTGATTAATGTAAAGTAAATATTTTGATATTATCAATAAGATTGGAATGAAAGGTTTCAATAAATTCAGTCTGATTTCAATGATACTAGATTCTTGAACCCCTAGCAACTAGTGGCTCTGTATTTGGAGGGAAATAGAGGGAAGAAAAAAAATTACAAACAAAAACAAACATTTGTAGATAAAAAAAAGCCTAACTCAATCCTTGGGCCTATGTAACGCTTTCCTAAAACAGAAAATTCAATCGGTTCAGTGGTTGACGAGATTTCAACATAAAGACAAAAACCTTACTACTTTAAATAATAGGAATTTATGAAATTGTGTAACATACGTCATGCATATAGTTTACAAAGCCCCCTCTGATTCTCTTGTTATATTTGCTGAAATGATTTACAGTACAACAGTAATCTGAAGTGGCCGGGAAAAAGCGACAAAACAGTGGATTTATCATTACTTGGATCTTACGCCAGATTATCATGTACTCTAATAAAGTGAAACTAAAAAACGATCCCCCACTTCCACTCCGTTTACCCTTCCCCTCCTTCTGAATGATCAAATTGACCAATAAATTATGTCTATGTTAGCAACCTAAATTGGCGACAATTTTCCCCCTGTCATAATATCCACGTATATTATTCATCCATTGACAAAACAGTCCTTTCTACAAATACTTGAAAAGTTAAAAATTCTTTATATAATTGATTTTAAATTCTTTGTAGTGTTTCAGTTTTGATTATAGAGATGCCCTCCTATAAATTGTACTTTCTTGTTCTATGATCAGTATGCCAAAAATCAGATCAATCGAATAATTATATCACATAAAAGTTTGCTCTTAAAAAGGTTAAAAAGCAACATGTTTAAAATGAACGTATGGACATTCTGGTAACGATTATAGAGTTGCTACGCTTTTTAAATCCTACTTAACTGGTACTAGCGGACAGAGGGACCGTCCTTATTATAGAAAAGCTTCGCTTTAAAAAACATAAACTATAAACAGCATAACTTTTATAACGAAAATAAATGCATTTGAAATTCTATTGCACATAATTTGATAGAAGGTGATAATTATCTGGGAAAAAGATTTTCAAAAATCATTGCCGAATTTTGTGAAGTGGTACTTTATATAATTTGACTAGCGGCTTCGCCCCTAGTCTCTAGGGGCTTTATAACCTCAAGAGGTGATTTAATTTTTTTTTTAAATATTTGTAAAATTTTAAAGCAAACTTATAGATCTTTCTAGCTTTAGATAATTTAAGAAAAATAAACACCCATTTATAACCACCTTCTATAGATAAGGGATCCTAGGGGATGAGACAATGGACAAAATTTATATTACCCCCCAATTATGATAAACAAAATAATCCCCCTTTGTAGATTAAAATCAAAGAAGATAAAGTATAGAATAGAATCCAGGTAGAAGATTCTGCCTGGCTAGCCTGAATTAAAATTGGAACATTTGAAAGACGAAAACGGCTATAAGGCTATTAGTAAATAACATGATTTCAGTAATTATTCAGAAAAAATATTCAAAATAAATTCCTTTTGCAATAATTTACTAAAAGCCTTGTAGCCAAGCTTCCAGCGTTCTCTTCCCTATTCACAATGGATTAAAAATGAATTTGATGTGCATTTTAAGCCCTAAAAAATTTAATTAAGTAAGAAAATTGACCAAAAATATTGGTCTCAGTATTTATATTATAAAACTAGGTTGCGCTCTTATGTATGTTTTTAAACAGCTGATTATACATACTAGCAACTACATCCATACATTAACTTGTGGTAGGGGCGGAGGGGGGAGGAAGAGGCTGTACCCACTAAACTGACCCTTGAAAATTACAAATGTGGTCAATTGTACTTACCAAAATTAAAACAACATAATGTTCAGTGACATTTTATCTTAGTCAAAAACGACCAAGCAGCCAATACTGTCTTCACTTCAATGAGAGGTGTGTATCAGATTCAGATACTGCAAAACAAAATTTTAAATCATGAAGATCAATAAAAGTTTTAACAGTATATATTAGATTTTGATACAAATTAAATTTTTCTAATTTTGTACAACTAGTCATTGTGATTTTTACTTTAGCATTATTGTCTTTACTGCGCAAGTCAAAGATTCCTTCAAATTTCCCAGAAATATTTAGGGTTTTCACTTCTATTCCTCCTTATTCTATGATTAAAATTATAGTCTGAAAATTTTATATCCAGCAATCAAGCAAAAAAAATAGTACCCAAAGTTTTAAGCCATGAGGAAGCTTGGTTATAAATCCTTGGGTATCATATATAAAAAGTTATAAAAACTTCTTTTTTTGCCATTGCCCTATCCACCAATCCTTGAATTAAAAGGTGCTAAAGAGTATGTTGTTTTCAGACAAAATCAACAAAAAACGCAGTGAAAATAGTCATAATAAATACTTCACTTCAGAGAGAGAGAGGGGGGACTTTGGGCTGTTTATTACACTAGTCCCCAAAGTTTTAACATAACGTTTTCTTACTTTTTGGCTTAACAACTTAGTGAATTTTGACTAGTTGATTCCTTAAGTTGAGTGTACAAACGTTTCAACCTCTAATTTTTATCCACAGAAGAGGTACTTTTGTGTATCATCATTGGGGATTTACATTAATTTAACGGCCATAGTCTTATCCCTATAGATCCCTGTCACTTTATTGTATTAATGCAGTGACTTGCTTTATATGAGGAGTTGTTGATAATATTTTGAACTCGTGCTGTAACAACAATTATAATTAAAATTGATAAAAAGAATGATAAGAAATAAGATTAGAATTTTCTTTTATTTTTTAAGTGTGAAGATAAAAAAAAAGAAACAAAAATAATATCCTATTATATAAAGTTGTTAGGTTTTTTTGTCTGTTAACTTAAGAATTCGATAAACCAATTGGGTTCTACATATAAAGGAAGCCTCACATAGGTCACATGATGGTTTTAGGCTATTTTATTTTTAGATTTAAGTCTTGGGAGGGTTTTAGGATATCCCCCCCCCATCGGTTTCTCCGAATACAGAGCACCTAAATGTTAGTACATAATAATTCAAGTTTAACTTACGGACGGACGGACAAAATAACTTATTATTTAGCTTCTCTATTTAAGAGGATAAAGCATAATGTTTAAGCAATGGATTTATTATTACTTGGATCTTGCACCAGATTATCATGTACTCTATAAATAGAAACTTGTAGCTGGCTAAAATTACGATCCCACCCTTCCACACCTTTTAACCAAAATCCCTCCCTCCTTTTGAATGAACGAACTGACCAATGTCCATTTTAGAAACCAAAATTGACGACAATTTTTAACATGTCATAATACCCACGCATATTCTACAATTTTGATTTTGGTAAAAATACGTATAAAGATGTATTTCAAATAAAAAATAGTTTTTCTCTTTGAGTTCAGAAAAAAAGTTAATTTAAAATTATAGCCTATTGAACCAACACATCTAGTTAAGCAAACCATAATCATCCTGAAAATTGTTCAAAACAGCGCAAAAAAACGTCCGGACAATAGATATATTACCATAGATGGGTTGTCAGTTACAATGATCTGTCTAACTTAAAAGGAATTCCTACAACCTAAGAAATTTAATTATTTGTAGCTGACTTAGCATACATGAATGAAATAGTAAAATAATTTTTGTAATTAAATGGGGAGGTAGGTTGTGCTAAAATTCCGTAGAGGTGTGAGTTTTAAAGCTTAAATACAGCAGTAGAACGATAATATTCACTAAATATGAGTATTCCTTATTGAATAGAACCATAAACAAAAATTTTATATTTTTATATTTAGTAAATTTTATCGTTCTACTACTGTTTCTAAGCCTTAAAACTCACATCTTTACGGAATTTTAGCACAACCTACCTCCCCCTTTGTACACGTTCTAACCTATATTTTGGACACTGCGTGTTTAATGGTCCAATTTACTTATTAGGTATCTAGATCTACTAAGTCTATTGTCCGGGTATTGACGGCTTTAGTGGTGGTAAATATTAGCGCAAAAACCAAGGAGGGAGGAGGGAGACTGTTTCTACAATAGTCCCATAACGTTTTCTTATTCGGTAGCTGAACAATTTTGGGGACTTTTAATGAATTTTAATTGGTTGATTCCAGCCGCTTTAACCCCCAATTGTAATCCACACCAGGAGTAAGTTTGTGAAAGTTCATTGGGGATGTACATCAATTTATCAGTCATTGTCTTATCCCTTTAGATCCCTGTAAACATTAGCGCAAAAACTGATTTAATGGTTTGCACATACTTTCACGGACTAAAGGATAAGTAATATTATGAATAACAATACATTATTTAAAAGCTGAGAGAAAAGATACATTAAATTGTAAATTATTCTGGAACTCAAAGCTTTTTAAGCATGTAATTTTTTTATTGAATTAAAAACTTTGGGTACTTTTATTACATCTTGATTAGTTAGTACAAACTTTAACTAGCAGTTTCCAACCTTTGAATTAGTTTATCATCCTTTTCTCCCCTTTTTCAATGGTTAAAAAGTCCCTTTAAGCTAGAGACAAAGCCGCAGTCTGTTATATAAAGTATTTTGGTTTTGTTTGCAGCAAATATCTCTAAAACTGCTGGAGTAAAAATGTATTTTAAACAGCTTCCGAGAACATTAGGAAAAATTTAAGATCAAAACCTGTTTTGTTAGACCCAATGGCCAAAGGCCCGGTCTAACAAAGCTGGTCTTAATTTATGATTTTAGTATTTTTAATCCAGCGGTTATTAATCGGTTTCAAAGCCATATTGGCGGCTAGGAGGGAAGCCGATAGTTTTGACACTTTTTGTAGCAAAAAGTATAATAAATCAAAGTACGTCATTTGCTTAAGCGTTGCTTTTTGCGAAAATATGATTTTTACATTTTCAAGAAATTTAGAAAAAAGTTTTTTTGTCCATTAGAATCTCACTAACCACTAAAACGATTGTTTTTGTTTTTTACATATTAGGAAAGCTTAACATAGAAAGGTATTTAATATTTTAATTTAAATTTTGGAATTGTTTTATGCTATATTTTTACCATCTCCCTATCTCGCGGAATGCAGAGCTCCTAGATACTGGGGCTGGAGCCACTTGTAATTAATATTATGTATTTGGTTTAATATTATGTATTTGGTTTAATTAGTGTAAAAATTTTGCAACAAAAATATCAAAAACTTTTGTTTCATAGAATTTAAGATTTTAAGTTTTTGACTGAAGCTAATTGCTTTCCTAAAATAGTTTTGGTAAGAAAAAATTGTGAAAAGTTGAATAATGTTAAAAATCATGGCACTTTCCCCTAAAGTTCCTTGTTGAGCACGAATACTCCTCTTCTTTTTTAAAAATAAATTTAATATGAGGGGGTTGGGAATAGTTCTGTTTTTTTGTTTATTACTTTAGGTTAGGTTATATTGGCTACTGGATAGCCCCACACCGTTAAATATAAAAAAGATAATTGGGGGGGGGGGGGGTAGTTCAGTGCTTGATAGACAATTTGTGGTAAAGCACCAAAACCATTGTTGCCGGGGTTTTCCCATCAAATTATTCGAAAACTAGAATTTCCTTGTGTAAAGATCTGTAATTATCAGGGATCTTAAGGGATAAGACAATAGACGAAAACTTGTTGCACATTAACCAAATGATGGCAACCAAAAATTACCCTTTTTGTGAATTAATATTAGTGGCTGAAAGGTTTGGACATTATTAACTAAAAACAGTTCAAGATTTTTAAAAAGTATCCAAAGTTTTTAGGCATGAGGATACTTAAAATTTTGGGTAGCAGTATAATTTACAGTCCAATGATCCCCCCCTGATCCTGGTAATTATGGATAATTTTACAATTTTATCACAAAATTTTCTTTATTTTCTAAAATTAATTGACAATGAATTGTGTATTTTTTTTAACTGTGCATCTGCTTTTTAATAGCAAAACTACTTTATAGTTCATTCTATCTGTCTGCCCTTCAGTCCCTCCGTAACGCCAGGGGATAGCTTACTTTGTCTTTATGCTACAAGATACGTTGGGGGAGAAAGTCACTCAAAAATCAGCCTCTTGACGTCATAAAAATGAGGGAGATAAGGGGAGAAGTGGAAAAGAAGACCCCTAAAAAAGAGATGGATAATATTCGAACCTACTTAAAGTGTCTGACTCTGATTATGACGTAAAAAAATTTGGCAATGAAAGGCCACTATAAATTTTACCATTGGTCAATTGGTCAGTGTATACTGGCCTCTCATTGGCTAATCCCTCATTTTTATAACGTCACGTGGCTGATTTTTTATTGACTTTCTCCCCCTACTTTTTTTATGGTCAGTGAATATTGGCTCACTTTTACCGTTTGTCCAACCATGTTTTTGTGTCATCCTTGTTTATTTTCGTCCGCTTTTTTTCTAACCAAATAATGAAGATTACAATGAAAGTCTAGTGTCGTTTTTTAAGGGCCGCTTGGCCGCAAATTAATGAAACAATTTGGAAAGAGGTGGCTCGGCTGCAGATGTATTTACTTTTTTCGGACATTTTTAATTAAAGTTTAACTATGCTACAACAAAATAACAAGGGATCTAAAGGGGTAAGACTATGGCCGATAAACTGATGTATACCCGCAATTAAAATACACAAATTTATCCCTTCTGTAGATTAAAATTAGTGGTTGAAACGTATTAACACTCAACTCAACGAACTAAATAATCAAATTAACTGAAGCTCCAAAAGTTGTTGATCTAACGAAGAAGAAATTGATTTTATAAAACTTTGGGGACTAGTTTAATAAACAGCCTATTGTCCCCTCTATCTCTCTCTGAAAATAATAATATTACTAGAATTGAAAATCCGTTCTAATTGTTCTAAATAGAATAAAAAAAATTATGAAACTTTTAGCATAATAAATCTTGTATATTATCTATAGCTAATCAAGCATAACACTTATTAAAAAAGGTGATTTATTAATAACATTTCCAGTATGGCTTCCAAACCGATTGATATCCACTGGATTAGATCCGGTTCTCAGCCAAACTGAAAATTGTATAGCATCGTATTACAAACAATTTTTTCACTAATATTGAATATAGTCCGGGACTTCGGCCACCCGGGTCTAATAAAACTGGTTTTAATCTTATGACTTTCATTTGAAATACCCGCGGAAATCTGAAGAGGATATTGGTCTATGATTATACTGGTAACCAAAGTTTTATACACATGGTCTTTTGATTGATTGATAACCCATAATTTGAACGTGTTTATACTTTTTTTCGTAAGACACTTTAGTGTAGGTAGGGATAACCAAAATATTGTTAACAATAATTCTTTTTCTAGGTGTTTTAAACGCAGAGCGAATTTTTCGTTGTCCACCCCGTTACTTGTTTGACAGGGTGACCAACTTGTGTCAGAGACAAGAGAAGGTTGTGTGTGATGATCCAGGATATCTCTCCAGGTATACATTTGCATTCATTATTGTGCAAAAAAATGTATCCTTTTTTTTCAAATAACAATTTGCGTGGCTTGTGATAAAAGTAGAAAAATAAAATGCATATTGTTATAATTGCTTTGAGTTCTAGTTCTTGGAAGTATAGGCTAATATTTGGAACATAGGCCAGACACAATGGTTCTCCAGTATTCCTTGGATTGGGTACGATTTGAGGCCTCGCGGAAAGATGAGATTTTCTTTTCTTTCAGTGATTGAAGGCTGTTTTAGGTCTACCTGGTTTTTTTTATTTCTGTATATGATCTATCATTCTTAATTTCAGATCCTCTCTTGCTGTGGACCTATCAGTTTCCGACCTGGATACTTTCTTCAACCAAGTTCTGTATTATCAAGGTGAGACATTCTTCCAAAATATCTGTTTTTAAATTCTCTGGCACTTTGAGTACCTTGTTGATAACTTAAACCCCCCTTCCCATATTTCTTGTAATAACATTAAAATAAAAGGTTGTTAGTTTTTCGTTAGTTTAGGTTACATTTGGTACTGGGTAGCCCGCATGGTTAATTTACTACAGGTATAGGTTCTACAGGGTTATGCATATGGAAATTATTTTTTAATTTATAAGGGGGGGGGGGTTGTATAAAAGCTCAACGGGCACTTCTTGATGGTTGGTGACTGTCTTGTTTACATGATACTGTTGACGGGCGTCTGACGGAGAAAGTAAGACGACAATTGGTCAGAGGAATTTCAGAGGTCTACATATTATTTAATATCACTTTTATGAGGGGACTGACGAACCAGGGAAAAAGGAATGTGATTCTGACAAACAATTATCCCCTCATCCCCTCTACTTTTTTTCTCCCCTTCTAACCCACTTCCCTTGCAGTTACACCAAAAAAAAAACAAGCTTTATTCCAACTTTACTCCAACAAAATATTTAAATTTCGATTTAATTTTCGGTAATTTCAAATGGAATAATTGGTTGAATAACAGCCCCTGCTGACGAACAAAGTGGTTATAGAGTTTAAATAAAGAATATTTTTAAAAATCAAATCTTATATTTTATTGCTTACTAGCAGCTACGCCCCCTAGAAGCCTCTAGGGGCACTTTAGGTAGGAGGGGGAAAAGTCGACCTCATCCCATTTTAAATTTGAGTTTCAAAAGAGAAAACAAATATTTTTGGGGGTAGGGGGGTGAAGACACCCTCCCAAAAAATAGTTTAAACCTTCCCAGAACCTATAAGGAGCTTCACTGTAAAGGAGAACAATATCGGTTCAGCGGTTAGCGAGATCCTTCGGGACAGACAAAAAACGCTTACTACTTTATATAATAGGATGTACAAACCTTTAGCTTTTAGTAGAGAGGAATGGAACTTTGTGAACTTTAAAAACTTGCAGCGTCTAAACTTTTTAACAAATAATTTTAATCTAATGAGGGCAAATTAAAAAAAAATCATTGGGGATGTACACCAATTCGTCGTTCATTGGTAAGAGTCTAAAGTTCCCAGAGATCTAAAGTTATAAGACAATGGCCGATAAATTGATGTACATTACCAATGATAATAAATTACCCTTTTTGTAGAATACAAATAGTAGTTGAAACGTTTGGACAATCAACTTAATGAACCAACCAATAACAATTCAATAAAATTCGCCATTGTTGTTAAACAATGAATAAGAAAACTTTATTACAAAACTTTGGGGACTAGTGTAATAAACAGCCTAATATCTCCTCCCTCCCCGAAAGTTCTACATAACCATGCACACTTTTCCTCAACAGTTTAGCGGATTTAAGACCAACACGCAACAAGCGGTCAATGGATCCTATAAATAGACATATTTGCAAAATCAAAACTGGCTTTAGCTAAATTGTATCTGCTCCTTCTTCCGGATTATAGAATTTTTAAGAATTTGACTAAAAATGTGTGATAATTTGACTTTAAAATAGCCTTTGATGTAAATGTATATTACCTTTAACACATGAAAGCAGTAGTTGTTTTAAAAACTTTTTTTTGTAGATTAATTTTAACTCATGAAATTGTCGACGACGGTACCTTCTGATTTTAATTAATGCTTTTTTTCTTCAAATTACCTTGAAATCTTAAACTTAGAAAGTAAAAACAGTAATGAAAAATCAACATATTATTTAACTAAACAATTTTGACAACATCCATAAAAGCGAAGCACTGAAACGGTAGGACAAACGGACATTAACACTTATATAGTGTCAGAACTGAATAATCAGAATATAAATGTATAAGAGTCGAAGCAAAATTGTAAGTAAATTTGTTGAAAACTGCTTGATTCAGGATAATATTTATGGACATACTTACATTTCTATGACTTGATTATAAAGTTGCTTAGTTTATAACATTATACTTTGTTGTCCCAGGAATCAGCCTACCAAAAATCAGAAAAATCAGATGATTAGATCACACAAAAATTTGTTGATAAAAAAGTAAAAAAATCAATATGTTTAAAATGGATGTACGGACATTCTTGTAATGATTATAGAGTTGCTATGCTTTCTAAATCGTACCTAATTACTAAAGGAATCACCATGCAAGTTTGAAATCGATATGACATCTCTAACATGCCTAAATAAACGAAAAAAGCTATCCGTTTGTGAAGGACGTACGGACGGACCGACCCTAATTATAGAAAAGCTTCGCTTTTAAAAATACTGACAGAATTATTTACAACATATTACTGTTATTACAAGCGAAGCTTTTCTATAATTATGGTCGTTCCGTCCGTACGTCCGTCAGTAAAAGTTAGATTTGAAGATGGAAATGCTAGCTTTTTTAGTGGAAAGGTTAGCTTTTTTCCGTTAATTTAGAATTTTCCTATCGATTTCAAACTTTGCAAGGTTATTCCTGTAGTATTTAGGTACTACTTAGAAAGTGTAGCTACTCTAAAATCGTTACCAGAATTTCCGAACGCCCAATTTAAACTGTTGATTTTTAAAATTTTAAAACAACATATTTTTATGTGATAAAATTATCCGATTGAACTGAATTTTGGGATACTGATTCCTAGGACAACAAAGTACAATGTTATAAGTAATGCATCTCTTTATCAATTCCTAAAAATGTAATTATGTCCTTAAACATTAACTTGTATTTAAACAGTTTTTAAAAAATTTACTCATAATTTTGTTTAGACTTTAATAAATATATATTCTGATTATTCAGTTCTGAAACTTTACAATTAATAATGTTCGTTTGTCCTACAGTTTCATAGCTTGGTTTTATGGATGTTTTCATCCTTGTTTAAATAGAAACAATAAGCAATTTAACACTCGAATTTTGTATGAAAGACACAATAGTATAAGTTATCAAACACATAAACAATAGATTGTTGAAGAAATTAGGCATTTAATTGATTATATCAAAGAAAAGTTATTAATAAGTATAGTCTAATTAGTTAAAAACTGAATAGTTCATTATACATTAAATAGTTTTACTATTCAGTAAATTTGTTGCAAAATACAACATACTGTTTAAGGACATTCCTACATTTTTAGACTTTATTATAGATGTGCCTCGTTTATAACGTTGTACCTTGTTGTGGTATTTATTACAAAAAAGTTAAAAACTTTTTGTAGAATTGCTATGCTTTCTAAATCGTACCTTACTACTAAAGGAATAACCATGCCAAGTATGAAATCAATAGGACAATTATAAAAGGCCTAAATTAATGATAAGAGCTATCCGTTAGGGACAGACAGACAAACCCTTGATAAGGAAAAGCTTTACTATTAAAATCAAGCATCAGAAAAAGTTTTTTTTTTTTAAATTATAATTATAGATCCACAACGACCAAAATCTTTGACCTATGTAGATTATGATCACTTTTGAAAAAGGTTTTGCCATGTATTAAATAAGATACAAAATTAAATAATTTTTTTTTTCAATTGTTAAATAATCTTTAATACACCAGACATTAATTTGATGTTAAATTAAAATATACTATATATATCTCTATATAAAAAAATAGCGATTGTGCCCCTAGCATCTAGTTGGTCTGTTTTCTAAGGGGTAAGGCATAAAATCATCCAGAGACTTAAATCTAAAAATCAAATAGCCTGAACCCATCCTGGGTCCTATGTACGTGAAGCTTTCCTAGAGTGTAGAACTAAATCAGCTATCGAATCTTAAGCTACAGATAAAATACATACTGTTTACATACAAAACATATCAGATGATCATTATCAAATTTTTGTCAACTTTAATGCAATTAAAATTAAAAAACATTTACTTTACCTAGTAACTATTAAGTAAATAAAATGGTAAATGAAGTGTATTCAAGTATATCTTTTAAAGCAATGTTTTTAAATGAACCTTTCGTGTCATATATTAACCTACTTACTGTTTTATTATATCAAAATTTTATCCATATAAAATTTAAAATGGTTTAGAAAAGAAAAGATAGACTTTTGTGTAATGAACAACTAAGTATCTAATCAATTAGGATTAGTGCTTTTTATATGACTTTTTATATCACTAATAATGCATAAAATAACCACTGTTATACATCCTAAATATGCAGTGTTGAAATGTCTATAAAAATATTGTTTTAAAGCCTCAACAAATATGACAAAATTATATTTACAAGCTTTAAACTGTAAGATGATTTTTGATTAAAGGTTATTTTAAAGTCAAATAATCACATATTTTTATTAAAATCTTTGAAATACTATAGACACGAAGAAGGAGCAGATACAATTTAGGTAAAACCAGTTTTGATTCAGCAAATGTGTATATTTATAGGATCCATTGACCGCTTGATGCGTGTTGGTTTTAAATCCGCTAAACTGTTGAGGAAAAGCGTGCATGAATTGAAAATATTCCAATGAGATTTCAATTGCAGAAAATTTTCAATTATGATGAAGTTATTGCAAAGTATTAAATCAATAACAAATTAAAATCAATCAAACTTTATTATTTTTAAGAAATGCAATTAACAGGGATCTTAAGGGATAAGATAATCCTTATACTAAAGTAACAGGATGTCTGTCTGTCTGTGTGTCTGTACCGAAGGATCTCGCTAACCGCTTAACAGGGTAGATTCTCATAGGTCCCGGGAAGGTTTAAAACTATTTTCTTGGGGGGTGGGACACCCCCAACCCCCCAAAAATGAAAAATACCCCCCCCAAAAAAAAAATTTTCCACCCCCCAAATATTTTTTAAAAATTTTTCTTTTAAAATCTAAAATAAGAAATTGGGTTATCAAATTTGACTCCCCCCTCCCCAAGTGACCCTAGAGGCCTATAGGGGCGTAGCCGCTAGTTGTCTATAAAGTGAGGATAGTTGAAAATTATTCCTTCTTTAGATTAAAATATGTTGGACAGTTTGGATATTTCTAACTTAAACCAGCCAATTATAATTTACAAAAGTACCCACCCTTTTATGTCTGTAGCAAAGGATCTCGCTAACTGCTGAACCTATATAGTTCTCCTTTACACTGAAGCTTTTTATAGGCCCTAGGATGGTTTTATGCTATTTTATTTGTAAAAATTAGTCTGGGTATAGCTTTAAGCTATTTTTATACCCTTCCATTTCCCTTCGAGTATAGAGCCCCAAGATGCTAGGGGCGCAGCCGCTAGTCCTATAATATAAAGTACTAAGTTTTTTTTGTCTGTAGCGAAGGATCTCGCTAACTGCTGAACCGATATAGTTCTCCTTTACACTAAAGCTTTTTATAGATAGAGGGAATGTTTTTGACTATTTTTAGAGAAAATATCCTCCCCCCCCCCAAAAAAAAAAGTATTTTTTTTATTTAAAAAACGACTTCCCCTCTCCCACAGGTCCCTAGATGCTTCTTGGGGGTGTTGCCGCTAGTATTTTCTAAGCCAGTGACTGATTAAGTATTTGAGTACGAGAATATTTTACAGTCTACTATCCCCTTCCTCCCTCTCCCTTCCTTCCTGGCAATGATTGACAATAATTTGCTAAACATTGATAAATAAGTGCTAATCATTGCAGTCATTTTCAATCTTTTTGTGCAAATTAAGTGTGGGATCTACAGATAAATAGTGGATTAATCATAATAAACAAATAATTACGAGAATGTACTTGGATAGAGAGAAATCGCCCGGTGTTAAGAAAAACACAACAAAAATTATGAAGCCTTTTATAAAAATGACGTCACACTGGCCTATCATTGTTTAATTAAAATGAATCCTTGCCTGCTATTAGAAGTTTAGTCAGCGTATTGTCCCATCATTGGTTATTTGTATTGTATAATATCATATGTACTGTAATTTTTAATGAGACTCTAAAATAGAAGTAAAAACATAAAGAATAATTTTCCACCCCTACTACACTTCTCTTGACAAGAGTCTAAATCTCAGATAAAATAGCCAAAAGTTAGGGGTGTCAATTTAAAAAGGTCACACAAGTTGTGAAAAAAAAATCAATTTAGACTAGTTAAATTTTAGTATGTTGATTATAAAATTGATAATAAAATTACACCACTCTTGTTGTCTGTTTTACATATTCCTAAAACTTTGGGTCTAGTTAAGGTGTCAAAAATTTTGGGTGCGATTCGTGCATCCCCCGGCCCCAGGCAATATACTGTGCTCCTTACTGGTTATATGTACATTATTTAAAACTGCTAAAATATTTAGGTACATCAGCAACAAGTACAGAGAAAGGAAGATTCTCTCTGCCTGCGGACACACAGGCCATCCAGACAACCTACCATCCATCCAGAACTGTCCAACCATCCGTACCTGTCCATCCACAACAAACATTCTCCCACAGAAACCTGTTATTAGCTCCATTATTTAACCCTTTTCTGCATACGTATCATAGAATACCACAATATAACCCTTATTTCTTCCTTACAAAGTAAAATTAATAATTTTTTAAATGCTTTTATAGTGCCTGTAAAAGATGACATGGTACTGGCCTACCATTGGTCATTTAAAATGTATACTGACCTGCCATTGGTAATTTAGTTTTTGTTTCGGCCTATCATTGGTCATTTTTCTACAGGTACTATAAAGAGCTTCCATTTTTATAAACTAACACGTATAGTGCTTTCCCTCAAAGGACCTTGTGATCACAGAAGCTCCCTGTCATATTTTTATATATGTAAAATTTGGAAAAATACAAGAAAGGCCTTCATTCTTTTCAATTAATTTCAAAATAAGGGGAGGTTCTGCGCTCGCAAGGACCTATGAGTGAAACCGTTAAAATATATTATATTATAAATTCATACTCAAGAAGAAATTTCCCATTTGACTGCCATTTTAAAAGAGTAGCTATTATATAACAAAAGTATACCAAACGGTCCAACTAACCTCGAAGTTAGTAAAGTTACTGTATTCTTTCCGCGGATATTAACATTAAAAGTTATAAGATGAAAACCATTTTCTTAGCAATTGTATGCAATGAGATGCCATACATGATTTTTTAGTATGGCTGAGAACCTGTTCTAATCCAGCGGATATCGATCGGATAAGAAGCCGTACTGAAAAACACTTGAAATGACATTGAAAGTTTGTTTTTGCTTCAGTTTTTTTTCAGTATGGCTTAGTATCCGCTGGTTTAGACTTTCTTCTCGGCCGTACGAGCAATCAGTATTGCATCTTATTACAGCCAATGTTCCACGAATATTACATTAAAATCATAAAATCAAATCCATTTTTGTTCTCGGCCATTCGTAAATTCATGTGTAGAATTTTATTACAGTCAATTTTCCAAGAATATTAAGATTAAAATCATAAAATTTTAAATTAATACCGGTTTTGTTAGCCCGGGCCTTCGGTCACTTGGGTTTAACAAAACTGGTTTAGATCTTTTCATTTTTCTTTTTAATATCCGCGGATAGCTGTCTATAATACGATGCGATAAATTACTTGTATTTTCACTTATATGTTTTCTTATTAATTATTGATAAGAAAATAATTGTAGAAAAGCTTCGCTTTCAAAAAGTATTATTGTGGTATCCGCCGAGGATAAATGGCAGACACCGGAGTTCAATTAGATTACGGCAGTGTGACAGACGTGGACACCTTACTATAGAGAAGCTACGCTTCTCTAGCTTTCACTAGATAATGATCAACATCTATTTTCAGTTGTCACTTTATTGAAGGGTTAAGAGATACTGAAGCTATATACAACAAACAATAATTACATGGATAGGAATAACTAATCATAACATAAAAGCATAAATAATACATATACAATGGTCAGTTTGGGCAATAATGATTCCCCCATCCCTGGAAAGGGTGGGGGAGAATTAAGAATACAGTTAACCATAATAAACATGACAGATTCAATCATTAATTCTAAGCGTAGGGAGGGGGTCACTAGACCCCTTCCCCAGGACTCGGGGGAGGGCCATTGACCCTCCACCGAACCCCAGATCAGGGGTGCCATAGACATGGCTCACGGTTGCCGAATACCACAACTCTCCCCTCGGAAGGCTGGGAGGTGGTTTCCCTACCAGACTTCCGACAGTGGTTGAGGCCTTCGGCCCGCTCCTTAGGGCTAAAATATATACAAACGATAATGATTCAATGGAATCCTAGTGGTGAGTATCTTCTTAGGGTTGATGGGCTCCCAATGTGGGATAGAAGGCAGAGGCAGGTATCAGGTTTGCTGGTGGCACAGTTGTTGCTGGAACGGTCAGCAGTGGGGCCTGCTGGTTGTTGTTGGCAGCGGCTGGGGCACTGGCTGCCAGGTTGATTGTCTGAGCAGCGGCCTGTCCTCCTGAGGGGCCGCGGGGTCTGCCAGAGGGCGGTGCTGGCCTACCTGGGCGGTCATGCCCGCTGTCAGTTGATTTCATAGACACCATTTCCTCGGCTGCTTCCCTGCCGATGGGAATGGCATCCCAGTCCACTGAAAAGTCCCGGGACTTGGCATGGTTGAGCCTGGCTCTAGCCAGCGCTTTCCTATATAAAGCTGGATGGTACAGGAACACTTGTGATATCGCATTCAGGGCTGCCCGGACTCCTCCCTGTGCTGCTGCCAGAGAAATGATGGTTAGGTCCCCCAGCAGTTTGAGGATCAACAACAGCAAGCACAGTATGGCTGCGCCATCTCCCCACTCGTGGATGGCTTGTCTAAATCCTGCCCAGACATCCAGGGCTGCCTCTCCTTCCTCCGCCAGTCGGTCAATGTTGTAGGACACTATCCCATGGTCTCCTGTGGCCGAACAGCTGCCTTGCTGAACGCAGGAGCCATAGGATAGGCCGGTCAGCATGGCACTCTTGTATGCTGGGAACGCCAGCAGTTGTTGCCAGTCGTTCAACTCAGCCTGCGAATACAAACCACCTGAACTGAAGTCATCTAAGGGTTCTGTCAACAACTGCTTAGGCGTATCCAGCGGGGGTGGCCTCTTCTTGGGAGCAGGGGTTAACTCTATCCAGCCTTCCTCCGCGTGCACAGTCAGGGGGTAGGTGGAGGAGCAGGGAATCTTGGTGGCGTGCTCACTGTATACCCGTGTCACAGCGTCTACAAAACCTGTGGGCTCTACTGGCACTTTGTCCCAACACTCCTTGTGTTCGCGGACAACGTACTTGTGCCTTTGGCAGGTCAGATGCAGCAGGATGTCTCCCCTCAGTACCGAGAACGTGCTCCCCTGGACACGCACCGGGTGGGCCGGATCTAGTTGCTGGAGCTTCCAGCAGTTGGCCGCTACTTCTTCTGCTGCAGTGCTTTTCATGCGCGTTTCCAGGGGAAACCCAATATAACCTGCATGGATCTGTGCTTGAAGGGGAACGTCAACATCCCTGGCCGACACTCTGGGCAGCGCAGCCGCGGCTGGGTCAGCTGCCACGAACAACGCTGGATGGTTGGTGGCATGGGCCTCGAAGTCGCAGTTCACAATCGAGGTGGGGTTGGTCATGTTGATGAAAAACTGGGCCTGATGGTCAACCAGATATGCATCCATCACCAGGCTGGGCTGGAGGCTGCGGATCAGCCTCAAGGGGCAATCTCTTCCCAGGTGGTCCCACACGTAGGTTGCTTCCCCAGTGATGCAGGACAGCTCAGAATGGGGACACTCTAGGGTCAGGTGGTCAGACTGGGACTCCACCCGTCCATCCTCCACCACATAGGTCTCCTCCTTGACCAGCAGCCGCCGCTCCTGGAGCACTAATTCGTTGCGGTAGAGCTGGCCCTCAAAGTGGACGTCCTCCCCCTCGGGGCTGTTGACGAGGGCGCCCACCATGTCGATGGTGAAGAACAGGGGGTGGTTCAGCTGGAACGTCAGTGGCTGGGTCTTGCCTGGCAACGTGTACACTCGGTTCCTGGCCAGGTCTCGGCACGCTTCTGGGTCTATCTTGGTTGGCCTCATGAGGGTGGGGACCGAGGTCACCTTGAGGTGACCCCATACCCCACACCTGAATGTCCACTGGGACACGGTGAGCTGACAGCTGAACCCAGTGGTTTCCCTCACCTTGACTTGCTGCAGGACGTGTACTTCATGGCCCAGGGGCACCTCCTGGTGTAGGGGCTCCGTGGCACACATCTTTTCTTTATTGTAAGACGTGACATGGGTGGGGTTGGCACAGTCCCACCCCACCAGGACGTAGCTGGTTGTAGGCCACACGGCTGCCAGCAGGAGGCCCCACAGGACCATCCACCAATGGGAGAGGCTTCCAGGTAACCATCTTCCTCGTACACGCGGCTGGGGATCTTCAGCTCTGGTCACGGCTACTTCTTGGGGCTGGACACGGCTGGGCTGCTCCTGGCTAGATACAAATTTCCATTGAGCGTTATCTGTATGCGGCCGAGGCACCCCGATACCCTCCCCAATGACAGACTGGCAAGCGACTGGCACTTGCCTGGGTGTCGGCTCCCCTAGCCCTAAGTGCTCCCTTCCCTTGTCCAAGGCATGCCCAGTGGCATGGGGCTGAAGTGCATGTGGCACAGGCTCGCCCTTACTCACTGCCCTCCCCTGCCCTAGGAACTCAGGTGCATGTGGCACAGGCAAGTCCTTATTTTCCCAAATTTCAATCTCCCCAGCCTCAGGTGCAGGGGGCACAGGCAAGGCTGGGTGTTTACAATATTTTGGATACAACACATTTAACAAATTCAACTTATCCTGATGTTGAGCAGCTGGGTTCCCTTGGCTGGCAGGGGGCTCTGGATGGCATGTAGCTGGACTCTCCCTGCAGGCTGGTGGCGCTGGCTGACTGGGGGTGACGGGTGTCACCCCTTCCTCTGGGACCGCTGGCTCGTTCCAGGACTCAGGTCTCTCGGTGGCGGCGACGGTTGTCGCCCCAGACATCAGGTTGGAGGCTGGCTCGTTCCAGGATCCAGGTATCTCGGTGGCGGCGACGGTTGTCGCCCCAGGCACCAGGTGGGAGGCGCTGGATAGCACCCCCCCATCATCCCAGGTGGCGACGCCGGGTGGCATCCCATACATCGATGCAGAGGTGCTGGCTAGCACCTCCTGCCTCTCTCGTTCAGCGGCTGCCAGGGCCTCCCCATACACCGTCTCAGGGACGCTGGGCAGCGCCCCTCCACTCTTGCTGGGTAGGCTCAGTCGGGCAGGTTCCATCATGTTGAGGCTGAAAGGCTGGGGCCTCAGCACCTCTGGCTCGGCTATGTTGTTGGGCTGTATCAGCTCTGGCCCCAGATGGTTAAGACTGAAGCCTAGGCCAACCCGGTTGGGTTCAGCCGCGCCGCCCAGTATGTTGATCCTAGCTGGGACAGTCCCAAACTGCGGCATCCCATCGGCTCGGTCCGCAGCTCTGGGGGCGGCTGCTTGCTGTGGTGGTGCTGGGGGCGCGCTCCCTTCCATATGGGCCACTCTGCTGGGCTTCCCTGGAGGGGCACCCTTGTCGGCGGTGCGCCTGCGGCTGGCTACCTGGGCCCAGTCGGCTCTACAATCGGCCGCCGTGTGACCGTCATAGTGGCAACGCTCACACTTGGCAGAACGGTCACGGCGTGGCTGGGTGCGTCTCTCCTCTAGGCTAACTTCCACAGGCGTTGGGCAGTCTCGAGCTCGGTGGCCTCTCCCCTGGCAGCGGTAGCAGCGGCCTGGAACCTTGTCATCTGGAACGACCTTCCCCATCTGGTGGAGACCCGGAGCCAAGGAGCCAATCTCCATTGGCTCCGACTCGTCATATTGGGGCAACTGGATGCAGGCAGATCCAGTCAGCCCATCGGTCGAGTCCACTAAGCACACACCTTCCTTCAGCTGCTTAGTAACCATGGTCACGGTGAACATGGCCTTACGAGTGTACTCAGGTACACTCGTAATTTCATGGTTCATCATGAGGCGTTTTACGTTGGCGTTACGAATTCCACGATTTAATTCGTCCACCAACAACTCAAGATCCTCATGGTTGTAGGCGTCCCTATACAAGGCGCACTTAGTTGATATGTACGCTTGTATAGGTTCTGTCGAGTGTTGCTTGTAATCCCTAAACGCTTGTTTAAGCGTTTGGGATTCAAAAGCAGGGCGAAATAGCAACTCACACTCGGTCTTGACCTGTTCGTAGGTCAAGGCTTGGCCTGCCTCGCCAAACAGATGGGACGCCATTTCCGCCGCTTGCCCTACCAGTGACAGTAGTAGGGCGTTGCGGCGGTTGAGGGAATCATGAGGTGGGACGCGGTAAGCCGCCCATGACATCTCAAGTCTGCGGATATGTGCCGACCAGGATTGTTTGGGCGGCCCTCTAAACTCCGGCAGATTGCTCAGCATCAGCTTGCGGTACTCGGCTGGGGCCGGCTGAGGGTCATCCTGGAGCCATCCTGGGGCTTGGTCACCTCCTGGGGCTTGATGCTGGTCCATTGGGTCAACGGTGAAACGGCGGGCACAAAGTTATACAGTACTAAAATTGAATGGTTTGTCACTTGAGGCTTCCTAGCCTAACAGCCAACACTGTTTGTATCACTAGGTTGGGCGTTTAGTTACAAAGATATAACTTAGCTGTACTTATCACTAGTTAGGTGTTGAGGTTATAGGGTAGGCTGGTAGAGGTAGATAGATGTTGAGGGTCTGAACTGCTGTCAGGAACTGATTGGGTTTTCCCTTATCACACTAGAGCTAGAAGGAAAGAAACTTGCAATTCTTTATTTGCTAAAAATACCCCTGTTAAATGCTATGGAGTAGCTCCGCTCTGGTGTGAGTGTGTGTGTGTGTGTGTGCGTGGAATCTCCTGTCCTTGTAACGCGCGTTCGCGCCGTCAAATCCGCGCACACGGGGAAAACGCGCTCTCACCCCTCAACTCGCTCTCTCATTGGTCCGCTTCGTCCGTTGGATTTATGATATTTTCCGCACTCTGTTGCGCTACCCGTGAATGGCGCTCTGTGTATCCGATCGCTAGCTCCACACTACAGACGGACTTAGTCTAGTGTGGGTAGGAAGGGGGAAGCGCGTGAGGGGACGGGGGTAACTCCGTCCGTTCCCCCTGTGAGGGAGGGGGGTAACTGTGTGCTGGTGTAATAGGGCCTTTTCTTCTTAATCTTAGGCTTATCTATTATATCACCCTGATTGTATTTGCCTTCAATGGAGAGGGGCCCCTCCCCTTCCCTTGGAAGAAGGGGTGTATTGTTGTTGTGCTGTGGGCTTGAGATTGTTTTGATTATATTACATCTAGCTTCTATTTTTGTCCTTATCACAATTGCATAACAGATTTGTTTACCAACTCTGTTCTATTTTTAGCTGTTATCACAATACACAGTAATCCAAGCCTGTTCTATTCTTAGATTTATCACAACACAACAATTTGTTTGCCAAGCTTTGCTCATAAATCTATTGTTTGGCCATCACACTAGGGTGGTAATCCCTGCAAATGTGATATAATATCTGTTTTCTAGATGGGTGGCTGCGTTGTAGCTTCTCAGGATACTCGGGGTTGACGTAGTTTTTCTCTGTTCTGGTGCACTACACTCGTATGTTAGCTCGCAGCTTGCAGCTATGTGGCATGTTTCAGCCTATCGGCGGCAGGGAATGTCCCGTCCTGCTAGCGCCGCTGATCCAAATCCGGCTGATGGCGGCAGGGAATGTCCCGTCCTGCTAGCGCCACTGGTTCGGATCCTGCTCTTTCTTGCAGTAAAGTTGGCCTATTTTCAGCCGTTTACACTTATTTGGCTTGTTTCAGCCGGTCCGCAGGCCTGTTTCAGCCCTTTTGGCGCTCAATTCTCCGTTAGATATCAGCGCTGCTCGCGGTTATTCGTCAGATTTCGCTGTCTCGCTTCCACAACTGCCGGATGCAGAGTTAAACTTTGCTGTCCAGGGTGGGTAATTCAGGTTGCTTGCGTCAGTTTTGCCAGATTCACTGCTGGGAGTACCTTAGCCTCAGATGCGCGTCTGCTCTACACTTGTGGTTCGCCGTAATCTCACACAGCTGTCACCAAAGTTGTGGTATCCGCCGAGGATAAATGGCAGACACCGGAGTTCAATTAGATTACGGCAGTGTGACAGACGTGGACACCTTACTATACCTTTCACTAGATAATGATCAACATCTATTTTCAGTTGTCACTTTATTGAAGGGTTAAGAGATACTGAAGCTATATACAACAAACAATAATTACATGGATAGGAATAACTAATCATAACATAAAAGCATAAATAATACATATACAATGGTCAGTTTGGGCAATAATGATTCCCCCATCCCTGGAAAGGGTGGGGGAGAATTAAGAATACAGTTAACCATAATAAACATGACAGATTCAATCATTAATTCTAAGCGTAGGGAGGGGGTCACTAGACCCCTTCCCCAGGACTCGGGGGAGGGCCATTGACCCTCCACCGAACCCCAGATCAGGGGTGCCATAGACATGGCTCACGGTTGCCGAATACCACATTATGAATGTTCAAAAGTTACCGAATATACAATATTACGCTTTATTACTTGAAAGCTATAGTTACCAATTATAAAAACCACTTTAAAAATATATTTTTAGGTACCTTTCTTTAATGCAAAAAATACATTTTGAATCTCATTTTCAACATCAAAAATATTTTTACCTTTAGAAATCTAAACAGCCAGAAAAAAAATGTTATCTTTGTCTTAAAACTTTAAATATCTGTAAATATTAAAGCTAATCACAAACGGTTTGTTAGGGACCCCTTAAAAATAAGGGTATCTTTAGCCTTACTTTAGTTTAGGGGAGATAGTCTACCCTTAAATTTAGTAATGTCAAGCTTAGGTAAAGATTTTGATAGGAATACTTTAGCCTTACATAAACCTATCATATCAATATAAGGTACTCTAAGTTGTCTTCCTTTGCCAGCCCCCCCTCCACATCTACCCTTTTCAAACGATTCCCCCCCAATGAATAGCCGCCATAACACTCACCATTCCCCTCCCCCCCCCGTCCCTTAGTGTTCTTTCAATTGGGGTTATATAAGAAAAGTTTCATTATACTAAAAGGCGTTAAAAATTATCATGAGGCTGTATATTCTATTTTAAGTTTTCTACATTTTTTCCCTTAATCTTAATCTTGTTTTTACTAATTAAGAGATTTTTTAGCTGATTAATAAAAACTCTTCCTATCTTTTAAGTAAAAGATTTAGGAATCCCTATCATAAACCCCTCTCCCTTTATGATGCCCCAGCCTTATAAATCCTCCCTTTTCATATAATTCTCCACCTAGGTTTACCTAAGGGTGTCGTTAATTTATTAAAAAAAAATAATGAATAAAATTGTTTCTTAGCTTAACAATTTGATATATTTTTTTAACAAAAAATTTTGTGGATTAAATTAAACTTTAATACAATAGAAAAAAATCTTATAGATTCATATAGAGCTAAAAGCATACTCTTTGTAATAAGTTTTAAATATAACTCTTTGTAGAATTTAATTTTCACGTCGCCATAGTTGTTCATTCAATTTAACAAAAAAGGATCAAAGATTCAGCACTTTTTCCATTTCAAATATTTGATTATGAGTCATGTGATTTATCTATATTTCATGTAGTGCCTGTATACCAAGCAAAGAAATCACTCTGTACCAAAAAAAATTTAAAATCTTTCTTTATAAATCTTACATCTTTAAAGTTTAGAAAAGTAGCCGCAATTATGTATAACAAATATAGGATGTATGTCTGTGTGTGCATGGGAATTAAATAGAAACTTTGAAGCTATTTAAGGCCATAATATTTTTTTTAATTCAAGCTAAAAGAACGATTTGCTGTTTTTAAAAATAACCAAATAAATAATAAGGAAGTACAGCAGTACTACAGTATAATTAACCAATAGATATAATAGAACTAGATGGTCAATCGGGATCCATAATTTGTGAGACTTAACCCTTAATAGTTGGGCCCCTTGCCGCACCTTTATCAGTAGTTCAATGCCCCCCCCCCCCATTATCTCAGCTCCTATTAAAGCTAGAGGGCTAAAAAAATTGTGCATGTCCCCTATTTGATAATGAATTTTCGCTTCCTCCACACTTTTATTCAACAACCTTTGTTTTTACATCCTTTTTTACTTAGGGGGAGGGGGGGATCACCAAAAAAAATATAAAAAAAAACTTTGGGCAAAATACAGCTTTTTGGGAGATATATTTTTCATCCCCTCCATTTTATTTTATTTGGGGGAGGGTTTCCTGAACCCCATAAAACATCCCCCCAAACCTGTAGTAGTACATCCTCATCCTTATACTAAAGTAACAGGAAGTTTGTGTGTCTGTCTGTGTATCTGTACCAAAGGATCTCGCTAACCGCTGAACCGATTGGGTTCTCCTTAACAAGGTAGCTTCTCATAAGTCCCGGGAAGGTTTATAACTATTTTCTTGGGGGGTG
Organism: Acartia tonsa; assembly: GCF_053477335.1. NCBI lineage: Eukaryota > Metazoa > Arthropoda > Copepoda > Calanoida > Acartiidae > Acartia > Acartia tonsa. The sequence goes on from NC_137261.1 coordinate 56,077,149, forward strand.
GGATAACCCCAACGCCCCCAAAAATGAAAAATATCCCCCCCCCACAATTTTTTTTAAAAATTTTTTAACTAAAATTAAAAATGATGATGGGGGGGCACCCCTAGATATACCACACTTTTCTGGGATCTTGCTGTATCAAGTATCAACTGTTGGGACTATCAAAGGATAACTTCATGCAAAATTTGAGCCGGATCCGGCCAAAACCGGCCGTGAATTTTATGAAAAACCGGTTTTTTGTGGGTATCTGTAAATCGATTCACGTGAAGTAAAATTTTTTGTACCTCCAACCGGTTTTGCTCCAGCTGAATCGATTTACAGATACCCACTAAAAACCGGGAAAAAACCGGTTTTTCATAAAATTCACGGCCGGTTTTGGCCGGATCCGGCTCAAATTTTGCATTGAGTCATCCTTTGATATTCCCAACAGTTGATACTTGACACAGCAAGATCCCAGAAAAGTGTGGTATATCTAGGCAAACCCCCCCAAAAAAAAATTTTTCTACCCAACAAAATTTTTTTTTACTTTTTCTTATAAAATCTAAAATAAGATATTGGGTAATCAAATTTGACTCCCCCTCCTCAAGTGCCCCTAGAGGCCTCTAGGGGCATAGCCGCTAGTAAGAAATACCCCCCCCCCAAAATAAAAAATCTCTAACAAAAAAATTTTTGGCACGCTTCCAGTGCATTTTTAGTACTAAATATTTAATAAAATTTAAATTACCCCCCAAAAAAATTTACCCCAGGAGTAAATTTGGGGGGGGGGGGTAAACAAAATTTACCCCTGCAAACAGATTTCAGTTGGGGTAATTACCCTCCCAAGCAAATTTTACCCCCAGGGTAAAAATTTTAAGGTTAAAAAAAATTTGACCAATGGTAAAATTCATAATGTCCTCTCATTGGCTAATTTTTTTTGTTACGTCATAATCAGTCCGACACTATTACTGGGTTCGAAAATGGAAGTTAATTTTTTTTTAATTTAGGGGGGTTTGGGAGGGTACTCAACCCCCAAAAAATATAAAATAAAAGAAAAGTATTTTTTAAAAAATTTAAGGTGGTGTTGGAGATCACCCACCCATGAAATAAAAAAGTTGAAAAATTAACAAAGGGGTTTGTCTTATAGGAACCGCTTTATATGTATAACAGAATTTGATGCCAGATAGACAATCTAGATCTTAAATATCTATTCATTGGTTGTCAAAGGTGTTTTAAAACAAGTTAGAGAAGAAAGAAAAATTACCTGCTTTCTCATACCTTTAAGAATACCTTAATTTATTTAGGTGTCCCTAACTTTTAATGTAAGCCTACCTTAAAGTTTTACTAAAAACCTTACATAAGTTTCCTAAGTAACCTTTATCAACCCCCCCTCCCTTCCCCTCTCTTCTCTCCTCTACCTGCTTTCTTTCCAATTAAGTACCCTTTAGCTATACCTAACTCTTTATGTAAAACTAGTATAATCCCCTCCCCCTTTTCAATGCCCCTAACTCATATATCAACCCTTTTGATCCACTTCTCCAAGCCTTACTTATGAAAAATAAAGGTTACCTTAATTAATTTTAAAATAATAAGAATTAAAATTCTTTCATATGCAGACAATTTGATGTCGACTTTGTGTGGATTATTTTTAATTTTACTACAATAGAAAAAAATTAAAAGGCAAGATCTTATAGAAATAAAAGCTACTCTTTGTAACAAACATATCAAATTTGATAATATGTGACTCTTTGTAGATTTTAATTTTAACATCTATATAGATGTTCATTCATTTTAACAAAAAAGTACATAGATTCAACACTTGCTTATTTCTAATATTCGATTATGTGTCATGTGTTTTACCTATATTTCACATGGTGCCTATACCAAGGTAAGAAATCACTATATAACAAGGATGACAACATCCATAAAAGCGAAGCTCTGAAATGGAAGGACAAACAAACTTTAACACTTGTAGATTGTCAGAACTTAATTAGCAGAATATTAATGCATCAGTACAAAGAATATTGTAAGTAAATTTGTTGCAAACTGCCTAAATGGATGATACTGTTTAAGGACATACTAACATTTTTGGGACTTGTTTATAGAGATGCTTTACTTATAACATTTTACCTTGTTGCATAAGAAATCAGTTTTCAAAAAAATCTGAAGAATCGGATAATTTTAATATACAAAAATTTGTTGTCAAAAAAGTTAAAAATCGACATGTTTCAAATGGACGTACGGACATTCTGGTATTGATTATAGAGTTTCTAAATTGTACCTAACTACTACAGGAATCATCATGCAAAGTTTGGAATCGATAGGACAATTCTAACCTGTTTAAACTAACGAAAAGAGCTAACTCTCTGTGACGAACGTACGGACGGACCGACCCTAATTATAGAAAAGCTTCGATTTTAAAAAACGTTTTTTAACCTAACTTAAAAATCTAACATCTTTAAATATTAGAGGGGTTGTAGCTATCATGTATAACAAAAACAGGATGTGTGTCTGTGTGTGTGGGACTTCTTAAAAACTAATGAAGGCTATAATACTTTTTTTTAATTTTTAAGCTAAAAGAACAATTAGGTGTTTTAGATAATAACCTTTAAAAAATATTCTACAGAGAAAGTACAAAAGTATAGTATAATGAACCAATAGATATAGTAGATCTAGATGGTAAATCGGGCCCAACTTAATAAGGAATTTCCAAAGAGTTATCTTTATCCCAAAAAAGTTAACTATTTAAAGGTGATTTCTTATATATGTTATGTTGTATGCTTTACATCATGTGAGGGAAGAAATTTTTTAACCATATGATTAACCTAAGCAAAGGCTTATCCTAAGAAAGACTATTTATAGCTGATTCATTTTGCGAATGATATGAAAGGATAATTGCTCTTTCTAACCAAATTCTGTTTACTTTCTAACCAATATATGGCAGATTGATCCTCCCCTGTATTCCTATTGGCTGAATTTGGGAGTATGTATCTATATTATACCTTTTAATAATTCTTACTTGATAATTTCTTTATTGGTGTTCCTTTATTTCTTCAAAACTTGAATGACAGCTTTAAATGACTTATTTTTGATTAAAGTATTTTTTGGCAATGCTTCGCCTATCTATTATTAAGTGTTGATTTAGGGAAAAGAACACTGAAAACTTTTTTTACTATGCTAAGAAAATTGCTAATAAAACATCACATGTTTTATTTTAATAGAGAAAGAGGGGACAATGGGCTATTTATTACTAGCTTATACCAATAACGAAATAAATTTTTTTTAAATCACAAACATGGTTTTCAGCTTTATTACATTTGTCCCCAACATTTCAAAATAACAATTTCTTATTTGTTGGAATAACAACATTTTGAAAATTTGATTGGTTGTTTCATTAAGTTGAGTGTTCAAACGTTTCAACACTCAATTTTAATTTACAGTAGGTGTATTTTTGTGTATCATCATTGGGTCTGTACATTAGTCTACTGGCTTTTGTCTTATCCCTGCTAACTTTATACCTGAGCTTGATCTTTAAATCATTTCAATGGTGCACGGGGTGGTTTAGCGCACCATTGAAATGATTTAAAGATCCAGCTCTGATTTATTTCATTTGTCCCCAACATTTTAAAATAATGTTTTCTTATTCGTTGGCTTAATAACTTTTGGGACTAGTAAAATTTGATTGGTTGTTTCATTAAGTTGAATGTTAAACCGTTTCAACCATAAATTTTAATTTACAGTAGGGGTATTTTTGTGTATCATCATTGGGGTTGCACATCAATTTATTGGCTTTTGTCTTATCCCTTTGGATGCCTGTTTTTTTAACCTTTCTTAGTGAATCTAATAACTTTTAAGTTTGAGGGGTAGCTGCTATTTTAAATAACAAAAATTGGATGTTTGTCTGTGAGCTGGGACGTCCAAATGGGGGGGAGGGGATGTAAACCCCCCCTCCCCACCTTCCCCCCAATAAATTTAGGTGTTTTTAAATATGGCTACGGCATATAACTAGGAGTTGAAAAAAACCTTTTGAACTCTACTCTAAGGTTTTTTGAAAAGATTTTTTAATTCCGACCATAAACAAAAAAGTTAGCATTTTGGGAGTTTGTGACCCACCTCCCATTTTCTGTGGGGGGGGGGGTGGAAAATATTCCTCCCAAAAAGTTGTATTTTGTCCTAAAATTTTTAAAAAAAAAATTTTTAAGCTAAAAGAACAATTAATTTGCTGTTTTTAAAAATAACCAATTAAATTCTATTTGTTTGGCTTTAAGATTGCTTTTTTTTATGTAAAGTTGTACTTGTCATGAAAACCGTACATTAATTTGTAAGTACTTCTTGTCAACCCCCCTTCCCCTCTCCTAACATTTCTTCTTTTTGAATTTTTACCTGCTTTCTCTCCATTTAAGAACACTTTAAGTATACCTATTTCTTTATGTAAGCCTTCCTTAAAGTTATACTTACATTAATTTCTAAGTAACCCTTGTCTACCCCCCTTCCTTTCTTTATTGTCTACCTGCTTTCTCTCCAATTAAGAACCCTTTTAGTATACCCTATCTTTTTATGTAAGCCTCTCATAGCGTTTCTTCATTTTGAATTTTTTTGGTTAAATAATGAAGTTAATTTAGAAAGTTTATGCTGAAGTTTTTTATGCATGGAAACTTTAGGCAGCTTTGAGAACCTGTTTTCCTTGAATTTTTGAAATTTTGAAAATTGTGTATTGCAGTTAAGAAATTTTGTTTTGGCTTATTTATAAAAACGTTTCCTAGTTTTATATGTATGGCCAAGCTTAACTAAAGTGTATGTAGCCTTTCTCAATGTAAAATTTAGGTAAGCCTTATAAAGTAAATTAAAATTAAAATAAAAATCATAAAATTAATGTTTTATGGACCAAAGATTTTTCAAGTTTACTAAAGTAAAAAAAAATTATTTAAGAAAGGTCATGAATTAATAGTATTATACTCATTGTAATAAGTTTTTTTATATGTCTCTTTGTAAAATTTAATCTTAATAATCTTTTTTGTTGTTTATACATTTTAACCAAAAAGGTTTTTTAAATGTTTAGCATCTGCCCATTTGATTATAATTCATGATTCGGACCATGCTAAGCAAATTGCGAATAAAAAAAATTATCCTTTACAAAATATTTTGAAGCAATTCTTATAAATCTACTATCTTTAGAGGGGTTTATGTATCTTTAGAGCCGAAAGATAGAATGTATGTCTGTGTGTGTCTGGACTAAGAACTGCGCATGAAAACAGTTTGTTTTATTTTAAAAAGTTTTTTTAAAGCAAGAATAACAGTTTCCTTTTTTTACAAATATAACAAATATAAGAAGCTTCCATGAAAAGAAACCGATTTATTCCAGAAGCTAGCGAGATATTTTAGACACCCTTTATTATATCTCTTTTTAATGGCCCTTGAATTTTTTACACTTTACTTTATTTTTAAATTTTGGCGTATATTAAGGAACATCTATGAACATATCTTTCATTTGTAAGTAGAGGAAATCAGGGATCTAAAGGGATAAGACAATAGTAGATAGATTGATATTCCGTCCAAATTGAATTTGGGGATGCCTAGGCAAAATTTTTGCATTTTAATTTTTACACCCCTCCCCCCCCCCCCCCCAACATAAAAAGCTTGGACGTCATTGTCCTGTACAATTAGTTATTGAAACGGTTGGATATTAAGATTAATAAACATACCACTTAAAATTTTGAAAAAAGTCCTAACAGTTATTAAGCTATTGAATAAGAAAACGTTATAATAAAACTTTGGGGACTAATGTAATATTTTAGAAAGCCCAATGACCCCTTTCTTCCTGGATTGAATGAGAATGTGTACTTGCTTTCTACCTGACTTAACTAGATAAGATACCTTTTATATTTTAAGTATACCTAAGTAATTTTATGTAACCCTAATTAAATAATTAAGAAATAAAATTTAAAAAAATATGAAAGACAAGTCTTAATTAGAGCAAAGTTTTTTTTGTCTACATAAATAGAAAAAAAGAAATATTATAGATAACTAAAAGTGTACTCATTGTAATAAATTTTGAATTATGCCTCTTTAAATGTAGAATGAAATTATCACATATATTTTGTTGTTCATTCGTTTTAACGAAAAAAATAATTTGCAAATGTTTAGGACACCTGCCCATTTCCAATATTTGAATATGATTTGTGTTTTTTATATATATTGGGGGAGGTTAATTTACCATATTTTCTATTAAAAAAATCACCCTATAAAAATATTTTTAAGTAACCATTCTTTATAATTAGAAAAATCAAAAATATCTTTAAAGAGGCCTTAGATGGTTACTTGCTATTATTTATAACACAGATAGGATGTATGTGGCGGAATTTACAAGGAACCGTGCTCAAAAACTTAAAAAAGATAGGAATATTTTTCCAAAATTTTAGTTAGAAAAACAATTGGCTGTTTTAAGACATAACCCAAAAGGTACTCGTATATCATCAAACCTGCTTTTTCTTGACATAGCTTAATGTAACTAAGAACAAAATAGGAACAGCTAGTAAACTTTATAAGGTACCTTAAACCTTTCCTAAGTCTTACTTGACATTACTACATTTAGGAATACTTAACAATAACTAAGAAACTCCAAAGGTATACTTAACTAAAAGCTTACATAAGCCTGACATAAGAAAATACCATTAGGGACACTTATCTTCGTTTGTGATTCTCACTATTAATAAAGTATGATTTATACATTAAATAACAATGTAATAATATAACCTGGTAAAATTAAAACGAAAAAATAAATGAATTGAATATTAATGTGATAACCAGATAAATCTGTATAATTTTTATAAAAATAAAAATTTTAATTAGGTTTTTTTGCTTTTAAGTAGTAAAGCTACTCTACAAGTTTAAAATGACAGACTGGGTTATGTTGACATTTTAGCCTGTAAAAGCGAATTCATCATAAAACGTCCGAACCTTTTTCGTGAGGGTGTTGAATAAAAAAATTCAAAAGATGTAAAAACGTTGCTAATACGTACAACACAAATCTCCAACCTCTCAAGTAATTATGTTATGGGGGGATCATTTGTACTTAGATTTTAATAATGGTAAAAAATCTTAAGCGGATAATACCAAAAAAATCTTCTGTAGATAAAAATGATTGATGAAAAAAGTTAAGACAATAGATATTGAAAAAACAAATAAAAATTAAATAACAATAACCAAAATTTTAACCTACGAATGAGAGAATGTATTATAAAACTTTTAGTGATGACAACTTCGATGACAACTTCGATAAAAGTGAAGCTCTAATATTAAAAGAAAGAACAAACGAACAATAACTTTTATAGAGTGTCAGAACTGAATAAGCAGAGAATATCTATAATACAAAGTGGCTTGATGTCTGTCCGTCCGTGTGACCGTCTGAAGCTTAAGATCTCGGTAACAACTGAACCGATTGGATTCTACTTTTCAGGGAATAAATCTACTGGTCCTGTGGTGGTTTTAAGCTATTTTCTTGGTGGGTGGGACACCCACAACCCACCCACCCCCCCAAAAAAAACCAAATATACCAAAATAAAATTAAGTAAATTTGTTGCAAAACTGTCTAAATACAGTATACTGTTAAGGGACATACTTACATTTTTAGGACTTGATTATAGAAAAGCTTCGCTAATAACATTGTACATTGTTGTCCTAGGAATCAGTATTTAAAAAATAATTATATCACATGAAAAATTGCCGACACTAATTATAATAAAGCTTCGCTTTCAAAAAGCATTGGAATTTAATAAAAGTTGGAATGATTTGGTTAGTTATTAACTTAAAATAAATTACAATAATTACAATATTTATTAAATTACACGGTTATTGAACAAACATGTTAGGTATAATTGATTATATGTATTATTTTGCAGAGTATTTGTTCTTGTTTTGGCTTTGAAATTTGGCTTGTTAGTCACGGTTCCGTAAACTGTATCAGGGTGAAAAGGAATACTAGTACCCAAAGTTTTATAAATACGTTTTCTTAAACTTTAACTTTAAAAACTTTAGACGAAGACCAAACTGCATAACTTTAGTGTCACTTTTGTCGTTATATTCTCCATCTCTTTTTAAAGGGTTTTCTTTCCCACATTTCCTCTCATCTTCCTCATTTCATGACGTCACATAAATCAAAAGTGACACAAAAGTTATGCAGTTTGGTCTTTGTCAAACTTTAGAATCTTTTTATTAAATATTGATTGGTTGGTACAATCTAATACTGTCCAAACTTTTCCAAAATTCATTTAAATCTACAGGTGGGGTAATTTTATTTTCATAATTGGGAATGTAAATTAATTTATTGTCTTATTCCTTAAGGTCCCTGGAATTGTAATGAAAGTTTGAATGGAAAACAAACTTACTGCTGAGATGGGTTTTTGAAACAAGAAGGCCGCGTTTTTTCGACATTTTTTAGACCAGTCGTCTTCGTTCAATCAATTATGAATTGGTCTCGTAGGATTTAAACAGAGTATACAACTTAGGAATTCAAAATTTTAAAATTATTATTTCAACCCTTTGTATAATGTCTATTAAAGCTCTAAAAAGATGCATTAATTAATATACAGCAAAAATGGATTTAAGATTATTTTTTTTCTTCTATAAAAGCCGTACCAACAAAAGCGAAATAATTAAATAAATAGTTGTATACTCTGTTTAAAACAGGGCATCTTCATAATATTGATTGATTGAACGAACGAAGACGACAGGTCAAAAAAATGTCGAAATAACGCGGCATTCTTGATTCAAAAACCCATCTCTGACCCTTGCAGAGTCATATCAATTACATTCAGGGAGAGAGGGGACATTGGACTGTTTAAGTACACTTGTCCCCAAAGTTTTCTCATTCGTTGGCGTTTGGGGACTTTTAATGAACTTTGATTGGTTGGTTTAATAAGTGTCAAAACGTTTCAACCACTAATTTTATCATACAGAAGGGGTAATTTTATCATACATCATTGGGAATGCACACTATTGTCTTATCCTTTAGGTCCCTGAATTATTTACACTCACGGATCTTTAGGGGTGATTATAAAAAAATACCACTTGAGTATATTAAAACTAATGGTTGAAAAGTTTGACACTTCTACTTTGCAAACAACCAATCAAATTTTAATTAAAGTATCCAAAGGTTTTGAGCCAACAAATTAGATAAAGTAGTTTTTGTGTACCTGTGTAGTTTATAGTTCAATGTCCCATATTTGCATTAATACGTAATCCGATTGTATAAAGTAGTAAGGTTTTTTGACTGTCCGTTTAGATCTCACTAACCACTGCACCAATTTAGTCCACATTCTTGGGAAACTTCACACTCTATTATCAATTTTATTAATATTGATTGGATGGTACAAACTATCTGTATTAAAACTTTTCCACCGATCATGGAAATAAAAATAAGTAGCGGATTCGTCGTATTTTCACAGCAGCTCTTGATATGTCATTTAGGGTTAGGTAAATGTTAATAATTTACCCTCATAGTAAGAGCCCCCAGCAGGGCCTAGAAACAGGAGAAAAGCTACTGTGAAAATGCGACGAAACCCGCTTCTTAGTTTTCTTTCCATGATTCTTTCCCTCAAATAAGTCTGTTTGAAGAAGGGGTACTTTTGTTCATCGTCGTTGGGGATGTAGAGAAATTTATCTCCATTGTCTTTTCCTCTAAGATGCATGTGTATAGCTCATAATGATAATACAAAACAAGGATGACAACATCCATAAGTAGCGAAGCTTAAACATTATTAATGGATATTGTGAAAAAATGAACTATAGAGCAGTTTCATAAAAATCTCAATAAAACTTTATAAAAGTATGCAGAATATGAAAGTATTTAATCCATGAAAAGTTCAGCCGTCTATCTGTAATAGGAGTTGAGAAAATCCTAAAAACTTTAAAATATAGGAATCGATCTAGCACCCCAACCCACTAACAAATCATGATGAAACTTTGTGAAAATATGTAGAATGTTAACATAATTAATCCCTGGAAATTTCAGCTCTCTATCTTTTACATGTGCCGAGAAAATCACGTCTCCTCTTTCTGTCTCTGATAAACGTACGGACGACAATTTCGAATCATAGAGTAGCTTCGCTACTAAAAAAGAAAGTAACTTTTTTTTTAAAAATATTTGTTTTATCATTAAACGTTTCTACCACTAATTGTATTCTACAGAAGGGGTAATTTTTTATATCATCATTGAGGATGTAAAAAAATTCATTGGCCATTGTCTTATCCCTTTAGATCGCTGGTATATAATGTATTTTCATCCAACTGTCTTACTTTCTGACAGCTATATATGTGAATATACACAATAGAGTTAAACAAAACAATTAACAATTAATGAAAATCCAGAATTGATATATTATTACTTGGATGTTGCACTAGATTTCCCTATACTAAGATAAAGTGATGCTTGCAGCTGGCTAAAACAATGTTCCCACCCCCATCAAACCCCTTTATCCCATTCCAATACCTTCTACTGGATGAACGAACTGACCAATAAATGAGTTTCATATCAGGAAGCAAAATTAAATACAAATTTTCCCTCTGTTATAATATATATGTATATTTTACATTCCTTGGATATACGTAAATATATAGAAACAGGGGAAAATTTGTATTCAATTTTGCTTCCTGATATGAAACTCATTTATTGGTCAGTTCGTTCATCCAGTAGGAGGTATTGGAATGGGATAAAGGGGTTGGATGAGGGTGGACTGCTATTTTTCAAGTCATTTATTGGTTTTGGTACCCAATGTATAACCTAACCTAGCCTCAGTTTACAACACGAAATCTACCACCCACCTTTTTTTTCAATTTATCAGTCTATTCCATGAAAGTCTAATATTGACGGCTATATTAATTTGAAAGTAGTGTAAATATATGTAGTAGTGTATATAATTTTAGAAAATGCAGATATTTTTTTTCAATTTGCATAATATATGTTGTATGGACGTGTGCACAGTTTATTCATAACAGTTGTACATTACATCCCATGATATAAAGTAGTAAGGTTTTTTTGTCTGTAGTGGAGGATCTTGATAACTGCTGAACCAATAGGGTTCTTCTTTACAGTAAAACTTCTTATAGGTTCTGAGAAGGTTTTAGGCTTTTTAATTTTTGCCCTTCCATATCCCTTTGAATATAGAGCCCTTATATGCTAGGACAGCGGCTAGAATCTATGAAATTTATTAGCAGTTTTGCCACTAACTATCTAGGGACCCTGTATTTAATTTAGGAGGGCAACAAAAAAAGTCTAAAATTATAAGAGTTAAGAGCTAACTTTAAACTATAAAACAGCCTCAAACCATCCTGGAACAACCACATATAGTTTCACTAAAATTAAGAACTCAGTTCAATATGGTTAACAAGATATTAAACGGATGAACAATAAAATTTAAAAATGAGTTAATCCCTTATTTCATAACTTGGGTACTTTAAATTTCCCCTAAGACAGTTTTATCATATGGGATTCTAAAGTTTATAGCTGACTTTTTTCATTTATGAAAATGCACCTTTTTTGTCTGTATGTGTATAATTTCATATAAATATTGGGGTCTAATCATTCATACACTTTCATCACATGTTTATTTTTTTTCAATTCTTTTTCACTCGTTGAAATCATTAGAGTTAATCTATCTTAAGTTAGATGATTTACAGGTCTTCCAAAATTTCTCAATGAAATTTCTTCATAAAAATTGTATTTTACAGTTTCATGATTGGATTAAAATAACGACACTTTTTTTATGAGTGGAATCATTTAGATAAAGGGTGCAAGTAGGGGGTCATGTTAAAAAGACACACCCACCTTCGCGCAACCTCTTCACGCCACTGGTTGTTAGAGCAACTTGAATAAATTGATTATGTCGCACAGTTTGTTGACGCGCACCTTGCTATTTTTTTTGCAGGCTTGAAAGCTTGAAAAGTTAATTATTTTGCAGAATATCTGTTGAAAAGATCAACATCAGATGGAATGTGTCGGCATTGAAAATATTATTAATTTACAACTGTTTTAAAAATGGACCACCTACGAATATATAATAAAACTTAAAAACACATTGACGATAAATTGATAAACCCAACTGTAAATAAACAAGGATGACAACATCCATAAAAGCGAAGCTTTGAAACGATATGACAGACGAACATTAACTTTTGTTGAGTGTCAGAACCGAATATACAAAATATGAAAATATAAGGTTTGACAAAATTATACGTAAATTTGTTGCAAAACTTCTTAAATACAGAATTCTGTTAAAGGACATACTGACATTTTTAATACTTGATTATAGAGATGCTTCGCTCATAATATTGTACCTTATTGTAATAGGAATCCGTAATAAAAAAAATGAGATCAATCGGATGATTTTATCACATAAAAAATTGTTATTAAAAAAGTTAAAAAAAAAACATGTTTAAAATAGACGTACGGACATTCTGGTAACGATTATAGAGTTGCGACCCTAATTATAGAAAAGCTTCGCTTTTAAAAATACTGAGGGAAAAATTTGCACAGTGCTAGTTTGTATCAACCAATCAAGATTAAATATAAAAACCCAAAGTTTTTAGTCATAAGTTTCAGTTAATGCTTATATACATCTTTGAGTACCAGCATAATTTACAGTCCAAGGTCCTCTCCCTTCCTGGGGGTCCAAATCTAGTTTACCGGGTCATTGTTTGAAAATTCAATTTTTCCACACAGTGAAATTCAACCGTGGAGAAAATTGGATCTTTAATATTTTTATAGTATCGCAACAACTCTACAATTCCTTTACTGTCCGTCTGTCCATCAGAAACGTTATGTACTAGCTAAGGGTTGGGTTAGGGAAGACATTGAGCTTAAATTATAACAATGTTGGAAGACCCTCAAAAAATCAGCATGTTACGTCATAAAAACGGAAGATTATCCATCTTTTTTAAAAAAGTTTTCTTTCCCACTCCCCCTCTTCTCATCACTCATTTTATGACGTCATTGAGGGACTTTCTTCGTCTTCACAAAGTTATATAACCACCATGTACTCCTATTTATCTAATCTTGATTAGCTGGTACACACTAAAAAATATCAAAAAAAAATTTCCAATGGTTTTGATAGTAGTGGTAATTGTTTTGATAATTGGGCTATACATTAATTTATCATCTATTGTCTTGTCCCTTAAATATCCTGAATCTTCTTTTTTGTGTGGTAATACCTATGACTTAAAAGTGTCTAATCTTTTACTCACATTCATAGACGTCCAAGCTTTTTTGGGGGTGGGGGGGTAATCGCCCCATTACCCCCCCCCCCTTGGACGTCTATGCTCACATTGTATGTCCGTCTGTCTGTTTTATAATCATGTGAAAAAAGGATCTATTAGCTTTGTTACTCTGGATGTTGTCATCCTTTTTCCATGGTCTTTTCGACCTTTAATTAATATGCAAACACTTTTTTCAGATGAGTTCATCTCTATTTTTATTATTCAATGTTTCGCCCGTAGCCTCCAGGTGTTATTATTTCCATATTTATATCTGGCTTTAAAAAGATGAATTATTTTTTTTGGGACAGGGTAACACTCACACACCCCCCTCTTCCGAAAACATACCGTGAACCAATTTCAAACTTCTCAGCCGTTTACGAAATCTTTGCGGACACACAAAATTCGAAAGGAAAAAATATTAATTTAAAATTTTAAAAACGCTATATGTTTAACAATCGTTAATATCTATCACGGACTAAAAGAATCGGGACAATAAAATCTCTTTTATATCTAACTAGCCTATACTAAGAACGAAATTAATTCGGGAAATATCCCGTAAGTGTTTTTTAGCTGTCGTTGGGGGGCAGCACATAGTAAAATTTACAACTTCTCCATTTGCCATCCAAAAATATAAAGACTTAAAACAACAAGGATGAAATACGAAGCAAATGAAAACCATGGATTGGTCAAAAGGACAAAGTGAGTTATAGAGAAGATGTTCAGTTATCATGACAAAGAAAAGATTGTGCCTATATCATAGAAATCTACAATGAAAATAGCAGCTGTCAATGTTAGTAATCATCAATAGCAGCCAAGAAAATGAAATTTTCCCTATAGCGTTACGAACTTACTGACTTACAGGGACAGACAAAATGAATTATAGAGTAACTTAAACTTCGCTACTTAAAACTTACATCTTTATATATAACTAGCGGCTACGCCCCTAGAGGCCTCTAGGGACTCGTAAAATTGTTTCTTTTCAGTCTATTTTAAAATCAGCAGGGCTGTGTTTATTGTGTTTGTCGATTTCTTTGGGAAGGGTGGTGGTACCCTTCGGTACAAACATACAAACACAGATATCCTTTATTATAAGGATAGGATACAAAATTTTTTACAGCTATACATTAAAATACCCTCAAAATTGGTGTATAATTATTCTTAAAATGCACAAGAGAAAATGTTTCATTTGCGGAAGGGGAGTAGTTTTCAGGGATTAGATATATATTATGTCAAATAATTATGTAGTTATCATATCACCATAAACATATGTACATTGTGTTTTTAAATAGAAATAGAAGAATAGAAGCATATTCTGAACCCTTTTTTCGTCAAATCTAAGAAGTAACATTTCTAGCAGACAAAAGTATTGTTTACTTTCGACTCAAGCTGATGTGGATTCTTAAGAAATTATAGACTCGCTACTCGATAGTGAGGCAAAATTATTTTTGTGAAAAATCATACAAAAGCACATTAAAAATCTACAAAAATTAAACAAAATCATATGTTAATAACCCTTTTAAGATTTTATTTAATTTTTGTAAATTTTTTTATTTGATTTTGGAGGATTTTTCACAAAAATAATTTTGCCTCACCAGCGAGTAGCCAGCCTAACTTTTTTTTAAAGAATCCACCTCGTAACTAAGCTTTCAAATTTAAACGGAATTTTTTGGCAATTAATTCTGATTCCGCAAAGCTTTCTACTAAGAAAATATACTGTTTACAGCTGACTTTTATCTAAGTGTGAAATGAAAAAAAACATGCATTCGTAACAAGATGTGTACAAAATTTCAACCAATGAAATTAAATGTATGTACCGATGTGATTCTCCTATTGGCTCAATCAGAAATTCCCTCTCTTTCTTAGTACCTTTATTTGTTTTTATTTAATGGGACAAAAGTATTGCTTTATTTAACCCACTTACCATTGGCAGAAGATGAAAATCAATATTTCATTTTCTTCATTAATATGGGATATTTTGTATTAAAAAAAATTTCATAGTTTTCAACAAACTATCCTTTTTAAAAGTTCCTTATTTTTGGATATTAATGGAGCATGGCCATAGAGAAAAAAATAAAAGAGAGGAATCGAAGCAACTAGAAGACGAAAATAGGCAGTGGGCCTAGAGGCCTACTCAGCGCTGTTGCCGCGCTAATATTTATTGCTATTCCACTACTTTTCAAATGGGAGGATTAAAAATTATTTTAAAAAATATTTTTTTACTTTTTACTATTTCCATATTTAGGGCAAGAATATTAGATTAGATATTTTCGTTTTAATGTTTTAATTAAAAATTACATAGAATTTTATTTTTATTTTAAAAAATTTGTTCATGAAAGATGAATCCTTCTATTTCTAAAACGGGGGAAATTTTTTTCATAATGAACATTCAGCTGATTCTGACCGCCTACGGCTGTTTGCTAAATATCGCTTTTCTTTTTATTCGCATTATTATTTATGATTGACTTACAAAAAGCCCTGGGCGGCTTTTGATTTTCGTCTGCTTCTAAATTTAGGGATGGGGAAGTAGTATTTTACCATGAAAAAGGGGTGAGTATTCATCCTCTTATCCTTTTTCCTTATGAGCATGGCCAATTTAAAAGATGGGCAAAAATGCGTACATTTTTAAATTCAAATTGCGCAGCTTGTGTTAACAGTAGAAAATTTTTATGCATACCGTTAGAATCATTATAAAATGTATTTTTTAAAATAAGTATCATTTATGTGCTATCTGTAGTTTAGGAGCTACGGGGGAAAATGTGGGAAAGGTTCAAAATTTTTAAGTCAGTTGGAACATTTTTCTACGTAGTTTTTAAATAACCAACTGATCCAGATTTAAACTGTTTTTAACCTATTTTTTAGTCATATATCAAAAATATACTATGACACCAGTAGAATAAGACTGCAGAGCCCAAATTTGAATTAAGTCCCCAATAAACTTTTTGGGGGGGATTTAAAAATTAATTTTATATGTTGTTGTGATCATTTTGACGGGAGCAAAAGCAACTTTTAGTTTGGGGTTAAATTGTTTCTTACAGAACAATTTTATATGATTCAGTTTATATCAATACAATAATAAAAAACTCTACTCTGTTTGATGGAAATAATTTTTTTTCTAAAACAATTAATTTCAGTGAAAAATTTAACATAATACAATAAAACACATAATGCTAAAGTCAAACCAATAAAATAAAGTTTGAATAATCTTATTTTATATCATATTTGTATGTGTCAAAAATAATTTTGTTGTATTGCATAAACATTTGTTAACATCTTGTCATGTTGACATCAAATTTAACCCTTTACAGCCAATTTTTATGTGTTTAAAATAGGTGAAAGAACAGAAACATGTTAATGTTAATTCATTGGTATATTGTAAAGATTTAACTTTTTAGTGAATTTTTATAGTAAAATCATAAGGCCTAATTTTACTCTATACCAGAATACAATATTTATGAAGCAAAACACTCTAAAAGCTACGAATTTTACCCAAAGAAAAAAAAGACTTTTTGCTCCCGTCAAAATAATCACAGCAACATATAAAATTAATTTTTAAATCCCCCAAAAAAAGTTTATTGGGGACTTAATTCAAATTAAGGCTCTGCAGTCTCATTCTACTGGTGTCATAGTATATTTTTTTATATACGTTTTAAAAATAGGTTAAAAACAGTTTAATAAGATCAAGATTTAATAGGAGTACCTACAACTATAAATTACAGACCATTTTCCTTTCCCTCCCTGAAAATAAGGAACTTTTTTAGGGGAAATATGGGAAATTAGAAAATAATTAAGTGTATCAATGTGTGTGTCATATATGATTGCTTTATTACTGTGTAATACGTAGATTTATTGCCCTAGATGCACAATCAGATACAATAATCCTTACAATTTAAAAAGGAAATTTTTAGCCAACGAAGAGATTGGTTCATAATTAGTCCCATAGACGAAATTTTTGGCCGTTGTGATTAGCCCCTATAGAAAATCATTATCCGAAATGTTTTGAATTACGTCATATTAGAATAATTCATTTGTCTAATATGACCTCATTCGGGATACTTGAGCCAAAAGTTTTTAAATTGAAGCTCTACTGGTATAGTTAAACAATTGGGGATCTAGGATTTCTAGTTTTATTGTGTAATTTCTATGTTGTTGTAGATTAGGGGGGGGGGGGGTGGGTTAATTGTCATTAACATTTATCCGTAACCTTTTTAAAAACGAATCTTTTCTATAATTATAACATGTTGCTTATAAACCTATATACCAACAATTTTTATGTGATATAATTACTTTATTCCTCTGATTTTCGGAATACTTATTCCTAATTTATCAAGGTACAATGTAATAAGCGAAGTTTATCTTTAAACAGGTCCTTAAAATGTAAATATGTCCTAAATTTACGCAGTTTTGCAACAAATTTACTTAGAATCTATTTTAGATTTATACATTTATATTCAGTTCTGACGCTCAACACGTGTAAATGCTCGTTAGTACTACCATTTTAGAGCTTCGATTTTATGGATGTTACCATCCTTGTTGTGGACTAAGATACGGTTCACTGTGAGCTACAATTGAATCAAGACAAAAGTAAGTGCCGAGCCCTGGGACCTATGTAGGGTGAAAATAGACATAAATCCTTGATGATTCCAGGTGGAGACAAAATATTTCAGCGGGGTCTTTTGGTTTTTTTTTAATTTTAAGTTCTGAAAAAAAATTGAAAAAAATATGAAAATCTTTAATAAAAAACAAACAAAAAATAATTTTCAATATTTTTTTTCACAAAAAGATACAAACAACTTATATAAATACTATAAGCTTTAAAAAAATCACAATTTTCAAATTTAGACTTTCAATAAAAAGATTTGTAGAAAAAACCTAACAACAAATTCTAACATATTTCTGATCAACATAGCAATAAAACATCTTTTGCAAAATCTTTATCATCAAAAATAAATAGCACTTACTAAAGACTTTTTTTCATTTAAACTTATACTTTTCACATTAATTAACTTTAAAGATTGATTTTTTTAAAAAGAAAGGTTGCGTGATTTTTTTATTCATAATTAATTGCCTAATTTTGAGATTCAGATAAAAAACTTTACTGCTTTATATCATGGGATACTCTACTAGCAGCGGCTACGCCTCTAGAGGCATATGAGGCCCTTAGGTTG
The DNA here is from genome assembly GCF_053477335.1 of Acartia tonsa. Classification (NCBI taxonomy): domain Eukaryota; kingdom Metazoa; phylum Arthropoda; class Copepoda; order Calanoida; family Acartiidae; genus Acartia; species Acartia tonsa. The sequence continues at coordinate 56,095,535 of NC_137261.1, forward strand.
GGGGGGGGGGGGAAGACGAACCCTCCCTTACAATTACAGTTTTTTTTAATGAAAAAGTTAAAAACATTTATTTTGGAGAGTTAATTCTCTTGGGATAGTGATGGTAGCCTTCCCCGAAATAGTAATAAACCTTACCAGGACATATAAGAAGCTACCATGTAAAGGAGAACCATATTGGTTCAGTGGTTAGTGAGATCCCTTGGTGCACAAAGACTCACATAGAATCTGTTACTTTATTATAAAGATACATATATACACAGAAACTCTACAATCAGAGTATGTCTGTTTGTTCATCCGTCTGTATAAAAATATTACAGAATATATTTATTTGGTACTAGCGGCTACGCCCCTAGAGGCCTTTAGGGGCACTTGAGAGGGGAAGAAGTGGTTGAATTCTACAACTAGATTTTTATTTTAGACTTAAAAAAAGAAGTTATTTTTGTGTGTGAAATGGGGTCCTTTTTTAGGGGGTGATTTCTCCTAGGATGGTGGAGGTACCCTCCCAAAAAAAGTAATAAAACTTCCAAGAACCAATGAGAATCTACATAGAAAAAAAAGAACCATTGATCATTGTTAATTACTATTCAGGGATCTAAAGGGATAAGACAATGACCGCTAAATTGATTTACATTCCCAAATATGATACATGGATAACCCTTTTGTATGTTTCAGTTAATGGTTGAAACGTTGGGCACCTAATTTAATAATCCAACCAAACAAAAATCGAAACAAGTCCCCTAAGTAGTTAAGGCAACGAATAACAAATTGCTATATTAAACAATGGGGACAAGTGTAATAAACAGTCCATTGTCCCATCTCGCTCTGATTTATATATCTTTGCATCTGTATATTACACTTGCTATTTTCTTTATTTGTATTCTTTTAAACTTAAGAGCCTCACTAATTATGGATGTTGTCTTTTTCCCTTGTTAAATCCAATTACCTAATTCTGGATATTCTTTGAGGTTGATAATTACAATTATATTTTATTAAATGGAAAAAGAACAATTTAATCAAAATTCAAGATAAAAATTATTTTATCACTAGCGGTTTTGCCCCTAGAGGCATCTAGGGGCCCTTGATAAGTGGGGGGAAGTTGACCCCTCCCCTACTTTCAGTTATAGTATGTAAAAGAAAAAGTTTTTTTTAAATGTTGGGTAGGAACTCATTTTTTTCTAAACTCAAAACTTCTCAGGACCATGAAAAGCTGGAACCAAAAGGAGAACTACATCAGTTAAGCGGTTACAAAGAATCTTCGGTACCGATAGACACCCTCTCACACACACACACACAAACAGACAGACACAGAAACTGTTACTTTTATATAAGGATTAATAGACACTAAACTACTCCTTAATATGTTGATCCTATCAGTCTAAAAGATAGGTCAATAAAGAAGAACTAAATTGGTCCAGCGGTTAGCAAGAACTTTAGGCACAGACAGAAAAAACACACAGACATCCTATCTTTTTTATACAGGGATATAACTTTTAAACGATAGGAAAAATTTTTTTTCCAGATGATATTTCTCTCACTGCTTTAAAGCACTATTTATGATACAAAATAGATTGATGTCTGTTTGTCCATCTTTCTGATGCTTAAGAACTAATATGGTTCTTTTTTTACTTTACTATGTAGCTTCTCATTGGTCCTTGGAAGGTTCATAACTTTTTTTGAGAAAGAGAAGAGAAATCGCCCCTTAAAAAAGGACCACAACAAACAAACAAAACTTTTCCTTTTTAAGCCTAAAATAAAAATATAGTTGTTGAATTCAACCCCTTCTTTCCCTCTTAAAAGCCCCTAAAGGCCTCTAAGGGCGTAGCCGCTTTAGCAAAATAAATATATTCTGTATTGTTTTTATACAGACGGATGAACAAACAGACATACTCTGATTGTAGAGTTTCTGTGTATATATGTATCTTTATAATAAAGTAACAGGTTCTATGTGAGTCTTTGTGCACCAAGGGATCTCACTAACCACTGAACCAATATGATTCTCCTTTACATGGTAGCTTCTTATATGTCCTGGTAAGGTTTATTACTATTTTGGGGAAGGCTACCATCACTATCCCATGAGAATTAACTCTCAAAAAAAAATGTTTTTAACTTTTTCATTAAAAAAAAACTGTAATTGTAAGGGGGGTTCGACTTCCCCCCCAACCCAAGGGCCTCATATGCCTCTAGAGGCGTAGCCGCTGCTAGTAGATTATCAATTAATATAAAGTAGTAAAGTTTTTTATCTGAATCTCAAAATTAGGCAATTAATTATGAATAAAAAAATCACGCAACCTTTCTTTTTAAAAAATTCAATCTTTAAAGTTAATTAATGTGAAAAGTATAAGTTTAAATGAAAAAAAGTCTTTAGTAAGTGCTATTTATTTTTGATGATAAAGATTTTGCAAAAGAAGTTTTATTGCTATGTTGATCAGAAATATGTTAGAATTTGTTGTTAGGTTTTTTCTACAAATCTTTTTATTGAAAGTCTAAATTTGAAAATTGTGATTTTTTTAAAGCTTATAGTATTTATATAAGTTGTTTGTATCTTTTTGTGAAAAAAAATATTGAAAATTATTTTTTGTTTGTTTTTTATTAAAGATTTTCATATTTTTTTCAATTTTTTTTCAGAACTTAAAATTGAAAAAAAACCAAAAGACCCCGCTGAAATATTTTGTCTCCACCTGGAATCATCAAGGATTTATGTCTATTTTCACCCTACATAGGTCCCAGGGCTCGGCACTTACTTTTGTCTTGATTCAATTGTAGCCCACAGTGGGTTGTCATAAATAAGAGATGGCTTAATTATAACACAAAATTCTTTAATGATGAGAATAGTTATTTCTCGTATCGTATTATAAACGGCTTTCCGCGGATATAGAATGTACAATTATAAGATTAAAACTAGTTTTTTTAGCCCCGTGGTGCCGAAGGCACCGGCTAAAAAAAATAGTTTTAATCTTGTGATTGTACATTTCTATATTCGTAGGAAACTGGATATAATACGATGCTAGACATAGTTTTTTCGTATGGATGAGAACCGGTTCCTATCCACCGGATTCGAATGAATACGAGAAAAGTTATTTATCGCATCGTATCATAGACAGCTTTTCGCGGGTATTAAAAACTAGATTAAAACTAGTTTTGTTAACCCTGAGGAGCCGAAGGCCTTGCTAACAAAAACGGGTATTAATCTCATGATTTTTAAAATTTCAATATTTGTGAAAAATTGCACTGTATATTATACCTAATGGTCAAAAAAAAACTAAAAAAACGACCCCTTATTGGTCGACTTAAAAACCTATCATTAAATCTTGTTTTGGTTGTATAAACTTTTTCACCAATAATATTATTCTACAGAAGAGATAATTTTGTTTATTGTACTTGGGATTATGAATTAATTTATCGCCCATTGTCTTATCTCTTCAGATCCCTGCATGTAAGTGTGTTATAAGGGTGTTCAAATAAATCAACCCAAGGATAATCAACAAATTTTCCATCTGTAAATTAAAGCCATTTGTGGAAAAGTTTGGACATATCCAATTAAGATTATTTAAAAGTCCCCAAAGATTTTCCGCCATTGATTTCGAGATCGTTTATTAAAAACTTTGGGGACCAGTATAATTCACAGTCGAATGCAGCGATCTAAAGGGATAAGACAATTGACTATAATTATCATCCCTTATGATGATACCCAAATTACCCCTTCTGTAGATTATAAATAGTGGTTGAAGCGTTTGGCCACTCAACTTAATGAACCAAACATTCAAAATTAGATATGTCTTCCAAGTTTTAAGCTAGCGAATATAAAAAAACTTTATTATAATACTTTGGGGACTAATGTAATAAACAGCCCATTATACCCTCCCTCCTTTTTAAGAACCCAAATAAGGATCTTTTGCCACACGGTGAGATGATCTCTCGGAAGTTGTGTTATTAAATCACGATTATGTGTCGTGAGAGAATTACTTCAGATATCAGAGTTAAATTAGAGGGTGCTACACCACCAGGTATATTAAGGGGTAAGACAAGTGATGTGATCCCCATTGATGACAAACAAAACTACCACTAAGGTAGATTAAAATTATTTGTTGAAAAGTTTAGACACTACTAGTTTGGAGTCTACCAATCAAAATTCAATTAAAGTCCTAAAGATTTTAAGCCAACGACTAAAATAAAATGTTTAAAACTTTACAGTCCAATTTCCCCTCCCTCGTTTGTTTTACACATTTTCAATCATATAAAGTAACAGGATGTTTGTATTGTATTGTATTTTTTTGGCTACTTCATGACCAAGAAAGGATGACAACAACCCTACGTAGCGAAGCAGATGGAAAAGGATAGCCTAGCAGATGAAAGGGAAAGTGATTTTAACGATTGGACAAAACAAGTTTTTAATAGAAAATATGTGCATTGTTCACCCAATCCTTAAGAAAACGAAGCAGTCTTGTGAATTTTGCTATTAAAGAAAATCCCTCAAAAAATCACTGGATAAAAATGTGTTGAGTCTAGATTCATGGCTCTAATAGCTAACAGAGTGAAATTTATACCCATCCGTTAAATGGTGACGGATAACCTATAGTCACATAATGTACGCTAGATTTACAAGTACAAAAACAAATAACCAATAAAATACTGTTCTACAAGTTGAATTAATATTTGGCTTATAAAATCTCTTTGTTTTGTACATTTCTGTAAATAACCCTTTTTAAAAACAGTGATTGGAGGAGGTGGGGAGGGGGGGTGCAAACAAACATAGGGGGTCCATTTTTTTACTTAGCAACTTGGATTACAAATCAAACCAATAAAAGGGGTTAGTAAATATTGCTTTTGGGGTTAAAATTGAATAAAGGGGGTTAACAAAAATTTATAGGGTGATCAACTTTTCATGATAGGGATATAAACTGAAAATTGGGTGTATAAAAATTAATAGCTAGGGGTGGGTAAACTATCTATGATGTGGGGGAAAAAATAGCATGAGGGGTGTAATGAACAATGCTTAGGGGGTTCAAATTGAAGTAAGGGGATACAGAAATAATTCGTATTATTCTTTGAAAATTAAAGGGACCAAATTTTAAAAGGAGTTCTTATCTTCTTCGTGTTATTATTTTGTCAGAAAGAGGGGAACTTTTACTACGAATGTATGGGATGGTGCCCTGTACAACATCAAACCCTGAATTTGCCTGTCATCCCAGCCTTTACATACTTTAAGTTGGGTATAAAAGATCTAAATACAATGTTTTATGAATAAAGAATTATAACAAATTTCCTGTAAAATAAAAAGTTTATGTTAATTTTTGGCCTTTTTTAAAATCAAATCTCGAGCAAGAAATAGTCAAGGACGTCTAATTGAGGGGATAATTTTTATAGAGAGTGGAAGATGGGCTGTTTAATACACTAGTCCCCAAAGTTTTAAAATAACGTTTTCTTATTCGCTGGCTAACAATTTTGATGATTTCAGTAAATTTTTATTGGTTGATTCATTAATATGTGTGTTAAAAAGCTTCAACCACAAATTTCAAGCTAAAGAAGGGGTAAATACTAACATTGTGTATCAATAGATATGTAACATCAATTTATCGGCCATTGTCTTATCCCTTTAGATCTCTGATAATTTTATTAATACATAGAAAAGATTATTAACCCTTACTTTATACAAATCAGGTGAATTTTATGCATTGCAATTGGATTTTATCGCTTATCCTGTTATTAGCGTAAAATACTAGATGGAGAAAGGGTTAAATAACTGTATCTTCCCATCGCAACCTTTCTATTGGGTCATTAAGAATCAACTAATATGGTGTCGCTTATATTAACACATCAAAGTAGCAGAAAATAATTTAGAAGCAGACGAAAGAGGTCTTTGAAAAACGAAGGGAGATTATTGTCTGTATATTCATCTATGCTATAGATCTGTTATCCTGTTTTTGTATTTTTTTCATTCTTCACCCCCTTAAACTGATTTCGAAGCATTTTTGAAATGGGTAACAAAAAAACCTGTAGAATCATACAGCAGAGATTAAAAGAATTATGACCCGCATCAATTTTAACAACTCCGCTCTTATTGAACTTGTTCATAGAGATGATTCGCTCACAACATTGTTAATGATTATTCTAAAATCAGTATTTAAAATATTAAGGTAATGTGATAATTTTATATATTATAAAGCTAAAATATCTTTGCGGACTTTTTGGCATTTATTAAAAAGTTCCTACACGTTCTTAATTTAACTACGACATTAATCATCAAACTAGGTTTGAAATAGATATGACAATTCTAACATGCCTAAATTAACAACAAAAGCTTTCCATTACGTACAATTATATTAAAACAATAGGTAGAGGGGGAAGGGGTCAAATAACTGCATGTCCCCATCCCAAGGACCTTGTTCAGACTCTCATAAATCAACCAATAGTGACAGGGAATATTGGCACAACCAAATAGCATTTGCTAGCAGACGGAAATGTAACATGCGAAAGGGGAGCAGGTAGTTACTAGTATGTATATACATATATACTATAGATATGTTGACAGACGTACGGAACATACGGGAATAGTCCCTTTCGTGGCAACGATTGGTCGTATTTTTTAAATGACTTTTTATAGGTTAGGTGATTGCCCCACAGGGTTAGGCAATTGGCCCCGCAAGGTTAGAGACCCCACCCCCAGGGGCTAAAAATAGGAGAAAAGCTACTGTGAAAAATACAAAGAATCGCCCCTTAAGGTGCATTGCCACCAAAGGTCTATACCCGAACATACCCAAATGAAGAAAACTTTCGCTTTTTAAATGTACCAAAAAAAGAAAAAATGGGAACAAGACAATTTTATTATTCATGATAATAATAATATTAATATTGCATCATCTTTGTAGAAAAGTTCATACACAAGCATTCAATAATAATAGCGCAATTTAGGAGATACATAGATAGATAGTCTGCAGAGATACTGTATACTAATTTAATTAACAATTCATTAACATAAAACAATAAAAGGATTGATCATAGAAAAATTTGTAAAGCAGACCACATTTAAAACATTGAAATTTTCTGTATTAAAGAATTACTTTTTTATTATGAGCATTTAATTTGTAAGACATAAAAAATTATAAAAAGAAATTCTTTAATTTTAACAGTGCTTTATATAAACTAAGAGATTCGCTTGCGCTTAAAAAAAATATTCTACAATATTTTTATAATTATAAAATAACGAGTAAGGTTTCTTTAACTGTATGCAATATTTATAAGGACAAAATTTAGAAGAAAAAAATACATATTATTTTGTAGGTTTGGTTATAACATAAATTTTCCTAACAATTCTACGAAATAAATAAAAAATAATGCCATTCTTTTGTAAAAAGTCATTCAGTTAAGATATTTAAAAGCTTTTTTGATATGTTGCATTTTTTATAAAATTGTATGTAGCTCTAAAAAAATATTTACTATTGAGTATAATGTTTATTTACTATGCAACATGATTCAAATCAAGCATAATGAATATATAATAATAATTAAAGAATATAAATGATCATAAGCTTGAATGGTTCTTTTGTAGTGAACTTGTACTCTAGATTTGAACTTGACTTATATCTCCTCGCAACAAATTTCATAGGAAAAATATACAACTTTGTCTTAATAATGATTAATTCAATAAATTAAGAAAATAATAAGGCAATGTTATTTTTTTAGTTCACAATGTTTTTGGATTTTATTATTAGTTACAAATAATTTTCGTGAATTTTTTCAGGGCTTAAGAATATTATTTAAAAAACCATTGAAATTTTTTTTTCTTTTGAATAAAAATAATATTGACTTTAGTAGATTTATTTATGATATCTATATTACTTTATTAGTTAGGTAATGTTATTTTCTTTAAAAATAATCTAAATCTATTTTTTGATGCCCAAAGTACAATGTAAATTTTCATGGATTTTTTTAACACATAATTTAAGGAATGTACTTTACACTTTTTTCCGTATCGCTTCGAAACCGATTAATATCTGGTAGATTAGAACCGGTTCTCAGCCTTACGGAAAAATTATGTCTAGCATCGTATTATATCCAGTTTTCTACGAATATAAAAATGTACAATCATAAGATTAAAACTAGTTTTTTAGTTCGTGCCATCAGCAACTTGATGCTAAAAAAAACTGGTTTTAATCTTATAATTGTACATTTTATATCCGCGGAAAGCTGTTTATAATACAATGCGAGAAAGAGGAAAGTAAACGATAATTTTGATATTACACATCCCTTCATAACACAACACGGCTATACTAATCTAAATTTTGTGACTTGATGGTTCAATTTTTTCTAGCTATAATAATACTAAACAATGGTAGCTCCTCCTTCGGTTTTCACAGGTTGTTCAGGTTCTTTAGTCTGTTCTTCGTCGTATGATTCCAGGAAAGCTATACAATCTTTAACGGCATGGTACAGAATGTTCTGAAAAAGTAAAGTTTTTGGTGGGATATTACTATTATAAAAAGTAACAGGATGTCTATTGCTTTATATCTTGCTAACCGCTGAACCGATGGGGTTCTCCTTTGCAGTGAAAATTCTTATAAGATCAGGGAATTTTTCATAACTATTTTGGGACAAAGTCCCCAAGAGAAACCGCCCCCGAGAAAAATGCCTCCGCCAACCCCCCCCCCCCCCCCCCAAAAAAAAGTTGGTACTTTTTTAAAAGCTAAAGTGGAATGATGAGGGTCGACTAATCCCCACTCCCTTTCCCTCAAGGGAATTAGAGGGATAATCCAATGGATGATAAATAATACCTAATACATCCCCATTTCCCAATGATGATAAATTAGATTATCCCTTCTGATTTTAATTCAAGTCCCCAAGGTTTTTGACCGAAAAATGTAAAAGGTATCATTATAAAACTTAGGGATCCAAAATAATTGAATGTCGTCCCCCGCCCCCTAATTAATAACTCACCTTAATTTGCAGTTTATCTTCGTGGTTAGTATGCGAATCAGTGAGATGTCTGAACTCTTCAGTCTGATAGAAACACCACTCCAAGTTCTCTGGGGATACAAAATCCTCCGCCACCTTGATACAGTTGTGGATGTTGCGCACCTGAAAAGCATAAACAAGTTAGTTTGCATTTTATTAACGCAGCTGCTATGTGATATAGGCACATCAAAATTATCTCTTAACCTATGAATGCAGGGATTTTAAGGGATAAGACAATGGACGGTACATTTATGTTCATTCTAAAGATGATAACAAAAAAACCTTTAGCTTGAGAATAAATGTATTGGTCCATAGTTTAAATACTGTTAGTTTCAATAATACAATCAAAAGTCCTCAAAAACAAAAGTCAAAGAATAAGAGAACATGTCTTAAAGAGGATATGTGACTTACTAGGTTGTTTAAAAAAATTATACCCAAGACTACTATACGGAGCACCTACTTTATAAATGTACTAGCTGCTACACCCCTAGAGGCCTCTAGGGGCACTTGAGGAGAGTCGAATTTAATAACCCATCTTCTTATTTTAGATTTTAAAAGAAAAAGTAAAAAAAATTTTAGATAAAAAAATAATTTTTTTTGGGTGGGGGGGTTAGGGGTGTCCCAGCCCCCATGAAAATAGTTAAAAACCTTCCCGGGACCTATGAGAAGCTTCCCTGTAAAGGAGAACCCGATCGGTTCAGCGGTTAGCGAGATCCTTCGGTACAAACACACAGATACACAGACAAACATCCTGTTACTTTAGTTCCCTAAGTTTCATCAAAAGTTTTCTTATTCGTTGGCTTAACAACTTTTGGGGGCTTTTATTGAATTTTAATTGGCTAGACTATAAAGTTGAGTGCCCAAACGTTTCACCCTCTGATTGTAATCTACAGAAGGGGTACTTTTGTGTATCATGATTGAGTATTTACATCAATTTATCCACAATTGTCTTATCCCTTTAGATCCCTGTCATATTTAGTGGCTGTGTTTTTGAATTATCCTAAGGGTAAACATTTGTGGTTACTTGTGGTAAAAACATTTAAATAAACAACCAATTATAGTTTTCAACAGAATAAAGCCAGTTTTCCTCAATGTGTTGTGCATATTCGCAGGGATCTAAAGGGATAAGACATTACACTACTTCCAATAATGACACACAAAATTACCCCTTCTATAGATTAAAATTAGTGTTGCAACGTTTTAACACTCAACTTATTAAACCATCCAACCAAAATTCAATAGAAGTACCTACCCAAAGTTGTTCAGCCAAAGAATAAGAAAACGTTATTATAAAACTTTAGGGAATAGTGTAAAAGAAAATTACATGGGTATAAAGGGAAAGACAAACGAAATCTGTGGATTGAAATAAAAATGGTTTACAAGTCTAAAAACAGCTAGTTTACACCAACGAATCAAACCCAAAGTTTGTAAGTAAACAAATGAGAGATTGTGTTTACAAAACTTTGAGTGCCAGTATAATTTACAACCCAATGTCCCCTCCCTCTTTATAGAATTAAGTTTTTTAGGGAGGGGGAGCCCCACCCCCTAAGAAAATAGCTTAAAACCACCACAGGGCCAATAGGTATATAACCTGAAGAGTAGAATCCGATCGGTTCAGTGGTTACCGAGATCTTAAGGGACGGACGGACAGACAGACATCAAGCTACTTTGTATAATAGATATAAAAATCTACTGTATTTTATGAACATATTAGTTTCCAAAAATTGCAACTGTAGGGTTTGCATTGAAGCTGTAATGGTATAAAAAGGACATAATAGCTATTCTAAGAAAATTTACAACCGTATCATAATCTTTAATGCAACACATTGCGTTCAATAATTAACTTGAAAAGCAAAGCTACTCGAAAAGTTTGTGTTGATTAAATAAATTCACTAAGCAAAGCTATAGGCATCATGAGAAATTTAACTATCTAAAAAATTAAAGCTAACTAACTTATCATCAGTTCTTTTTCTTGTATTCATTCGAAACCAAATAATATCCGGTGGATTAGAACCTATTCTCATCCATACGAAAAAACATCGTATTATATCCAGTTTTCAAAAAAAAATGTACAATCATAAGATAAAAACCTGTTTTTTAGCCCGTGCCTTCGGCCTCACGGGGCTAAAAAAAACTGGTTTTAATCTTAAATTGTACCGTTTCATATCCGCGGAAAGATTTTTTTTTATTTTTATGACAAAATAAGAAACTAAAAATTCAATTAAACTCCCAAAACGGAAGTATAAAATGTGTGTGTGGGTCTGTGTGGAGAATACGCAGGGATTTTAAGGGATAAGTAAGATAACATCCAATATATAAATACACCCCTGATTATGATAAATAAATATCCCCTTCTATTTTTAAACATTATTATACACCAATCAATTAAGATTTGATATAAGATTTAAATTTTCTAAGCCAACAAATATTAGAACGTGTACAAAAAAACCTTTGGTTACTAGTATAAATTACAATCCAAATTCCCTTCCATCCTGCATATCCGAAACTTATAACTTTTCAAGAAAATGATAATTATTATAGTTAGCACAAGGCTTATTAGGTTCAAAGGTAGGACAGCAATTCTAATGTTAGTCTGTCTGTACCGATGGATCTCGTCAACCGCTGAACCGATCGGGTTCTCCTTAACATGGTAGCTTCTCATAGGTCCCAGGAAGGTTTTTATCCTTCCAAGAGAAATTACAAAAAAAAATCGATTTTTTTTAAATATTCGTAGGTAGAGACTTAGAAACATAGAAATCGCACTTTTCACTTTTTCTTTTTATAACTTAAATAAAAAAATTGGCCGTTGGAATTCAACTCTTCTCAAGTGCCCCTCGACGCCTCTAGGAGCGTATCCGCTAATAAAAATAAAAGTAATAGCAGGGAAGGAGAGGACATTGCACTGGAAATTAAGTGGCCCCAAAAAAGTTTCATAAACATGATTTCTCGTATTCATTCGAATCCGGTGGATAGGAACCGGTTCTCATCCATACGAAAAAAACTATGTCTAGCATCGTATTATAAACCGCTTTCTACGAATATAAAAATGTACAATCATAAGATTAAAACCAGATTTTTAGCCACGAGGTGCCGCAGGCATGGGCTAACTAAATAACTGGTTTTAATCTTATAATTGTACATTCTACATCCGCGGAAAGCCGTTTATAATACGATGAAAGAAATAACTATTCTTACTCGTTGACTTAAAACTTTGAGGACTTGATCAAGCACTACAAACTTAATAGCAGTGTCTAAACTTTTCAACAACAAACTTTTTGTCTATCGAAATCAAATTATCGTCCAGTGGCTTATCCCCTAAAATCCCTGGGGATAATTTTGGAAGCTAATTATCCTGACACATGAACAATGTAAATATGAACAATTATTTCTCAGGGAGGAGGGAGGGGACAATGGGCTGGACAATCACATTAGTCTCCAAAGTTGTGTAATAACGTGTTCTTATTCGTTGGCATAATAACTTTGGGGACTTCATAGAATTTTGATTAATTCGTTTATTATATTGGGTATCAAAACGTTTTAACCACTAATTTGATAGGGATAATTTTGTGTATTATCATTGTGTATGTACATTTATTTATATTCCATTGTCTTATCCCTTTAGATCCCTGATTATATCTAGAATTATGTCAAGCCTGTGGCTATGCAGAGAAAGCTATTTTAATAATTCACATTTTCTTTATTTTATGAAAACAAGACTAGCGGTTGCGTCACTGGCATCTAGCGGCTTAATATTCGAAGTTATATCGAGGGGCAAAAAAGCCTGAAACCATACCCAGACTTACAAAGAAATAGCCGAAAACAACCTCAGGACCTTTAAGAAGCTTCACTGTAAAGGAGAACCATACTAGTTTAGCGATTACCTAGATTCTTCGCTACAGATAAAAGCTTACAACTTTATATAATAGGATTTATAATAAGATTTTAGAAAAATAATCGGAGTAAAAAAAGCTTTATACATTATTTTATCGTTTGTCGTCCTTTAAAATCCCTAAAAATTCTAGGGCATTTGTAGCTGCTACGCAAATGTTAAAATTAGATTATAAAGTAATAAAATTTGGTTTAGAAATTTTTATAACTAAGAAATGTTATTTTATTTTATACTAGCGGCTTCGCCCCTAGCCTCTAAAGAGGTGATAAATTTTTTTTTTTTGGCGAAATAAGTAAAAGGACCAAGGAAATCTTCTACAAAAAAAAAATGGGGGGGGGGGATTTTTTGTGTTTTTTTTTGGGGGGGGGGACGGGGTGTCCCACCCCCAAAGAAAATAGCCTAAAACCACCACAGGACCAGAAGGTATATTCCCTGAAGAGTAGAATCCGATCGGTTAAGTGGTTACCGAGATCTTAAGGGACGGACAGACAGACAGACAGACGGACGGACAGACAGACATCGTTCTACTTTGTATTATAGATAACTGAGATCTTAAGGGATAAGACATTGAACATATTGTCAATGATGATCAACAAAATTACCCCCTTTAAAGATTAAAATTATCGGTTGAAAAGTTTGGACACTGCTAGTTTGTAACCGACCAATCAAAATTAAATAAAAGCAACCAATATCCCTTCTTCCCTGGATTTGTTTAAAATAATTCCCACGAATTTAAATAACTGAATTGATTCTAATTAGAGATTATCAAATAAAAATATGTATGTAATTCAATTCAATATTTAGCAGGGAGGGAGGTGACACTAGCACCAGTTTTTTTTACTGGGTTTTCTTATTTGTTGGCTTAATAAATTATCCTTATTTTTTGTTAGTTTTAAATTTGCAGTGTCAAAACTTTTTAACTTGGTAATAACTTTCTTCTAAAGAACATGTAATTTTGTCTACAAGGAGTTTTTTCCCTCTCAATTTATCATTCACTGTCTTATCCCTTAAGATCCCTGATAGTTAGAAAGTGAAAATGTACAGTATGGAAGTTACCAGCATTGATACGTATTAAAATTATCATTCAAACAAGTTACATTTATATATCAAACTCTGGGATCTTTATGGATAAGACAATGGACGATAAGTTCATCTCTGATGATGATAATACTTATTTCTCGCATCTTATTATAAACAGCTTTCCGCGGATATAAAATGTACAATTATAAGATTGAAACCAGTTTTTTAGCCCCAAGATGCCAAAAGCTGGTATTGATTTAATGATTTCTTATTTTAATATTAGTGGAAAATTGTCTGTAATACGATGGTATAAATGATTTTAAAGACAGCGGAGAACCGGTTCTAATCTTGCGGATATTAATAGGTTTCGAATCCATACTGGAAATATTCTTCTAGCCATCATATGAACACCGTTTAATATTAAGTTGTATTGTATTATCAAATATGGAAGAGTTTTATAAACAGATAGAAAATTACTGTGTCCGGTATTTTTTTTGTACGATATTCTAATGTTGGCTTGAAGGATTATATAAGTATTATTGCAGCAAAGAATAACAATTGTATTTATAAGTTTCGATACAAAAATAATTAGAATTTAATATTTCAAAAATGAAGTTCAAAAGTGTAAGAAAAGTGTCTTTTTTATTGTGACATCCGTAGTAGAAATAAACTTAGTTTAAAGAGCATATATCTATTAAGAGATATAAGTTTTCCGGAATTTTAATGTAGGGAGTAGATTTGAAATCTGCATCAAATTTTAAGGATTTTTTATAAAATTCGTTTTTTGTAAAATTCTTTATCTAAAAGCGAAAATACATTTTAAGTGAATTAATTTTGACCAATAGGATAGGTGGATTTTAAACTACCTGCGCTCTAATTGGTTGAATGATGTACGACATCCAATCAGAGCGCAGATTTTTTAAATCCACTAATCACAGATGCCAAAATTAATTAACTTAATTTGTATTTCCGCTTTTAGATAAAGAATTATACAAAAACGAATTTTATAAAAAATCCTTAAAATTTGATGCAGATTTCAAATTTACTCCCTACATTACAATTCCGGAAAACTTTTATCTCTTAATATCTATTCTTACAAACTAACTGATAATTTGTTATTTGTTAGTAATTAAAAAAAAACTGAAACTAAGTTGATAACTCTACTTATGAAATGTCTATTTTTGTATATTGATACCAACAATATGAAAAAAAGGCTAACCTGATGCGGAGCTCCCGCAGGGATGAAGATAGTATCTCCCTGGCACTGTGGATATGCATATCCCACCACGCCATACTCGTCAAACAGTCTCTGTCTCAGTACCCCGTCCAGGTACACACTCTGGTCGTGGATAGGATCGTTGTGCGGCTCCAGCTTTTGGCCTTTCTCCAAAGCAACCTATACAAATAAATAAATTGAAATTGCCAAACTGTAATTTGCATAAAAATACAAAATAAAAAAAGCGAGATCAGAGGTCATGAAAACTGATGCCTTTATGAAATAAAAAAGTGACTCTCTTTGTGAACATACATACAGATCAAAGTTCTGAAGATTACAGGCAAATTTTTTTTTAATATGAAAGGAAAAAATACAAAATTTCATTTAGACAGACACATACATCCTACTACTTTACTTTAGCAGACAGGATTCCAATTTAATTAATGCTTAACAATACTTTTTTTGCGCTACTGATGAACATAATCATCTTTTCTTAAGTCATAACAATTACTTTACCTTATTAAGGAAGCTTCTAATTTTGTCCGCGTCTCTGGGATGATAGACGTGCCAGAGAGCCCCCACAAGCACACCCTTCTCCCGGACACGCTTGCGGGTAGCATAGTCGCACCCAGCCTCGTCAACAGCCCGTATGCCCGCCTGAATATGCTCGTCCTGGCTCCCGTCCTGCGGGATGCCAACATACACGATCACGTTCACGGCGTCCGACATGTCAAGATGGAGGTTGGTTGATCCGTATTCGGGATACAGCGGGCTGCCGTAGGCGATGTACATCTTGGGGCCCAGATCTGGACGCACAAAGAACTCTGGAATGTAGGAGGCAAGGTTGAAGCGTCCCTCACGTCTTGTATAGTCAGGTAAAGGTATGCAGCGCATAAAATCTTCGAATCTTTTGGGGAAATATTGCGCAAAATCCTCTTCGGGCGGCCAGTCTTTCAGTTTCAACAGCATGGGCATGCCATTCTGATCCAACATTCGAGAATTAAGATTCTCAAATCCGTCCCAAAACCATTTCAATGGAGCTTTGGGAATAAGCTTGTGAGTCTTGCAGTTGATGATGTCATGTTCAAGATGTCCAAATTCTTCGTTGAATGCATTTGGATGCCATAGCTTCATATCAAGTTTGGTGGAGACATTGGCGACAATTACAGGCTGACCACGCCGCCACTGTTCCTGAAACAGAGGTAGGTTGCTTTCACTTGCGCTGTCGGTCAAAACCAACAGACGGCCGTCGCAAAGCCACATGTGTGGCGGGCCTGCTTCGTCCAGTATCATAGATGTCATAATTCTCACTGGCGGCGGTTCTTTGCCGCCTTTCATGATGGATGTTAGACGGCTGCCGCGGTTTTCCTCATCCGCTTCGCTGGACATGGATTTGACCAGCCGGCGGAAATCAAATTCTTGGTGAGTTTTTAATTTTTTTCTTGGTTTATATGTTGTCTCGGTGCTTGGTGTCGACTCTTTCTCTTTTTCTTCTTCAACTTTCTCTGGTTGTGGTTGCTCTTGTGTAACATCAGCCTTAACATCTTTTATTTCAGAAGCATTTTGACTATCAACAGTATCAGCAGGTTCAGTTTTAACAGTAACATCTGTAGCTTGAGATGGTGCACTTTCAGCATGACTGTTCTTTGGCATTTTAATGTTAAAATTCTGGAGTGACATCTCAAGAATGGATTTCTTGGCATCTGTGACAGGTTTCTCATTGTCCTCGCCTTCACTTTCATCGCTGGATGAGAGGAAATGTTTCTTGGATGGACTTGTGTCCTCCTGCTCCGGCTGCTTAGCTGGATGTTTTACTGGCATACCCCGAGGTCGGGCTTCATATTCTATACCTATAATAAAAAAGATTGTTTAATTTTATGAAGAATTTAAGGCCTTTGTTTAAGTATTTTTTATCAGGAAAGTTTAAACGGGTTAGGTAGGTATAGAAAGATAAATTGGTTAAATATCAAAATAATATTTTTGGCTGTTAAAATACTGCAAATTGGAATAATTTTCATCCATTTAATTAGGTACCTACATAAAAAACTTAGAACATTACATTATAATGTATAAAATTGTAATAATAGAAATTGTAAAAAAGTATTAATACCTTGATCTAATAGCCATTTCTTGAGGAATCCATGCTGGGTCAAATAATGTGTGGACAGATTCAGGAAATGTTTGTGCTCATGATGGCAAACCGGACAGATGAACGGAGCAGTCACGGGCAAGATTTTGCGCAGCCTGTCCTTGAAATGCTGCGAGGCATAGTGGACCTCCCGACGAGCTGTTACTCCTCCATGGCAAAGATTGCAGTACCATTCCGTTTTCACATTGGCAGCTGAGGCCAGCGGAGAACTCAAATCACCGCCAAGCTCGTCAAATCCTTCGTTGTCAGATGTTGTAAATGAGGCAGATTTGATTGGTGTTGATGGCATTCTTGGGCTTGTTCCAGCGGCCGGCGTAGATGTCTGATACTTATTGCGACCCCGTGGTGGGTTGGGATCGAACCATTCAGGCTTTTCTTCACCCTGGCAAAGGGCCAGCCATTCATCATAGATCTTATGTCTACCCAGGTAGTGGCAATGCAAGTTCATCTTAGACTTAAGTTCTTCCTTGCAGACAGGACATTCAAACGGACGCTTGTCCGACATCTCTGCATTGAGCCGCGGCTTGAAGTGGCTGACAGCAAAGTGGTAGATGAGCGAGTACTTGACGTCCTCGCCGCAGATGTTGCACTTGCCCTTGGCGTACTTGTCGTCCCCGTGGGAGAACTCGCTGTCCATGTTGGTGGACTCGGAATCAGATTCCTCCACTAATCCATCCACCTGAAATTTAAAAAAAATATTTTTACTTACATCCAATAAATTTGAAAAATGTTGAAAAGACCATAAAATAATAATTTGGTACCTACTGAAATACAGCATGACCCTCGAAAAAGTATTTTTAAGCATCTGCAGCCCATATTTCTCAATAAATTATCAAAAAATGTATATGTCCTGTCCTTGTTCTCTGTAGATTTCCACATAAGTAGATATAAAAATATTTTTTTTTACATCAATTAACAGCTGAGATTTTTAGAGCCAAAGTTTTGAAGAAGTGGCTGAGGAAAAAGTAACTTTTCAAGAAAAAAGTGAAATGACATGTTTTCTACATAATTTCAATACTTTTTATAAAACTTTTATAAAGATGTTCCTAAGAAATTTATTTCAAGCTGAAAGCACTTTTTTCACTTGCTCTAAAAGGCATTTTTAGATTAGTGTAAATTGCAAAAACACCCTTACAGAAATAAATCCTATAAAAAATAGTAGCAAATTGAAAGTTTACATAAACAGAAATCAAACACTTTTTATTTTATCAAAATAAGTTAAAAAACCAAAAAGTTACAGCTACAAACTTTTATTAAACATTTAACAATTTAAATGATTTTTATGTGTCTTAGATTAATTTGATGAGTGGGCGTGAATTTATTGGTAAAGGTGGCGCTAATCCTTCCGGTAATGAGCATAAATTGGGGAGGGGTTTATTTAAGGTCATATTAATAAGTGGGAGATATTGTAAGATTTGAGGGAAAATGGTTATAAGAAAAATGTATTCAATAAAATTTGAAAAGTAGTTTTTTACATGTAAAAGTAACGTTTTTTAATGCAATAAAAAATGTATCAATTGTAAACTTGCTCTTCTTTCTTATTTGTTTTTTAACTGGTTGATAAAAAGTAATATACTAATAAAAAACTAAGAAATATTTAGCAATATCCAGTTTCTCAAGCACTTTTTCCAGACTTTGGCTTTAAAAATCTCGGCTGTTAATTGATGTAAAAAAAATATTTTGATATCCTTTGATGTAGAAAATTATAGAGAACAAGTACATATGAATCTTTTAATATTTTATTGAGAAATATAGGCTGCAGATGCTTAAAAATACTTTTTCGAGGGTCATTTTTAAAAATAAGTGGAATGGTTGGGTGAGGGGGTAGATTTCCCCCCTATAAATAACCCTAGTACGGTTAGCCAGTACCCACTATAACCTAGCCTTACCTAAAGTAATAAACGAACTAAAAACTATCCTCTCCCCCCTATTTTCAATTAATAATTCCAAATTGAGGAAGGAGGATACTGGGTGGGGGACAGTGTAAAAATAGATACTATGTGAAATAACGCCGATTTTTCTATAAAAGTACTTGAAAATTCATTTATCTATGTAAATATTTAGGTAAAAAAGTTATTTTTAAAAGTAGTATTTTCAGGTATTAACAATAATTTTATGTTATGTCTTATGTTATAGGTATATACTTAGATTTGAGTAAGATTGAATAAATTCTCCCAAATCCCATTATTGATTACTAGCATCTGCGCCCCTAGCTTCTATGGACTATGTATTAAAAGATGAAGGGAAGGGCAGAAAAATAGCCTAAAACCATCCATGACTTAAATTTAAAAGTTAAATAAGCTTTAAACCTTTCGTCGTAGACCTATACAAAGCTTCTTTAAACTGGAAAAGCCAATCTGTTCAGTAGTTATTGAAATCTTAAGCTACAGACAAAAAAAACTTTTATATAAAAGGATTGAATTATCCTACCTGACTGTTGAACATATAGATATCTTCATTATCCATAGACATTCTTGACAAGGAATCAACAACGTCAATATGTTCATCACGACCAATAGTAAAGCGATGCTTGTTGACAGCTTGGTTGAATATCATCTCTACCTCCATGTCTGCTTCGTCTAATCCATCAACCTTAGATAAAAATATTAATAATAGATGTATTACTACTAGATGGCCAATTCGAAACAATATGGATATATTATTAATTGGACCTAACACCAGATTTTTTATGTTGTCCAATAAAGTGAAACAGGCAGCAGCGGGCTAAAATAACGATACCCCTCATCCACCCCCTTTACTCCCTCTTCCCTCTTACTGGATGAACGAACTGGCCAATAAACGAGTTCCATGTTATAGCAACTATATTAACGACATTTTATCCCCTGCTATAATATCCACGTATATTTTACATCAATTAAAACAACAATCTGTCCATTTAAAAATGTTTGTAGCAAACTAGATTGGTTAAAAACTTATTACCTACTCAAACTCATAGCTTAAGAAATTCCACTTTTTATAGCTGACTTATTTATAATAGAATTTATTTGAGGGGATTATTGAAAAATGAACAGACACTTCACATCAAAGAAAGAAAAATCAATATAAATGATTATATTTCTTTTACACGATAAATTGATTTTCATCCCCATCGATGATTAATTACAAAAATACCCCATCTGTAGATTATAGGTTGAAAACTTTTGGCACTAATTTCTAACAAACAAATCAAAATTCGATAAAATTATTTGAGTCAACAATTAAGATAACGTGGTTATAAAACTAATTTAAAGTCAAAGTATCTACAATAATTCCTTCGCCCTTTATAATTACAACACATAAAAATTACCTAAATATTTAGTAAACGCAAAATAATCGAGAAAAAAATGTTTTTACCTGCATTATTTTTTCAGTCTTGGAATCCAGAATACCACCGCCAGTATCCATAAACTCCGCCAGAGTAACATGCTGAGATCCCAGTCCTGTGTCTTGATGTCCTGACACACCTGCATCGTGGTGGCCATTAGCTGTTGTTGACGGCTGTGGCGTACTTTCCTTGCTCAGGCTAGCCAAGCTTGGCAGGGTAAACTTGGGCAGTGTTATATGATGATGTTGTTGATCTATTGATGTTGTAACAACAACATGTTGTGGTGGTGGTTGTTGTAGATTTTGGGTTCCATTCACTGCTCGGCTTACAATTTGATTCAACTGATCATCTTGTTGGCTAAGATCAAGCTGTTGTTGTGTTGGGGGTTGCTGAAGTAATATCTGCTGTGGTTGAATCACTTGATGGTGACCATTGTTAATTTGCTGTTGGTGATTAAGATCATTGACAAATGGTTGTTTGCCCTCAGCCTTCATCTTTTCAACAGCACATTGGAGATAATGATCAAGAACTTTATGTTTGCTGATCATATGTCTAAACAGCTGTTGCCTGTCCTTGCTTTCAAAGCTATCACACCGGGGACACCTCATAGGCAGATCTTTTCTTAACTCGGATATCATTTGATCTCTAAAATGTTTCATAGCCAAATGATCCATTCTTTCTCTGGACTTATTCTTGGTTTTGGGTTCAAATCCGCATAATTCACAAATTCTTGTCGCACTCATACCAACATTTGGAGTATTCATTGACTTGCGCCTGTTGAAGACCGGTGTACTGGTCTGCATAGGAACATCAGCACCACCAACATTATCATGTTCAGAATGATCATGGTTAGCAGCAGCTGCAGCAGGTTCAGGAGATGGTAGAGCATCAAGAAGTGTTTCAAAATCACCCGCATCATCACCATGCATGGAGGATAGTGAAGCCTCCAGGTCAGCATTAGAAAACTCAAGATCAGTTGACTCAACTAAATCTGTAGATCTCATAATGCCATGGGCTGACGAGTAGTGATTTTCAAGGTGATCTTGATTTGGAAACCACGGCATTTCAATGCAAAGCATACATTGGACTGGATTATTTGTAGTTGATGGTTTTGCAATAATACCAGTGCTATGACTTGGACCCTTTTCTAACTGCTGTTGCAGAATTGATGTTCGTGTTACAGTCTGCTGAAGTTGTTGTTGCTTCTGCTGATGTTGTGCAGCAATTTGAGGATGGGGCTCTGTTGGCAACAACATTTGTTGCTGTTGTAAAGTCAACTTTGTGGTGGTAGTTGATGTACTTGGTGTTACAGTTGTAGATTTTACAATTTGCTGTTGTTTAGTCTGCTCAAGATGTTGTTGGGATTGTTGTTGTAACAACATTGCTAGCTCACTAATCTTCTGCTGTTCCGTCTGCTTTTGTTGTTGCTTGATAACTTCATCCATAACCTCTTGTAGTGATGAACCACTTAAACCAGGTTGATTGCTTTGAATAATGATCTGTTTGCCTGGCTCTATAGGTTTCTTGGCTCTAAACTGGACCAGATATGTCCTACCGTTGTGCTGAACAATTTTAGATTGAATAACTGGCTCAGCATCCTTAGATTGCACTGAAGCAGCTGCAATACCTGGATTGGACACAATTTGTTGCAATGAATGTCCAGCAGCCTGTTGTTGTTGCTTTTGTTGTTGAAGCCTTTGCAATAATAACTGTTGTTGCTGCTGCTGCTGTACTTGAATCTGCTGTTGAGGTATTTGAGCAACTTGATGTTGTGCAAGCTGTGTTTGTCTGCCACTACTTTCAACAACAACTGTTTCATGTGTTATATTCTTGCTCTGTCCACCAGCTGGCTGTAGTTGCACATGATTACCGTTAATTATCAACTGCTGTTGCTGTGGTTGATTTTGGACAACTATCTGTTGTTGACCTTGAGTTGTTATTTGGTGTTGTTGTTGGGCCACAGAACTTGCGATGGAAGTATGGGGCACCTGTACAACCTGTCTGGCAATTTGAAGTTGTCCACTTGGTGTTGTTTGAACTCTAACCAATTGTTCTCCATTTGGAGTTTGAATCTTAAGATACTGTTGTGTAACCTGTTGCTGCTGACCGGCATGCTGTAGCTGAACACGTTGACCGGACGGCATTTGTAGCTGAATTGTGCCTCCCTGGTGACCTTTGATAAGATTGGGTGGTAGTTGAATCTGAACAGTTCTAAACTCTTGCTTTTGTTCTTGCTGTTGTGGAGCAGAGGCTGTTGTCAGCACAAACTGTTGGGCAGGTTGTTGTGTTGATGGCGCAACGGTTGTTGTATTAACAACATACTGTTGTGTAGATACTGTTGTTAACAATGGAATATTTGCTGATGTAACTGACTTAGATTTTAACTCTTGTTGAATAAGAGAAACCGGAACTGGTTGCTGTGGCAAGGTTAATAAACTACTTCCACTTGAAGATTTAACAGGAATACCTTTCTGACTGTCGATTATCTGCTGTTGTTCATTGATCACATTCTTAACCTTTTGATCTAAAGATACTTGATCAGTGCTGAGAATAATCTTTTTATGATTACCTTGGTCAACTGCATGAGGAACATTCTTATCATTCAGAACATTTGTTATAAACTTGGTAAGGTCTGATTTGGGCAGTTCAACAGCAAGTCTACCTGACATACTTGTGGATGGTTTAGATTCACCAGCAGTGCTTGTAAAATTACCCTTTTGTTGTTGCAATTCTTTGATCTTGCATAATAATCCTTCGCCGGAATCCAACTGATCTGAATTAGAGCCTGATATTTGAGAGGAGGGCCGGGCAGTTTCTACTCCTGCTGTGACAAGAGAAGTATTGCCGCCAGCTATGGTCATACTGCTCATAGGCAGCTGCTGTACAGGTTTAGCTGGATTGCTATCCTTGGCCATGATTTCTCTGTTGCCAGGCTGATTAGCCCACGCCTCCGGGTGCTCGGCTAAATATTTTGCAAGCAGACGTTCAACATGTTTGTGCACAGAACCAAAATGTCTGGCCCAGTCAGGCTTGTGCTTCGTCTCAAATTTACATTCTTCTTCGGGACACTTAAATGGCAATGGATCACCATCTATTTTGGGTGGTAAAGACTCATATAGGGTTTCTTTGAAGTGATGCACCATGTGTTGAACTTTATTCATGCTTCTATTTTTACCTTCATACTCCTTGCCGCAGATTTCACAATACTTTTTAGGTGTGGGTGTTGTAACACTGGAAGGAGTCATTATAGTTCTACTAGGACTCATTGAAGACTTATTCTTTTCGGGGGTAGTTGGGTTCGAAGCCCCACCGGAACCGTCCAAAGACTGATCCCCAATGGATGTTGGATCAAAAGTGCCGTCTATCTGCGGCTCAAACTGCATGTGATGGTGGGCAGGCGGAGCCGCCTGGTGGTGAGAATATGCACTATGATGTGCCTGGTGCGGATCCTCGCCTCCTCCGGTATTGAATGAAACGCCTGGATTGTCCAGGAATTCAGACAGGGATGGTATGGAGAAGTCTGAAGGATTGACAGTCTCCAGATTGGTGTCGTACTGTTGTGGATGGGGGGCTGGAGCAGCGGCTACAGGATGGTGGTAAGAGGGTCCAGCCGCAGGATGGTGATACGCCTAAATAAAAAAATTATTAACATTTGTATGAAAAAAAACTTTTTACCGGCTTTATAACTGTTTAATATCAACTGGATAGAACCGGTTCTCAGCCATACTGAAAAATCATATTTTAGACAATTTTGCCTGATAATTAAAATAAAAGTCATAAATTTAAAACCAGTTTGTAAGTCCGGGCCTTAGGCCAAACAGGGCTAAAAAACCTGGTCTTAATAGGGTAAGGGGGGGGGGGGATTTCGTTTTTTTTTCGTTTTTTTTATAAAAAAAAAATGGGGTAAATATTAATATTTTCAAATGAAACCAAGACCACTAGAAAGCTTACGGAAAGGACTATCAGGTCCTAAAAGGACGTTATCCTAGGACTTTTAGAAGTTGGTCGAAATTGGACTCGAAAGAAATTACCGAAAATTCCCCACCAGGGGGGGAATTTTGGGTAATCATTTTCAACCTAACATAAATCGATGAAAAACGGCCAAACGGCCAGTCAAACATAAATAATCATAATAAGTATAGGTTGTAGGGATTATCCACAAAAATTTTCATAATGATCGGACTATTCCTTCTATGTTAAAAATGAATTTTTTTAAAAGACGAGGAATTTCGAATTTTTTTTTTGAAAAAACTTAAAATTAATTTAAGAAAAAAACGTATTTTATTACTTTTTAGGCCTGATCCTAAAAAAGCTCACATTGAACTTTAGATTTAGCCCAAAAAACATGAAAATTGATTAAAAATTGACCTCAAAAATTGAATTTGAAGCAAAAGTGTCATCTTTGCAAAAAATCTTTACTACATTTTAACCTAAAAAAAATCGATGAAAAAAGGCCAAACGGCCAAACAAGCGTAATAAATCATAATTAGTATAGGTTATTGGGATTATCCACAAAAAAATTCATAAAGATCAGGCTATTCCTTCTATGTCAAAAATATTTTTTTTTCAAAGGACTAGAAATTTTGATTTTTTTCTCGCAAAAATTTGCTTCCAAAAATAAAATAAATTTTTTTTTATTTTTTATCTGTTCCATTCATTTTTAGGCCTAATTATTAAAAAGTCCATATAAAATAATAGATTTGACCAAAAAAAAACATGACCTTAAAAGTTGAATTATAATTTCTTTTGAAATTACCGAAATTTCCCCCGGCGCCAACTTTGGTCATTTTTGAAAAAAAATACTACTCGATTTTAAAGCTCTCAACGGATTTGGAATGGGCGGGCAATTCTTAGTTCAAAAGGTTTTTAAGGATCAGCTCTAGGTCTTACCAATTTTTGTGTAGGTCGATCTTTACACACCTAATAAAAATTTTTTGAAAAAAATTTTTTTTTGTCCGACTTTGAGACCCAATAAGTACCCTTAATATCCATCTTTTTTTTCTGTCATTTGAAAGGAACATGGAGATAAAGGTCATTTTATGAAGGTAGGTCGAAATTACCGAAACTTCCCCCGCTTGACCCTATTATTATTTTTAGATTTATTATCCGTGAAAAACTGTCTGTAATATGATGCGATAAATAACTATTATAGAAAGTATAAAAATGGAAGCCTATTATTTATTATGTAAATTATTATTTTTTTGAGTAAAACTCCAGATCTTAAAAAAATCTTTTAATAAATGAATCATGATAAAAAAATTTTTCAGGAAAATCATTAATCTAACCCTTTCTCTCCTTCTCTTTAAATGATCATTTGAAAAGCGAAGCTGTACTACAATTCTGTTACGTTAGTATAAACTTTGTCCTTTAGGAGGAGATACATTTTTTTATCTGTTTATCATTTTCAAACAAAGATGACAATATCCAATTGTAAAGAAGCACAAAAAATCAAGGATTGGCTAGATACGGACAGTGAATTATAAGGCGAATGAACATTGTTCAGTGGAAAAAAAATAGGAAGAAAAAAAATTGAAGAATAATGATGAAAATTACAAAAACTCAGAAATTTTTGTCTATTGCAAATATCTATTTTTTAAACCCCCAATAATTAAAATTAAATTGTGCATTTTTGCTAATTTATCAAAGATTTTCCTACAGCTTTGGTAAGATTTCAGGGGTGGATATATATTCTGCACAAGTTTTTTTTTATTTTTACCACCCTAGTTTTTTCCACCAAGGAGGGGGGAAAATGGAAAAATATTTAAAGAACTCTCTATTTTATTTACTTTATCTCCCTCCAACATATTGTTAAAAAATTGAAGAATAATTAAAGGGGTAGTTTCACGAAATGCATTTGAACTTAATTTAGTTACCGCATATTTTATCCTAGTTAATGGGTCTAACTATACCTATTTATATGGCATATAATTGAAAGAATTTTAATTTTCTACCACGTAGTTTTTAAATTATCAAGACTTGAACATCGTCTTTTTAAATTGGTTATATCACAAAATAACGATTTTCAAGTCTTGGTATTTTCAAAACTACGTGTTAGAAAATTGAAATTCTTTCAAATATATGCCATATAAATATATAGTTTAACCCCTTAACTAGTAAAAAGTATGCGGTTCACTAAATTAAGTTTAAATGCATTTCGTGAAACTATCCCTTTTCTATTATTCCAATAGATTTCATTGTGCATTTTTGCTGATTTGTCAAAGATTTTCCTATAGCTTTAGTAAGATTTCAGATTTTTACCACCCTAGTTTTTTTCACCATGGACGGGGGAAAATGGAAAAAAGGTTTTCAGTTCTCTTAATTTTTTCATTTCTCTCCCCCCCCCCCCCCCCCCAACCACATATTATTATTCCGCCCCCCCCCCACCCTCCATTGTTTTCAGTACACTTTATTTTAAATTTTATTTCCCCTTATAATCTTGTACCTGATGATGAGGAGAGGGAGCACCATAAGTAACAATACTCTGTTGCGGACTTGCCACAGCCTGTTGGTACGGATAATGTGCGGCCACACCTCCCACATAACCACCGGCTGCCGCAGCGGCCGCATGATGTCTAGCCGCTGCATAATCATAATCCATACTCGGCGAATTCATACGGACAGGCGTCCGTGATCTGCTTCGCGATGCTGACGGCTTTGTGGGCGTTGCAAATTTGTCAGTTGCCATAAAATCTGGAAACTTTTGTGCCAGAATTGTCTGTACAACTTTATGCGTCATACCATAGTGGCGTACCAGGGCTTGTCTGGAATCTTTGGTTGTATAATTGCATCCAGGTATAGGACACTGGTAGGGTGTACTTGGATTGTGATTTATCATCCGTAGCAGGTCTTCCTTCAAATGTTTGTCACACATGTGCTGCCAGAAAGCATACCTGGCGGAAAATTCAAGCTCGCATTCGTCAATAGGACACTTGACACTGATCTGTGGCGAGGTGGGGACCATCTGTTGTGGGTTGCTGTTGTGTCGTATCTCCGGAGGTCCTGTGTTCACATACTTGCCGACTATTTGGACACCAATAGCATCCTTGATTTTCTTGTGTGTCACTCCCAGATGTCTAACGGCCTGAACAATGTCCTTATTCTCATATGGACACATTTGTACAGGACACCTTAACGATCCAGTAGGACCAATGGGAGGACCAAAGAATTTCATTAGGTAATCCTTGTAATGTGTCTCGGCCAAATGTCGGAAAAATTCACTGGGTTGACGACCTTTGACGGCATCACAGTAACAGCACTGAATCCCGAAGGGTCCTTGCACACCAGGCTCCGGCTGTTGAATATTAGAATCTTTTGGCGGCGGCGAAGACGCGTCAAATGACGGTTTGTGCTGGTATGTAGGACTAGCAACGCCATGGTTGCCGGCCGCAGGCAAGTGTGCCGGGTTAGAATGAATAACAGAGCTGCCGTAATCTGGACCCGGATGGTGGGGTGTAGCAGGTTGGGAATAACTAGCCGCCGGCTGTGGCGTTGACGGGTTAGTATAATTGCCGGTGCTGGATTGCGGCGTTGGCGGTTGTTGTTGTTGTTGTGCAGGACGGTAGGCGGGACTGAGCGCAGAAGATTGTGGTGTACCAGGCTGGGAGGTATGATGTTGGGGTGTTGGAGGAGCGGGAGTTCCAGGGTTGCTATGCTGAGATCCTAAATAAAAAATAATTTTCAAAACATACGTATAACATTTCATTTGAAATAAAAAATAAGATTATTGACCAGTCATCTATAGACACAACAACCCCACATAACGAATAAAATTTTTTCAAAATCTGATAAAAAATTACCAAGATACCTATGCAATATTCTATATGGACAAATATCATAAACTTTGGAATCAAATCACTGCAAAAAAAAGGCAAATTATTTTTTTATGCTTATAACAAAAAAAAATATAAATCCAATGCAAATTGGCCAAGATACGCAAAATCTAATTTAAAAGACACATTCTTCTTGGGTACCTAGACATTTAATTACTGCCTTAACCTATCATTTTTATATTGTGACATAGATTTAATTGTTTTAGAGGTATTTTAAATTAGGACTAGGTATGTATTTTAGAAATGAAGAAAAGGTACCTAAATCTAAAGAGGCATAAATAATATTTTTTTTCATGCTATTCAAAATCATCAACAAAAATTGTTCTCTTAACTTGCAAATTTGCAAAAAACTTACACCTACAACTTTATATCTTTTTTAAAATTGACTTTACCAAACTAAATTGAGTCATACAGAAGCGACAAATTTTCGATATTGTCATCGAATTAATGATTGGCATAATAATAATTATCAAATAATACATTTGTTGTGCCTCTTTCTTTGATGATATAAATATGACAGTATTTTTTTTCTAAACCAAAGGGACTAGAAACGAAAGAGATCACCTTCCAGCATTGCTGTAAAGCATTTTTATACTTGTTTTTTTTTTACATAGGAATAAAAATGAATAAAAGAAATGTAATGTCTACCATTGTCTTAACAAAAAAATCATTTATCATAAAATGCTTTATAACATACGTATACTTTTTTGACAAAAAATGTATATTTTAACCTACCAAACGGGGTGGTAATTTAAATAATATAAACAGTTTTTTATATGTATTTTTGCATTTTACAGCATCTGATGATGCTTTTCTGTGATATTTTATTTTGTGCTTTGAAGTCTAAAAATAACCTAATATTTTGTTAAAAATGCTTATATTTTTTTCTCAAAATAAACCTATGGTGAAGATTATTTTTTTAGTTGATGGGTATAACTATATTTAACATTAAAATAGTATATTCACCAAAACAATACTCAAAATCACTGCTAGAAGGTGCTTAAAATCACGTGCTCTTGTTCGTGCATACTCCCTTTTAGATTGGAGAAAAAAAATAACTTTACCTGGAGTCATGGGCATCCCAGGTGTGTGGGGTGGTTGTCTGTAAGGATCATTCACCATCACATTCAACGGCTTCTGCAGCGGCGAATACTGATTCTGTCCACCACCTTGGGCTAGGTTCACCGGTTGACCGCCCGGGGCTCCGGGCGGATATTGCGGCTGTGGCTGAATTGGCTGGTGCTGCGGGCTTGGATGGCTGGAAAAGTCAAGAGGCTGGTTGGCCTTGGAAAGATCTTGCGGCGCAGAATGTGACATGCTTAAATCTTGAGGCTGTTGCGAGCTTGAAAGATCTTGAGGTTGGTTGTGATTATAGCGTTGTTGATGATCATAACCACTGTAACCACCTCGATAGCTGGAGAGATCCTGGGGCGAGGCATGACTAGGAGTTCGCGGGGATGTTAGTCCGCCCGCGCCTCTAGGCGATGGCGCAACATACGAAGGTGATTTATATTGCGGGGAAGGATAGGGTGATGAGTATTGTGATTGTTGTGGGTCCACTTGGTGGTAAGCTGGACTTTGTATGGGTGTATGAGGACTGTAATACCCAGGACTTCCCATCTGATCAGGATAACCGGTGTGGCGGGGAGAAAATGAATCATTATGGCTGTAGCCGCTAGGAGCTGGCGAAGGCGATGCGCCTGTTTTATCATCATCCAAACTATGTATCCCCATTTCATTTAGATATTTAATAACCATTCGATGAACAATTCCGTAATGGCGGACAAACGACTGTCGATCCCGCGCCACCTGCGGACATTGCGGACACTGGTAGATAAGACCCTCCCGGTCAGGCATGTTGTTGCACATTCTATCCTTGAAATGGGTATCAGCCAGATGTCTAAGCAACAGCTGCCTGCATTGAAATGATCCTTTGCACAGCGGACATTGTTCTCTTACACCGCGTATCTCATACTTTTTTAATATTGATGTGTCAAAACAGTTTGGCTTTCCAACTTGTTCATTAAAGATCTTAATTGCCATTTGATGCGACACACCCCAATGCCTGATCATATTAATTTGATCCGGGAAAGTTTTGGGGCATATGGGACAGCCAAACGGCGGTGCTATTGGCAGTTCACGAGCGAATCTTTCATAGAAGTGGAGATCAGTGGCGTGTTTGCACAGCGAGGTTGCATTGGGAAATGTAGAGCCACAGTTCATGATTGGACAACTGTAGGACACCTCTTCTTGTCTGAGTGGAGAGGGTTGTTGTTGTTGCTGTTGGTGACGCAGGTGCTGTTGTGAATGGTGGGGTTGTTGTTGGCTGTGGCCGTAGTGGTCCATCCAACTTTGTCCATACCTAAATAATTAAGTGTTATTTATGAATTTGAAATACAGAAATAATGTGGAATTTAATACTGGCGGGTGTTACCAGGAATAAGCCAATGACCGATAAATTAATGTACATCCCCAATGATTATTACCCGTTCTGTAGACTATTATTAGTGGTTGAAACGGTTGGACACTCAACTTAATAGACCAACTACCAAATTAAAGTTTAGTAAAATTCCCCAAAGTTGTTAAACCAACGAATAATAAAACGTCATTATAAAACTTTGGGGATTAGTGTAATAAACCGTCCTTTTTTTCCAAAATTGGCTAATTGGAAGAGAAAATGCAAAACAAATTCAGCGGGAAAGGGCGGATTCTGGCAGGAAATGGCGGTAGCGGCGTTCAAAGTTCCACATTGAACCACATAAAAGCAAAGGTCATGCTAAATTTTAGTGCTGTAATAAAAGTTTAATTTTTAAAAGTGTATAATCCACCCACACAGCGGTCTAAGGCCGGACATTTCGCCAAAAATCAACTTTGCAGTTTCTCTAAATTAGTATATTATTTTGAAAATATATACCCTATCTCATATAAAACCGAAGAGTTTTTGTCTTTTTAACTATTGGTTGATGAATTATGAACTTTGAAACATGAAGGTTAAGGATTATTTTCACGTCATGAATTTTACCTTTTGAATTTTCACCATCTCTGGAAAAAATATGTTTTTTCAGTGTTACATTGATACAATGAAGTTTCTTCACCTATTTATATTTATAATACTACATGATCTATTAGTAAACTGGAGTGAAAATTTTTTTTCTACTTTTTTCATCCATTTTTTGTTGTTTTTGAAAAATTTTCATGTCATTTCTTAAATATTTTTGCAAAAAATTTTGGCAATAATTTTCAGTTTTTTAAGTTTTTCACCAAAAACCGGGCCCCGCAACATACCAAACCATATATTATTCTTAATATACAGGTATAATGCCATAGTTTGATGTTTAGTTTAGGTTGTTGCAGGGCCCGGATTCTTGCAAATTTTAACTTTAATTTAAGGGGCCAAACTCTAAAATTACCTACAATACAAGAAGAAAAAATTGTTGCAATTTTTTTCTTTTCATTGTTAATTTTAATTTCTGATGCATTTAATATTTTAAACTGCCCATAAAGTGCCTACGATAAATTAAGAGACTTTAAGAGATTTAAAATGAATGTTTTAATCTTTTTTAAAGGGGGGGGGGGGGGTGTTTAATGCATCCTTTTCGTAATCATGCGCAAATGGCACTTAGAATCCGAATTTTGTTATGAAACTCGCATAAATATTCCTTGGTAGGTCTATTTTCCCTAAATCAAACAAAAAGTTGGAAAAGTAATGGCTAACAACTGGCGGCACAGCCGTTTAGCAGTTTTTTTTTGGCTATTTTCAGGGAAAATCCATCATTTATTACATAGGAAACAACTTCTTGAAACATAATTTTGCTATAATTGATGTTAAATGTTACCAATAGGGATGGGAATCCGTCGAATTTTTGGGCCGGATTCGGATTCCGGATTCTGAAGGAATCCGTCAAAAAAAGTGACGGATTCTTGCGGATTCCGGATTCCTATTTTTGGCGGATTCCGGATTCTAGCAGTATTTTAAAAGGCCGTCCGTCACAGAGGGATAGCTTTTTTCATTAATTTAACACTATGTTACTTGGTTGAAGCCTTGATTTGTTTAAAGTGTTAAAGTGTTAAACTTTTACATCACATTAGTAATTATTAAAATTTGTTATGTACAAAAAAATTTAAGAGGGAGTTGTAAGAAAAAACTCAAGACGGTAATTTTAGCCTACCAATTTAGAATCCGGAATCCGCTATAAAAAACGGATTCCGGATCCGGATTCGGATTCCAAAATAGGCCGAAAATTGGGCGGATTCCGGATTCGGATTCCCATCACTAGTTACCAATAGCCATTTTAAGAATTTCTTGTACCAGCTGCTCAACGGCTAGAACTAGCGGAAACGGCTGGGAGTGGCCAAGAGTATTATGTGTAGTTAGGGCTTGTGTCGTGTCTAGCTAGGGGTAAGTTTTTAAGAGAAAATAACTTAGTAAAAAAAGGGTGAAGAAACTTGAATTAGTTGTATCAAATGTATGTTGCACAAGGTTGGTGATTGGGCATTTACCTTTTTATAATTATTTCTACAGTAATATTTATTAATGCTTCAAGGTTTTTCAATGTTTTATTGCTATAAAACATCGAATTTAGGCTCTTTACCAATTAATAAAATATTAGGAAAATATGAAATTTTAGCTAAGTTTCAAAGTATTTTCTAGACCAGTTGGCTTTTGTTTTTCTTCTCTAGATGAATATACGAGTTGAATTGGGTAATAATAAGGCGCAGGCTTTTTATTTTCTACAAGCTATCTATTCTATCAACTACAAGCTGAGAAAATTGACTTTGAGTAGAGTTAGGTGAAATGTCCACCAAAAGGCCAAAATAGACCACTGTGACCCATCCACAAAAATATAAGAAGGCATATACCTAAAGATTTTACTAGGTATAGAATAGATAGATATTTTTTTTTTAAAGATAGGATTTAGTTGAGTTATTGAATCTTAAGCATAACAAGGATGACAACATCCATAAGTAGCAAAGCACAAAAAATTGTGGATGGGAATACGTAGAAGTAGATTTAAAGTGTATTTGTTAAAGTCAAGAATAGATTTATTGGAGAAATTAACACGAAACCTTGTTTTATTTTGTATGATGAAGACGGTTAAAGTAAATTACATACTAGATGCGAATAACAATGGGAAAAATATTTTGAAACTGTTAATGCAAAAAAAATTTAAATTGGACCAAAGATATATGGGGAAATATGTCAAACATATAAAAATAGCCAAAAACCTGCTAAAAGGCAGTTTGGCCGCCATTGTTTCTTTTCTTAAAACGCCAGAAATTTGATTTTAATATCTTTAACTGAAAACTCTTTAAAAATTGGACCATAAACACCAATGATATGGGAAAAATCTGAAAAATATAAAAAATAGCCAAAAACCTGCAAAAAGGCAGTCTGACCGTCATTGTTGTTTTCTTCAAACGACAGGAAAGGGGTAGTTTCACGAAATGCATTTAAACTTAATTTAGTGAACCGCATATTTCTTCCTGGTTAATTGGTTAAATTACATTTATATGGCATATATTTGAAAGAATTTCAATTTTCTACCACGTAGTTTTAAAAATATCAAGACTCGAAAATCGTCTTTTTAAATTGCATATATCACAAAAAGATGATTTTCAAGTCTTGATATTTTCATAACTACGTGGTAGAAAATTGAAATTCTTTCAAATATATGCCATATAAATGTAGTTTAACCAATTAACCAGGAAAAAATATGCGGTTCACTAAATTAAGTTCAAATGCATTTCGTGAAACTACCCCTTTAATTTTGATATCTTTAACTCAAAAAATTTTGAAAATTGGGCCATAAACACCAATAATATTTGGGAAAAATGTGAAAAATATAAAAATAGCCAAAAAAAACTGCAAAAAGGCAGTCTGACCGTCATCGTTGTTTTCTTCAAACGACGGGAAATTAAAATTTGATATCTTTCACTGAAAAAATTTTGAAAATCGGACCATAAACACCAAAGATATGGGGAAAATTTGGAAATTATAAAAATAGCCTAAAACCTGCTAAAAAGCAGTCCGACCGCTATTGATGTTTTATAGTTTTATAGTTTTAATTATGGAAATGTTGTCAAAAAATTCAGCTCTCTGTCTTTTATAGGAGCCGAGAAAATCACGTTTCCCCCAATTCATTAATCACGGATGGACGGACGGACATTGTGAATTATAGAGTAGCTTCGCTACTAAAAACATAAAATGGCTGCTATGTCATCGTCCATTAGAAAGAATTTTTTTTCTGCATTGATTTCAATTTGACATTTGTCTAAAAAAAATTCAATTTTTGAGAGATTTTTTTGGCATTCTTATAAATGTAAGTTAAAACATTTTATTTTTATCAATAGGTATAATGAAGTTTTTAATATTAGGCTTGAATTAAAATTAATAGGTAGGACTGAAAAATATTTTATAAATACAGCTGTCAAATTCTGTTCTAGTCTCAAATAAAACATAAGATTTTATCATGACCGCCTTTTTGAAAGGGAAAAAATATTTACAGACACACAAAACAAATTGAAAATCCCATGAAAAATGGCTAAGATACGCAAAATTTCATTTACATAATTCCTAAGTGTGATGATCCTACAAAATTGAAAAGTACATATGCAAAATTAAATGAAGGACTGACAGGCAATGAAATTGTTATGGAGCTTCAAAAGACCATGTGTGTGTTTCTTAGTGTTTGGACATAATAGTTTTGGAAGGCAATACAAATGACGAGAAAGATAACGTAATTTTTGTGGTTGTTGAAAAAGTACCTAAGAACTAATACATATGCAAAAATGTATACATGCCCTTGTTTTAAAAGGTCATAAAAAATAGTTAGGTATTTTTTTAGCAATTTCAAATAAAGCTACACTGTAAAACATCTTACCTTGGAGAATGATAACCAGAAGAATAGGGAGAATGTCCTCCAAGCCCACCAGCCAAATGATTCATCAATGACTTGCCCATATTCACCTCGGGATACGAGGCATGGGGCCTCTGGACAATGGGTGCCGGTGGAGGAGGGGGTGGCGGAGTCGGGTCCCTCGGAATGTATCCATCCGCAATCATGTATTCCTTGAGTAGGTTGTGTTTGACCCCATAGTGGCGTACTGTCATCTGGTGAGATTTTGCCTCGTACGTGCATTTGGGACATTTGAATGGCGGCTGGGATGAATAAGCAATGTCTTTGGCTAGCCTAGTGAAGTAATGCTGGTCTATCAAGTGATTATTCAAGGCGTTTTGATTCAAAAAGAATTGTGAGCATACTTTGCAGTCGTAGGTAACTTCATTAACTTCAGTCACAATGCCTCCCATTTCTTTTCTTACAGCACTATTAACAACACGATGCGACAGGCCGACATGTTTCAGCAGCACATTACGATCGCGTCCGGTGAAAGAACATTTGGGACAGTCATAGCGTCCTGGCGGTAGGGCCTGCAGGAGGGATTCACGGAAATGGTTGACCTGATGGTTGCCTTTGTCACGGGTTTTGTTTGTGTTTGTGAATTCTTCGCCACAGAGCTCACACATGTTTTGTGTCGTTTTGGCATTGTCCAACTGGTCCAGTGACGGCAATACTGTGACGTCCAGGCAGTCTGGATCCTCCAGAGGACGTAGGGGAGGCGGTGGGGGTGGTAGTGGAGGCGGCGGTTGTGGCGGTGTTGGTGCCGGGGGAAGATTCAGGTACGGGTTGGGCCGTTGCTGGTAGGATGGAGCACCAGCCATAGAGGCCAGTGCATGGGCCGCAAGGGTTTCTGCCTGTTCCTGCGCTGCCGCGTACCTGGCCTGTTCAACCAGCTGCTGATGCTTGGCATAGTCCATCTGGTATTGATTAACCTGATCTTGGTATGTGGCATTGGCT
Organism: Acartia tonsa; assembly: GCF_053477335.1. Taxonomy (NCBI): domain Eukaryota; kingdom Metazoa; phylum Arthropoda; class Copepoda; order Calanoida; family Acartiidae; genus Acartia; species Acartia tonsa. The sequence continues at coordinate 56,131,768 of NC_137261.1, forward strand.
TCGCCCTGCTGTTTAACTGTTATCTGATATTGTTCCAGCTGACGCTTTTTCTCTTCAGCAGCTTTGGTGAGATCAACCTCTTTCATTGGCTTACACCAATCATTCCAACTAAACTTATACTCAGACTCCATCAGCCGTTGAAGATGACCATGGACAGAGCCCAGATGTCTCCATACTCCCTGCCGGGTCTTGAAATCCGGATGCCTGCATCCCTGTTCTGGACACCTGTGCGGCCCATAGTTGCCAGGATCGGGTCCTATCAGCTCGCACAGCTTCTCCTTCAAGTGGTTGTCAGCAAAGTGACGGTAGAGATCAAGTTTTGTAAAGTAACGATAGTTACACAGTTTGCATTTTGGAAATCTTTTATTGTCAAGCTCATTATAGCGTTCTGTTTGTACAATGGACATGTGGGCAGATCTATTGGTCGTGGTGGAGGGTGATGGAAAGTGAGTGTGTTCAGAAATTCTCTCCTCCTCCAGCGAAGATCCGTTTTCCTGTTTGACAATGAAGTCCATGTCGACCATGAGGGTGGAGGGGTCCTCTTTGAGGAGCTCGGCCACTACGTTGTGTTGGAGGCCGTAGTGGAGGAGCAGGGTGATTCTGGAGCCACCGATGAATGGACATCTGGGACATTGGTAGGGTTCAGCTTCAGGCAGATCCTGAAAATAAAAATTTGAAGTAATAATAAAGTCAAACTAAAATCAATCAAATAACAAAGTAAAATTAAAATTATCAAAAGTTTGTGCTTTCTCATAAATTTCATATCAAGCACTAACTCCTTTCCCCCCCCCCCCTTTGATTCCTTATTTTAAAATTAATCTATTAGTATAAATTCTCCTATGCTTATCCCCTTTGACGCCCCAATCCTTATAATAAAGTAACAGGGAGGATGTCTGTCTGTCTAAGGAAGGATCTCGCTTACCGCTGAACCGATCGGGTTCTCCATTACAGGGTAGCTTCTCATAGGTCCCGGGAAGGTTTAAAACTATATAATTTTTGGGGAGGGTACCACCAAAGTAAATCGCCCCAAGAAAAAATTCTCTCCAAATTTTTTTAGAACTAAAATAAAAATGAGGGGGGGTGGCAGGGATGCTTGGTTTTAGAATGTTTCATAAAAAAATCACCTAGGTAGGTAGGTTACAATTTCGAAATATTATTTTACGGCAAAAAATCTAATTATAATCGAAATAAAAAACTATTGATAATTCCAAGAAATGCATTCAATTAAAAAAAAACATGTGATTAAGGGGGGGGGGGGAAGTGACACTTTTTGAAACCAAAACTAAAAGTCAACAAAGGAACTCAACTAAAAAAAGAGTTACAGGTCTGAGATTTTGCATGACAGTTGCTATATAGGGGTACAATATGGAACTGTGAAGAAACGGCGGCGCAACCGCCGTTTCCCGCCGAAATTTTTTGCCTTTTCTCGGCGGTTGCGCCGCCGTTTCTTCACAGTTCCATATAATATTGTACCCCTATAAAGCAACTGCAAAATGTCAGACCTGTAACTCTTTTTTTAGTTGAGTTCCTTAGACTTTTAGTTTTGGTTTCAAAAAGTGTCACTTTCGCCCCCCCCCCCCCTTTTTCCCCTGTTAAATGATAATTTTTAAAAATTTTACAACCTATGAATTTCCAATATTATACCAACAACAACAAAAAACAGGTTCTGACGAACAATTCTTAATTAGTCATTCTTACCCACTTCCCTTTTTTACATAACAAACAAGTTTTATGCAAAGTGCGTAACTACAGTGTGTTATTTTTATGAGAACTTTTTTGAAAGCAATTTTACTCCACTTATAGTTATCAGAATTTAATGATTAATGGCTTATTAACTTCGTTTTTTAAGGCAATTAATAGAACAACAAAAAAATATTTCAGTTTTTATTTAAAAAGTACAGTAAAATCTAAAATTCAAAACGTAGGTGTTAACATCTAAAAGTGGTTTTAGCGCATTTTTCTTATGCTCAAATAATCAACCTTTTACAAGAATGGCTGCTAAACACTTCAAAGTTGAGATATAGAGCTAAAAAAGTATACAGATACTATTAGGGACATGTACTAGAACATATCAAAGTTTGAAGGTCATATCTCAACCAGGGAGGGAGTACTGGCCCCCCAAAGTCGACTACAGAAGTTCCATTTCTTAAAGAAAAATGCGCTAAAACCATTTTCATATGTTGACACCTAAGTTTTGAAATTTAGATTTTACTGTACTTTTTAAATAAAAGCTGAAATATCTTTTTGTTGTTCTATTAATTGCCTTAAAAAACAAAGAAAATAAGCCCTTAATCATTAAATTCTGATAACTATAAGTGGGGTAAAATTGCTTTCAAAAAAGTTTTCATAAAAAAAACACACTGTAAAATATAAAAATTTTCAGTAGGTAATTTTAAATGGAATAAGTTTGCTCAATCACAGACCCTGGTTAAAGTAAAATGCACTTCATGGAACTATCCCTGTACTACATACCTGATAAACTCTTTTCCTAATATGGAGGAGCGAGTGCTTGAGATAATCCATCTGGGTGCTGAAATACTTGTTACAGAACTGACAAATATTGTTATTCTGTCTCGGCTCATTGTTAAACTCTCGCGACAACTGATCCAGCGGTATGTCCAGCTTCTTGGCCAGGAACGGCATGACCGCCTTGTGGCGTGTACCATAATGCAGCCGCAAACTGCGCAGGTCATTGCTGGTGTAAGGTCGTTCAAGCGGACATTTGGGGCACTTGTAGGGCGACTCTTTGGGAAGCTCTGAGTTGAGTTCATCCTGGAAATGATCGTCCGCCATGTGGCCCCACATGTAGCGGGGTGACGTGAAAAATTTGCCGCATAGCCGACATTTTGTTTTGGTTGTGTCGTTTAAATTTTCTACAGATCCTTCTGGGGTTTCTTCTAAAACTTTCCATACTTTACGTTGGCATCCGCCGTAATGCATCAGCAGATTAAATCTATCCCGACGCTCAATAGTACATCCTTCGTTGGGGCAGATAAAGGGCTTAAGTTTGGGTACATCTTTGAGTAGACGATTTTTAAAGTGAACTTTTATAAGATGGCGTTGATAGCTGGCAGTATTTTCATGTTCAACATGACAAATCTTGCAGTTTTGTACTTTTTCTTCTTTGATTGGCGCCATCATAGAGGGTCTACCCCGTGGAATTATGGGGATAATTCCCTCCTTCGACTGGGGAGGCGTGAATACTGGTTTGCATACAATGTCTTCATACAGCTTGTGGACAAATCTATGGCGCACGCCATAATGTCTCGCGACGTTTAACTGGTTTGGATTTTCAAAGTCACAGAGAGGGCACTTGTATGTCCCCTTTGTCTTATCCTCTTTGCTTGGACGGTAGATAAGCTTGGCATACATCTTCTGGCGGAAATGTTTTTCAACCAAATGACGTAATAAGTCTGATTTTGTGGTCAACAGCGGGCAATGGTCGCATAGCAAGCAGGTTGAATTGCTGTCATCATCCTGTTTCTCCTCTCCTGGCGTTGCATCATCGCCAGATGCTTTTTCTTCAGTCTTAACCTCAGTACCATCCTCACTGATCTCTTTCTTGACAGTGACACTAGGATCGAGTCCTGCCAAAGCAGCTGTGGCTGGTTGATCAATATTCAGCTCTTTCTTAACTTTATCAATAGTTTCTCCTTTCATGGTTTTCTCGATGGCAGCCTCAACTTTGCGTTCAAGTTCTTTCAGCTCAGCTATCTCCTTGAGAACCTCTTCTTCTTCTTTAGAGTTACCAGACCATATGGCCGCTGTACGTGCAAGCTCAAGGGCAACATTGCTGTTGGGCCCGGTTAGTTTCTCCACTCTGGGACGGACAAACTTGATGCCCGACTTGGCTAGGTTGTCCCTGGCGTCCAGGAGGCCCATGTCCTTCAAGATGGTGTTGAATATCCCGTGATAGTTTCCGTAGTGCTTCACAAGACCACCCTAAATAAAAACAAACTGTCAATTATTCAGTTAAAATATAAATGTTTTAATACCTAACCAAAGCCACGGGCTATAATGGTTTTAATCTAATGATTGTACATTTTAAAATTCGTAGAAAACTGTAGATAATACGATGCTATACAAATTTTTTTCAGTATGACTGAAGCGATACTGGTGAGAAATTTTACGTATTTGGATGCATATTTTAGGTTTGGTTGGAGAAAAATAACTACCTCCAATTATTTTCAATATATATTTAATAATGTGGTTCAGTGCTCAACATGTACTTTTAGGTAAAGCTCCACAAATATCATACCTGAAATTCATTGACATGCGGACAGTTGGGGCATTTGAACGGCCTCTCCTTGGGCAGGTGAGCAATCTTTTCTTGGAAGTGTCTGTGAGCCAGATGGAAAACCATGGTTTCAGGTGTCACCTAGAACAATACATAGTTATTTCTCGCATAGTATTATAATCAGCTTTCCGCGGATATAAAATGTACTATTATAAGATTGAAACCAGTTTTTTAGTCCCGAGATGCAGAAAACACGTGCTTCTAAACTGGTTTTAATATTATGATAGTACATTTTAATAATCGTAGAAAACTGAAACATAATAAAAGGAATTTGTAAATTCTTAATAAAAATCATCCTAATATATAAATTGATATTAATAAGTGTCCGTTTAAACCTTATTAACCACTGAATCGATTGAGTTTTCCAATTATTTAGGTCCGGGGATGGTTTTAGACTATTCTTTATTTTCAAATTTAAGTCTATAGGTAAATGGTTTTAATCTACTTTACTTTCATCCTTCCCCCTAAAAGCTAGGACCGCAACCGCTAGTACATTGTTAATCAAATAATTAAATTATGATATAGCTTTGCTAATCAGGGAAGAAGGAGGGGGACCTTTGACTGTTTATTACATTAATCCCCTAAGTTTTAAAATAAGGTTTTCTTGCTCGTTCTGCACAACAAATATGGGGACTTATTTGTGTATCATTATTGGGGATGTACATTAATTTATCAGCCATTGTCTTTTGGATAAATTTGTGTATCATTATTGGGGATGTACATCAATCTATCAGCCATTGTCTTATCCCTTTAGATCCCTGTATGCTAATGATTTTACAAAATCAAGGACGTACCTGTTCATCACAAACCAGACAAGGCTGGCTGCTAGAAGAATGTCTCGTGGCTCCGCCTCTTCCTCCATAGGAACCTCGGCCACGCCCACTATACGTCACATTTCTCATGGGCGTGGTAATGGGGGTGATGGAGACTGAGTTGTTCAGAAACATTGACTTGTTATGATTCGCTGATTCACCTTAATAAATTTAAATACATTTAAAAATAAAATCATTCAAGTTAAGTTTAATATTTTTTATATTGAAAATTATGATTTACTTGACTATGAGGTTATACAAACATTCAAGGATCTTATTGGAAAAGAAAATGGACAACAAATTACTATGAACAAAATTATCCCTTCTTAATATTAAAATTATTGGTGGAAAAGTTTGAACACTGCTAGTTTGTACAAACCAATCAAGATTAAATAAAAGTCTAATAAGCTTTTATATAAAGAATATGATAATGTGATGACAAAACTTAGTGGACCACTATCACTTGCGATATCGTTAATGCTTTACCTTTTCCACCAATTAAAAATAAAAAAAACTGCATTATTAACATTTGTATTGCCCCTAAAAGAGCTCTAAAACAATGGTGTCTACTTACCCATAAAGCCCATGATCCTATTGTAATGTCTGAATACTGCTTTGTGTTCCACCCCGTAGTGGGGCACGAGGGCTCCCTTAGTGGGGAACTCTTTGCTACATCCATCCCCAGGACATTTCACTGGCCCAGACTAAAACAAACGATATTTGTTAAATATTTATTAAAATTTTTTCCAGTATCACTTTGAAACCAATTAATATCCGGTGGATAAAAACCGGTTCTCAGCCACATTGAAAAATAATATCTCGTATTATAAAGGTATAGTTTTGTAATTGTAATTTATTTCCTGTGCAATAACTGCTCGCCTCGTTTTATTGCACTGCAGCATTACAGGCATAATTGACCATTCTACGAATATAAAAATCATAATATCAAAACCAGTTTTATATCGGCATATCGGGGCTAATAATTCTAGTTTTAATCTTATTATTGTACATTTTTATATCCGCGTCAAGCTGTTCATAATATAATGCTATAAATAACTATCACAATTATAGCTTTTTGCCAATTATATATTTTATTGTTATATTTAATGCAAATTGTTTCAACCCCTTGCTAGAAGATCTTGCAAATTACAATGAAAGAAACATGGATTGCACATCCCCAATAATAATAAACAATAACCCCTACTATAGATTAAAATTATTGAAAAAAATGTGGACCAGAAACTGCTACTTTAAACCAAGCCATCAAGATTTTATTAAACTTCTATATATTTTTATCAAGGAAAAAGAAAACGGGTTTAAATAACTTTGGGTACCAGTGTAATTAACAATCCAATATCCCCTCCCGCCTAATGATAATTTTTACCTGATTTGAAGGCAACTGATTCATAATCTCCATTCTAAAATGGCACTCTGCCAAATGTTTGTGCAGATCAGTGATCTTCTGGAATCCGGGAAACTCCTCACAGAGTCTACACTCCGGCATATCGGGATTCTCAGCCCGCCCCTTCGACTGGGGGATGGGTGGCACGTAGCCCAACTCGTCCATGCGATTGTGCTTTTGTAGCCAGTCCTAAAAAAGGTGATTTATCACAAGAATGTCAAATTTTTAAGTGTAGCCAAACTTTTGTAAAATGACTATTTACTATTTCTTAATACAAATCTTAAAATACACCTACCTACCTACTTAATTTTAACATTATTATTTTTTAGCATGTTTTTAGGACCGGCAGAAATAATCGGATATAGAGGAGTAGTAGAAAAACTAGTTTTTTTACCTTAAGGAAGAATTCTACGACCCCATGTCTGGTTGCAAAATGTCTGATGAGACTGGTTCTTTCCATGGCAACGTAGCGACACCGCGGGCACGAAAATGGGAATCCTTTGGCCAACATTGGAGACATTTTATCCTGAGAAAAATATAAAAAAATATTAATTCAAAATCTTACTAGTAGCAAAGCTACTCTGCAAATAAGACATGAACGTCTGTCATAACGTAAAAGTACTTTAGGTTAAAAATATTTGGTGACTTTTTCGTGATATATTATACTGGCATTTAAAGTTCTCTAATTTGTTGGCTAAAAAACACTTTTTACAATCTAAGACAAAAATTAGGTAGGTATCTTGTTTTTTTTTCTATAAATTTATGTACTTAAAAAAAAACTAACCTTAAAATGTACAGTCAAATGATCAGTTCTGTGTTTGGATGGTAAGGTGGCACCACAAATAGGGCATCTAAATAAATAATTAAAATTATCATCTTCACTTCATTATTATCTTATTCTCAAAAACAACTAGGTGCATAATAAAGCACAGAAAACCCCGCCCCTCAACCTATTTTAAAGTAAATGGAAATAAGGAGGTGCTGGTTTCTTTAGGTCAGGTTGGGATATTAGGTACATGGTAGCCCCGCAGGTTTAGGGCCCTTACAACAAAAAGAAGACTACCCCCCCCCCTTTATTTTCCATTTATTTAAAAAAAGGAGGTAGGGTGATTTGATTTCTCCTAGGCCCTAATACATTTTATTTGTAATAATATATGTAAATCCATTCGTGAATATAATGAGTTATGAATTTTTACTCATGAAGGGAAAGGATATAAAACTGTTAAATAATTTTTAAAGGCCTAAACATCTAGAAATATGTCAAATCTTTTTTGGATTGAACAAACCTTTAGCCAAATGTTTAAACCCTCATAAATCAGATTTACTATAAAAAAATTTGTTACCTGTAAGTGGCTGGCAGTGCCATCATATCCGACCTGATGCCCGGCACACTCTCCACCACCTTGCTGTTGCCGATCTTGTTCTGGTCCAGCAGCTTCGCCACGGCCTTGTGGTTCAGTCCGTAGTGGATGGCCAGCTGGTTCAAGGTCTGTACGGCAAGGTTACAGGCTGGCCATGGACATCTGAATATGAGTATTTGTTTGTGTATCGTCTTACGACTTTTTATTAAGAACGATGGATTGGATATCATATGGACTTTCCGTCTAATAGACCAAGAATCACATAGAATTTTTTACAGAAGCCTTTTTAGATATCTTTTGAACTTGCACAAAAAAATCTTAGAATCTCCCCTTATATCTTGTATTCTAAATATGGGGGAGCTATAGGCTATTTTAAATTAATACCATTACTCCCGTAGATTCTAGTGGCGCAGCGGCAATAGTAAAAACTAATATAGCTCTTTTATTCCAATCTAGACTTTCAGAAAAATATTCCCCCACATTTTTCTCCCCTACTAGTACTACACTTTCAGTAGGCAAGTAATTAGCACAAAATATTAGAGGGAATATATCTGTCAACATTATACAAATTCTATAAAGAATGAGAAAAAAACATTTAAAAATAATTCCAGTATGGCTTCAAAACCGATTAATGTCCGATTGATAAGAACCGGTTTTCAGCCATAATGAAAAAACTTGTGTAGCATAATGTTAAAGACAAATTTCCGCAAATATTGACACCAGTTTTGTTAACCCCGAGATGCCGATGTCACGAACTAACCTAACTGGGTTTAATATAATATTATGATTGTACATCTTTATATTCGTAAAAATCTGGATAAAATACGGTGGCTGAAAACCGGTTCTTATCCACCGGATATTAATCGGTTTGGAAGCCATACTGGAAAAAACAGAATACTAACCTGTAGGGACTCTTTCTGTCAACACCCATCATGTTAATGAGTTGATCAAAATAATGTCGGGTTGCATAGTGTTTGTACAGATCAAATTGCCATCTAAAAATATATTGTTATTTATTAGAAATTTAAAATCTTATTGAAGTTTAGCTACTTTGAAAAGTTGTCCGTAGATTAGTTTTAGAAGATAACCAAGCAAATAAAACATTTACATTGTGGTTTTGGATGAACGTAAAACAGTTGGAACTTGTATACTAGTTAAAGCTACCACTCAAAATAATGAAATATATTAAACTATATATTGCTAGTATGATTTTTACAAATTTTGTTACAACAATATTCATTGAAAAATAACTTAATAAAAATTACCGATCATATTTTAATTCAAAACTACACTGTTTAAATTCATGTTCATTTAGAATACTGTCTACATGAACATTATGTAAGTAATAAAAATTAAGAAATACGAGGAAAGGGGGAGGGCGGGTGTGACACTTTTTGAAACAAAAACCGCCTTTCGTTTCTTTACAGTACAGCACTAAACCTATCTAAAGCAACTCGTATGCCAAATATCAGTGCTGTTACTCTTTTTTTGGTTGAATTTCTTTGATTTTAAATTTTATTTTTTTTTAAATATGTCTGACCCGCTCCCTCCCTTTAAACATCACTTTTGTGTTATCTAAAAAAATTTGATTGTTTACCTAAAGGTTTCATTACTGCAAAGCTGGCAAGGGAAGAAAACATTTCTACCAGAATTCACCAAGGAAACGGATGACTAAAAAAATGTATTTTGACTTTTAATAACTAAATTATTAATCTTAGGAATAGTATATATCGCATCGTAAGACAGCTTTTCGTGGATATCAATATGAAATTTATAATATTGAAACTGGTACTAATTCATGATTTTAATTTTAATATTAGTAGAAAATTGTCTGTAATATGATGGTATATATAATTTTTCAGTATGGCTGGAAACCGGTAATAATCCAGCGGATATTAATCGGTTTCAAAGCCATACTGGAAAGTTTGTTATCGAAAGAAAAGAAAACGTAGGTAATCTGTCACAGAAACCATCATACCATAATTGAAATCGATAGGACAATATTAACATAACATTAGAGCTATCCATTACAAACGAACTGACCCAAAGAAAAAGCTTCGCTTTTAAAAATATTACCTGTAGCCCAAGGAAACCATCATCCTGGGCGTAGAGTCCCTTGATCTCATCCTGCTGGTGGCAGAACTGCGGGATGTCCCACTTGATCCTGAGGTTGTGAACCTTCTTGGCCAGGTCCACCAGGCAGGTCTTGGGGATGATAGCGGCCAACATCAGGTTGTTGATATGGTGTTGAGATCCTACAATTATTCAAATTATCGTGATATGGTTTTAATGATAATTAATTTCATAAAGCTTTGATTGAAAAGAAATGGCCGATAAGTTGATACACATCTCCAATGATAAACAAAATTACTCTTCTGTAGATTATGATTCGTGGTTAAAAGTTTTGGACACTCAACTAAAAAAACCAACAAGTAAACATTCAATAAAAGTTCCAAAGGTTGTTAACCCAGGATGTAGGAAACAATTTAAGAATGGGGAAATCGTTTACAAGAATGTATGTAGAATATAAGTGAATATTATGACAGGAGAAAAATTGTCGTCCATTTAGGTTGCAATTTACCCTCGCCTTTATTGGTCAGGCCGTTTATCCAGTAGAAGGCGAAGGAAAGGGGTTAAATAGGAGGATGGGGGATATCGCTATTTTAGCCCGCTACAGAGTTCACTTTATTATAGAATATGAAAATCTGGTTCAAGATCCAAGTAATAATATATCCAATTTTACAAGAGTTTTAAAAACAATTTTCTCCAAAATGTGGGCAGCAAAAACCCGTTATGAGGAAAATAAATCATCAAATGGAATTTCAACAGCCATTATTTTGTTAAGTAATGCAAGAAAATTATAGATGGAGAAAAAACTTAAAAATTTTGTTGCCCGTCCAAACCAACCAAAATTACAGAGTAGCATCGCTAGTAAGAAGAATAATTACCTGTTGTACAATAAGGCCACTTGTAATCATCTGTATTCTTATCAATTTCACCCTTGTCGTTGTCCTTAACCAGGCCACCGCGGCGGAATTGATAACAATCCAGGCAGACAAACAGACCACACATTCCACAAATCCAATGGTGGTTGAACAACGTGGTCTTACAAACGTCACACATTTCACGGACACCCTTGACCGGCCGTTTCCAGGTGATATTTTTGTTATTGCTCATGTGCAGACTCATACATTTTCGTTCTTGTTGCACCATGTTGCAAAACTGGTCACCAATCATGCCCAGAATATATTTAACCTTGGCAATGTCAACATTTTTGGGCGGCTCTTTGGGGTTGGGCGTCCACAAGGCTATGTCAGATTCCTTGGGATCCTTGTTGGGGTCCAGGTATCCGTCCACCATAAGGTACGCGTTGCGGGTCATGCGCAGCTTCCGGAAAGCATAGAATGAGCAGGTTATGTTGGAAGTGTCCTCGGCAAATTTTCCTAAAATTATATTTAGTTATTTTCATAAAAAGTTGCCTTTTAAAAAAACAAACAGATTATTGTACTGAACAGACAATCCCCATAGAACGAATAAAAATGATTTTCCTTTTTTTAATGCTTTCAGTCAAAAAATCTCAAATAGGCCAAGAAATACCGAAAGTTGTTATAAGGGCAGACACACAGACAACTGTATGTTTTTTTTTTTTTGGCGGAAGAAGTAAAAACTATATGCATATTTTTCAAAAGACTTAAGTAAAAAGTTCTTAAAATGTCGCTTTAATATTAACTAGCGGCTACGCCCCCTAGAAGCCTCTAGGAGCACTTAAGTCGACCTTATCCTATTTTCATTTGAGTTTTTAAAGAGTAAAAAAACAGTTCTATTGGGGGGAGGGGGTGAAGACACACTCCCCAAAAATAGTTTAAAACCTTTCCAGGACCTATATGAAGCTTCACTGTAAAGGAGAACAATATCGGTTCAGTGGTTAGGGAGATCCTTCGGGACAGGCAAAAAACGCTTACTACTTTATATAATAGGATGAAACTAAATTGTATTATACTTAAGCCAACCCTGCGAATATTTATGCACAATGCAAATTGCAATTCTTTAGAATCTTTAAGAAAATTCCATCTAACTAACTTTTTTTCTGCATTAAATTCAAATTAATTGTATATAACATTAACTATGCAAAATTAGAATAATGTTTTAAGTTACATATAAAAATAAAATCATTATATTTATTTGTACAAAACAAGCAGCTGTGCCCTATGGGCTCTCTATTCAAAGTGGCAAGAAGGGGGCAAAAAATAGCTTCAAACCATTCCAAAACCTATGTGTACCTTCACCAAAAAAGAGAGCTCGATCAGTCTAATAGTTATTAAACCATTAAGCTAGAGACAAAAACCTTACTACTTTACATAATTGGGTATTAAAATTTACAATACTAGCGGCTTCGCCCCAAGCCTCTAGGGTCTTTGCCCCAAGAGGTTTGATCAAACTAATTTTTCGTGTTTTAGATTTAAAAGAAAATAAAAAAATAAAAAATTTTGGGGGGGATTTTTTCATTTTTGGGGGGGTTAAGGGTGTCCCACCCCCAAAGAAAATAGTTATAAACCTTCCCAGTACCTATGAAAAGCTACCCTGTAAAGGAGAACCCGATCGGTTCAGCGATTAGCGAGATCCTTCGCTACAATCAGACAGACAAACAAACAAACAGACAAACAAACATCATTCTACTTTGTATTATAGATATAAATATCTTATTTGGAAATGAACATGGAGCAGAAAATAAAAAATACCTTTAAGGATTAATTCTTCTCTTTCCTGAACCGGTACCAACTTACATTCTCTGCACAGGGCAAGCTCTGATGCCACCTGATAGCAAGGTCCATCCTGCAAGAATGTATCACCAATCTGTCTCTCCTTCAGAAGTTCATCAATCTTAGCTTTAATTTCAGCTTGACGTTTCTTTTCCTCTTCATCCTCTGCTTGCGACTCTTCGTGTTCTTCCAACAACTGATCAATTTGATCCTCATATTCATTGCTCTCGAGGAAATCTTTGTCTGGTTCACGTTCCCGTGTTGATTTGGCCTTTCTGGTGGTTTCAGGTGTGTCACGGTCACTTTCGCCACTCTTTTTGTATTTTAACTGGCGTTTTAATTCTTTTTCTAACTCTTCCCTTTCATCTTTGGATAGATCATAGAGATTGCCTCGCTTTTTCACCTCATCACAGACATACCAATGTCCTTTGGCGTGAATTTTTCCGTTAATAACTTTGGGTTTTTGTACCATGTATCTCCAATAGAATTTGTTGCATACGCGGACAATCTTGCCGCAGACACACTCAATACTGTACTCATCTTTGGCCTTGCAGTAGGCACCATCCTTAGTGCGGAGATTATCCTTCAGCATCCGCCGGAACTCCTCCATATTTTTGGGTTTATCCACCGACGCTCGGCCGCGGCCGCGGGATTGTTTACTTTCTTTTGAGCCCTGACTTTCAGCACTGCTTGAACCGCTGGCAACACTAACAACACTGGCAGAATCATCATTTTCTGCATTCTTACCATCTTCAACGCTGACAACCTCATCATCGCTGTTATCCTCATCACCAGCAGCAGCTGCTGGGCTGTTTGCAGCAGTTGAATTAGCGGATGCCTCCAGCTTTGCACTGTTAACAACCCAGGACTCTGCTTTGCCGGCCTTGATTGAAATTTTCTTTGTTAACCACTGCTCTTTACTCGAGGAAGATTCACTAGTCGATGATTTATTGTTTGAGCAGTTCTTAGAGGATTTGGTTTTGTTGGTTGAGCTGTTGGCTGTGTCCCAGCCAACAACGTACTGTGACATGTACTTGTCAATGGCAGCGTGTTTAATGCCTACATGGCGTAATAAGAGTGGAAGGCTTTCTGTGGAAAATTTACATTTCTCCTAAAATAAAAGAAAATTAATATTTTTAGAAATACATTGACTAAAAAAATTTCGTAAGAATCCCCCCGCTATCTTTCTTCGGGGGGGGGGGGGTAGGGGGGGTATATTTGGTTCTAGGAAGCGGATGGGCTTCAAGCCCCCCCCCCCCCCGCTCTTTTTCAATTTTCACAAAAATTAAGGGTAAGTGAAGGCTTCCATAAAAAATTGAAAGGAATGCACCATTAACTATTCAAACTTGATATTACGATAAAACGTGCTCAGCTCAAGTATTTTGTACCTTTATGATTATGAACGACTGTATTTTTTTCTAACGACTCTCAAAACAAAACTTTCAAAAAAAGACTTACCCTTGTGCAATTAAATGGCTTTGAGTTTGGGAGCTTGTAATCAGACTTAATTTTTGAAGAGAAATGTTTATCAATTCCATGTCTCTTTATGACAGATAAATTTGGTGACTTGTTGTTGCATATTTTACATTGGAAAGGCCCCTTTAATCTCTCCTTGGAAGAATCTTCTTTTTTAGCTTCGTCCTAAAAGAAAAATTAAACTTATTTAAGAAATACAACTAAATCAGGGTTGGCATAAAAAAAACCAAGTAAAAAACCCAAGTTGGGTTTTATTGGGTTTTTTAACTCAAAAAAAAAACAAAAAACCCGGGTTTTTTAAAAATGTACCTTTTGTCGATAATGTTAACTCTATTTTGACTCATAAGGAGTACTATTTTCAAACAAATAATAGAAATTATAAAAACATTTTATTTTAACTATTGTATAACTGCATTTTAATTCCTATTTTTTATATACAAGTAACGGAATGTCTGTCTATATGTACCAAAATAACTCCCTAACCACTGAACCGATATGGTTCTCAATTAAAATTAGCTTCTCACGGGTCCGTTGAAGATTTTTAACTACTTTTGGGGGGGGGGGGGGGAGGCGGGGGCAGATTTCTCTTAGGAGATTTGTGGTGCCCTCCCCCAAAATTAGAATAAACCTCCCCTGGACCTATGTAAAGCTCCCCTGTACAGGAAAACCATACCGATTCAGCGGTTAGCGGTTGGTACAGACAAACATCCTGTTACTTTATAAAAATTATTTAACCTTATATCTTAAAATTCCTAGAAACAATAAACCCAATGGGTTGGGTTATTTTTAAAAAACCCGGGTTTTTACCATTCCTGAACTAAATATTTAAAAATCTTAGAAAAACTAGTCTGGTTTATAAATCAAATAACGGATCGTTTTTTGCTTGGCTTTTAAAATCCTTACAATTTGGGTATTTTCATTTTAACTTTCACAGTTCTAATTGTAAATTGTCAATGATGTAAGAAGTTCCTAGTTATTTATTTTTTGTTTAATTAAAAGGGTAAATATTTATAATATGAAAACCTTTTAAGATTAAAAGTTGTTTAAATTAAATATGACTTATGACCGCGCCGTTATCTTATTTCTATTCTTGTGAGAAAGAAAATTGGGATTTTAAGATTATAACAATTTAGATGGCATAGTAACATTACAACTTATCAAATTTAATTATCTTTCATAGACTTACAATTCTACTATTTTATTCTTAGTTTACAAAGACTGACTGCTGCTGTTAAAAGTAAAACTAACCTCTGATGAGGCCTCATCATCTGTCACAGCCGGTGTACTCTCTTTTGTTTTACAAGCAGTCGACACAGCTGCTGCTTCCACGGAATCTCGTTTATTATTAGCGCCCGCGGTGCTGCGCCGCGACCGATTAGCCGCCAGCCCAACGTGCGGCTCGTCATCTAATTCGTCGTTTTCTTCACCATTATCGTCCGAATTATCGTCACCGTTTTTCTCATCACTATTCACGTCATCAACGATGTCGGGTTCACTATCTTTTTCATCATTGTTTTCAGTCTTTTGGGCATTTTTAGCTTTTTTCTTCTTTGACGATTTTTTCTTGTTTTTCTTTCGGTTTTTGCTCTTACTGCCACTTGCAGCCGACTCGCAGCCGCTATTATCACCTGATTTGCCGTTGGTATCAACCATTTGAATGTCCTCGTCCTTGGATGTTTTACTGCTATCATCCAAGTCGATCACTTCTGGTGAGCCCGAGTTTTCCTTGCGGCCAGAACGTTTAGATCGCTTTTTAGATTTACCACTGAAACAGAAAAAAATATGAATATTTTCAAACTTTATTCCATTTTCTAGCTGCTACGTTCCTGCAAGCTTCTACGATCACTTTAGGAAAGGGGAGAAGGGTTTAAAATTTTATTTTTAAGGTGGGAGGTTCCTTAAACATAATATATTTGTGAAAATTTCCCGAAAGAAGCTACACTATGAAGGAGAACCATTTTGGTCAAGCAATTGGCGAGATCTAGAGCTACAAACACATATACGGACATAAAAGGATTGAGAAAACATGAATTTAAATGTTTTCAATAATTTTTTGTATATCAAAATATATGGAAATACTTACACTTTAACAACTGGTTTTGAACTTTTCACAGGGACGTCTAATTCATCTGAGAGAAAATGAGCTATCCTATTATGGAACTTGGCCAGGTGGAACATCAACTCTTTCTTCGTGTTGAACATGTATTTTTGTTTCCTTGCTTTACAGATGGCGCAAGTGTTGTCAACTTTAAGTTCTGCCTCGAGGCTGGTCTTGTAGTGGGCAGTGGTGTAATGGCGAAGTAAGGCATCCCGGTCTTTTTTCAGTTCTTTTGTTAATTCTTTGTCACATAATCTGAAAAATAATTTGATTATTAATGACGTTATGTTGAAATTTTTGAGAAAATTTCTTTTTATTCATTGGATACCTAGGTACTTATGAAAAGCCTAAGCCAACCTAATCAAAATCCTAATTTTTCAAGGAGGTGTGGGGGGGGGCATTAAACTGATTAGATTAGATTAGATTTATTATTCTTGGGTGTACATACATAGAAAAAAAAATAATAACTGAATTAAATGAATATTATATACATTTATATATACAGTCAAACATGATTGATATGGTTAATTTATAAAAAAAAATTTCTTCCCAAATGTATATTACTCTGGTACCCACAGTCTTAAAACCACGTCACATAGCTCAGAAACTTTGGGCAACTTAGATGTAATTAGGTGTAATTTTGTTTAGAGATGCGTTTCAGTTTATCGTCCATTATTATACCCTAAAGATATCTGTAGGTAATTTTTACACAAATAAAGAAAAATATCCCAAATATTTGTTCTTACCTACAGGCATCCTCTGCGTGAAGATCAATAAAATCTTCTTTTTCCTCACTCTCCTCCTTTACTGCAGTCCCATTAGTTTTCTTCCGGTCAGCAGAATCTGATTTATCCCCTTTCTCCTTGTCGTTCGAGGAATCTTTCTTCGTTTTTACAGCCGAGGAATTTTTATCAGATTTTGTTTTGTTATTAGGAGGGGGTGTGCCATTGCCGGTAGCTTTGCAGCTTCTCCCCCGCCTGGGTTTAGCTGCACTAGAGTCAGAACTTGATCTCCTGGAAGGCATACTGTCTACAGAATCCTTAAATAATTCAAAATTAAGTATCTCACAGGACTAAGAGATTAACCTATAGAACATGGTAGAAGGATGTAAATATGTTTATTAAAATCTTTCGAACGGCTGATCCGATAAGATCTGTCCAAAGTTTTCAGAAAAGCTATTAATTTTGGCAAGTTTAAATTGTTGGGGGGTAAGTCACTCGCCTTAGTAAGTTGAAGTTGATGAAGTACCTAATAATCTAGGTCTTCTCTAAAGCCTAAAAATGAAATACTCATACAAAAGTAATGTTATCAATTTACTAACCGGAACACTGTAGTCAGAGTCTGAATTTGACGTGCTAATATCTTCGCCAAGTTTCTTTCGCCGCCTGCTGCGGGCAGATTTGATCAGCGGCTTCGACGGTATTTCTGCAACCGGACTGGGTGCCTTCACAAGAACACCAGCCGACCGCCGTCGCCTCGCGGTTGAGCTTGATCCTCCTGCAGACTTTACGCGGCTGCTTGGGGGCGTCGGCGATGCCGAAGCCCCACGGCGCTCGGACACCTTGCCGGAGGGCGTGCCGAGATAGGCTTCACAGGCGTTTAGGTATTCTGACATGAGCAGTTGCTGCTACTAAAATATAAAAAAAAACTTCGTTAATTTTGATTAATTACATCCTTGTTTAAATAAGGAAAACTGTAATGTAATTTAAGTTTTAAAATTGCTGAAATATAAATATATAAATGTACTTGAGTGGTTTCAGGCTATTTTCTTAACCTCCCCTGCTTTATAATTCCTAGAGGAGGGGTTATATAGAGAATATTAAATAGGAACATATAATCAATATATGACCAGAAAGTAATTTCCATGAAAACCAAGATACAGCTAGAGGTAAGATTTTGAAATTCATCCGGACTTATAGCCAGTTGTACGGACAGCAATCATTCTAATTTGTTTTTATCAGTGTTCTGTTCTGGAGCCGGAGCCGGGAGCCGGGAGCAGCAACATTTTTGGTGGAGCCGGAGCCGGATCCGGAGCCGTATTTTTCGTTAAAAACGGCTCCGGCTCCGGACTAGCTAAAAATGATTTTTAAAAGTAATATTATAATTTGGCAACGGTCTATTTCCATATAATAAACTGAAAAACTATTGTTACTTAACAAATAGACACACATCCTTCTACTTTTATATAGCTTTAATCAAATAAAAGCAAAATATTTTATATTATTTATTTTATTTTATCAAATTCAATAATGAAAAAAAATTGATATATTAATTTTAAGGTAGGAGCCGGAGCCGGAGCTGGAGCCGGAGCCGGGAGCCGTATTTCCAAATACGGCTCCGCGGAGCCGGAGCCGGAGCCGGAGCCGCATCAAAATTATACGGCTCCGGCACCCTGGTTTTTATGGATATCGCACAAAATATATAAATAGAATTAAGTACATTTAAAGCCGACACTGTTTAATAACTAGATATAAAATGTACAATAGTTTTTAATCTAAACCCAATTATATGACATTACAACCTTATGACATAGCTCTCGTTTATGGAATAAGAAAAATGAAAAGAAATAAGTTATAGGAAATTTATGCAAATTTTTCATTTTTTGACCGGCACAGAAGTGTAATAAAATCGGGCGATTTTTTTCATATTTTTTATCACTTTGTCTCAAATGACAGAATAATGTAAAATTAGTTTTAATATTTGATTATTTCTAATAACTTTTCATATAATTCACATGTAAAATTGAAGGAAAAATTAAAAAAAAAAAAAAATAATTCTAATATCCACGTACTGAGGGCTGTTCTTTAATCGGTCATTTTTATATTTAAAAGACATAAAACATGTCAAACAAAGTTACCTGTAGAAAAATCTACATCTCTGCCCGTTTATGCACTCATTCATTAGTCATTTAGATAAGTTTTTTCACATAAAATAACCTATTAATAATTTTAAAACTTGCTAAAAACGACGCCAGTGTCCTGCCGCCATCTTTATTTTGTTAATATATTTACCGCGGTGGAGTTAGCTTTCCAAACATTGCAAGATATTCCACCAAAGTTGCGTTGGCACAAACCTGGGGGGTAGGGTTTTCAAACTATATTCCTATTTTTCTTAGTTTTTCTTATTTGAAAGTACCAGGATGTGTGTCTGTTTTAGGTCTTTGTATCTCTTACATCTAAAAATCTCCCTAATTACTGTTTAAATTGCAGTGAAGCTTACTTTTTTGAAGTTGTTTGTCCAAGATTTTTAAAAAAATTTACTTTTGGGGGGAGGGGGGGGGGGGTGAAGGAGGGGGATTGCTAAAAATAATATAATATATATATTATATATTTATAATATATTTTTCAAAACTAAGATGTACGTGGTTCATTTCAACATTATATTCTTAATTAAAAAAAATAGAAGGTCGACCTTCCCCATGGCCTGGCCATTATATAGAGAGAAATTGGGATAGAGAAACATTTTTTTGTAAAATAAATAATGAGCTTAAAATAACTTAAGTACCAAAAAAACGCTGTAAAGTTTTAAAAATTTATTTGATTACCTTTTTTTAAAACAAATAATGCCTTGACATAATTATTTAAAAACTGAGCTTTCGAGGTTTCGTGAATAAATCCATAAAAGTGAAAGTCGTATTCCAAAATTATTTTTAGGGTTTTTTATTTTATTAAAATTCATAAGAATTTGATAAAAGTTTTCAGGTAACTTTGTATGTTTCAGCAGTTTAACAGCTTTTAATACTATAGTAGACAAATTAATAGCAGAAAAAAAACTCTGGAACAATGATTTTTTTTCGAAAAAAGGACAGTTCACATTTTTAAATGTCTTTACTAAAAGAGTTAAAAATAGCTAAAAAAACTTGCTAAGTGCCTACATTTGGCTTTTTTGAAGTAGGCAACTCATCAGATTATGTCCTTAGCGAGGTCTTAATTGGCAATATTAGTTCAATGTTTATAAATTAATATTAATTTATAAAAACTAATATCGGACTGTCCTTTCATAGATCAGCTGTTTTTAAAAATGTCGCGCCAATTTCTTTTGAGATTTAAAATTTTAAATCTACTTTGCCGGCGTAAGTAATAATAAGAAATTAATTATAGTTTGTCCGTTGGTCATTCCGCTTTCTAGCAATGTTCAGCTAAAGTTTACAGTATGTATTTACATTTATATTTTTATAATGATTATGTATTATTTAGGTACTTTTTCTTTAAAATCTTTAGTATGTTTGTATTATATTTTCGAATATTCTTTTTAGATTAGTTTTTGTAATTAGTGACTGTTTTTGATAAGAGGTAATATATTTATTAGATAAATAGTTTAAAATAGTTTAAATAGTTTGGTTGACAAATTTTATTGTTGGGGTATTCTCTTTAATTAATCGTTTTAAATCTCTTTTGTGGTACCTATAATAAGATTTTCTAATTGATGACCATATCAGTCCAGTCGAACGCGACGGTAAACGAGATCTTAAGCTACAGAGACACGCAGCTATCCTCTTACTTTTGTCTAAGAATTCAACTATTAAATATTTCAGACAAATTAACCTTATTTTATAAATCAAAATGTCTGGACGCGGCAAAGGAGGCAAAGCTAAGAGCGGCGGCAAGTCCAAGTCTCGCAGCAACAGAGCCGGTCTTCAGTTCCCCGTTGGCAGAATTCACAGGCTCCTCAGAAAGGTAAGACTATATATTATTAGTCAAGTCCAAGTTTCACTGTAACAGAGCCGAAAACTTTGGTGATTATTTGTTCTTGGAGCTATTTCTCTTTATGAAGGTGATGTAACTCTCCAATAAATGAGTTATTTAAGCAAACAAAATTTAGCATAAATGGATATTTAATACCGAGTGATTGTTTTCTATAACTGACTTCCAAGTTTAAAGAATAGCCTAGCTTTGCTTTCATTATAATCGTTTAATGTATCGACTGCTCTTAAGTTCCCCCTTTGTTGTTAAGACAGAAACTCAGGGTTTTATCAGTCGTATATGAAACTCCTATGCTTCACCTAGATTGCTTTTTTAATAAGCTTTGCTGGTTTTATTTAGGAGACACTATAAAGATAAATATTTTGATAAAAGCCTGTATTTTTATTGGACTAGTGGCTGCGACTTAATCCTCATAAATCTTTAACTTTAGGAAGGGGAATTTGCTCAGTACCTGCTTTTAACTTAAATGGAAAACAATCCTCGATTCTGACGATTGTGAGATTTTAACGGACTGACTAAAAATGTTATCTAATCCAAATGATAAGACAATAAACAATAATTTGAATATGTCAAAATAAAAATTACCTTTTAGATGAACTGGTCATTAACAACTAAATATATGTTTTTATTTGTAGGGTAACTATGCTGAGCGTGTTGGTGCTGGCGCCCCTGTCTACCTGGCAGCTGTCCTGGAGTATCTTACTGCTGAGGTATATTTATATGCTTTGTATAGCTTTTGGACATCAAAAATGATGTTCTCAAAAATGGTTGTCTGTTCGTTTATATGTTAGATTTTGGTTAGTTATCTAGGAAAATACGTTTGAAGACGTTAATAATGGTTATACTGCTGTTAGAAGCAAGAACATATGGATTTGAAAGAAATTTATTTTATTTATCTTTAAAATAGATAAAATATCTATGTAGTCAAAATATTTTGTACCTATGTTCTTTTAAATCTCCTTCTTTAAAGTTAGGTGTATTATATTATATGGTTTGATATTGTTTAGTTCACATTTTGAATGAAGTTGGATTTCTCTAGATTTACAAATATTTTTATTAGAATTCATGTTTAAAAAATATACCTATTTTATGCAACTTGTAGTAACAATATAACCATATGTTTTTGTCGTTTTCTTAATTTCTGACTAATGGATACTCTCTACCTAAACTTATTATTTTACATTAATTGCAGGTTCTGGAGTTGGCCGGTAACGCAGCTAGAGACAACAAGAAATCTAGGATTGTACCGCGCCACGTACAGCTGGCTGTCAGGAACGACGAGGAGTTGAACAAACTGCTAGCCGGAGTCACCATTGCTGACGTAAGATTTTTAATTGTTTGATTAGGAACGTAAGGGGGTTGGTTACAACAATTTTGGAGGACTATTATAGTTGTTGTACCCTCAAACCCTCTAAGGTAATTGTAGTGTTATAAAGTTAAGATATATCAATAGGTACTCTTTATTAAAATTAATTAAAACTAAAAAAAGTTTTGATAGCCCGCGAAAAATTGTAATGTTTCAGTATAGCTGAAAACAAATTTTAATCCAGCGAATGTTAATCTGTTCCGAAACCTTACTGGAAACCTGTTCGTTTTTCATTGTAAAAGATACATCGACCATATACTAGTTCACAATCCCAATATCTGATTGTGTGATTTTTCTATCTATTTTTAACTTCTTTATTGTTAAGTCTTTCTTGGTTATTTTTTTAATACCCTAAACATTTCTTAATTCTGCAATGTCAAACGTGTGACACTGTGGGCTATAATTGAATCAAGACAAAAGTAAGTGCCGAGCCCTGGGACCTATGTAGGGTGAAAATATACATAAATCCTTGATGATTCCATGTGGAGACAAAATATTTTAGCGGGGTCTTTTGGTTTTTTTTCAATCTAAAGTTCTGAAAAAAAATTGAAAAAAATATGAAAATCTTGAATAAAAAACAAACAAAAATTGATTTGTAATATTTTTTTTTATTTAAAGATACAAACAACTTATATAAATACTATAAGCTTTAAAAAAATCACAATTTTCAAATTTAGAGTTTCAATATAAAGATTTATAGAAAAAACCTAACAACAAATTCTAACATATTTCTGATCAACATAGCAATAAAACGTCTTTTGCAAAATCTTTATCATCAAAAATAAATAGCACTTACTAAAGACTTTTTTTCATTTAAACTTATACTTTTCACATTATTTAACTTTAAAGATTGATTTTTTTTAAAAGAAAGGTTGCGTGATTTTTTTGTTCATAATTAATTGCCTAATTTTGAGATTCAGATAAAAAACTTTACTACTTTATATTAATGGATAATCTTCTAGCAGCGGCTACGCCTCTAGAGGCATATGAGGCCCTTGGGTTGGGGGGGAAGTCGAACCCCCCTTACAATTACAGTTTTTTTAATGAATAAGTCAAAAACATTTATTTTGGAGAGTTAATTCTCTTGGGATAGTAGTGGTACCCTTTCCTAAAATAGTTATAAACCTTACCAGGACATATGAAAAGCTACCATGTAAAGGAGAACCATAGTTCACAAAGACTCACATAGAACCTGTTACTTTATTATAAAGATACATATATACACAGAAACTCTACAATCAGAGTATGTCTGTTTGTTCATCCGTCCGTATAAAAACAAGAATATATTTATTTTGCTATAGCGGCTACGCCCTCAGAGGCCTTTAGGGGCACTTAAGAGGTGAAGAAGGGGTTGAATTCAACAACTATATTTTTATTTTAGGCTTAAGAAGAAAAAGTTTTTTTGTGTGTTGTGGTCCTTTTTTAAGGAGCGATTTCTCTTCTCTTTCTCAAAAAAAGTTATAAACCTTCCAAGGACCAATGAGAAGCTACATAGTAAAGTAAAAAAAGAACCATATCAGTTCTTAAGCATCAGAAAGATGGACAAACAGACATCAATCTATTTTGTATCATAAATAGTGCTTTAAAGCAGGGAGAGAAATATCATCTGGAAAAAAAAATTTTCCTATCGTTTAAAAGTTATATCCCTGTATAAAAAAAGATAGGATGTCTGTGTGTTTTTTCTGTCTGTGTCTGAAGTTCTTGCTAACCGCTGGACCAATTTGGTTCTTCTTTATCTTAATCTTAATCTTTTAGACTGATATAGCATCAACATATTAAGGAATAGTTTAGTGTTTATTAATCCTTATATAAAAGTAACAGTTTCTGTGTCTGTCTGTTTGTGTGTGTGTGTGAGGGTGTCTGTCGGTACTGAAGATTCTTTGTAACCGCTTAACTGATATAGTTCTTCTTGGTTCAAGTTAGTTCCTACCCAACATTTAAAAAAAACTTTTTCTTTTACATACTAAAACTGAAAGTAGGGTAGGGGTCAACTTACCCCCACTTATCAAGGGCCCCTAGATGCCTCTAGGGGCAAAACCGCTAGTGATAAAATAATTTTTATCTTGAATTATGATTAAATTGTTCTTTTTCCATTTAATAAAATATAATTGTAATTATCAACCTCAAAGAATATCCAGAATTAGGTAATTGGATTTAACAAGGGAAAAAGACAACATCCATAATTAGTGAAGCTGTTACGTTTAAAAGAATACAAATAAAGAAAATAGCAAGTGTAATACATACAGATACAAAAATATATTAATCAGAGCGAGATGGGACAATGGGCTGTTTATTAGACTAGTCCCCATAGTTTAATATAGGAATTTGTTATTCGTTGGCCTAACTACTTAGGGGACCTGTTGCGATTTTTGTTTAGTTGGATTATTAAATTAAGTGCCCAGCATTTTAACCATTAACTAAAACATACAGAAGGGTTATCCATGTATCATATTTGGGAATGTAAATCAATTAAGTGGTCATTGTCTTATCCCTTTAGATCCCTGAATAGTAATTAACAATGATCAATGGTTCTTTTTTTTCTATGTAGCTTCTCATTGGTTCTTGGAAGGTTTATAACTTATTTTGGGAGGGTACCTCTACCATCCTAGGAGAAATCAACCCCTAAAAAAGGACCCCATTTCACACACAAAAAATAACTTTTTCTTTTTAAGTCTAAAATAAAAATCTAGTTGTAGAATTCAACCACTTCTTCCCCTCTCAAGTGCCCCTAAAGGCCTCTAGGGGCGTAGCCGCTAGTACCAAGTAAATATATTCTGTAATGTTTTTATACAGACCGATGAACAAACAGACATACTCTGATTGTAGAGTTTCTGTGTATATATGTATCTTTATAATAAAGTAACACGTTCTATGTGAGCCTTTGTGCACCGAGGGATCTCACTAACCACTGAACCAATATGGTTCTCCTTTACATGGTAGCTTCTTATGTGTCCTGGTAAGGTTTATTACTATTTTGGGGAAGGGTACCATCACTATCCCAAGAGAATCAACTCTTCAAAATAAATGTTTTTAACTTTTTCATTAAAAAAACTGTAATTGTAAGGGGGGTTCGTCTTCCCCCCCCCAACCTAAGGGTCCCTATATGCCTCTAGAGGCGTAGCCACTGCTAGTAGAATATCCAATGATATAAAGCAGTAAGGTTTTTTATCTGAATCTCAAAATTAGGCAATTAATTATGAACAAAAAAATCACGCAACCTTTCTTTTTAAAAAAATCAATCTTTAAAGTTAATTAATGTGAAAAGTATAAGTTTAAACGAAAAAAAGTCTTTAGTAAGTGCTATTTATTTTTGATGATAAAGATTTTGCAAAAGACGTTTTATTGCTATGTTGATCAGAAATATGTTAGAATTTGTTGTTAGGTTTTTTCTACAAATCTTTATATTGAAAGTCTAAATTTGAAAATTGTGATTTTTTTAAAGCTTATAGTATTTATATAAGTTGTTTGTATCTTTAAATAAAAAAAAATATTAAAAATTATTTTTTGTTTGTTTTTTATTCAAGATTTTCATATTTTTTTCAATTTTTTTTCAGAACTTTAGATTGAAAAAAAACCAAAAGACCCCGCTAAAATATTTTGTCTCCACCTGGAATCATCAAGGATTTATGTATTTTTTCACCCTACATAGGTCCCAGGGCTCGGCACTTACTTTTGTCTTGATTCAATTGTAGCCCACAGTGGTGACCTTTACTTTAATAGTACAGTTCCATTGTTTAGACACGCCGTCATATCAATGTTTTTTTTTTATTTTGTAATTATAACAAAATGTCTTTTAAACTTTTATACATTTAGGGAGGTGTTCTGCCTAACATCCAAGCTGTCCTGCTGCCAAAGAAGAGTGAGAAATCCTCCAAGTCCACCACTCAAAGCCAAGAATTCTAAACCCGTGAAAAAAATCTTAATCAAGACTAAGGATGTATTTATAAAAAATCCGCCATCCATAAAAATGTACCTGCTGCTAAATAATGTATTTATTTTTATTACCTAAAAGATTTTGTGTTTATAAGTTGACCTAAACTTTTTTTTTATTGTCAAACTACCTACTAAAAAATAGATTTAAATAAAGTAACTTTTATCATTTATGTTTTTTGTTGATTGTTTCCTTGTATAAAAGTAAGAGGAAGTCTGTTCTAGTATAGCTCAAGATAACTAAGCGATGGATCGATACAGAGTTCCGGATCCGCAAGGATCCGCATATTTTTGAGTCCAAGGATCCGGATCCTTGGACTCAAAAAAATGCGGGGAAAATGGAAAAATCTACCTAAATTTTTATAAAATCTCAGACATTTTCTTGATGAGAGCCAATCTTTAAGGTTTAGGTTCAGACTTGAAAATTAAAAGTATTTTTGACTTCGAATTAAAGAATAAAATTTGGTGATTTTATTTTTATTGTCAAGGATCCGGATCTGCACTGACCAAATTTTGAGGATCCGGATCCGCATACAATCAATGCGGATCCGAAACTCTGGATCGATATAGGTTCTTTTGACAGTAATGCTTCTTATTGGTCCAGGAAAAGTTTATAACTATTTTGTGAAGGTTGCCTCCATTCTCCAAATAGACATTGTCCCCGGAGAAAAAAAAACTTATTCCTATTAAATCATGTTTACCCCCTCCTAAACGTAGCTGATAAACTAACATTACATATCATTTTATAGCTTCGCTACTAAAACAACTTATTGGTGCAACGTATAGAATTAAAAGTAATTTTAAGAATACTTGTAGTCTATGAGACTGATTATTCTAATGAAAAATGACTCTTGACAAAACATGCAATGTAATAATAAACAAACAAGAATGTCTATGTGATATAATAGAGTAGCTGTAATTAAATAGAATAAGTTCTCGAGCATAAGATCTTGCTAAATGCTGGACCTATTGTTTTTCCTTTACAATGAAGCTTTGTATAGGACCTAAAAAGGCTTTTATTTATGCGAGGTAGTGTATCTACCCTCTTAAGAGAAATTATCTCGGAAAAAAGGATTAGTAGGGGAGTAGCCGCTTGTCTATAAAATGGGGGGAAAATTTATTTCCTAAAACAATAATATTTGCTCATCATATCCTGATTAACGCACACAGCTCTTGTGCGCGACCTCCTACGGTAGCCTGAACAAATTACGTTTAATGGTAATAAAAATATGTCCTTCCTGAATGATTTACAGGTATCAACACTTGCAGAGTAGCTTCGCTACTAAAAAAAAACTTGGGTTAATACCTTTTATGACATTAATGATTATCATGAAACAAGGACGCATATGTCCATTAACTTGGTTTTTCAATAACATTGATGATGACTTATTACTTATCAATTACATTTCAACTAGCTGCTGATTCCTAGCATCTAAAAACTCTTGGGACCAAGCCTTAAATGGAGAACTTCATCGGTTTAGTTGTTGGCGAGATCTTAACGGACAAACATTAAAACCTTACTACTTTTATGTTATTCAATTAGACATATTTGTGTTAGAATCCTTATTCAGATGCTTTAACTTAGCCATTTGTCTGCGTTTGTTATTCAAATTATTTTTAGTAGCAAAGCTACTCTATAATTCACAATGTCTGTCCGTAATTAATGAATTGGGGAAAACGTGATTTTCTGGGCTCCTATTCAAGATAGACAGCTGAAATTTTTAGTAAAGATTACCACTATATATGCCCATCTAATTTATATATACATTGTTTTGTCCGTCTGTTTGTTATTTGGGGTGCTAGATCGATTCCTAGATTTTTACGTTTTTGTAATTTTCTCAACTCCTTTTCAAGACAAAGGGCTGAAATTTTCGGGGATTAATTAATTTTATATTCTACATATTTTCACCAAGTTTTTATTAATTGGGATTCCTAGATTTTTAGGTTTTCATTATTTTCTCAATTCCTATTCAGGATTGACGATTGAAATTATCAGAGATTGAGTATGCTCATGTTCTACATATTTCTATCAAGTTTCATTAAGATTTGTCTATTAATTGCGGTGCTAGATCGATTCCTATATTTTGAAGTTTTCATGATAAGGTTGCGTGATTTTAAAGGTGTGATGATTTCCCTATTTTACCAATATTAATATTTATTATATGACACTGCTTTATAGAATTTTTTTCCTGATATACAATCATAATTTTTTAGCTTCGCTACTTATGGATGTTGTCATCCTTGTTATTTGATTAAGATATCCAAAACAGCTAAATTATACTTTAGCTTATTCAGCTTGTCTTCCTCTAAGATGTATATTCACAAAAAACAGGGAAAAGTTGTATTGAACACAAATTGCGTGTTTAAAAATACAGGGATCTTAAGTAATAAGATCATGGAGGTTTAATCGTAGAGACACCCTCAATTATGATAAATAAAATTACCCAATTTGTAAGTAGATTTTTAAAAATATTCGTGGAGAAGTTTTAATACTGTTAGATTACGTAGTTAACCAAATCAATATAAATGTAATAGTGCGCAAATGGTTTTAAGCCAACGAATAGGAGAACGTGTTGACTAAAATTCGGGGAACTTTACAATTAACAATCCAATGTCCCCTCCCTCCTTGGTGGTAGACAGTGACCTTGTTGGTTTTATATTATTTTTTTATATGCTTTTGCGTAATTACAGTTTGTACAAAATGACATGGATCTAAAGGGATAAGACAATTGCCGATAAATTGATGTGCATCGCCTATGATGATACATAAAATTATCCCTGCTGTAAATTAAAATTAGTTGTTGAAACGTTTGGACACCTAACTTAATGAACCAAGAAATCAAAATACATTAAATGCACCCAAAGTTGTTAAGCCAACGAATTAGAATAGTTATTTCTCGCATCGTATTATAAACGGCTTTCCGCGGATATACAGGGTGCGGCACAAAAATCGAGACATTTTGTAATTTTTAAAAAAAACTAACATAAAATCATCAATTTTAAAGATTTTATTGAATTTTAAAAACTGGGAAGCAAACTAGGTATATGACTAGTAGATTATTCAATAAAATCGCCGCCAGCCTCAATCACCTCCTCAACCGCCGGCAGGTCCAGGTTAAAATGTACCTGTCCAAGCTGACGTAGTTCTCCTTGATAGTGGCAATTAGGGACGTTTTTGTGGTATGGGCACGTCTATTGGTGCATGCTTCAAAGTAGCCCAAGGCCCAAAAGTCCATTAAATTAAGATCGGGCTGCTGGGAGGCCACATTTCCTTAGGAACATGAGTAACCGCCAAATTGACAAAATCAATGTTTTTGCTCTCGTTTGGGCTAGGATTGAGCTACAGTAGACTTTAAGTACTCAAAATGCGTGTCTCGATGAGCTTAAGACGCACACAAAATTTTGGGTCAAATTTCCATCTCCTTCCCTGTCGGACCCTACTGTTTGTGATTTCTTAAGGCTCAAAATCTTGAAAAATCGACCTCATTTCGGCTAGGATTGAGCTACAGTGGACTTTAAGTACTCAAAATGTGTGTCTCAATGAGTCTAAGACACCCACAAAATTTGGGGTCAAAATTCCAACTCCTTCCCTGTCGGACCCTCCGTTTTGTGATTTTGCGCATTAAACCACCGGCGCATTTGGAATCTGCCTTGTTGAACATATGCGCGGCCAGCTCGGTGTACACGTCTATCTTCGTCTAAAGATTTTTTTGTGCTAAAAGGTCATTATCTAAGCTTTCTATAGTGGGGTCAAACGTCCTGATTGGTCAAGTAGTTTTCGCGCCATGGCCGTTTAAAAAATGTCTTGATTTATGTGCCGCACCCTGTAGAAAGTACAATTATGAGATTAAAACTAGTTTTTTTAGCCCCGAGGTGCCGAAGGCACCGGCTTAAAAAAACTGGTTTTAATCTTATGATTGTACATTTTTATATTTGTAGAAAGCTGGATATAATACGATGCTAGACATAGTTTTTTCGTATGGATGAGAACCGGTTCCTATCCACCGGATTCGAATGAATACGAGAATAGTTATTTATCATATTTTCGTAATATTGATGAATGCTAGAAAATATATTAAAACTATGGGGACTTTTGTAAAAAAAAAACAGTCCAATGTCCCTCTCTCCCTGACAAAGTGAGCTTAAAAAGTTTTTTTTTAACAAATGTAGTTGGTTTTTTAATTTATAAATGAATTCTAATTTTCATTCACAATGAAATCTCTTTAACTTTATTCTTCTATATAAAGTAGAAATGATTTGTTTGTCAGTTAAGATCTCGCTGACTTACAAACCGATAGAGTTGTCCATTTTTGGGAAGCATTACATTGATCCTGGGATGGTTTTGTCCTATTTCTGCACCCCTTGAATACAATACAGAGCCCCTAGATGTGAGCGTTGTACCTTGAACATCAACGGGTATGTTAACAGCCCGCACCCCATAAAATCAAAATTTATGAGGCCTGCCTTCTCCTTTGTTGATACCTAGAAGGTTAATACCATCCTAGCAAAAACCTGTGCAGGTCACTGATATTATATAAACGACAACATGGAGTTACACCCCCCTGGAGATTTTATTAGATTTGTGGGTGGATGAGGATGATTATGGTACCCCCCGACCCCCCCCCCCCCCCCAATAATATCCTTTTATATAAAGTAGTAAGCGTTTTTTGTCTGTACTGAAGGATCTCGCTAACTGCTGAACCGATTTTGTTCTCCTTTATAGTGAAGCTTCTTATAGGTCCTGGGAAGGTTTTAAACTATTTTGGGGAAGGGTGTCTTCACCCCCTCCCTCCAAAAAATATTTTTTTTGATCTTTTTGAAACTCAAATGGGATGAGGTCGACTTTTCCTCCTCCTACCTTAAGTAAAGTGCCCCTAGATGCTTCTAGGGGCGTAGCCGCTAGTATTTGCATAAACTTAGACAAATGGACCCTAAGCTGTATATAGCAAACTTTGCGCGTTGAAAATATTATAGTTCATGAATTCAGATCAACTGAAAATTGATTGCCTATTTCTTCCCCAATTTCCGAAGTTGTACAACATATAACCCAAATATTGCAAAACCTATTTTTCAGCTATTCCGGTCAAAGAAAAAAGCGATATAATGTATAACTATTAAAATATTATACATTCAAATTTTGATTCTTTTTTTTTGTTGAAGTTTTAAGCTTTTTTTAGCTAGTAGTAAATATTGAGATAGGATGAGGAAACTATGTACACAATCGGAAACTCAAATTCAGCTGACCTGAATTGATACATTTTATATTGAGAAGCCAGGATCGAGCAATAGCTTTATTAACCTAGATGATATATCAGACACAAAATATCCAACCAACTTAAAAAAAGGAATTTTTAGAAGACAAAATTTGTGGAAGATATAAATTCCCGAAAGCTAGCTTTATCGTAAGAATTTCAACGATTTATACCTGACTGATTATACATTAATGAAATGAAAAAAATAACTGCCGATTTGCACCAAAATGTGTACACGTTCTAACCAATAATATAGCCAGATTGTAACTACATTGTTTTCTTATAGGCCCGACTAACTCATTAGGTATCTAAACGTATTATATTTATTTGATAAAAGCTAAGCTTTTCTATGAGTAGGGTCGTTCCATCTGGAACGGATAGCTTTTTTCGTTGATTTAGGCATGTTAGAATTGTCCTATCGATTTCAAACTTTGCATGGTGATTCCTTTAGTAGTTTGCCTAGCAACTCTATAATTGTTACAAGAATGTACGTACGTATATTTTAAATGCGTTGATTTTTAACTTTTTAACAACAAATTTTTATGTGATTTAATTATCCGATTGATCTGATTTATGGAACAACAAAGTACTGTTTTAAGTAAAGCATCTCTATAATCAAGTTGTAAAAATGTAAGTATGTCTTTAAACAATATCCTGTAAATAAGCAGTTTTTCAACAAATTTCATACAATTTTGTTCCGACTTTTATACATTTATATTCTAATTATTCAGTTCTGACACTATACAAGTGTTAGTGTGCGTTTGTCCTACCGTTTCCGAGCTTCGCTTTTATGGATGTTGTCATCCTTGTTTGTTATATTGAGAAGCGAAGAGCAAGAAAGCATGAATTTAAAATTTTCCATAATAGCATGCTAAAACATTTTAAATTACCCTCCGTGTATGTTTTACATTTCCATAATATAGCTGCCATCAAAGGGAATATATGTATATTTCATAAATAACAAGTGTTCACAGAAAAGTATTGCTTGCTATCTAAGCTTTTAAATCATATCTAAAACAAGCAATTAAAGAATTGAGATAGGATAGACGTATATGTAACTATTTGTAGGCACAGAAATCCTTATATAAAATTAAAAGGATATATGTCTGTGTATGGCTATTCATTATATTTAATTGACCAATGGTAGGCCATTTTTTATAGGCCCTATAAAATTCTTCAAAATGGATTAATTTCAATTATGTTGGTTTATTTTAAAAGTTTGGGTCTTTCAGTATATACTTTTGTATTTATAACCTTTCCCCTAAAAAATGAATATAATTTTGTCTGACCTTTTGTTCAAACATGAACCTTATTATGTAGGTAGGGAGGGTACATAGGTCTGTTAATCATACTGGTACCCAAAGTCTTTTAAACACGTTCTCTTATTAGTTAGGTTAAAACTTTGGGTACTTATATCAAATCTTTATTGGTTGTTCAAAATAGTATTTTTTACAAATAATTTTCATCTACAGAAATTGTAATTTTGATTGTTATCATTTGAAATGTACATAAATTAATCGTTCATTGTCTAATCCCTGCTAAAATATAAGTATATTTATATGAAGAAGCAACATGAATATTGAATATATTCACAAACAAGGATGACAACATGCATAAAGACGAAGCTTTAAAATCAGACGATAGGACAAACGAACATTAACACTTGTAGAGTGTCAGAACTTATTAACCCTTACAGATCGGGCCCCTATTCCCACCTTAATAGATCGGGGGGGGGGTCATATTGACCCCCCCCTCTATCTCGGCTTCTGTTACAGATAAAGACGTAAAATTTTTTTCTGGTGGTTCATGTGTATTTTTAGAGAAAATTACTTTTTCTAGTCATAGCAGTCAGGCCGCTCCTTAGCCGCTTTTTAGCGGCCAGCCGCTAAATTTTAAAACAGCTGTAGAGCGGCCAATTTTGCTGCTAGGATGGCCAAATTTTAGGACGAACTTTTATTTTTCATAACAAAAAAATTACTTTTTCTGATCATCGCCGAAAAACGGCAAATAACGGAAACCGCCATTTTCGGCGGTAAAACGGCGGTTGGCGGCGCCAATTATTATTTCTATCTGTTTATTGTTGCTCAAGGATTTACCAAAAAAAATTATAGGTCTCTAGCTGTAATAGAAGCCACGATATTCATGATATATGTCTGTAGTAAAAGCCGGACAAAAATCGGTCATAAAGTCGGTCAGGGAGCGGTCAAACGGTCATAACACCACTTTTCTCATAAGGTCATTGATATCTAAGTATTCACCAAAAAAATTTTAGGTTTCTACCTTATACACAAAAGTCATAATGTAGAAATTAAGATTTATTTAGAATTTTTTTTTAATTTTGTTGCTACCCAACCGACTTTGACCGGACACCACGACCGACACAGACCAGCTATCCTTATAAGATCAACTCTTGCCGACGTATAATTACCAAACTTAAAAAGTCATGAAGTCACAACTCTCTATCTTACCTACAAAAAAAATGACATTGAAAAAACTAGAGGGGGGGGTCAATATGACCCCCCCCCCGATCTGTAAGGGTTAAGCAGAATATAGATTTATAATACTAAATAATATTGTACATCAATGTGTAGCAAAATTACGTTAATACAGAATACTGTTTAAGGACATACTTACATTTTTATGACTTGATTATGAGATTCTTCGCTTTAAATATTGTAACTTGTCCTAGGAATTATTGTTCTAAAAATTTGATTAAGTTAGTATAAGTTTACAAAAAAAAATATGTCAAATAAGTTGAAAATATTCTAAATGGACTTTTTGCACTGCACTGGTAGCAATTATAGAGTTGATTTGCCTTCTAAATAGTACCCAAATGTTACAGGAATCATCATGCCAAGAAAGAAATCGGCTCTAAAAATTCTAAAATGCTTAAATTAACGATAAGGGCTATCCTTTACAAATGGACGTACGTACAGACCCTAATTATAGAAAAGCTTCGCTCTAAAAATTATGTTAATCCAGGATACGAATATTGAGGCCAAGGACTTTACAGGTTTACAAACAAATAAATTATATTCATGCAGACAACAGTTACCTACTTCTTTTTAAATAAATATGAATTATCATATTTAAAAGAAAATTGGGGTATAGTCTCCTACATATTTTCACAGTAGATTTTTTTCTTTTTCTAGCCCCTGCGAGGAGCTCTAACCCTGCGCGGCAATCACCTAACATAACATAACCTAGAATAACCTATCAAAAGCTACTGTGAAAATACGACGAAACGCCCCTTGAAAGACGAAAGGGACTATACCTAAAATATGCTGCTAGGTTGAACTAAATTTTCAATACTTAATTTATATTATGAGGAAACAAGGATGACAATATTCATAAGTAGCAAAAATTACGAAACTTTATTGCATTAAATATATAATAGTTATTTGTATTAGCATTACAGACGGATCAAATTATATACTGGATGCTTATTAATACAAGAAATCTACACAAAAATATCAACAGTCTACCTTAACAGCATTTGAGAAAGACTCGTTTACCTTAATTCGTTTATGATGAACCCAAGGACATACATGTCAAATTCTATAGTATCTAATAATAATATGAATACATATTATGTAAGGTACTACCGAATGCACCCCTAGTATCTATGAGCCTCGTATTTTAAAGTAGAAGGGTTGGGCAGAAAAATAGTCTAAAACCATCTTAAATTTAAAGAATGAAATAGCCTAAAACCACCCCGAGACCTATGTTTAGGTTTCCTAGAATGCAGAACTCAATCGGTTCAGTAAATATTGAAATCTTAGGCTACAGGCAAAAAAAAATCCTTACTTCTTTATTTAAAAGGATAAAAATTATGTAGCAGTAAATAATTCTACCTAGAAAAAAAGGTAAGGGGGAATGAACTGTAAATTCTGGAACCTAAAGATTTAAAAACACGTTCCATAAGTCGTTAGCTGAAAATTTTTGATACCTTTTATTAATTCTAGCTTGATTTGTTGGTTCAAACTAGCAATGTTTTAACTTTACAACCAATATTTTTTTCCGTAGAAGAAGTACTCTCTCTTAATTGGTGATTTACCTCAATCTATCATCTTATCCCTTAAGATCCCTGCATGACACGCAAAGAAATGCACATACCCCCCCCCCCTCCACACACACATACACACTCACACACACACACACAAACACACACATACATACTAGGGTGGGCCCATTTCCCCCTTTTTTTAGATTTTACTGTCATCATAAGTTGCGGAAGTCACATATATGTTTGATGAGCCCCATTCAAGTTTCAAAAGTGACTTGGCTCGCGCGCGGGGGGTATAAAAAATGCCCACCCCCTTATAAAACCAAAAATTTAAATTCCTTCAAAATGACCGCATTGAAATGCTGATTACGAATCTGAAAACCGTTTTGAAAAATATTGCTCCTAGTTCGAATAAGATGTCATTAAGTACCTAAAAACAGCTGATTTAGTCAAAATTGTTCATTTTGGTAAGTTATTTGAAAATCATTTCAGACTGAATCAATATTTTTTAAAACGGTTTTCAGATCTGTAATCAGCATTTCAATGCGGTCATTTTGATATGCAACATGCCTGTGTTTGAAGGAATTTCAATTTTTGGTTTTATAAGGGGGCGGGCACATTTTATACCCCCCGCGCGCTCGTTGTTTTTGGATTAAAAAACCTGTTTCAAGTTTCAAAGGGTTTTATATTGGACAAGTAACCCTTGACAATGTCTACTCATGTAAAATTCCAAAATCGACCCACCCTAATACATACATACACACACACACAAAGACAAGCTGTCTTTTGCTCTTCAAATATAAATTCTTTCGCATCTTTTCCCCCTTCTGTTTTATACAGGATATTTCTTTCTTTGGTTTTGTATGTTGCGCCCCTAGCATCTAGAGGCTCTGTAATCAGAGGGGTAAAAATGGGGCGGAAGAATAGTCTAAAACCATCCTTGGACATATAAGAGACTTCCCTAAAAGAACTCAATAAGTTCAGTAGATGTTGAAATCTTAGGCACTAGACAAAAAACCTTAACCAGCTGTTAATGAGATTTTATACTACAGACAGACAGCCATCCTGTTACTGTTATATAAGGATTAATGAAAATTTAGCTTGGTTTCCTTTGTTAATGTTTATCATGTTATTTTATTAACTGCATTGACAAGCAGGAATCTAAAGGGATAGGACAATGACCGATAAATTGATGTACACATCCCCAATCATGATACACAAAATTATTCTTTCTCTACACTACAACTAGAGGTTGAAACGTTCTGACACTCTGGTAAAAAAAACAACAAATAAAATATCAATAAAATCCCCCAAAGTTGTTAATAAGAAAACGTTATTATAAAACTTTGGGGACTAGAGTAATAAAGAAATCATTGTCTCCTTCCTCCCTGAGTAACAAGGCTGAATTGTATGAATATTATATTTTTTCATTTCTACTTGTATAAAAGTATAAAAAGGATGACATTATTCATAGAAGCAAAGCCTAAAAATCACTTTATAATTTTAGTCATAGGGTCAATCAGACATAAAAGTCATCCGTTAAACTCAAAAAATGAATTTAAATTAGACAAAGATTTTTGTCTTGTGCTTAATTAAATTTTAACCTATATGATCAAAAAAGAAAAATTCTTCTTCTATACTTTCTACATCAACTAGCGGATGCGCCCCCTAGAAGCCTCTATGGGCCCTTAAGATGGGGGGCTGGGAAGTCGAACCCCCTTTTATTTTTATTTAAGTTTTAAAAAGGTGGTGGTACCCTCCCCCAAAATAGTTATAAACTATGAGTAGCTAGCCTGTTAAGGAAAACCCGATCCGTTCAGCGGTTAGCGAGATCCTTCGGTACAAACACACAGACAAACAGACAGACATCCTGTTACTTTATTACAAGGATCAAAAGATAAGCAGGAAGTTATAGAGGTGCAACCAATGAATACAGCCAGAAAGCATTGTCGTAAAGGCGTCATACTGTAAATATCATTCTAACTTTTTTAATAATCACGCCCTACTTTCCAAGTTTCACTACAAGTTTTTTTTATGCTGATTACCTTGCCAGCTCTCTCTCTCTATTTCTCTCTCTCTCTCTCTCTCTCTCTCTCTCTCTCTCTCTATCTATCTATCTATCTATCTATCTATCTATCCCTCTCTCATTCTCTCTCTCTCTCTCTCTCTCTCTCTCTCTCCTTATCTCTCTCTGTCTCTCTCTCTCTATCTATCTATCTATCTATTTATCTATCTATCTCTATCTCTATTTCTGTATCTCTCTATTTAGAAACGAAGCTGCTCTGTAACTTAAATGTGACGTTCATTTGTATATCTTTTCCTTTATCTTTTTTTTAAATTTATTTTTCTGATTAAAGGTAAATTTATCTCTTCACTGTTCTCATTTTTACAATATCTTTATTTCCTTGCGTTATCATCCTTTATACTTGCGGACGGACTGACAGACGGATAGACAAAGTAAATTATAGAGTAGCTTCACTACTAAAAATCAAACGAATTGAATAAAAAAGATTTTGTGTATGCACATGAACTTTCTGAAAAATGCCTAATAATAAATAACCTTTATAAACTTTCTTGCATATCAATGGAAAAAAAGCATCTGCTACTTAATAAACTTAATGTACGTACTTTTAGAATAAATAGAACAAGGATGACAACATACATACATAACAGCGAAGTCTAACAAATCAGAAAATCAAACAAACGAACAATAACAAATTTGGTGTATCGATAAAGAGGGAGGTAGGTTGTGCTAAAATTTAGTAAATTTATGTTAACTTTAAAAAAAAATTTGTCTATAGTTTTTTTCAATAAGGAATACACATATTTAGTAAATATTATTTAGAAGTTTGGATAAAAATTCCTTAAAAACTTATCACATTTAGGGAATAGTAGCTATTGCAAAATTCCGTAAAAGCGTGAGTTTTAAGACTTTGAAACAGGAGTAGAACGAAAATATTCACTACAGAAAAATATTTCTTATTGAAAAGAACTATAGACAAAAAGTTTTTTTTTTATAATTAAGAACACTTTGACTAAATAAGAGCATTTGACTACAACCAAATATCCAACTAGACGGAATTATGCGAAAAAAATTACCCTCTTTACTTAAAAGAATGAAAAAATTGCACTGTGTATCTTACCACCTGTCTGTCTGCCTGTCTATCTGCCACCTGTTTGTCTATCTGTCTGTCTATCTGCCACCTGTTTGTCTATCTGTCTGTATATCTGTCTATCTGCCTGTGTATCTTGCCACCTGTTTGTATATATGTCTGTCTATCTGCCACCTGTTTGTCTATCTGTCTTTATATCTGTCTATCTGCCTGTGTATCTTGCCACCTGTTTGTATATATGTCTGTCTATCTGCCACCTGTTTGTCTATCTGTCTGTATATCTGTCTATCTGCCTGTGTATCTTGCCACCTGTTTGTCTATCTGTCTGTCTATCTGCCACCTGTTTGTCTATCTGTCTGTCTGCCTGTCTATCTGCCACCTGTTTGTCTATCTGTCTGTCTGCCTGTCTATCTGCCACCTGTTTGTCTATCTGTCTCTATATCTGTCTATCTGTCTGTCTATCTGCCACCTGTTTGTCTATCTGTCTGTCTGCCTGTCTATCTGCCACCTGTTTGTATATCTGTCTGTCTATCTGCCACTTGTTTGTCTATCTGTCTGTATATCTGCCTGTGTATCTTGCCACCTGTTTGTCTATCTGTCTGTAGATCTGTCTATCTGCCTATGTATCTTGCCACCTGTTTGTATATATGTCTGTCTATCTGCCACCTGTTTGTCTATCTGTCTGTATATCTGTGTATCTGCCTGTGTATCTTGCCACCTGCTTGTCTATCTGTCTGTCTATCTGCCACCTGTTTGTCTATCTGTCTGTCTAGAGGTATAAGCCTTATATCTGCAGTAATATAGAATATACTATAATCTGATTATCTTAGTTCTAAAAACCAGACAGGAAGAAAATAACACAGCTCAGCTGCCGCCACTACGCCGCATATTTCTTACATTTAGCGAATAATAAAGTACTATCTAGGGGAAGGGATTGGATAAAAGTAGCCTAAAACCTTCCCAAAATTTTGATTTAGAAATAAAATAGCTAAAAAGAACACCACTGGAGCTATGTGAAGCTCCCCTAAAATTAAGAAACAAGCGATAAAAAAAACCTTATGATACAAGCGGCTATGCCCCTATGTCTAGAGGTACTGGAGGTTACAGAGGGGGGGGGGGGGGTGAGGAAAGTCATCCCTCCACTTTGATTTAAAGCGTTTAGAAAAAGCTTGAACAAAATTTTAAGGGTTTATAAATTTAAATAATGTGATTTCTCTTGGAACGGGGTTAAAGTACCCTCCCCCAAAATAGTTATAAACCATCCGTTTATCTAAAAGAGGCTTCATTATAAAGGAGAACAATATCGGTTCAGCGGTTAGCGAGATCTCTTGCTACAAACATACAGAACAACACACAGATAGATAGACATCCTGTTACTTTTTTATAGGGTTTTATTGCGGCTGTCCGGGAGGTAGATAATATATGTTTGCAGTATAATAAAGGGTATACCTTGTAAATGGCAAACATTATATAATAACCAGGTAGCTTTAGGGATCAGACAATGGACGATAAATTGATGATATACATATTATTATAAACAAAATTATGACACCACTAGTTTGGAACCAATAAATTTCAGTAAAAGTGCCCAAAGTTTTTTAACCAAAGTGAATAAGATAATATGGTTATAAAACTTTTGGTACCTGAGTAATTTATAGTTCAATGTCCCATCCCTCCAGGATAAGACCTGAAGAAGTTTTAAAAAGATAATCTTTTATTTAGTTTTCTTTTATAGTGGTCATTTAGATAACTTTAATATTACCGAACAAAAATAGTTTCTTATTAGTTTTTATTTATAAAAGACAAGGATGACAACATCCATAATAGGGAAAGTTAATTGTAAGCATATTTGCAGCAAAACTTCTTGAATACAGGATACTGTTTAAGGGTTTAAGGACATACGTACATTTTAGGACTTAATTATAGAGATGCTTCGCTTATAACATTGTACCTTGTGGTAAAAAGAAGAAGTATTCCAAAAATCAGGTGAATAGAATAGTTATATCATACAAAAATTTGTTTTAAATTGACGTACGGATTTTCTGGTAATGATTATAGTGTTGTTACACTTCCTTAATCGTAACTAATTGTTATAGGAAAACTTATTCAAGTTTGAAACCGATAGGACAATTCTAACCTGTTTTAATTAACGAAAAGAGCCAACTGTCTTGGACGTACTGACCTACCCTAATTAAAGAAAAGCTTGCTTTTAAAAATATCAAAGAATATATAAAAGAATTAAAATACATTAATACATACATAATGCATAATGGTTTTAAAATTTAATTTTCTTATCTAGGGAGGGAGGGGACATTGGACTTAAAACTATACTGGAACACATTTGCCTTCTTTGGGTTCTTTTATTAAATCTTGTTTAATTGGTTCTTTAACCAATAATTGTAATCTGCAGATGTGGTAATTTTGTTTAATAGGTACAAATGTAAATCAATTCATCGTTTATTGTCTTATCTCTGAAGAATTAAGGATCTAAAGGAATAATACAATGGTCGATAAATTGACGTACATACTCAAGGATGGTACTTAAAATTATTCTGTTGAATTAGTGGTTGAAACGTTTGAACACTCAACTTAATAAAATAAACCAATCAAAGTTCACTAAAGTCCCCAAAGTTGTTAAGCCTACAAATAAAAAAAACATCATTATAAAACTTTGGGTACTAGTGTAATAAACAGTCATTGTCCCCTCTCTCTTTGCTTAATAACCCCTCATCTATAATACAAAGTAAAACGATGTCTGTCTGTCAGTTGGTTTGTTTGTTTGTTAGTACCGAAGGATCTCGCTAACCGCTGAACCGATCGGGTTATCCTTAACAGGGTAGCTTCTCATAGGTCCCGGGAAGGTTTTTAACTATTTTGGGGGAGGAAACCACCCCCCCCCCCTCCTCCCCAAAAAATGTTTTTTTTTACTTTTAATTAACTCCCCCCTCAAGTGCCACTAGAAGCCTCTAGGGGGCGAAGCAGCTAGTATTACATAAACTAAAATGCCAGAGTGTACTTTTAAAGTTGTATTGCTGTGTCATGATTGCAAACATTATCTAACCCTGAAATAATTCTAGACTTTACCTACTTTTCAACTTTATCTGCTTCGTCAGGGATATTAAGGGATAAGATAATAGTTATTAAATTGATCACACCTCCAGTTACGATGGACAAAATGATCTCTTTAGTTGAAAAAAATTATTGGAAATTTTTAAAAGTTTTGACTCTGCTTGTTTATATTACCTAATTAAAACGTTATTAAAGTCCCCAAAGTTGACAAGCCAAAGAATGAGGGAACATGTTTCTTAAACTTTGGGAGTAAGTATTATTTAAGTACTATTTACACTACCTCCTTACTTCTTAATGCTCTGTTTGATTTCTGAGGTTGATTCTTTAATAAAAATTTTAATCGCTGTTTGCTGGTGAGGCAAAATTGTTTTTGTCAAAAATCCTCCAAAACCACAAGAAAATCTACAAAAGTTAAATAAAATCATAGAAGGGTTATTAACATAGGATTTTATTGGGTTTTTGTAAATTTTTAAAGTGATTTTGGAGGATTTTTACATAAACAATTTTGCCTCACCATCGAGCAGCGACTCAATTTTTTTAAGGAATCCACCTCTGGACTAGAATTACAAAAAAAAAACAAAGATAAAAACAACAAAAGTGTGGGTCATGATTTAATGATGGATATTTTAACCCGCGATCATGGCTCAACACCTTGCGCATCAGCTCGTCGTCGGGAATGTTTGAATCTCCGCGTCATAACTAAAGACGTTAAAAATGGTTCATACTGCTGCTATGACAGGTGCGCGACATAAATAGTAAGAGTAGGGGGGAATGCCTTGGCCCATAAGCAGGCGCAACTCATTACCATGCACAGTTAGGACTTCTCAGGCAAGGGACGTGCAATCAAATGGTTGGTTGTCTGGTGGATGTTACGAAACCTAATATTCTTCGGGTGACTTTTAGGAGGTTGCTGGTACCCTCCCTAAAAAAAGTAAATAAACCTTCCCGGGACCTATGAGAAGCTACCCTGTTAAGGAGACCCCGATCGGTTTAGTGGTTAGCGAGATCCTTCGGTACAAACATACAAACACATAGACAGACAGACATCATGTTACTTTATTATTTGGATATCCCTGCTAAGATTAAAACTGATGCAGACAAAGACCACAATTTAAGAAAATCTTTGCTTTTAAAAAACCTTTTAATGGAATTACAACCTACATTAATGATCTTGTAATTAGTTTCTTTTTAAGGAAAACTAGAAGAAATTTGTGTAAATATTTTACCTACATATGTAACTCTATTGATATGTTAGATATTCGAAATTAAAGGAAAGTCCAGTGATTGGTTATCTAGGCTGTGTAACTCTATTGATATGTTAGATATTCGAAATTAAAGGAAAGTCCAGTGATTGGTTATCTAGGCTGTGTATATCTATTGTTATGTTAGATATTCCAAATTAAAGGAAAGTCCACTAATTGGTTATCTATACTGTGTATATCTATTGTTATGTTTGATATTCCAAATACCAAATACCCCCCCCAAGCAAATTTTACCCCCGGGGTAAAAATTTTGGGGGGGGTAATTACCCCCCCTGAAATCTGTTGGCAGGGGTAAAATTTGTTTACCCCCCCCAAAATTTACCCCCGGGGTAAAATTTTTGGGGGGGGGTAATTTAAATTTTATCAAAATGAAAAAAAATTTGGGGGTGCCTACGGCACCCCCAAATTCGTTTGGGGGGGGTAATCTCCCCATTACCCCCCCCCCTTGGACGCCTATGATGTTAGATATTCCAAATTAAAGGAATGTTCAGTGATTGGTTATCTAGACTGTGTATATCTATTGTTATGTTAGATATTCCAAATTAAAGGAATGTTCAGTGATTGGTTATCTAGACTGTGTATATCTATTGTTATGTTAGATATTCCAAATTAAAGGAAAGTCCAGTGATTGGTTATCTAGACTGTGTATATCTATTGTTATGTATGATATTCCAAATTAAAGGAAAGTTCAGTGATTGGTTATCTAGACTGTGTATATCTATTGTTATGTATGATATTCCAAATTAAAGGAAAGTTCAGTGATTGGTTATCTAGACTGTGTATATCTATTGTTATGTATGTTATTTGAAATTAAAGGAAAGTCCAGTGATTGTTTATCTAGACTGTGTATATCTATTGTTATGTATGTTATTTGAAATTAAAGGAAA
The DNA here is from genome assembly GCF_053477335.1 of Acartia tonsa. Lineage (NCBI taxonomy): Eukaryota > Metazoa > Arthropoda > Copepoda > Calanoida > Acartiidae > Acartia > Acartia tonsa. Next base: position 56,175,562 of record NC_137261.1, read on the forward strand.
GTCCAGTGATTGGTTATCTAGACTGTGTACATCTATTAAATTGTTATGTTAGATATTCCAAATTAAAGGAATGTCCAGTGATTAGTTATCTAGACATTGTATATCTATTGTTATGTTAGATATTCCAAATTAAAGGAAAGTCCAGTGATTGATTATCTAGACATTGTATATCTATTGTTATGTATGATATTTGAAATTAAAGGCCAGAATACTTGTCAATACACAGGAAATTGAACACAACATGGCGACAACACAAAAAACTGAAAAGACTCCGCCAGGAATAATAGGTAATGAGCTGGATCTTTAAATCATTTCGGCGCATCCCGATTTGGCGCACCATTGAAATGATTTAAAGATCCAGCTCTGGTAAAAGAAAACAGAGAGAGAGAGAGGGGGGGGACAATTGGGCTGTTTATTACACTAGTCCCAAAAGTATTATAATAACGTTTTCTTATTCAATAGCTTAACAATTTTGGAGACTTTGGTGAATTTTATTGGTTGATATACATTAATTTGAGTGATCAAACCTTTCAACAACAAAAACTTTATCTACAGAAGGGGTAATTGTGTGTATCATCATTTGGGATGTACATCAATTTATCGGCCATTATCTTATCCCTTAAGATCCCTGTTTTTATTTGCATCTGACAGACCTACCAATCTATTCCTGGCGGTGGAATGACATTTCTCCAATATTAAACCAACCAATGCTTTCTTGTCAAATATAAAAAGAGTTATTCTGGAGAGGAGTAAATAGACAACAGACATGCACACAATTCTGTATACCTAGCCTAGCTACTTTATAATCAGGGACCGTCTGCACGTTTTTATGTAAATCCGTCTTACTGTAAAACAACTTTATCTAGAAGATCTTTATGGTGCCATGTAAATAAAAAACTTTTGACCAAAGTATCCGGAATGACATCATATTAAAAAGGTTGACTACTCCATTATGACGTTGGGATACTTCGGCTTAATGTTTTAGAATTATATATCCTTTTTTATAGGCACAATAAAGAGCTTCCTTTAACTTACAATGTTTTATGATTGTTTTAGCATACAAATTTACTTTCTTTCTCTCACTATATTTTTTTCTTTTTGTCAATAACAATTTACTGTTCTATTTCCATCAAAGCTTCATTTCATAACATCCAATGCTTCGCTACTTATGAGTATAATTGTCCTTGTTTAATGCAAAGAAAACGATCAAATTTGTCAGGAAAAAATATAAAAATATACCTAAACCTTATAACAGTCGGGCCTATGTCCAGATTTTAATTATGAAATTTTAAAATTTAAAGTATCTATGTCAAAATTTGTGGTCAAATCGCTTTGTTTAAGTAAAGAAGTTTAACTTGCCTTTTGCTGTCATCCTGTGCCCGCCAGGACGGAGATATTAATCAATTCCAACTATAGACTTCTATCTTTCACACACTAAAAATTCAATTGAAAAATCATAGGTGTTAATACCTATAAAATATTCTAAGAGAACGATATAATAGATTACTTTAAAATTATGTTAAAAAAAAACTAAATTTACAAAAACTGTTGTCCAATACACTGGCCTAAAAACTATTGGTACTTTTTATTAAAACTTGATTAGTTGGTGCACTAGCAGTGTCTAAACTTTTTCACCAATAATCTTATGTACACCAATTTAGCATCACCTTGAGATCCCTGGTGTCTTCACCGACTCGACCTTGTTTTCTTATAATGAACAAATTTTGCTTTCATGCACAGTTTTTTTAACAATCTTGTCGTGTTCTACAAAGATTATCTTCTGGTATTCAAAGTTTTTAAAACGTTATCTCATTTGTTGAGTTAAAACTTAAAGGTTTAGAGTAAAAGAATAACTGTACGTTCAAGGGGTGGGGACCCTGTGCCGACTTTCAATTGGGTCTTTTATTTTCACACAGCCAAGTCGCTAAAAAATTGTTTGAAAAACTGCTTGGTTCAGGATAATGTTTATGGACATACTTACATTTTTAGGACTTGATTATAGAGTTGCTTCGCTTATAACATTATACTTTGTTCTCCCAGGAATCAATATACCAAAAATCAGATCTTTCGGATGATTAGATCACAAAAAAATTAGTTGTTAAAAAAAAAACTACATGTTTAAAACGGACGTACGGACATTTTGGTAATGATTATAGAGTTGCTACGCTTTATAAATCGTACCTAACTAATAAAGGAATCACCATGCAAAATTTGAAATCGATAGGACAATTCTAACACGACTAAATTAACGAAAAAAGCTATCCGTTACGGACGGACGGACCGACCCTAATTATAGAAAAGCTTCGCTTTTAAAAACAAATTGTATGTGGTTATTCATTTTAGGACTCGTCAGCTGCGCATAACCCTCAAATTTACCCGCTAATACCATAAAGATGAATTGTTTGTTTAGACATCCAGCTAAATTCTTAAGTTATAAAATGACGATTTTACTGATGAGCGGCTGCCGAGCCCTGATTTATTTCTTCTAAGGTAAAATAATATTTTAATTACTAGCGTCTGTTGAATAAAGGATATATACATCCTTGTTTTTTTTTGCAGAGAGAGGCAGCCTAGCTTTTCTGGGAAGTAATGAAACTTTGCAGATGAAATGCAGTTTCCTACAATTTCATGCTTTTTTAAAAAGCGAAGGTTTCTATAATTAGGGTCGGTCTGTACGTCCGTCCGTCAGTAACGGATAGCCCTTTTAGTTAATTTAGGCATGTTAGGATTGTCCTATCGATTTCAAACTTTGATGGTGATTCATGTAGTAGTTAGGTACGATTGAAAAAGCGTAGCAACTCTACAATCGTTACGTTCATTTTAAACATGTTGATTTTTTACTATTTTAACAACAAATTTTTATGTGATATAATAATCCGATTGATATGATTTTTGTAATACTGATTCCTAGGAAAACAAAGTACAATATTATAAGCGAAGAATCTCTATAATCAATTCTTAAAAAGTAAGTATGTTCTTAAAAACATCAATCCTGTATTTTAGCAGTTTTTTGACAAATTTACTTACAATTTTTTTCGACTTTTATACATTGATATTCTAATTCTTCAGTTCTGACACTCTACAAGTTTTAATGCTCGTTTGTCTTAACCTTTCATATGTCGCTTTTATGGATGTTGTCAACCTTGTTTCTCTTTCATTTTTTTGCCATCAAAATTTATTCCTTGAAATTGACTTTCAGCTGAATACCTTGGCTTCCATCATTACCAGGGGTGGCCGATAAATTTATGTACATTCCCAATGATAATACACAAAATTTCCCCTTCTGTGGATTACATTTCTTGGTTGAAACGTTAGGAATATCCACTTAATAAACCAACAAATCAAAATTTAATAAGTCCCTAAAGTTGTTAAGCCATGGATCATTACAGTTACGCATTATGACCTTTCAATCTTTTCTTAAAAATATTTCTTATAAATGCTTTTCACCTTATACAATTGCATACATATAATGCATACCAACAAAATTATAATTGCAAATTCAAATGTTTAAAACACACAATTTTGAAACCAATCAAAAACATAATATCGCATAATTTATATAAAGCTCTCTATGTATAGTAGGGTGGGTCGATTTTTGAATTTCACATTAGTAGACATTTGCAAGGGTTACTGGGCCAGTATAAAAACCTGTGAAACTTAAAAGAGGTTTTTTAATCCAAAAACAATGGGCGCGTGGGGGGTATAAAATGTGCCCGCCCAGGGGCGTCCAAGCTTTTTTTTTTGGGGGGGGTAAAACATTTTAGGGGGGGGGGTAATTCGTGTTTGGGGGGGGTAAAATGGCGCGCGAAGCGCGCCGAAATTTTTTTTTACCCCCCCCAAAATTTTTACCCCGGGGGTAAAATTTGATTGGGGGGGGTAATTACCCCCCCTAAAGTCTGTTGGGGGGGGTAAATACTCCCCCCAAATCTGTTGGGGGGGGGTAATTACCCCCCCCAAACTAGTTTACCCCGGGGGTAAAATTTTTGGGGGGGGTAATTTAATTATGTAAAAAAAGCACCTACCTAATCTATTAAGTTAATAATAAGTACTATCTTATAACATAAAGTAGTAAGTAAGGTTTATTTGACTATAGCTTCAGATTTCATTACTTTTAATACTGAGTTCTCCTTTTTAGGAAAGCTTCACATAGATTCCATGATGGTTCCACACTATTATAGGTCAATCCTTTGAGTGGTTTTAGGCTATTTTTCTCCTCCCTTTTTACCCTTTAGAAAACACGAGTTCTTAGATGCTAAGGGCGCCACTACTATTCAAATATATAGTAGTATCTCATTCTTTAGAACATAAAAATACAATAATTAACTCACTAACCAATGAACCAATATGATTTTACTTTAAAGTGAAGCGTCTTATAGGTCCCGGTAAGTTTTATAACTAGTTTTGAGACACCCTGACATCCTCCCAAAAGAAATCGCCTATAGAAATTCTTTTTCATTATTTAATGAAATATTTAATTTAGTTAGGTATCTATTTTATGGAATCTTCAGTGCTTTACAATTACATCATAGATCCCCGGGATGGTTTTAGCCCTTATAAAGGCCCAAGCAAATAAAACATGATCAAACTATTACATTTTTTGTTATCATGGTTAAGAACTGTTTTAACTGGTTGGACAGTAAAATTTTTTTTAAAGAACATTCAATTTGGGGGGGGTAAATACCCCCCCCAAAAAATTTTTTTTAAAGAACATTTATTTTGGGGGGGGTAATTACCCCCCCCAAAATGGTTTGGGGGGGGTAAATACCCCCCCCGAAATCGTTGGGGGTGCCTACGGCACCCCCAAGGTAGGGGTAATTTTTTTTGGGGGGGGGTATTGTTCACAAAATTTTGGGGGTGCCTACGGCACCCCCAAAATCGTTTGGGGGTGCCAAATGGCCCATTACCCCCCCCCTTGGACGCCTATGTGCCCGCCCCCCTATAAAACCAAAAATTGAAATTCCTTCAAACACAGGCATGTTACAAATCAAAATGACCGCATTGAAATGCTGATTACAGATCTGAAAACCGTTTTAAAAAATATTGATTCAGTCAGAAATGATTTTCAAAAAACTTACCAAAATGAACAATTTTGACCAAATCAGCTGTTTTTAGGTACTTTATGAGATCTTATTCGAACTAGGAGCAATTTTTTTCAAAACGGTTTTCAGATTCGTAATCAGCATTTCAATGCGGTCATTTTGATATGTAACATGCCTGTATTTGAAGGAATTTAAATTTTTGGTTTTATAAGGGGGTGGGCACTTTTTATACCCCCCGCGCGCCGGCAGCCATAAGTGCAAAGTCACTTTTGAAACTTGAATGGGGCTTATCATACATATATATGACTTCCACAACTTATGATAACAGTAAAATCTAAAAAAAGGGGGAAATGGGCCCACCCTAATGTATAGTGGCTATAAAAATGACGTCATACAATACAAATGACCAATGATAGGCCAATGCAAAGACTAAATTACCAATTACTATAAAAAGCTTCCGTAATATATGCTGAAAAAAAGTATTTTCCATTTTGTTCCTTTAAAAAAACATCACAGTACCTGTCCTAAATGAATCTTTTGTAATGAAGATTTTTGGGTATAGTTTCTTTCGTGACATCGCCTCTTAAGGTGCGTTTCATCGAATTCATACAATAGCTTTTGATAGGTTATTTTAGGTTAGGTTAGGTGATTGCCCTTCAGGGTTAGGCAATTGGCACTGCAGGGTTAGAGCTCACCGCAGGGACTAAAAATAGGAGAAAAGCTACTGTGAAAATACGACGAAACGCCCCTTAATTAGCGACGTCACGAAAAGGAATATACCCAGATTTTTTATTTAGATTCTTTTTAATTACATTCTACATTCAACTAATAATCATTATAATTGAAACTAAAACCAATCAAATCATCATTGCACTTGTTATAATTTGATTTTAAAACAAAACTTTTTGTGAACCTACGTTTCAGAAGAAAGACAATAATGGCCATTTTTTGTTGAATTAAGAGGAATTTGATATTATTTTATTGATCGATTGCTGAAATGAATCACGGAGCATTCTCGAAAATTGCGCGTCACACGTTTCTATAACCTGCCGGCACACGAGTTGAAATCTCCTAAAACTTACTTTAAATCAAAACGTTTTTTATATTCTCATTCGTTTTCATTTCACCGATAGAGCTAGTACTCTCTCTTACATCGCTTTTTAAATACGTTTTCAACAGTAAGTTTTAGTTTTTTAGTGAATTATATATATTATTTCAACGTATTACTTCATTTACTATTTTCAGTTGGGGATTTTATTTGCATTTGGGATTATTCGGGAGAATTTCAATAGTAAATGGAGAGTGGTTCCTAAATACTTATCGAATTCTTCGAATTTTCCCAATATTTAAACTCTTTTAGCTTATTTTTCGATGGATTCTTTAGTGATTTATGGAATATCGATCGATAAAAAATATTAATTGTAGCATAAGGAAACGAAATAAGACGTTTTTAATGGAATAGCATGAAGTTACAAAATGGCCATTTTTTGTTGAATTAAGAGGAATTTGATATTATTTTATTGATCGATTGCTGAAATGAATCACGGAGCATTCTCGAAAATTGCGCGTCACACGTTTCTATAACCTGCCGGCACACAAGTTGAAATCTCCTAAAACTTACTTTAAATCAAAACGTTTTTTATATTCTCATTCGTTTTCATTTCACCGATAGAGCTAGTACTCTCTCTTACATCGCTTTTTAAATACGTTTTCACCCTCCCTCCCTAACCCTTTATTTTATTATTGGAAAGTTTTTTATTTTTTGTATTTTTATATCAATATCAGTTATTCTAATTTGACATATTAAACTATTATGTCTCTACATTTTTCAGATCAGCGTTTTTTAAAATTCTCAGTGATCATGACACCATTTGAGTTCTATAAGCTAAGGAATGTCAAGACATTCCATGCTTGCAATCTTCGTACCTTTAAGAAGCTTTTAACTTTCACCCTTCTTTATTATGTCACTTATCAAAGTGAAACTGATAGACATTTAATAATCAGAGAAATGATTAATCGTGTATTTCGTTTTCGTGATCAATTGGAACAAATTAATCATAATTTAGAAGATAGTTTTTTAACCGCCAAATCTGTTTATGATGAATTTGGCCAGTCTGTCAAAGATTTTGAAACTGAATGTCGCAACACCATTTCAATTCTTGATTGAATAAATTCCTAATTTTTTCTTTTCCTTTCTTATCCAAAAATTCTTATTTTTTCATTTAATCTTCAGACGCAAAATTCTTAAATTAATTTCATTTTTCTTCCTACTTAGATTTTTTCTTTTTTAAATAAATACTAATTGTTAATTTACAGCATGTATTATTTTTGATTTTTTGCATGATTTTTCATGAATGTTTTTATTTTATACTGTTTTTTCAATTTTCTTTCAATTTATTTTTCATCTTCAGACCTAAAATGCCTGTTCCTACAGGACATTCGCACAACTCCTCAGATGAGGATAATTCCCCCCCCCCCCGCACCTTCTACAGTGGTTCCTACCACAAATTTATCTAGATCCTATTCGGCTCCATTAAATACCTCAGCTCCCTCGTCGGTTGTAGCTCCAGGTCCTTCATCGGCTGCACAAACGATTATTCCCCAGGATCCTAAAGATCCGTTGGGGTTAAATAACCTCCCTCCAGCCGGCTCATATTTGCCGGGGATAGGTTTTGTGCCACAAATAAATCAGCCGCCAAAAATGACAGCGCGACTTCAAGAGTCTGCAGCTTCAGCGCGACCATCGGTGTCTGCAGCTCCTCACATTGAATCTGAGAAAGTTAAGATGCCTGTTAGACATGCTTCAGTGTCTTCAGGTAAATTTAATACTTAGTAATCATGATTTTGATTCAATGATTTAGAAATTGAAGTTCATAAAAATTTTGTCTTCTTGGCAGTTTTTTACCCCCATAAAAATTTTCTTTCTAAAAACTTTAAATTTTTTCCCCCCTTTTTTATTTTTTTCCTTTCTACAGTTATAAATCTTTTTTCCGTTTTATTTTTATTTTATAAAAATCTTTTTATTTAGACGATTTTTCCCCCAAACGCAAGAAGTCAAAAAAGAAGAAACGCTACTCTAGTAGTTCCTCTTCATCCAGTTCGTTCTCTTCATCTTCGAGTTCTACGGAATCAGATGAACCTAAAAGGAAAAGAAAAGGTATTTTTTAAATAGACAAAATCCTTTCTTTCTCACATTTATGAACTTTTTTATATCTTAATGATATTTATCACAGAAATTTATTTTAAGTTCAATTATTTTAAAATATAAAATTTCTTGTCTTCTATGACCACTGACTGAATATTTGACATTATTCTTTGGATTACCATGTCTTCATACATTCTTTCTTTAGTAAAGAAGAAGAAAAAGAAGAAGAGCAAGAAGCACTCTTCTGATTCAGACAGTAGCAGTCAACTAGTAGGTGGCCGAAAAGCTCGACGTCGCCTCCGGCGAGCAGCTGAAATCCTGTCAGACCCACCTGCATGGATAGGTATGACGTCTGCAGACATACACGCCGAGCGGGAACGCCTCTTCGAACATCTCAACGTAAGAAAAATACTTTTAAAATTTTTTTTGATCAATCATATATTTTTTAATATATGTAGGGGTTCATTAGTCCATTTCAACAAAAAAGGGTAGTTACATTGGGTTAAGGGCACTTTCTTTTTTCTAAATTCCTTTATAAAACTTTTTTCTTTTTCAAATTTTGTTTTTCGGAATATTAGTTTTTTGTTATTTTCGTTATCCATGTTTATCTTTTTTCCATTTTAAAATTCTTTTCTTGGGAATCTCACAATAGTTTTTTCTATTAAGTCTTTGGATGAAAAGAATGACGTCTCTCTCACATTTTTAAAATGCGTCATAAGAGACACCTGCCGTTCGAAAAATTATGTTGAGGATGCTGCGAAGCGTCTTGTGGTGTTGAAGGCCCCCAAGAATCTGTTATACGACTTACAGCAGTCGTTGCAAGCCTGCTATCAAGCAATAAAGGCAAGAACTTCATAATTTTTTCTTCTTTTTCGTCTTATACTAATTAACCCTATGCCATTTTTAATTTTCTTATTTTTATGTTTAAATCCGACAGATAGAAACCGGTTCTTTTACATGAAACCTATTTAGTTTTCCAAATTTATTTTTAAAAAGTGCAAGTACATGATTAGCACCAGTTTTATTAGCTCACGCACCACGGAAAGATTTTTTATAATGTGACATTTAATTATTTTTCGTTTCATTTTGAGTTTCATTATTTGTCACTTTCATTTTAAAGGAAAGAATAATTCCTACGACAACTTTCTTTTCATAGAGCAGTTATCAGCATATTTTATTATAAAATTATCAAGATTTTCGTTTTATTTAGATAGCTGAAAGCTCCATCGGATACATCGAACTGGCTTTTTCGAAAAACATCGGCCACGCCAACCGTGTGGCTCTAGCAGGTAACAGGCGCTACCTCACCACCCAGCAGCAGCGCATTTCGGACTCCTTACCTGACTTTCGAGGAGACTATAGCAGAGGAGCACGTGGCGGCTTCTCTAACGGCCGGTTTAACCAAAATGGAGGCTCAAACCCTAGGGGCAGAGGATCCAGAGGACGAGGTCGAGGATCTCTTCGCTGTCACGGATGTAACGGCGAAGGACATAAAGTCGACGACTGTCCTTCCGCCAACCCTAAGTCATAATTCTACCCCTCTTTACACTATTCAAGATTTAAACCTACCGATACCTACCTCAGATATTCCAAATTTTCACATTGCTTCTCTAAAAAATTTTTGTTTTACAGAAGATTATGAACATTATAAACGTTTATACGATATTCAATCGGATTTTTTATCTAGTTATTCTCCAGCTTATTCTATTCATTCGCTTACAGCAATTAATTTTTATAAAAATATTCTTAATGCACCACCTTTTGTTTTGCAAACCCTTACCTTTGGATATCAACCAGGTAGATTATTGAGAATAATTCTTTCCATATTTACTTATATATTATTTTTTGTTAAACAAAATTTTTTTCTTTTACAATTATTCTCCATAATCTATCTTTTTTAAGTTTTTACATCTCCTGTGTTACCGTATTTTGAGAAGAACAACAATAGCGCTGTTCGCAATCCAGAATTTGTTCGTCAAGAAATTCAATCTTTGTTAGACAAAGGTATTATTGCCCAAATCGATCATCAGCCTTATTGTTGTTCGCCTCTTACGGTGGCTAGTAGAACATGTAGTTTAACTAACACAACTAAACTCAGGAAAATTTTTCGACACATAAATATTATTTTCAAATTTCTTTCTTCAATTCTTTTTTGATTCCCCTCTTTTTTCTATTCCTTTTTTATAAAATATTCTTTCTTTTTCAATTCTTACACTACCCCTCAAAATATCTTTTCATTTGGATTCAATTTTTCAAAATTTTCATATTTATTCCCCTTTAAAAATTTTCGAAATATTTTCCTGCTTTTAGATTGTGCATCGATTTATCACGCCACATTAATCTACTTCTCCAGCCTGAGAACGTCTCTTTAAATGATATTAAGACAGTGTTGCCTCGCATTTCTCAGGATGTATTTTTTACATCTTGGGATTTGCGGGGCATGTACCATCAAGTACATCTAGATCCTGCCGTTACTGAATTTTTTGGTTTTTGTTACAAAAATGCTGATAATTCCTATTCTTTTTACAAATATTTAAGGCTTCCCTTCGGGGTTGCCTCAGCCGTATTTTTAGTTGATGCCTTGATCCGTCCAGTCAAACATTTTTGTCACCGTCACAATATAGACATTAGTGTCTATATTGATGACGGGTTGACTGTCGAATTAAATTATTTTAAATCAGTTTTACTATGTGCAGGTTGGCATTTTCAACTTTCTAAATGTCAACTAGAACCTGTCCGTCGCATACAATATTTAGGTTTTATTCTTGATAGTAGTAAAATGATAATTTCCCTGCCCATCATAAAAATTCAAAAAGTTTTATTTCTTCTTGATAAAATTTTATTTGCTTTTGATTCTAATGACCCTGTAGATGTTACAATTTTAGCCTCTTTTTTAGGCAAACTATGTCATGCATATTTTAGTCACGGAGATTTTATTCGTGTTGTAGCTAGAAATTCTAATCATGCTCTTGGTGTTTACACCTCACAGTATGGTTGGAAAGGAGCTTTGTTTGTCAATGCAGATATGTTTCAAGAATTGTCCCTCTGTAAAGAACATTTTGTTTCTTTAAACGGACAACCCATTCGTACTGAATCTAAAACAATAGAAGTTTTTTCCCCCCATCAGACATCTTTTCTAATTGACAACATTGATCCTAATGACTTAAACAAACATTGTAATGTTTTCGTGTCAGACGCTTCTGACCACTCAGCCTTTTCCTTCAAAGCTGGAGATTGTAAAATTATTTCTGATTATTTATTTACTCCACAAGAGGCTGAATTATCTTCAGGCCATAGAGAACTTTTAAGTATAATTAAAGCTTTTGAACATTACAGCAATTATTTTGCCACCCTCAAAGGACAGTTGGTTATTTGGATAACTGACAGCATGTGTCTTTACTCTTTTTTGCGCATTGGAAGCCGTAATTTAGTTATTCAAAAATTATTAATTCAATTAAAACTTTTAGAATTCCAATACGCAATTCGTATTTTACCTAAATGGATGCCCCGAGACAGCTCACTCATCACTTTAGCAGATTTAGGCTCTAAACTTTTTAAATCTTCTAATGAATTTGGAATTAGTTTAGATGATTTTCAATTTCTTCAAAGTTATTTTTCTATCAAATTTTCAATTGACTGTTTCGCAACATCTAAAAATTGTAAAGTAGAGAAATTCATTGCCCCTTTTCCACAACTAAATTGTTTTGATATTGATTTTTTCACAGTTTCCCTGACTAGTTCAGAATGTTACTACATCCACCCCCCAATTTCTCTCCTTTCTCGTGTTTTTAATAAATTAAAATTGTATGAGGATATAACAGCAGTAGTAGTTTTGCCCTTATGGCCGACGTACCCTTTTTGGAATTGCATTGTTAAAGGATCTTATTTTAATTCTTTTGTCAAAAATTTTCTTCTCTGGGATCCTTATTATATTGCTTCTACACCTAATAATTTTTTCAACGGTCATAAGACGTTTAAAACTCTCGCCTTATTGATTCATACCGGTAAAGACTATGCAATTCCTTTACCGAAATTTTAATCAATATGTTTTTTAATGAATTGTACAAAATTTTTTCAGCATCTTACAATGAGAACATCTTTCAAACATTCCGCTGTTAATTATCATAAGTTTAATGCTCCGTTACAAACTCTTAAAGACAATAGACCTCTAGAAAAGAGAGGCCCTCTTTATTTTCCTTCAGTTTTAGAGAAATACAACCTTACGGAAAAAAGGAAACGTCATATAAAATTGACAGCGTCTTCAAGAACTAAGTCCACGCAATTATTGCACAACCGCGAAGACAGAAATAAAACTCTGTTAAATTTCTCAAAAAAGGATTTAGCCGCTTACATAGAATATTTAGAGGACTCCGCAGCTAAAAAATCCGCCGTAGTCGGATTGGCTGGCGCCATCGATTTTCTTGCCAGCGCATTGGATATGAAATCCCCCTGGACCCCCCAAATAGAAAGAATGTATCAGGGTATCACGAGAAGAGCCTCTGCAGAACAGCCTCTAACCAAGAAAGCGCCTAAACTGCCCTTAAAATACCTGACCTTGGCCATTGATAAGCACGTGACACCTTTTTTAAAGAATCCAGATCAGGTAATCAGCTTTCATACGGCTCATAAATCTTCTTTTTCGAATAAATTTTAGTTAATATTTATCATTTAACTATTAGAAGTTTCAGACCAAACTACTTTTAATATATAGAGTTCTACACTTTTTTATTTCACATTAATCTTGATTTTAATAAAAATCTTAGTTTCTTAAAATTCCAATTTAGTTTTTCGGACCAAACTATTTTTTATGGAGTTCTTACACTTTTTTATTTTTTCATCTCACATTAATATTGTTTTCTAATAGAAACCTTGTTTTTCTTAAGATTCCAATTGTGACCCTCCGAGCGATCGTGGCTCAACACCTCCAATACAGCTTGTGTGCGCGCATATCTGACCTGCTGCGATTGAGAGCTTGTGATCTAGCGGTTACCACACTAGGAGACACGCCAGCAATGTCCATAACCTTCAGATCTTCTAAAACTGATCCTAGGTACTTATTTTTTGACAAGAAAAATTTCTTTAAAAATTTTTTTTCTCTTTTTCCCAGAAAATTTAAACTTTTAATTAAAGAATTTTTCAAATTTCATACAAAAATTTTCTTCTACCTAATTTCTTGTTTTTATTAAGTTGAAAATTTAATTATGGTTGCAAAATAATTTCTAGTTATCTTTAAACAAAATTCCTTTCAAGTTTTTTTAATTTCTTAGTTGAAATTTTAAATTATGATTACAAACAATTTTTCTAGCTATTGTCTAAATTCCTATCTCATATACCTTAGAATTGTTAAAGATTTTACCATGGAAAACTTTTCCAAATTACAAAATTTTATAAATTTTTCAACTTTGTATCTCATCTAGAACATCATTGTTTTTTACATAAAGACATAAACATTATTTTTCTAGATTCGAGGGCTCCACCAGTTACGTGATCTTCAACGGATCAGAATACTGTCTTTATTCATTGCTGGTCCTGTATTATAATAGGCTCCGGTTATATTCATCAGATACATCCTGTTTGGATACTAGCTACCTTCTGCCACGTACAGGGAATGGTACCACTTCGAAATCTTCTAGGCAAGTTTTTTAAGCATAATAAATTCACACATTTCTTTTTCCTTTTTTAATTTTCACAAATTTTTATAAGTAATTATTTTTTAGAATCCTAGTTGCAGATGGACGTTATGCCATTTCAGCTTCCACCTTAATGAAGGATGTAAACTTAATTTATAGTAATCTAGGACTTAAGCATAAAATTACATCTAAATCCGCTAAAAGCTTAGGAGTGTCATCTGCCTTTAGACTAGGTATGAGCGATGATCATATCCGAGTCTTAGGCCGATGGCGCTCCATAGCTACAGCTCAACATTATCGAGCTATTGATGATACAACGCTCATTGAAATATTTTCCAAAATTATGCTAAAATCCTCGAGCACAGCAGTCCCCAGGTCTTTAGCAGCCCTTACAGACCAAGCCTCCAACTCCATCACTTCACGGACGACACCTTCTTGGTCCTCCGCCCATTCGGCACCTCTGAACCGCGCCCTTATTTTCCAAATTTTGTTAGCTTTGGGCTATCTAGACCCCCAAGGATGCCCTCTCAACAACGAAGGTTATCCTCTCCCTCAAGACGTTCCGGAGGTTAGAGCCAACGGCGAGGAACTTCTAGCCATTGAGTCCTCTCAGACTTTCATCGTGACTCTGCCTAACTAAATTATTATACACTTTGTATTATTTTTTATATATTATGCTTTTTTATTTAAAATGCTTAAATAAAACAAGATTTTTTAAACTGCATATTAGTTCTTTTCTCAGTATTTTTTTCAGATTTCTTAAAATGTTTTCTTTTTTAAAAGAAAAAGAATTTTTTAATAGCTACCTACCATAGAATTTATTAATCTTTCGATTTCGAACTGGTTTTATTTATCCGAATATTCTCACGAATTTCTTCGTTTCATTTTGATTGGTTCCTAAATACTTATCGAATTCTTCGAATTTTCCCAATATTTAAACTCTTTTAGCTTATTTTTCGATGGATTCTTTAGTGATTTATGGAATATCGATCGATAAAAAATATTAATTGTAGCATAAGGAAACGAAATAAGACGTTTTTAATGGAATAGCATGAAGTTACAAAATAAATACATCAAATTTATTTATTTCTGTCTAGTCTGAGGTGTTTTACAAAACCTGCTAAAAACTGGTATTTTTCATTACAGCAGGGTTATATTGAATAATAATTTTAGGATAAATATTTAAACAAGGGTCGGATTATGTACAAATTTTCTCGAGTTTTCCAATTTATATTTTCAGTATGGCTTCGAAGCCGATTAATATCCGATGGTTCTGAGCAATACTGAAAAATCATGTATAGACTTGTAATACAAAGAATTTTCCACGAATTTAAAAATGAAAATCATAAAATTAAAACCAGTTTTGTTAAAACGGGCAAAACTGGTTTTGATTTTATGATTTTCACTTTGATACCCGAGGAAAACTGCCTACATTAAATAACTATTATATATACTTTGCATAGCATAAAAATTCAATGGGTAAAAAAAGGTATATTTCTTTTTAAAATTTGGTAAAAATGTGTTTATTTAATTTCTATGTTTTTCTGTTTATAGATTTCAAATCATTCATAAAAAGAACTGCTGTAAAAAGATATTTTGTTTTTAATAGGTTACATTACCATTCTTGTTTGTAAAATAAATTAGTTACTACAAAAGTATAACAGGGATCTAAAGGGATAAGACAATGACCGACAAATTGATGTACACCCCCAATGGTAACATACAAAGTTACCCTTTCTGTAGATTACAATTATTGGTTGAAACGTTTGGACACTCAACTTATTGAATTAAACAACCAAGTTCCCAAAGTTGTTAAGCCATCGAATAAGAAAACGATATTTCAAAACTTTGGGAACTAGTGTAGATAAACAACCCAATGGCTTCTCCCTCCCTGATAGTATCAGCCTGTACGCAGTTTCCGCGGTGTTTCCTCATCTTATCTCAATATTTACTACTAGCTAAAAAAGCTACAAACTTCCAAACTTTCAAAATATTGAACGTATAAACATTGGGTATGTACAGTTTTTTTTAACACTGTATGCATAGGCCAGTCATTAGAGCTTTTAGAAAAAGGTATAAGAATAGTTATTTCTCGCATCGTATTATAAACGGCTTTCCGCGGATATAAAATGTAGATTTATAAAATTAAAACCAGTTTTTTTTAGCCCCGAGATACCGAAGGCACGGGCTAAGAAAACTGGTTTTTATCTTATGATTGTACATTTTAGATGAACTCCAATTTAGTTTCCAAAAGTGTACCTAGCGTCCGCGTCCTATCTCGAAATTTGCTATTACCTAAAATAGCTTCAAACTTCAAAAAAAAAATTAAAATTTTGAACATTAAAATTTTGAATGTATAATGTATAAATCGCTTTGTTTTCACAAATTTCCGGAGTAGCTGAAAGTAGGGTCTGCAATAATTGGGTTATCTGCTGTACACTTTAGGAAACTAGGGCTAGAATAGGAAATCCATTTGGAGCTTATCACGTTTTATATTCGTAGAAAACTGGTTATGATACGGTGCTAGACATAGTTTTTTCGTATGGATAAGAACTGGTTCCTATCCACCGGATTCGAATGAATACGAGAAAAAAATATTATCATGCGAATGATTTTTGGACAGTTTCTCTCAAAGTAGTTAGTTGAACAAAGTAGGGGTTTGGGGGGAGAGGGGGGGGCTGTAGTTTTTGCCTTTTACTTTTTGCCATATTAGATTAGGATTATTTATAGGTTTATAGGGCTAGGACCATCCTATAGGGGTTAGGCATAAAGAAAGAAAAAAAAACATTTACACCCACTTATTTTCAATTTATTTTAATAATAAAAGTAGGAGAGGGGGTTTCTATGCTCGCTAAGGTTTTTTGGGCAAGGATTTATTCTTGTAACTACCAGTTTTCTTGAAAATTTGTAGTTTTATATCATGCGCATGATAAATTTGTTAAAATAATATTGTATGGCAGCCACTTGATGAATGTTACAAAATTACCAGAGATGCAGAGCTATTGCTTATTTCTTTTTATTATCACCAAAGCTACTTTATAATTGGCGTTACCCATTCCAAAATAGTTATAACCCTTCCAGGACCTACATTCTAAAGGAGAACCATATCAGTTCAGAGCTGGATCTTTAAATCGTTTTAGAGGTGCGCTGAATCGGGGCGATTCAAAGGTGAACCGGAGGTGCGCTGATGGTGCGCCACAGCTACTGCTAAAAAAAACATGGATTTTTAAAAGGTTTTTGGCGCGTTGTTGCTAGATCACTGGCAACACTCAATAAAATATTGATCCGCGCCAGTACAACTTTATTACTTAAGCCATGTCAGTAAGGTATTTCATATAAAATGCCGTGTCAGTACGTTTTTTTTTTATAAAACAATATATAATTTATTTTAAAAATAACTATAAAAATGTTTTCATGATAGTTTTGCAATAAAATATTAAAGTAATTAAAAAAAATATTTATTTATTAAATAAATCACCCCGGATTGGTGCATCAATGGTATTTGCTGAGTACCATTGGCGCGCTGGTACTGCGCCACTGGCTGCGCTGATTCGCCCCATGCCATTTTGATTTAAAGATTAGTATTAATAATCTGATGGTGCGCTGAAATGAATCGCCCCGGTTCAGCGCACCTATAAACAATTTAAAGATCCAGCTCAGCGGTTGGTGAGATCATTAGACAGATACACATTACACATCATACTATTTTGTTTTTTATATGCTTCCCGGAATTATAGGAACAAGAATAACTATTAATTGCACTTTATTATAGACAGCTTTCTGTGGATATTAAAATAAAAATTTCGTTAGCCCCGTAAGGCCAAAGGACCCAGTGAGCAAGACTGGTATTAATCTCATAATTTTTCTTTTAACATGTGTGGAACATTGCCTGTAATAAGATGATATACATGATTTTTAACATGCCTGAGAACCAGTTTTAATCCAGCAGATACTTATCGGTTTCACAGCTATACTCAAATATAGGTTCCAGCTCTAACTCACTAGAAATTATTATTGCTTTGTTGTGCCGGTGAGGTTATATAATATAATATATAAATAGTTGGATACTAAATCATTATATAATGTGAAGCCTGCATGCAATTTCAACTTATTGCAATATTAATTGTTGTAGGCATAATTATTCTTCAATAATTTATACAGAAATATCATTATTATGTTTTCTTGTTATATTTGTATTTAAGTTTGTAGAAACTGATTATAAACATCAAGGCTTGGCAGCAGTGCATTTTTAGAAGCTTTTCTAGTATGGATTCGAAACGGATTGATTAATTAGAAAAATCATATATAGCATGGAGGGTGGTGGTACCCTTCCACAAAATAATTATAAAACTTTCCAGTACCAATGAAAAGCTACATTGTAAATAATAACCTTAACGGTTAAGAGGTTAGCGAAATTCTTCGGTACACACACACACACACACACACACAGACAGACAGACACAGATCCTGTTACTTTATTACAGGATTGAATATTAAATGAGCTGTTGCTCTATTCCTTGCGTCATGTTCAAACTATGGAAAGATTAATTGGTTGATAAAAAGTCAGCAGCTATGACTTCATAACCTTTTTTATATTTTTGTTTTGTTCTCTGAATGTTTGATTATTAACTTTAATTTAGCATTACTAAAATAAACACAATGAATAACAATAATTATTTATAAAATTCAAAGAGGGATTTTGTTATTCCCCAAAACTTTTAGCTTGTTTTTAAAGGAAAAAACCTAACTTCCTTCCTCTATTTCTTTAATGCAATTTTATAAACTAATAGCTTTGCCCCCAGCCTCTAAGAGAGGTCAAGAATAGTTATTTATCGCATCGTATTATAGACAGGTTTTCTCGGATATAAAGATGAACAATTATAAGAATAAAACCTGTTTTGTTAGCACCGATATTAGCTGATATTAATTTCATAATTTTCATTTTAATATTGGCGGAAAATTGTCTACAATACGATGTTATAAATTTTTTTTCTATTTCGATCAGTATTTCCAAGATCTTTGGCTTCGGACAAAAAAAAAAACGTACTATTTCACATAGAACTTTTTTGTTAAATTAGGCATTCAAATTATGTGATATACTTATCCGATTGATCTGATTTTTGGAAAACTGATTCCAAAGTACAATGTTATAAGCGAAGCATCTCTATTAGCCTAATAAGTGTAAGTATGTCCTTAAACATTATCTTGTATTTAAGCAGTTTCAACAAATCTACTTACAATTTTGTTTCTGACACTCTACAAGTATTAATGTTTGTTTGTCCTACTGTTTTAGAGCTTCGCTTTTATGGATGTTGTCCTCCTTGTTATATTATATTAATGTGTAAAACATTAAATTGTAAAAGGAATTAAATAGAAAATATAAATTTAGATAATAAACTTTACCAGAATTTTTTTCTGTTAAAGATAAAGAAATATAAATTGTATTGTGTGCAACACTTCTGGGAGGAATTGGACTGTAAATTTACTGGTACACAAGGTTTGATGTCTACGTTATCTAAACTTTTCATCTACAGAAGGAGAAATTTGTTGATCATCATTGGGGAAGTATATAAATTTATCGTCCATTGTTTATCCTTTAAGATCTCTGGCAAAACTTTTTCAAAATATCAATACCATGGTCGATGCAAAGCTTAATGATAAAGACGTCCAAGCTTATGATTTTTGTTAGGGGACTAACACACGAAAAATTTACCAAAATAGTTATTTATTGCTACTTATGGCTCATTTCTAAAGGTATTTATATATGTTTTTTTTTGTCTGTTTAGATACATTATAACCACTATAAACTGATTAATATCAACATTTCAGTTAGTCTTACCATAGGTCTGATTTTTAGATAGTTTTAGGCTATTTTCTTCTCCCTCCATCCACCATTGAAATTGTGGCAGTCACTAGTCTAAAAATACGTAGTCTTTTTATGATGTAGTATCTCTTTATCACTGATAAAATGTGTGTTGCTGTGTTTCATACAATCAATAAACAATATATCTAACATCTCACACAAGATACTTTACCCTCAACATATTATATTATCGCATTGCATTATAGACAGTTTTTTTTCTGCAGATAATAAAATAAAAAATAATAAGATTAAGAACAGTTTTGTTAAACCCGAAGGGTTAACAAAATTGGTATTAATTTCATGATTTTTATTTCAATATTTTTGGAAAATTTTCTGAAATACTATGCTATACATGATTTTTGAGTATGGTGGAGAACTGGTTCTAATCCAGTGGATATAGATCGGTTTTGAAACCAAACTGGAAAAATAAACAAAAAACTCCGGGGGAAACCACCCCTTTAAGATATAACATTATAATTACATCTATATTACAAAGTAGCTTCCGTTTGTCTGTTTTTCCCATCTATAATGCAAAGTAGCTTGATGTCTGTCCGTCTGTCTGTCCGTCCCTTAAGATCTCAGTAACCACTGAACCGATCGGATTCTACTCTACAGAGTATATACCTATTGGTCCTGTGGTGGTTTTAAGCTTTTTTCTTGGGGGGTGGGACACCCCCAACCCCCCAAAAAACAACCCCACCCCCATTTCTTGGTTTATGGAGAAGTAAGTTCACATAAAACTACTGGCAGCACCAATAGTACTTAATTTTTTTTTATTTTTTATTTTTTTTAATAAACTCTTGGGGCAAAGGTACAATATTATAAGCGAAGCATCTCTAAAAGAAAATCCTAAAAATGAAATAATGTCCATTTACAGTATTTACTCAATTTTGCAATGAGTTTATGTACAATTATGTTTGGAATTGAAAGTTATGTTCTGATAGTCTACAATTTTTGTTAGTTATTGTTCGTTTTCTTATATAGATGTTGTCCTGCTTGTCTTTTACATTAATCCTTTGTATTTTATTTGTGTAAAACAAGAAGTTAGAATTATACTTTTTAAAAGTAAAAAATTCCTAAATGAAAATAAAATAAAAAAGGTAAAATTAAAATTCTTTATGTTGTTGACTGTTTATGACAGGCCAGTCCAAATTACTGCCAACAATGTTTTTACAAATTTATTGAAAAACTCGTGAAAATGAATGTTATGTTCATGGAGGGATAAGACAATGGTCGATAAATTGATGTAGTTTACCAACGATGATACACAAAATCACCCCTTCTGTAAATACAATTTGTTGGTTGAAGCGTTTGGACACTCAAACTAATAAATAAAAGAACCCAAAGTTGTTAAGCTAACGAACAAGAAAAGGTTAACATAAAACTTTGGGGACTAGTGTAATAAACAACCCAATGTCCCCTCTCTCCCGGATTTTATTATTTCAAGGATAAAATTAAGAATGGAAAAACAATTCTGGATAATTGGTGGTGGCTTTTAATAGAACTACAATTAAAAGGATGGTCAGAAGGATATTTATAAAAATACAGACATAATTTTTAAACAGTGTATCCTTATCAAAAACTCGCGACTGTGGCATAAAACCTAAGGCATCCACTCGTTGTGGGAAAGGTAACAGGTTCGAATCTTTGCCTGACACCGCGTCAAACCTGAAAATGGTAAAAATAATTCCTACTGCTGCTATGTCAGATGAGTGACATTACTAGTTAAAGGAGAATGCCTTGGCCCAAAGTAAGGTTTCTGCTTGTGTATACCGCGAAGGTTTCGATAACCTTTTGATTCTCGAAAAAAAAATATTTAAAGTGAAAATGACTTCTCCCCTTATCTCAAGTGCCCCTAGAGGTCTTTAGCTAATACTAAAATTGAAGCAGATGTATGTGTGTGTGAACTGTTCTTTACAATGAAGCTTCCTAGGTCGGCCGGGAACGTTTTCATCTATTTTGAGGAAGAGTATGACCACCCTCCTAAAAGATATGGTCCCTAGAAAAAATGAACTTCTTCTTAATTTATGTTCAACACGTTTTGAACTAAAATATAATATTATATAAAGTAGTAAGCTTTTTTGTCTGTAGCTAATTATCTCACTAAACGGTGAAATAATATAGTTCTCCTTCATATGAAAGCTTCTTAAAGATCGAGGGAAGGTTTTTAACTATTTTTGGAAGGGTATCTCCAAATAAAGGATACACAACCCTAAAAAAAAATATTTTTCTTTTTAAAAATTGATAAAGGGGGAGAGAGGTGGACTTCCCCCCTCACCCCCACCTTAATTGCCCCCAGAGGCTTTAAGGGACGTAGCTGCTAGTAACATTTTAATTAATCAAGTAACAGTCTCTTTATTATTTGAAAGGATAAATACGATGTTATCATGTTGCTACTACTTCAAACCATGGACAAACAAAAAAAGAGTAGAATTAGTATTTTATTCAGTTTTGTGATTGTCAGTAGCACAGCCACTCTCTATTTAGTGGTATGTCCGTATGTCACTCCACCATCAAAATTTTGCTGTATTTTATTAATTTCATAATTTTTCTGTTTTTTTCTTCTTCAAAAATAACAATCATCTGTTCATTTTCCTTATATTTATCCTTATATAAAAGTAACAGGATGTCTGTCTTTCTCTTTGTATTTTGAGAAGGATCATGCTAATCGCTAAACCGATATGGTTTGCCTTGACAGTGAAGCTTCTTAGAGGTCAAAGGAAGGGTTTTTACTGTTTTAGTGGAGGAGGGCATCCCCCCCCCTAATATTAATATCATAGAGGCAAGGACGTCCAAGCTTTTTTTTATGTTTTAAACTATTTGAGCCTTACCTGATAATACGCAGAAAAAAATGGAAAAATAGTTACCTAAAAGCTAGGGATAATATAATAATATACCTCTCTTAAAATATAATATTATATAAAACTTTCTGTACTGTCTCTGTTGCATGATAAAGTTTTCAAGTCTTTAGCATATTTGCTCCAAGATAATAACCCAGACCAAAACAAATTCTTTATTGAAAACTTTTGACTGAATCCAATAATAACTCCGAGACTAACTTTAAAAAAGAGTTTAAGTACATTTTTATATTAGAAAAACAAAGGTACCAGGTCAAAGTTGTAAATGACTTTTTTTCATAGAAAACAATTATAAACTTTAATTTTAAGGCAAATAATAAATATAAAATAAAAAACAAGAATTAATACAGCTAATAAGTAGCGAAGCACAATAGAATCATTGGATAAACTAAAGGAAAATAATTTCTAGAGCTGACGTTTATTGTCATAAAAAAAAATATATAAGGACCTAGAAACTACAAAAATCACGAAACCTTTTTGCCTTGTTTTTTTGTACCATGTTTGATAGACCGGGTGGACCAAGTAAGTTATAAAATGAATGCTTATTGGTACAAACAGGGAATCAGTACCAAAAATTTTAGCTGTCTAACTTAAAAAGCAGCCGAGAAAATCACATTTTCTCCATGACGTTAAGGACGGACTGGCGGACAGACAGCATGAAGTAGTTTGCTACTAAAAAGCAGTGTTTAGCAGCCTCATTTGTTATCTGCCGACATGACATATCTGTAACTGGTGATTGATCTTTCAATTTATTTTCAGAATTTTCTGCCAGTCTTTGAAATAATCTGCTGCCGGGCACTGCATAAAAGGTTCACAAAATACCTATTTATGGAATATCAATAAAATTAAAACGTAAAATAACTGAACAAAAACAACTTTACATAATGTACTATTATAAATAGTAAGGATGGGAATAGACATTGTACTGTAGATTATAACGGTACCCAAAGTTTAATAATAACGTTTTCTTATTAGTTTGTTTAACAACCTTAGGGACGTTAATTGAATTTTTATTAGTTGGTTCATTAACTTGAGTGTCTAAACGTCCATGCAAAAGGGGTAATTTTGTGTATCATTATTGGGGATGTATATCAATTTTTCGGTCATTGTCTCATCCCTTTAGAACCCTGATTATAAATAATAAGTGAGGGATTGATATTGGACTATAAAGTACATCGGTACCCAAAGTTTTAATAACTGCATTATCTTAATAGCTCAACAACTTTGGTTACTCATATTGAAACTTAATTGGTTAGTTTAAGCTAGCAGTGTCAAAATTCTAAAACTAGAAATTGAATATACAGGGTGCGGCACATAAATCCGGACATTTTTTAAACGGCCATAGCGTCAAAACTACTTGACCAATCAGGACGTTTGACCCCACTATAGAAAGCTTAGGTAATGACCTTTTAGCACAAAAAAATCTTTGGACGAAGATGGACGTGTACACCGAGCTGGCCGCGCATATGTTCAACAAGGCAGATTCCAAATGCGCCGGTGGTTTAATGCGCAAAATCACAAAACGTAGGGTCCGACAGGGAAGGAGTTGGAATCTTGACCCCAAATTTTGTGAGTGTCTTAGGCTCATTGAGACACACATTTTGCCGTGTTTAAATCCATTTTAGCTCAATACTAGCCGAAATGAGGTCGATTTTTCAAGATTTTGAGCCTTAAGAAATCGCAAACAGTAGGGCCCGACAGGGAAGGAGTTGGAAATTTGACCCAAACTCTTAAGCTCATTGAGACACGCATTTTGAGTACTTAAAGTCCACTGTAGCTAAATCCTAGCCCAAATGAGAGCAAAAACATGGATTTTGTCAATTTGGCGGTTACTCATGTTCCTAAGGAAATGTGGCCTCCAAGCAGCCCGATCTTAATTCAATGGACTTTTATGCCTGGGGCTACTTTGAAGCATGCACCAATAGACGTGCCCATACCACAAAGACCTCCCTTATTGCCACTATCAAGGAGAACTACGCCAGCTTGGACAGGTACATTTTGACCTGGACCTGCCTGCGGTTGAGGAGGCCAGTAGAGGCGGTGATTGAGGCTGGCGGCGATTTTGTTGAATAATCTACTAGTCATATACCTATTTTGCTTCCCAGTTTTTAAAATTTAATAAAATCTTTAAAATTGACGATTTTATGTTCATTTGTTTAAAAATTAGAATTTGTCCGGATTTATGTGCCGCACCCTGTATATACAGAATTTTGTAGATTTGCATCAATTTATCGTCTATTGTCTTATCCACCAAGTTCCATGTAAATAATAGACCTAAGGGCTAAGGCACAATACCAATCAAATCAGACAGGTTTACCATCATACCCCCAACCAATATATTGTTTGGCGGTTTCCTTTAAGTGCCTAGTCGAGCATATATCCACCCCCCCTGACCCTCCTTTATTATGAAATATATTGTAAATAAGGGGCGAGGGATAAGTTTTTGTTTGTTTGTTTATTGATTTAAGACAGGTTAGGTTAGGATATATTGGGTAGCCCCACAGCAGGGTTAGGGCATCAGGCACCTCAGGGGTTAGGCATGGAAAACAAACTTCTCCACCCTTAATTTAATTTTTTTTCACAAATAAAAAGAGTAAGGGTCCCGTGCTTGATAGGCAATTTGAGAGAAAGGACTTATTATTATTTCCATATTTCACAGAATGCCAGAATTTATTATGCTCCATGTTTTCAAACAAAACATAAAATTTATGGGGAAAGAAAGTTGAAATTTTGCAGCTATATTTCATAATTCTGACCAGAGGGACACATATTCAAAAATTATGATATATGCTTTAATCTCGTTCTCTCATTCTTTTGTTTTTAAAAGCGAAGCTTTTCTATAATTAGGGTCGGTCCGTCCGTACGTCCGTCCGTCCGAGATAGATAGCTTTTATTCGTTAATTTAGGCATGTTAGAATTGTCCTATCGATTTCAAACTTTGCATGGTGATTCCTGTAGTAGTTAGGTACGATTTAGAAAGCGTAGCAACTCTATAATCATTACCAGAATGTCCAACAAATTTTTATGTGATCTAATTATCCGTTTGATCTGATTTTTGGTATATTGATTCCTGGGACAACAAAGAACAATAGTATAAGCAAAGCAACTCTATAATCAAGTCCTAAAAATGTAAGTATGTCCAAAACATTATCCTGTATCAAGCAGTTTTTCCACAAATTTACTTACAATTTTGATTCGACTCTTTCGATACTTTTATATTCTGATTATTCAGTTCAGACACTAGACAAGTGTTAATGTCCGTTTGTCCTACCGTTTCAGTGCTTCGCTTTTATGGATGTTGTCATCCTTGTTTTTAAAACAGCGAAGCTACTCTAGTATATGACCTTTTTTAGTTTTACCAGTATCGATTCGAAACTGAGAAATATCCGGTGTATAAGAACCGGTTCTCAGCCATACTGAAAAACTATGTATCGCATCGTATTATATCCAGTTTTATACTAATATTAAAATGTACAATCATAAGATTAAAACCAGTTTTTTGAGCCCGTGCCTTCGGTATCTTGGGGATAAAAGACTGGTTTTAATCTTACAGTTGTAAATTTTTAAATTTGCGGAAAGCTGTTTATAATACGATGCGATAAATAACTATTCTCTTTAAGCTAAATAAAATTAAGTTAATTATACTTCGTTAAGTTTACAAAATTAAATAATATTTGAACTTTTTTCATCAACTTTGTTTATGAAAAGAAAGTGTTAGAGAGCATTTTTTGTCATGAAATACTTGGATTAATAAGAAAACTCCCTCAGCCTTTATTTAACTTTTACCCAGGGATATAAAGAGATGAGACAATGGACGATAAATTGATGTACATACCCAATGATGATAAACAATCAAAATTAGCCTTACTGTAGATTTAAATGTTTGGTTTGAGCGTTTGGATCCTGTCAGTTAATTAATCAAAATTTGGTATTTCCCTCTTTTATTTTTTTTTCAATTTTGAAAATTTTAGTACCCCTATTCCCCCCCCCCCCCTTGTCAGAACTATGACTCTGACCGCGGCGCTCGGCACCCTTGCCTGCATAGCAACAGCGCTCGGCCCCCTAGCCTGCCTAGCCGCGGGCGCTCAGTCCACTAGCCTATAAACTAACCTAACCTAATTGAAAAAAAAATTACGTTCTATGTTATAGTTCTGTCGGGGGAGTTGTACAAAAAATTTCAAATTGGAAAAAAATTTTTGAGGATAACAACCAAAATTTAATAAAAGTACCCAAAGTTTTTAAAGTAGCAAAAATGTTTAAGAAATCCCCTCCCTGCTTTTAACAAAAGGCAGACTAAAGTTAAGTACAAAAAGTTTTTATTTATGTGTCAATTGATACTTTACAATAAGCAATTTTAAATCTATTTTGGTAACATTGTTTTAAACAAAGTTTTTTTCTATCTTATTTCTGAGTAAACTTTTAGACAGAAAAATAGCTAAAACTTGGCCAAACAATATCTAAATTTTCACTTTAATAGAGAACTCAATCCAATCAGACATTGATGAGATCTGAAGAGACAGACAAAAATATCCAAAGGATTCCCTTGATCTTAAATTTTGCATGTTAGAATTGTTATCGATTTTTAACTTGTCATGGTGATTCCTGTAATAGTTAGATACAGTTAAGGAACCACAGGAACTCAATTTTCTGTATGATATAATTATCCTATTTATTCAGCCTGTGCCTTCGGCACCTCGGGGCTAAGAAAACTGGTTTTAATCTTATTATTGTACATTCTATATCCGCGGAAAGCTGTTTATGATACGATACGAGAAATAACTAATATCTATTTTTGTATTAAGCATCTTGAATTAAAGGAATTTTGAAAACATATCGACATGACATAATATTCTTTCGACAATAAAATTTTTTATATATGTTAATATTCGTTTGCATGATTGTCTGGTTTTAATAAGCCTCGCTTTAAGGGATGTTGTAATACTTGTTATTAAAAAACCGAATATATTTTTGTCTTTTTGTTTGTTAACAAAAAGATGAGATCATTATCTAGAATTGTAAATGTTATCCATACAAATTTTCTAAGAATTATCCAACAACAAAAATAAGTTGTGCAAAAAAAAGTAACTCTTGAGCCAAGTTAGGGTCCGGGTCTAGAGATAATTTTGCAACTTTTTTAGAAGATAGGCTACTCTATAATTCGATATCATTTTTGTCCGTCCATCTGTAAGAAACCGTTAGGTGAAAACAAGGACGTCCAATGGGGGTGGGGGGATAAAGGGGGAATTCCCCCCCCCCCATTCAATTTTTACGTTTGAATTCCCCCCCCCCCCTAATGATAAAGCTTGGACGCAATTGTGTGAGAATGTGAATTTCTTTTCAAGATAGACGGCTGTAATTCTTTGTGAAGATTACACATACCAATGAACAACATCCAGTGTATAATTTTCTTTGTCCGTCAGTCTGTCAGTCTTGCTACAAAAGGATAATAAATTTAATAAACAAAATGGTTTCCGACCCTTTAATTTAAACTGTTTTTAACCTATTTTTTATCATATATTAAAAATATACTATGACAACACTAGAATCAGACTGCAGAGCTCAAATTTGAATTAAGTCCCCAATAAACTTTTTTTGGGGGATTTAAAAATCAATTTTATATGTTGCTGTGATCATTTTGATGGAAGCAAAAGCATTTTTTAGTTTGGGGTTAAATTGTTTCTTACAGAACAATTTGATGTGATTCAGATTATATCAATACAATAATAAAAACTCTACTCTGTTCGATGCAAATAATTTTTTTCTAAAACAATAATTTATAAAGAAGAAATTTAACATTAAAATAAAACATATTATTCTGAAGTCTGAACCAATTAGAAGTCTCGTTTCATTTCAGTTTTTTACAATTCAAAAAAGAGTGTTTTCACAAAGTGACTTATTTCCAATGTAGTTAAATAATTTTTATTTAATTAAAATGAAAAGAATGAAAACTATACACATAAAAGATACATGCTTTTTTTAAAATATTTAAAAAAATAAGTTTGAATAATCTTATATTTTATCATATTTGTATATGTGACAAAAAAAATGTGTTGTATTGCGTAAACATTTGTTGTCATCTTTCACTATTTAACCCTTTACAGCCAATTTTTTTGTGTTTTAAATAAGTGATGGAAAACAAGCACGATAAAGTTAATTCATTGATATATTGTAAAGAATTAAGTTTTTAATAATTAATTTAGATGAATTCAAAAGGCCTAATTTTACTCTATACCAGAATACTATATATATGAAGCAAAACACTCTAAAAGCTACGAATTTTACCCAAATAAAAAAAGACCTTTTGCTCTGATCAAAAAAGACCACAGCAACAGTAAAATTAATTTTTAAATCCCCTCAAAAAAGTTTATTGGGGACTTAATTCAAATTTAGGCTCTGCAGTTTAATTCTACTGGTGTCATAGTATATTTTTGATATATGTTTTAAAAATAGGTTAAAAACAGTTTAAGGGAGGGGGGGGGGGGTGATTTTTTTACTTTTACACCCCCACCCCACCTTGGTTGTTTTAGAAGTTGTATCAGGGGAGTGTAGACCTTTGTCAAGGAGGGTGTAGTGGGGTATATAGGAGTAAACACCTAAAGTTTTTTTCCCGCTCATTTGTATGTATTAAGTCAGCTGGATAATTGTGTGAACGCGCTTATAATGCCTAACAAAGAATGACGTCATACAATACAAATGACCAATGATAGGCCAGTATACCTTTTACCATTGGTCAATATAGATGTATACCAGCTTATCATTGGTCATTTTTATTGAATGACGTCATTTTTTATTAGGCACTATAAGCTGCTTCTAATTGTGTCTGATTGTCTTGGGTATTAAATCTATTGCTAGAAATGACTGTAGACCCTGCCATAAGTTTGGAGTTGCAACTTCTTCTTTCACAGTTTGTTTAGGATTACCAGTGCAGCCAACCAGGGAGGGACGGGACAATGGCATGGAAATAAAACTGACACCCAACGTTTTATAATTATGTTAATCGTTGGATCATATAAACATTGGGTATTTTTATCAAATTTGATTGGATGGTTCTAAACATGCAGTGTTCAAACATTTTAGCCTAAAATTAGAGTAATTAAAACCGGACAAAGTGTCTAAAAAATCAGCCATGTGACGTCATAAAAATGAGGGAATATCCATCTCTTTTTTAGGGGTTTTCTTTCCCACTTTTCATCTCGTCTCCCTCATTTTTATGACGTCACATGGCTGATTTTGGAGACAATTTGTCCGATTACAAGTAATTTTGATGATATTAATGGGGATGTATATAAATTTATCCTCCATTATCTTATATCTTAATATCCCTGGCAGCCAACAATTGTACAAGATTCCCGGAGTTCAACGGTCTTATAATTTAATTTTTATTGTTATTTTTCATTCTGACTTCTTGGCGTTTTCCCTCATATAGCATATGGACCAAAAACTACTTTTTCTGTGGGAATTTTGAAATTCTTATTTTGGGTTAGGTCACTTAGGGGATGGAATAGCCCCGAAGGGATAGTAACCTGTTAAGACAGGGCTTAAACATGTAATAAAACATGGTAGTAATAAATTTATAAAGATAAATTGATGTTCCATTCGTGGATGAAAAATAAAATACCAATTTTCAAGAGTAAAAATATTGGTTGAAAAGTTTTGACACTATAAGCTTTAACCAACCAATAAAGGAATTCAGAACATAATCAATCAAACGCCTTTCTTAAGTCAAACTAACATAAACTCTATTATATAAACTGTCCAAAAAGAAAAATTATTTCTTAAAAATGTTATTTGTAACCTTCTCTGTTAAATGATACCCATTTCTTGCAGACAATCCTTACTCAAATCTAAAACCAAAAGGATTAGGACGTCTGTCTGTCAGTGCCAAAGGATCTTGCTAACCACGGAACCAATATGGTTCTTCTATAAAGTGAAGCTTTTTATATGTCATGGGAAGTTTTAAAATTATTTTGTGGGTTGGTACCTCAGCCATTTCAAGAGAAATCATACGTATAAAAATTTCATTTTTTTTCCTATTTTTTTTTACTTCTCTTCTAATAAAACTGTATCTAAAAGTGGAGGGTCACATTCCCCCCTCCCCCCCCCCCACCCCCTTTGAGTGCGCCCCTCTAGGGACGTAGCCACTTGTATCAACAAAAATGAAACGAAATAAAATTTGAAGAAAATACTCTAAAGTTGAATGGTTTCATGGTAAAGCTAAATTATTGAGTCCAAGTGTATTTCCTCGAGGTAACTCAAGGATCCGAAGGGATAAGACAATGAACGATAAATTGATACAGATTCCCAATAATGATAAAGAATTATTCGTTTTGTATAGAATAGAATTATTGGTTTAATGGTTTGGAATCTAACATTAAAATATTTTGCGGACCAATAAATAAGATAACAAGATTATAAAACTTTGGGTACAAGTATAATTTACACCCAATGTCCACTCCCTCCCTTCCTGAGCTAACCTCATTTATAATCCTGCAATATTCAAAATAACTTTAAAAATGCATTTGCTTCAAACAGAAATGGTTTACCATTTTTATTTATACTTTTATTAACAGAAAACAAAATTTATAGGGAAAAATAACATCTACGAGGTTATTTAAAATATGGATTAACAAGGATGGTAACATCCATAAAAATGAAGCTCTGAGATGTTAAACAAACGAACTTTTACAATTGTGTCAGAACTTAATAATATAAATGTATAAGGAGAAACAAAATTGTAAGTAAATTTGCAAAACTTCTTAAATATAGCATACTGTTTAAGGATACTTACATTTTTAGAATTAAAGAGATGCTTTGCTTTTTACCTTGTTGTTATATGAATCAGTATTAAAAAATCAGATAAATAGGATAATCATATCAAATACAAATTGTAGCCAAAAAGGTTAAAAACAACATGTTTTAAAGTGACGTACAGACTTGTTGGTCACGATTATAGAGTTTCTACGATTTCTAAATAAACTTTATCTATCTGTTTTAAGAATCAACATTTAAAGTTTGAAATCGATTGGACATTTCTAACATGACTAAATCCACGATAAGAGCTATCAGTTACCGTCGGACGAACGGACCAACATTAGTTTTAGAAAAGCTTCGCTTTTAAAATAATATCTGCAAGGTTATGTAAAATATGGATTAAAAACAGATTATTGAGATGGTTCACTTTTATTATATCCAATCATCCTAGGAATTCCAATATTTAAGATATTTGAATAATAAAATCAACGTTAAAATTTATGCCAGAATATAACAAAACAAGGATCCATATGTGGCGAAGCTCTTGACTGTAAAAATACAACACCAAAGCAAATAAAAGGAAATGAGTGTGTGACTTACAGACAGACAGATAGTAAAGAGAGGATGCTCACTGTTTTTACAAAATCTCAGAAGCCTATCTTTGTACTAACTGATAAAAATGAGAAAGAGCATTACCTATAGACCGATGGACAATATGATTTATAGAGAAGACATACATTGGTTAGCAAAATTTTACAAAAAAACCTCTTGTTTTAAATAGCAAGAGAGAAAAAACATATGTATTTCTTAAAAAATTGATGTCTTTTAGAGATATTAAGTAGATGCTGATCAATCAGGGACATGTTTAGCAGATAAATATCAGCCATCTATCTAGAATAGAAGTCGAGTAAATAAAATTTTTCAATATAAATAAAATGTCCATCAAAGAATTACCGACAGACTTACGGACCATTTAAGATATAATCAGTATCCCTTTATTTAATAATCACTGCCTTTAGAATAATTAAAAGCGAAGCTTTTCTATAATTAGGGTAGGTCCGTCCGTACGTCCGTCACACAGAGATAGCTGGGATTCCTGGGACAACAAAATATAACGTTATAAGCAAAGCAACTCTATAATCAAGTCCTAAAAATGTCAGTATGTCCATAAACATTATCCTGTATCAAGTAGTTTATCAACAAATTTACTTACAATTTTGCTCCGATTCTTATACATTTATATTCTGATTATTCACTTCGACACTATACAAGTGTTAATATCCGTTTGTCCTACTGTTTTAGAGCTTCGCTTTTATGGATGTTGTCATCCTTGTTTTATTTACTTTAACACGTGAAATAACTGAACAATATGCCATAGCAAGAATAAAACAAAGCAGATATTCTTTGTAGCGAAGCTACTGTATGATTTACAATGTCTGTCCGTCCGTTACGCTATTGGGACATTTTCTTAACTGCTATTTAAGATAGAAAGCAACGGGAAGAATCTCTACACCATTGAGAATCAAGTATAAAATATTTGATCCGTTGATCTGTCGGTTATGCTTCTTTAAAAGTTAAAAATACTGAACTATAGCATTTTCTCTGTTTTATGACTAATAAACATTTGCTCTATAACTCACCATAGCCGTTTGACCATCCATGATTTATTTTTACTTCTCAACTTATGGATGTTGTCATCCATGTTTTTGTACTTCATGATGTATTCACGAAGTATTCTACGATATATAAAAAAAGTAAATAAAAAGTAGGTCATTACATTGACGAAAAAGATTTCAGGAAGCCATTTACTCCAGAGAGGTAGGGAGGGGACATTTGACTGTAAATTATACTTTTACCCAAAGTTTATAAATACTGTTGTTTGCTTAGAACTTTGAGTAACTCTATTTAATCTTGATTGGGATGAGCAAACTCAGTGTCAAAGTCTAATCTACATACAGGGTAATTTTGTTTATCACGATTGTTAATGTACATAAACAATTGTCTTATCCCCTCTCAGTCCTGAATTTACCTCCCTTTGGACCTTTTATAAATAAACTATGTGCAGGATAAAGTGATATGTAAATGGGAAGCAACATATTTATACCGAATTGCATAGATAGAATTCAAAAGATGTACGCAATTTTAAAAAGTGATTTACCTCCCTTTAGTCCTTTTATACATAAACAATGTGCAGGATAAAGTGATATGTAAATGGGAATGGAAACATATTTTTACAGGCTGCAAAGGTGCAATTTAAAGAATATACGGAAAAGAAAGTGATCAATAAAACTAAAGCACTTCTAAAAGTCAAATCTGATTGTTTAGTACATTTTAATCATGAGGTTATTTAACCCCCCCCCCCATTACATCACATTTTCCCTTCGAATACAGAGTAACTACATGCTAAGGGTGCAGCCACTAGTACTTTATAAGGTTCCCGGATAAACGCAGGAGTCCCAAACGTCGGAGTGGACAAACACAGGAGTGTTAAAATATTAATTTAAATAAGTATTTATACAGGTTATGTTAGGTTTAGATATGAATATACAAATAAGCCCCCCGCAGGGGTTAGGCATTTAATAAACTTTAAATATGGTTTAAAATAGGTTAGGTTAAGTGTCCATTCCTGCGTTTGTCCACTCCGACGTTTGGGACTCCTGCATTTGTCCTAGGACCATTTATAAGCATAATCGTTTTAGACTAAACACAATCTTTCTAATTAATACATTTGTGTAATACAAGCGGCTTCTCTCCTAGCATCTAGGTTTTCTTAATTCAAAGATGTAAGAAGAAGGTTGAAAAATAACCTTAAACCATTCCAGGGCTTAATTATAAAAGAAAAACTAGCTTAAGACCTGCCTGCAACCTATGTTTAGTTTCCTTAACAAGGAGAAATTAATCGGTTTAGTATTAATTAAAATCTAAGCTTTAGACAAAAAAATATAATAAAATAAAAAATTAGAAGTAAAAAGAGAAATTTTGCGTGCAAAAAATCCTCTATAGTATTATGAGTTAAAAGAAATAACTTATTCATTTATCCAACTTATATAAGTCTAAACCAAACTAACCCCCTTCTTCTTTCATTGTGTAATTGAATACATGTACCAGTACCAGGTAGTTTAAGGGATAAGACACCATCAATTGTGATAAACAAAATTACCCCCCATTAGAATTAAAATTACTGGTAAAAAACTTTAGTCAATTCTATTTTAAACCAACCAATATAGATTTTAAGAAGTAGCTAAATCGGTTAAGTCAACGAATGAGAAAACGTAAGTATGAATTTTAGGGCACCAGCATAATTAAAGTCCATTGTCCTCTTCCTTCCTGAAATAATGAGTTGGTTAGCATAACTCAATCAAAATTCAATAGAGGTCCCTGAAGTTTCTAATAAGAACACATGTCTAAACTTTATGGACTATAAAAAGTTGCAGTCCAGTGTCCCCACCCTCCCTGACCCACCGGACAGACATAATCAATTCTACTCTATTATTATACAGTTGACATTTCAGAGAATACTTTTGTGGACAAATATTCAGCAATTTGAGATAGGCAATTGCTACACTTTGAGATGAAAAACCGGGTATAGTACCTTTTGTGGCAACGCCCCTTAAGGGGCGTTTAGTTGTATTTTCATAGATGCTTTTGATAGGTTATCTTATTTTAGGTTATGTTAAGTTGGGTTAGGTGTTTCCCCAGCAGGTTTAGGCAATTGGCCCCGCAGGGGCTAGAAATAGGGGAAATGCTACTGTGAAAATACGATTAAACGCCCCTTAAAAGGCTATGCCACGAAAAGGACTATACCTGAAAATCCTAATGGGGGTAGGGTAGATTCGACTGTAAATTACAAATTTTGTAATTACGGTTTGTTGGGTACTTTGTTTGAATTTTGGTTGATTTTAAACAAATATTGTCCAAACTTTTCAACCAATAATTTTAATCTACAGATGGGGTGATTTTTTTTATTATCATTGAAGATAAATATTTCCCATCTGAGCTTTTTTGAGACTATATACTTAACAATTTATCCGTGACTCAACAGTAAATATTACAGCTAATAAAATATATACTTGCCTATGACGTGGTCAGTACTTTAAATGAATACTAGCGGCTTCGCCCCTAGCCTCTAGGGGCTTTGCAGACAATATTACAAACTTTTGGGTATTTGTGCTGCTACGGGTTCGAGACCTCTCCATGCATCTTGAAACATACTCTGCGTCTTAATTGTTGTGTTGAACCACGGCCGCGGGTTATAAGAGAGAGGTGACATTGGCCTGTTTATTACATTAGTCCCCAAAGTTTTATAATAACGTTTTCTTATTTGTTGGCTTAACATCTTTGGGGACTTGGAATTTTGATTTTAACTTTATTAAGATGAGTGTTCAAACGTTTCAACCAATAATTTTATTCTACAGAAGGGGTATTTCATAAATCATCATGAGGGATGTACATTTCTAACGTTTTTAGTTATGATGCGGTGTTAAGCCAAGATTCACCTTCCCGACGACCTTTGAGCGGATGCGAAAAGTGTTGAACCACGGCCACGGGTTATGCCGGGCTACTAATGGACATGCTTTTACTTGTTTTATTATGTAAAGCAATAAACCAAAAATTATTTTTTATTGTTTGTTTATTCAATGTTAAATGTCTAATACAATATTGATAGCTTTTTTTAGTGGCGAGGCTACTCTATAATTCGAGACAAAGTGGGGGAAACGTATTTTCTCGGCTCCTATAAAAATTTTTATGAATTAAAAAGTTAACATTTTTCATATCTTCATAAAGTTTCATTAAACATCGTCAATTAATTAGAATGCTAGATCGATTCCTACATTTTAAAGTTTTCATGAGAGATGGCTGATATTTTTGAGGATTTAATAGATTCACAATTAAAATATCCCCACTAAGTTTCATGAAAATTTGGTTATTAGTTGAGGTGCAAGATTGATTCCTAGATTTTCACGTTATAAATCTTACAAGGTTTCGTGATTTTTCATGTTTTTTATGAAACTGCTCGGAATTTTTTTCTGAATATCAATTTATAATTTTTGAGCTTTGCTACTTATGGATGTTTTCATCCTTGTTTATTTTTAACATGAAATAATTTATAGACTAAGTTTGCTACAATGCAATGGTAGACACAGGCGTGCACAGGAATGGGGGAGGGATAAGAGCGATAGAGAAAGAGAAAAATTCTATAATGGAAATTAGCGCCATACGCATACCACTCCAACCGCCTCCCCCATTAAAAAATCACCCATTTCGATTATTTCATGTAACCCGCCCTAAGAATGTTTAAGACAGGATGCTTTTCACCCCAACTAAAATAATGTGCACGTCAAAATGGATATATCATTACTTGGATCTTACACAAGATTTTGAAATTCTTAAATAAAGTAAAACACGCAGTTAGCTAAAATAACAATT
Organism: Acartia tonsa; assembly: GCF_053477335.1. Taxonomy (NCBI): domain Eukaryota; kingdom Metazoa; phylum Arthropoda; class Copepoda; order Calanoida; family Acartiidae; genus Acartia; species Acartia tonsa. The sequence continues at coordinate 56,212,275 of NC_137261.1, forward strand.
ACCCCCTTCCAGCCAATTTACTTCATTCTCTCCCCTTCTACTGGATGAACGAACTGACTAATAAATGAGTTAAATGTTAGCTATCTAAATTGAAGACTATTTTTCCCCTGTTATAATAATATCCATGTATATTCTACATCCATCCAGGCAATTGATAGTAGACATTAAATAATATTGTTATAACCGCAGGCTCAACACTGAATGCACTGGAAACAACAATTTTATGCGTTTTCAAAAAGGAATATTTCCAGAGAGAGAAAGAGAGAGAGAGAGAGAGAGAGAGAGAGAGAGAGAGAGAGAGGGGACAATGGGCTGTTTATTATATTAGTCTCCAAAGTTTGATAATAACGTTTTCTTATTTGTTGGTTTAACAACTTTGGGGACTTGGAATTTTGATTGATTGGTTTATTAAGTTAAGTGTTCAAACGTTTCAACCAATAATTTTACGCTACATAAGGGGTAATTTTGTGAATCATCATTAGGGATGTACATGAATTTATCGGCCATTGTCTTATCCCTTTCGATCCCTTTCGATCCCTGAATATTTCCCATAACTTTTCATTTCCGATGCAACCAAAAACTTGTCTAAAAACAAGGATGGCAACATCCATAAGTAGCGAAGCACACAAAAAACATGAATTGATAAACGGACAAAATTAAACAAGCAAATTGAAATATTTAATTTTGATACTATTACCAACAAAATTTTGAAAATCGGACCAAAGATATGTGGAAATCAGTAAATCAGTAATAAATGCGGCTAAAAAGCTGCTTTAAAGGAGAGGTGGATTCTTAAAAAAAATTTTCCCCACTAATCGCTTATCCCAACTTAAGTGTTTATAATCTTATGTTCATAACACTTCTATGATTTTGTTTAATTTTTGTAGATTTTTAATGTGATTTTGGTGGATTTTTCACGAAAACAATTTTGCCCCAATGTTGTTTTAAGAATCCACCTCAGGACGTTATGGATGTTAACTACTCAAATACAGACAAAGTGATTTTTAGAGTTGCCTCGCTACTAAAAGTTATATAAGAATTACTGTTAATTTGGGTAAGGGGTGGGTGGGGATGACCCCACCACGTTAAATCTTATTTTCACAATTTTTGCGGGTGTTTCCTTTACCTTTTTTTCTTTGGAAACACGAAATAGGAAAACCAATTTCAGCGTAGTGGGACACAGTGTCTAAAAATCAGCCATGTGACCTCATAAAAATTTAGGGAGACGAGAGGAGAAGTGGGAAAGAAAATCCCTAAAAAAGATGGATAATGACTCATTTTTATGACGTCACATGGCTAATTTTTGGGACACTTTGTCCCTATACTTTTCAGCAAGCTCTTTTGTGCCTGTAAAAACTATTGACCAAAATATCCCCTTTTCTATTAATATTAAAATAATGTTTCATTCTAATATGACGCCATTCGGGATAATTTGCCCAAAAGTTTTTTTAACCCCCTATTTTAAAGGCACTGTAAAGAGCTTTATTTTCAGGCAACTTCTAAGAAGGATATTATCATAACAGCGCGGTTAGAATAGTTATTTCTTTCATCGTATTATAAACGGCTTTCCGCGGATATAGAATGTACAATTATAAGATTAAAACCAGTTTTTTAGCCCCGAGGTGCCGAAGGCACGGGCTAAAAAACTGGTTTTAATCTTATGATTGTACATTTTTATATTCGTAGAAAGCTGGATATAATACGATGCTAGACATAGTTTTTTCGTATGGATGAGAACCAGTTCCTATCCACCGGATTCGAATAAATACGAGAAATATTTTTTTTCTCAAAGAGACACACAAACAGACAGTCTTTTATAGAATTAGTTTTTTCCTGATTAATATTAAATAGGTTGTAATTTTCCTTATAAATGATATTATGATTAATACACTTAGACAAAAAATGAGACAAAATAATCACAGATCTTAAGGGAAAAGACAATGAATGATAAATTAATATACATCCAAAATTGTAAAGCAAAGTTACTCTTTTCATAAATAATAATTATTGGTTAAAAAGTGTAGACATTACTTATGTTATGGATGTTGTTATCCTTGTTTGTTTATTATGTGTCACTATCTAGATTCTAGTTATGGGTGTTGTTATCCTTGTTTGTTTATTATGTGTCACTATCTAGATTCTAGTTATGGATGTTGTTATCCTTGTTTGTTTATTATGTGTCACTATCTAGATTCTAGTTATGGATATTGTCATCCTTGTTTGTTTATTATGTGTCACTATCTAGATTCTAGTTATGGATGTTGTCTTCCTTGTTTGTTTATTATGTGTCACTATCTAGATTCTATTTATGGATGTTGTCCTCCTTGTTTGTTTATTATGTGTCACTATCTAGATTCTAGTTATGGATGTTGTCCTCCTTGTTTGTTTATTATGTGTCACTATCTAGATTCTAGTTATGGATGTTGTCCTCCTTGTTTGTTTATTATGTGTCACTATCTAGATTCTAGTTATGGATGTTGTCATCCTTGTTTGTTTAATATGTGTCACTATCTAGATTCTAGTTATGGATGTTGTCCTCCTTGTTTGTTTATTATGTGTCACTATCTAGATTCTAGTTATGGATGTTGTCATCCTTGTTTGTTTAATATGTGTCACTATCTAGATTCTAGTTATGGATGTTGTCCTCCTTGTTTGTTTATTATGTGTCACTATCTAGATTCTAGTTATGGATGTTGTCCTCCTTGTTTGTTTATTATGTGTCACTATCTAGATTCTAGTTATGGATGTTGTCATGCTTGTTTGTTTATTATGTGTCACTATCTAGATTCTAGTATCTGCAATGGTGACTTTTTTTGCTGTTGCAGCATATGCATTTTTAAGCATTGTCCAATTTTGGATTTTTTATATATAGCCCCCCCCCCCCTGAGAGGGGTAATAACCCTGACTGAAATCTGTTGAAGGGGTTAAATAACTCCCCCCATAATCTTTTTTTTGAATGGGGGGAGTATTTAGATTAGGTACCTATTCATAATAATATCAACATAACCAGAGTTTTAACAACATAAAAGACTAACAAAATATTAATTTATTATTTCATGGAGGCTTATCAATGGATCTTTTATTGAAAGCCTTGTTAAATTGTTAAATTTTAATGACCAATCATATATGAGATCTTAAGTCATACAATTTTCTTCGGGGGGGGGGGGGGGGGGTTGTAAAAAGCACTTTTAGAGTACTAAAGATATTGCCCCCTTTTTTTTGTCATGTAGGCATTTTTAAATAATTTCCATTGAAATAAATTTAGAATTTACTATCTTTGTGTTTGTGTTGGTATCTCTATATGCATCAGGGAGGGAGGGGACATTGGACAGTAAATTACACTGGTATCCAAAGTTTTAATCATTTTTGTCTCCAAAACTTTGGGTACTTTTAAAAATTGTAATTAGTTGGTTCAAAACTAGAAATGTCAAACTTTTCAACTGATCATTTTAATCTATTGATGGGAAAATTTTATTATAATTAGATATAAATTTATTGTCCATATTCTTATCCCTTAGAATCACTGATATGCATGCACTGCCACTCTGCATATAATAAATATAGAAAGTCTAGATGGCCAATTGGACCAGAGTCTAGTTATAATTCTACCACATTATTTGTTAGAATTTTGGAATGAAACAGCATTTAATTTTTCTTTTTATCTATATAACAGCCAGCTTTATATAGTTGAATTTCTTAGGATAAAGCTTTACTTAACCCTTAACAGTCGGGCCCCTAGTCGCACCTTTATTGGTGGTAATTTTTTGCTCCCTTCACCCTTTATTTAACAACCTTTAAATACTTAAATACTTTTTTACTTAAAAATTTCAAAAGGATGTCATTTTCTTATTTTTGAAGCTAGAAAAATAATTTATTCAGAAAAAGTTTATCTTATGTATCGGCGGGAAAACATTGGTGGATCTTTATGAAATTTTAATACGTTATGAAGACATGTAAGAAAAGTTTAAGTTTTTAATTTGAAGTCTTTAAGTCAAAATCACAGGAGGTTTTTAAAGGTTTCTGGAGACCTGGAGGATCATACCTGGAACCTAAAATTGACTTGAACACCTATATTTTAAAAGGGTTTACTACTAGAGGATATTTTATTATTTTAGTAAAATAAAATGCTTTGTTTAAGTCAAAAATTATTTTTGCTCTTTCCTGGATGACCCCCGCCAGCTATATGCCATACCCATACTTAAAAAGTCACTGAGTTTTGACCCTCTATCCCCTATCTTTAAAAACATTATATTTCCAAAAATATTATTATGGGATTAAATCATATGCAACTAAGTAAAAAGAAAATATTTTTCGGATAGAAAATCATTTTTATTTTTTCAAGCCTTGACAAGGAAAGAGAAAACCAGGTAGACAAAAAACAACCTGAAGGAGGGAACTCCTACATGAAGTGTAAGATCTCATCTCTCAGCAATGACTCAAATCATGACAAATACAAAAAAGATTGGAGAACCATTGTGCGTGGCCTATGTTCTCACAAGAAATAACTGGCAATAATGATGATGATTGTATTCGATTGATCATTAAATGTAATACATCTATTATGCACACCTTATACATAATTTTTGGTCAGCTGAATTTAAGTTTCCGATTGTGTACATAGTCTCCTCATCCTATTTTAATATTTACTACTAGCTAAAACAGCTTAAAACTTTTCAAAAATCAAAATTTGACAAATTAAAATTTTGAATGTATAATGTATAAATCGTTTATACATTATATCGCTTTTCCCTTTGACCGAAGTAGCTGAAAATAGGTTTTGCAATATTTGGGTTATGTGCTGTACAATTTCGGAAATTAGGAAAGAAATAGGCAATCAATTTTCAGTTGATCAATTTTTTACAAATTTAATTTTGAAAGAAAGAAAGTGCTGAGTTAGTAGAATATCGGCCCTTTGTATAAATGTGGGTTTACTCTTCATTCTTATGCAATTAGATAGAAACAAGGATGACAACCTTCGTAAGCAGCAAAGCAAATGTTGTATGTACATATGAACAAAGTCATTTATATATGAGATGTTTTATTTTGGGCACGGCAGCCGCTCATCAGCCGCCTGTAAGCCTCAGGAAAATCAACTTTTTTTTTACAATTTTTAAAATTATCTGCTAGTCTAAAACGGGCCCAATTATGATAATCCCTCTTTTAAAAATATTATTCAAAGCCTTCGAACGGGTTTATCTATAATACAAAGTAGAAAGATGTCTGTCTGTCTGTTTGTACCGAAGGATCTCGCTAACCACTGAACCGATCAGGTTCCCCTTAATAGGCTAGCTTTTCATAGGTCTCGGGAAGGTTTATAACTATTTTGGGGAGGGTACCATCACCCTCCCAAGAGCGACCGCCCATAAAAAAATTACCCTCCACAAATTTTTTAAAGAAAATCTAAATATAAAATTGGATTTTAACTCTCGAGCACCTCTAGAGGCCTCTAGGGGAGAAGCCGCTAGTAGAATTATAAAGTAACAAAAATTATACAAAAAATTCAAATTGAGTTTAAAAATGTATTATTTTGTATTAAATATGAAATTCAATAAATTCTTATAAATATTTTAACATTAATTTTAAATTGATTTATTTAAAGATATTATTCTACTTAAAATAAAACTATTTTACTGTACTAAGAAATTTTGCAAAATTGTTATCAGATTTTTTCCTTTTATTTTAATACAGGTGACTTTTTCCTCTAATTAAAATTTTAATGACAAGTATCTTTTTTCTTAATTGTAATCTAAACATTCAATTTTGTAATTTGGTAGTTGCTATATCAAAAAAAATATCGTCATCTTATTTTTCTTGGATTTTTTTAGGAGGGGGGGGGGGGGGGGGGGGAGGGGCCAGTACCACTATTCAACAAGCCTAAAACCTGCTCTTAACTAATAATTATGGATGATCGGTCCAGTCGTTTTCTGGACATTCATACATATAACCTTTTATTATTTTGATGACCTCTTGAAACATTCTGTCATAGCAGCAGTAGGTAGCATTTTAACGTCTCTAGTATGATGCTGTGTGGGTCGGACTCGAACCTGACACCACCCTGACAGCGAACCAACACGTTACCAATTACGCTATTGCCGCGGGTTTACATGAGTTCATAGGGTTCTTACAAAATGGATATATTATTACCAGAATCTTAGACTAGGGTTGGGCCGGATATCCGGCCATTTTCAATAACCGGCCGGATACCGGATATTGAAACTATCCGGCCGGATATCCGGCTCTATATTTTTTATACTTTACACCAAAAATCTCTGCTTTTTAAAATCTTAAATGGCTATAATTTTCTTATTATTGAAGCTAGAAGAACATTTTTTCTGAATAAGTTTAACTTTATGTAAATTTATATAAGATTTCTGAAGAAATTTTTTTTTTACTACTTTAATATCTGGTAATTTGGCCGGTTATCCGGCCGGATATCCGGTAATTTGAACGGTTACCGGATATCCGGCGTTTGAAATCAGCCGGATATTCGGTATCCGGTATCCGGCCAAAAAAGTATCCGGCCCAACCCTATTTAGACCAGATTTTAAAAAAGAGAACTGTGTAGCGGGCTAACATGAAAATAATGATCTTCCCCATCCCCCTTCTTTATTTTTCTCCTGTCCACAATATCCACGTATGTTCTACATCCATTGTTTTACTCAGACTATTCAAATGTCCTATTATCAAAGAAATCTTGGTAATTTACCTCAAAGTGTATTATCGAGCACAGTACCCCCCCTTCCACATTTATTGAATATTAATATGTTTGTTTATTACTTTAGGTCAAGTTAACTTATGGTATATTTGGTAGACCCGCAGGGTTAATGCACCGCAGGTATAAGCCCTGCATGGTTAGGGCTCCTGCAGGAGTTAATTCTATCATTCTTCCTTATTTTTAATTTATAAACAAGGATGACAACATCCATAAGTAGCGAAGAACAAAAAAATATGGATTGGAATACGTACAAGTAGATTTTAAGTGTATTTATTAAAATGAAGAAAAGATTTATTGGAGAAAACCTGCTAAAAAACGGTCCGACCACCATTGATGTTTTATAGGTAATTGTGCTCCTTAATAATGGGAATGTTGTCAAAAAATTTTAGCCTTTTATCTTTTATAGGAGCCGAGAAAATCACGTTTCCCCCAAACTAAGACGGACAGACGGACATTTCAAATTATAGAGTAGCTTCGCTACTAAAAAAGGGAGGGGGGGAGTCAGTATTCAATAGACATTTTATGGGAAATCTTATTTGAGACAGTAAAGGAATTTAACAAGGAAAATAAGAGACCTTGTTAACTTTAGAAACTTCAACAAATTCAACATTTTACATTTCAATTTCATTTTTCTATGGAATTTTTCAAATAACCATAAAATTATAGAATTTTTTAAATTCAATAAAACGTGTTTTATTTTGCTTCATATTTCAGAAACACGTAACCAAAGCAGGGATCTTAATGTATAAGACAATGGCCAATAAATTGATGTACATCTCCAATAATGACAAACAAAGTTTTATCTACTGTAGATCACAATTATTGGTTGAAACGTTTGGACACTCAACTTAATTCAAATTTATTAACCCTTACAGCTCGGGCCCCAATTCCCACTTTAATCTTGGAGCCCCCCCCCCCCCACTATCCCCTACAGATAAAGACGTAAAATTTTTTTCTGGTGGTTCATGTGTATTTTTAGAGAAAATTACTTTTTCTAGTCATAGCAGCCAGGCCGCTCCTTAGCCGCTTTTTAGCGGCCAGCCGCTAAATTTTAAAAAAGCTGTAGAGCGGCCAATTTTGCAGCTAGGATGACCAAATTTTAGGACGAACTTTTATTTTTCATAACAAAAAAATTACTTTTTCTGATCATCGCCAAAAAACGGCAAATAACGGAAACTGCCATTTTCGGCGGTTACGGCGGTAAAACGGCGGTTGGCGGCGCCGATTAATATTTTTATCTGTTTGATGTTGCTCAAGGATTTACCAAAAAAATTTATAGGACTCTAGCTGTAATAGAAGCCACGATATTCATGGTATATGTCTGTAGTAAAAGCCGGACAAAAATCGGTCATAAAGTCGGTCAGGGAGCGGTCAAACGGTCATAACACATTTTTTATCAGAAGGTCATTGATATCTAAGTATTCACCAAAAAAAATTTAGGTTTCTCCTTATACACAAAAGTCATAATGTAGAAATTAAGATTTTTTTAGAATTTTTTCTAATTTTGGTGCTACCCAACCGACTTTGACCGGACACCACGACCGACACAGACCAGATATCCTAATAAAATAAACGCTTGCCGACGTATAATTACTAAACTTAAAAAGTCATGAAGTCACAGCACTCCATCTTACCTACAAAAAAATGAGATTGAAAAAACTAGAGGGGGGGGGGGCTCTTGGAGCCCCCCCCCGATCTGTAAGGGTTAAAAGTCCCCAAAGTTGAACGAATAAGAAAACGTAATTAAAACTTTAGGGACTACTATGATAAACATCTCATTGTCCCGTTCCCTCCTGCAGCCAAAGCTATTCATTTTTAGAAGAAACCAAAGGGGCTTCGTAGCTCAGTGGTAACGCACTGAGTTACGGTGATGAGAGTTCGAGTTCAAGTCCCCATGTGGCAACTCGAATTTCTCAGTCGCAATTCATTCACACAACTTCCCCTTGGTTGTGTAAGAAGGGTGATAATTGGGTAGTTTGGATACTCAATAATCAAGTACATAATATCAGTACAACCCTTATCCAAGCTCCTCTGTGGAGAGCGTCATTCATTACGGTGACTTAATTTGGGACACCTGCCATACTCGGTGAGGGTGAGGTAATAAAGAGTAGGTCCCTTGAGACAGCGGGTCAAGTACTTGTGGTTGAGCGTGGACCTTGAGCTGGCCCTAGTGCTAGCATACAAAAGTGTCTCGTCTTACTCCATGACTTCTTAGGTCCAAACACTAAGAAACTATGGCTACACACACACAAAAGAAACCAAAAAGTATTAGAGTTTTGAATTCATGAAAATTTATTTGAAAAAAAAGTCAGTTTTTACTTTATGTACATGAATAATTGATGATTTATAAACAAAAACAGATTTAATTAGATTAACTTGCTCAATCCATCATATTATTAGAATTTTTATTCCACTTAATCTAAAATAAATTAATGGTAATTATGATGGAAACATTCACACTTACAAATTAGAGACAAAAATGATTGATTGATTGCTGGGTCAAAAATTATTTTATCTTTTTTAACATATTTTTAAAAAAAAATCTTAAAGTGTTTTGGGTTATTTTTATATGATTTAAAGTTTGCCAATATTGTTTTGATTAAGTTTTTAAAGAAAAATTTGGATTTAAAAAAAATAAATTATTCAAAGTTCTAATTTGATATTAATTTTTAATGAACCATGAATGCCAGGTAGGGAGGGGACATTGGATTCAAAGTTTAGAAAACAGTCTCTTATTTGTTGGCTTAAAAACTTTGGGTACTTTTACTAATTGGTTGGTACAAACTTATAGTATCCAAACTTTTGTTTATCTACTTCTGGGAAAATCTAATTGGAGATGTTTTATCCATTGTCTTATCCCTTAAGATCCCTGATAAATATTAGGGTTGGGCCGGATATCCGGTCTGGCCGGTTATCCGTCCATTTTCAATATCCGCCCTGATACCAGATATTAAAACTATCCGGTTACATGATATCCGGCTGTTTTTTTGTCACCGGATATCCGGTAAATTGCCGGATATCGAACGTTAGCCAGATATCCGGCCGGAACCGGATATCCGGCATTAGAAATCAGTCGGATATCCGGTATCCGGCTAACAAAATATCCGGCCCAACCCTAATAAATATTAAACATATTTGTGAGTCATGTAGTCAGAAATTAAGTATTAGTTTATGATAGTTGTATTTATTTAACAATAAAAAATAATTGGACTTAATTAGTCATGAACATGAAAGAACAATAGTTTTTTTATGATGATTTTAAAAAATGCTTAAATATATTTTATAGTCTTTTATAACAGTCATTAAAAACATTGATTTTCAAACATTTAAAACAATTTTTTTGTTTTAGAGCACAGATAACTGCTTTGCTAAAGTTTACGTACAAAGCATTGATTTTTCCTTTTTTACTTCTTAATACATTTTATAATGAATAAGTGAAAGAGAGAAAAAGGGATGGAGGAGGATGTTAGGATTATGATACAAAGTAGAACGATGTCTGTTTGTCCGTCTTACTGTCCTTCCGTCCGGCTGTCCCTTAAGATCTCTGTAACCACTAAATCAATCGGATTCTACTCTTCAGGGAATATACCTACTAGTCCTCTGGTTTTTTAGGCTATTTTCTAGAGGGTGGGACACCCCCAACCCCGCAAAAAAAACAAGAAAAATCCCCCTCAATTTTTTTAAAAATGAAAAACAGTGGGGGCACCTCCATTTAAAAAAATATATATTTTTAAAATAAGTGGTTGCATCTTCGATTTTTTTTCTAATTACCTCTTGGGGCAAAGCTCTTAGAGGCTAGGGGCGAAACCGCTAGTTGATTATAAGGGAAGATAATTTTATCATCAGGTGACCTATTTCTGTCTCCCTGCTTACAACAATGGATTTATTATTAATAAGATCTTACACAAGATTATCATGTACTTTCACAAAGTGAAACTTGTAGCGGACTAAAATAACGATCCCCCCCACCACAACCTTTACCCTATCCCCTCCCCTCGTACTGGATGAACGGCCTGACCAATGACTGATGTCCATGTTAGCAACCTAAATTGACAACAAATTTTCCCTCAGTCATAATATCCACATACATCCTATATCCTTTCTTACAACCGAGCACTAATTTTAAGGATAGTTGTAATGTATGGAAAATGGTTTGTTTGTAATTTAACAAGGATGACACCGTCCACAAAATCGAAGCTCTAAAAGGGTAGGAAAAATGAACATTAACACTTGTAGAGTGTCAGAAATGAATAAGCAGATTATAAATATGATAGAGCTACTACGCTTCGTACTTAATTCTTATAGAATTCTTCATTCAAAGTTTGAAATAAATAACACATTTCTAAATTCTAAATTAACGAAAGAGTTACCCTTCCGGACGGACGGACCGACCCAAATTATATTAAAGCTTCGCTTTTAACAACATGACAATTATGTATGAGGTTTTATTATAGCTTTACATTCTCCCCGAATAATATTATTACATTCTTTATCATATACTAGCGGCTTCGCCCCTAGCATCTAGGGGCTTTGTCCCAAGAGGTAATAAAAAAATGATGTGAGTATGGGAAGAATCATTACATCTTCTATTACCTACCCAGCCGAATAAATTGCGAATGGGTCGCAAATTTATTTTATTACCTACCCAGCCGAAAAAATTGCGAATGGCGAATTCGCTAAATATATGCGAAAAAATTCTTTAAAAAGTAAAAAAATAAATTTTTGTTGTTTTTTGGGGGGATTGGGAGTGTCCAATTTTAAAGGAATTACTATTTAATTAGAATGTTAGTTTGTTTGTGTTAATTTTTATGGATTTTATTGTTCTTGTTTCTAAAAACAGGCAACATTTATCATTTGGAAACAGGGATGAAAGGGACATTGAGCTGTTTATTACACTGGTCCCCAAAGTTTTATAAGAACGTTTTCTTATTCGTTGGCTCAAGAACTTTTGGGACTATATTGAATTTTTATTGGTTGGTTCATTAAGGTGAGTGTTAATACGTTTCAACCAATAATTATTATTATTGGGAATGTACAGCAATTTTCGGCTATTGTCTTATCCCTTGAGATCCCTGCTAATGAAAACTAATTACCGACTTTCTCTAATTACTTTACTTTTGTCTGTAAAATAAATTTGGAGACGCCTTCATTTCAAAATTACTCAAATTTTAAATTTTAATAACCAGGGAGGGAGAGGACCTTGGACCATAAACTACTTTGGTACCCAAAGTTTGATTAACTCGTTATCTTATTCGTTGACTCAAAGGCTAATGTCGTGTGGGTGAGTTGCACTTGGTTTGTACAGTCAACTTGTCAACTCAAGGCCAGACTCTTGGTCATTCACCTCATACCCGTATAGTACAGTACATTGCAGACAACCAACCCTTTGACTGCACGATCTTTGTCTGGAGATCCTAACTGTGCATGGTAATGGGTTGTGCCTGTTTGGGGCCACGGCCTTCCCCCTACTCTACTTTTTGATGTCTTGTGCCGAACAAAGCAGGTAGGTACCATTATTAACGTCTTTGGTATGAGTTGACTCAAATACTTAATTATTTAATTTTATTTATTTGATTCCATTCAAGTAGAATTCAAACTTTTCAACTTATAATTTTAATACACAAAAGGGGTTCGTTTATTTTCATTGGGGATTGTATATGAACTTTTTTTGTCCACTGTCTTATCCCCTAAGATCCCTGCTACTAACCTCATTGTTGCATTTTTAACTAAATAGTCAATTTACTAATATGATTAATTAGTTATATGCTACTCCATAATTAAAATGTTGGCAAAACAATTTATTTAATAGTGGTTAATGACATTTGGAATTGCCCTTGCAAATATTTTAATTAAACCTTGGGAGGGAGTGGACATTGGACTATAGATTATGCAGGTCCTAAAAAGTTTTTTTAAACACAATCTGCCATTCGTTGATTTGAAAGATTTTAATATTTTAGTTTGTAAAAACTAGCAGCTGCAAAACTTTTTCATAAATAATCCTTCTAAAATTAAAGGGACTGTGAACGTAAATTTTTCTCATCTTAATATCAAATCTTAACATTATCTCATTCATAATATCTCACAGAAAGAGCAAAACGCGCTTTTGTTTGCTTAAAAAACGGCTTTTTCCGACGATTTTTATAAGGTACGGGGAAAGGAAGAAATTTTCCGTATTATATAAAATGTGCATTAGATTGCTTTTTTCTCCCATTATAGCTAAAATTAAATTTTTTCATATAGTTCTAGATTTTTCCTAACAGTTAAGCTGACTTTTAACATAATCCTTGCTTTAATCCAATGTATAGTTACTTAGAAATTGATAAAATAAGCAATATTTTTTTATTGAAAACCAAATACAATAACAAAGCCAGAAACAGGTTTTTTATTAGTATCCAATTAACTTTAAATGGCCCATCTCTCGCCCACCTTTAATTACAAACTTGTAAATAATAAAGACGCAATATTTCTTTATAAACAGTCTGATAAAAGTGTAAACTAATTCTCCAAAGTGGGTTATTTATTGTTCAACACAATAAAAAAGGATATTATTATTTTATATAACCTATGAGATTCAACCCTTTGTAGACAGTGAGGTATTTTTTTTGTCAATAATACGAATTTAAAATATGTCTTTATTACCTAATTACTACGTTATAAAAAAAACGAATTGGCAATTTTATAGCATAAAATAAATCCTTAACAGTAAGTAAATTGTTTCAACTATATATGACAAGTTAAATATCCCTACAAACATTATAAGAAACAAAAACGTTCAGATTTTCCCTGTTTTTTCCATTTTCCCTCTCAAAATACCATAAAATCAAGGCATTATTTCTGGATATTTTTGTGAATAGGACATTTTTGGTTGATCAGTGTAGTGAAATGTGCTTAGTAAATGTTAAGATTTGATAATCAGATGAGAAATTTTTACGTTCACACTCCCTTTAACAGGATCTGTGTCTGTCTGTCTATACCAAATGATCTCTGTAACTGCTGAACTTATTTGGTTCTCCTTCTCATGAGCCCATGCAAGTTAATAACTATTTTTGGGTGTATACCAAAACCCCTTCGCTCATAGACGTCCAAGGGGGGGGAGGGTAAAGGGGTGATTACAGCACCCCCAAAATTTTGGATTTTCAATCTTTACCCCCCGAAATAAAAAAATGCCTCTATAAAATAAAGATTGGGGGTGCTGTAGGCACCCCCAAAATTTTTATTTTCAAAATTTTACCCCCCCCCCCCAAATAAAAAAGCTTGGACGCCCCTGCCTTCGCTCCTATGAAAAAATGACCTCCCTAAATTTTTTATACTTTAAAATTTATTTTTATTGAAAGTGGTGGCGATACACAGAGATGGCAATTATGTTTATTCTAATCAGGGTCGAAGAATAATTTTTCGTCAATTGTCTTATTCCCTAAGACCCGCTTGCTCTTTAATATTTGAGAATCGCTAGACAAATACATTCAAGCAATCAAAGCTTTTTAGGATAAAAGCAATAGTTTTTTTTATGATATTTCAATTGAATAATAATTATAATTAATAATATATTTTAGACTACATGTAATTTTATTAAAAAATAAACACAATTGTTGAAATAAATACATATTTTTACCATTTTTTCCTTGCACTGTTTTGTAACAAATATTTGTTTTGAAAAATATTGGCAATTTCCCTCAATTTGCCTTGTAGAGCGCTGCAACCCCCCCCCTCTTTTTACAAGTGAAATTGATATTATGATTTTGGTTGTTTATTCATTACTTTAAGTCAGATTAGGCTGTGTTTTATTGGGCATTGTTAAGTCCTGCATATCTAGGGCCCTCCTTTGTTTCCATCCATTTTAAAATAAGAGGGGTTGGGGATCTTTGCTCGACTTTGTAATTTTAAGGATAGTGCTAAATTTTCTTTATTTCCGCCATAAAACTCCCCTGTCAAGCAGGAATCTAAAGGGATAAGACAATGGCCGATAAATTGATGTACATCCCCGATGATAAAAAAATAACCATTCTAGTTCTATAGATTACAATTAGTTGTTGAAATGTTTGGACACTAAACTATGTATATGAACCAACCAATAAAAATCCAATAATAGTTCCCAAGGTTGTTAAAGCAACGGATGAGAAAATATTTTTATAAAGACTTTGGGGATAATTAGGATAAACAAGTCGATGTCCCCTCCCTTCCTGTCTGTCAAGCTATTGCATTCTAAATCTCAGATATAGAGAACAAATAATGGACTACATGGGGAGGGAGGGGACATTGGACTGTAAATTACACTGGTGGTACCCAAAGTTTTTTTAAAAAACAATCACCCAGTGGTTGGCATAAATAAGTTGGGTAATTTTATTAATCCCTGAATGGTTTGTTCAAATTAGTATATAGTGTGCAAACCTTTCAGCCAATAATTTTAATCTGCAAAGGGGTAAAGGGAAAAGAAGGTTGCGGGTAAAATCCGTAAAGATGTGTGTTTTAAGGCTTAAAAATAGTAGTTGAACGATAATATTCACTAAATATGTGTATTTTTTATTAAAAAGAACTATAGACAAAATTTTTCAAAAAAAAATTAACATGATTTTTTATCGTTCGACTACTGTTTTTAACTTAAAACTCACAACCTTTACGGATTTTACCCGCAACCTACTCCTCCCATTTGTATATCATCAATGAGGAAGTTCTTATATTTATCTCCATTGTCTTATCCCTTAAGATCTCTGGTACTACTAAACAGAGAAAACTTAACTCGTAGCGGAATAATCACAAGTTTTAAAAACTGGAAATATTTACATAATAGGGGTGAAGCGTTTCAACCCCTAAATAGCGAAGTCCGGCGAAAGAGCCCCTAGCCTAGTGATTCTATCCAACAAGATACTTCAAGTGTTTACAGATTGAAGGTTTATTCAGAACTAAAGATATATTACAGAAATGCAGTTTATATACACAGAATTATAGATAATTGGGTAGGCACTCAAAAGGTATGGAGATGATGGGGAAGCTCTATCCAGGTAAGGGAGAGAAGGGTAGGTCGTCTGAGGGGGGTAGGACTGGTGTCACCATAGAAAGGGTAGGTAGCTCTGCTGGAAGGGGGGAGGGGGAACCCCTATCCCCTTTATCTGCCGGCAAGTTTGTGAGGAGATAGAACACCTGATATCATATCTAAATTTGGCTTGCAGCAAAGCTTCTCTGGGAAACGACAGTCTGTCGGTCTACCACATTTACACTCTAGTTATATAGTGACTGCAACTAAGACTGATTTTTTCTGCGCTGACTTATTATTCATTCTTGAATATCAATAGTGTCGAAAATATAAACCCAGCCGAGTCGCTACAAAAGAACAGAAAGCAATTTTCTAGCAGACGAAAAATATCCCCATCACTTGGGCCATGTAATTGTTTGGATTATAGATCCATATGTACTTATACATTAATTGTCTCATCTAATCCGCAGAAACTCTTATTCACCATCAAAAGCCAACCTAAACATATTAATCCGCTAAAACGCGGCTGCGGGGCCCATATAATTTTGTTAGCATAATTTAAGTAAGTAAATTTTGAGTTATACCAACTGTTTTATTGTTTGTATGACAGAGGGGGAAATATTAACAATTTTTAGACACTTTGATGTGTTTTTCTTCTATTTTAATTCAGATTTAATTATTCTTTTGATGATTATGATATGTTTGTGCTTTTAATAACAAAGGTCTATACTGCAATGTTTAAAAGAGCAAAAATTAAAGTACTGGCGGCTAAGGTTCTCTAGGGGCCCTTGAGGGGAGGGGGGGGGGGGAAGTTGACCCTTTACTTTAGTTATTACTAGCGCCTACGCCCCTATTTCCTAGGAGCCTTATATTCGAAGGGATATGGGAGAACAGAAAAATAGCCTAAAACTTTACCAAGGCCTTTTTTCTATAAAAATTAAAATAGCCTAAAACTCACACAGGACCTATAAAAAGCACCACTGAAGAGGAGAACCATATTGGATCTGTGGTTAGCGAGATCCTTCGCTACAGACAAAAGAAGCTTACTACTTTATATAATAGGATTGGATGGGGATTTAAAAAAAATACAATAACATAAAATAATACTCTCCCCTAAATATAAACTTTACTTGGACCTGTCAGTAACTTTACTTAATATACTCATAGACAGACAGAGACATCCTGTTACTGTTATATTTAATGATTATTTAGATCAATAGAATAACATTTCAATTTTAAATACTCTTATTAAAAGGCTTCTTTTAACGTGACGTCATATAAATAAACCATTAAATTTGTTGGGAGAATTTTTTTTTCTTTTTTTATTGCAATTTACTTATTAGGTAATCAAGGGGTCTTTTTTGTCGAAGAAATCAAATAAAAATTTAAGAATTCTAAATTTTGTCCAACTTGAAATAAAATGTTAATCTTTGGAAAGCTGATAAAAAGAAATGAATAATCTATTTAATTAATTAATTGATGGGCGAGACAAAAGTTCTCCGGGAAAAGATTGACTTGGGGGAATTCACATTAGACCTGGGGATCATAAAGGATAAGACAATGGACGATAAAAAGATTGACTTGGGGGAATTCATATTAGACCTGGGGATCATAAAGGATAAGACAATGGACGATGAAATGATTGACTTGGGGGAATTCATATTAGACCTGGGGATCATAAAGGATAAGACAATGGATGATAAAAAGATTGATTTGGAGAAATTCATATTATACCTGGGGATCATAAAGGATAAGACAATGGACGATAAAAAGATTGACTTAGGGGAATTCATATTAGACCTGGGGATCATAAAGGATAAGACAATGGACGATAAAAAGATTGATTTGGGGAGATTCATATCAGATCTGGGGATCATAAAGGATAAGACAATGGACGATAAAATGATTGACTTGGGGGAATTCATATTAGACCTGGGGATCATAAAGGATAAGACAATGGACGATAAAATAATTGACTTGGGGGAATTCATATTAGACCTGGGGATCATAAAGGATAACCCAATGGACGATAAATTGATTGACTTGGGGGAATTCATATCAGACCATAAAGGATAAGACAATGGACAATAAAAAGTTTGACTTGGGGGAATTCATATTAGACCTAGGTATCATAAAGGATAAGACAATGGACGATAAAAAGATTGACTTGGGGGAATTCACATTAGACCAAGGGATCATAAAGGATAAGACAATGGACGATAAAAAGATTGACTTGGGGGAATTCACATTAGACCTGGGGATCATAAAGGATAAGACAATGGACGATAAAAAGATTGACTTGGGGGAATTCACATTAGACCAAGGGATCATAAAGGATAAGACAATGGACGATAAAAAAAATTGACTTGGGGGAATACATATTAGACCTAGGGATCATAAAGGATAAGACAATGGACAATAAAAAGATTGACTTGGAGGAATTCATATTAGACCTGGGGATCATAAAGGATAAGACAATGGACGATAAAAAGATTGATTTGGGGAGATTCATATCAGATCTGGGGATCATAAAGGATAAGACAATGGACGATAAAATGATTGACTTAGGGGAATTCATATTAGACCTGGGGATCATAAAGGATAAGACAATGGACGATAAAAAGTTTGACTTTGGGGAATTCACATTAGACCTAGGGATCATAAAGGATAAGACAATGGACGATAAAAAGATTGACTTGAGGGAATTCATATTAGACCTGGGGATCATAAAGGATAAGACAATGGGCGATAAAAAAAATTGACTTGGGGGAATACATATTAGACCTAGGGATCATAAAGGATAAGACAATGGACAATAAAAAGATTGACTTGGAGGAATTCATATTAGACCTAGGAATCATAAAGGATAAGACAATGGACGATAAAAAGTTTGACTTGGGGGAATTCATATTAGACCTGGGGATCATAAAGGATAAGACAATGGACGATAAAAAGATTGGCTTGGGGGAATTCATATTAGACCTGGGGATCATAAAGGATAAGACAATGGATGATAAAAAGATTGACTTGGGGGAATTCATATTAGACCTAGGTATCATAAAGGATAAGACAATGGACGATAAAATGATTGACTTGGGGGAATTCATATTAGACCTGGGGATCATAAAGGATAAGACAATGGACGATAAAAAGATTGACTTGGGGGAATTCATATTAGACCTAGGGATCATAAAGGATAAGACAATGAACGATAAAAAGATTGACTTGGAGGAATTCATATTAGACCTGGGGATCATAAAGGATAAGACAATGGATGATAAAAAGATTGACTTGGGGGAATTCATATTAGACCTAGGTATCATAAAGGATAAGACAATGGACGATAAAATGATTGACTTGGGGGAATTCATATTAGACCTAGGGATCATAAAGGATAAGACAATGGACGATGAAATGATTGACTTGGGGGAATTCATATTAGACCTGGGGATCATAAAGGATAAGACAATGGATGATAAAAAGATTGATTTGGAGAAATTCATATTATACCTGGGGATCATAAAGGATAAGACAATGGACGATAAAAAGATTGACTTAGGGGAATTCATATTAGACCTGGGGATCATAAAGGATAAGACAATGGACGATAAAAAGATTGATTTGGGGAGATTCATATCAGATCTGGGGATCATAAAGGATAAGACAATGGACGATAAAATGATTGACTTGGGGGAATTCA
Organism: Acartia tonsa; assembly: GCF_053477335.1. Taxonomy (NCBI): domain Eukaryota; kingdom Metazoa; phylum Arthropoda; class Copepoda; order Calanoida; family Acartiidae; genus Acartia; species Acartia tonsa. The sequence goes on from NC_137261.1 coordinate 56,231,661, forward strand.
TATTAGACCTGGGGATCATAAAGGATAAGACAATGGACGATAAAATAATTGACTTGGGGGAATTCATATTAGACCTGGGGATCATAAAGGATAACCCAATGGACGATAAATTGATTGACTTGGGGGAATTCATATCAGACCATAAAGGATAAGACAATGGACAATAAAAAGTTTGACTTGGGGGAATTCATATTAGACCTAGGTATCATAAAGGATAAGACAATGGACGATAAAAAGATTGACTTGGGGGAATTCACATTAGACCAAGGGATCATAAAGGATAAGACAATGGACGATAAAAAGATTGACTTGGGGGAATTCACATTAGACCTGGGGATCATAAAGGATAAGACAATGGACGATAAAAAGATTGACTTGGGGGAATTCACATTAGACCAAGGGATCATAAAGGATAAGACAATGGACGATAAAAAAAATTGACTTGGGGGAATACATATTAGACCTAGGGATCATAAAGGATAAGACAATGGACAATAAAAAGATTGACTTGGAGGAATTCATATTAGACCTGGGGATCATAAAGGATAAGACAATGGACGATAAAAAGATTGATTTGGGGAGATTCATATCAGATCTGGGGATCATAAAGGATAAGACAATGGACGATAAAATGATTGACTTAGGGGAATTCATATTAGACCTGGGGATCATAAAGGATAAGACAATGGACGATAAAAAGTTTGACTTTGGGGAATTCACATTAGACCTAGGGATCATAAAGGATAAGACAATGGACGATAAAAAGATTGACTTGAGGGAATTCATATTAGACCTGGGGATCATAAAGGATAAGACAATGGGCGATAAAAAAAATTGACTTGGGGGAATACATATTAGACCTAGGGATCATAAAGGATAAGACAATGGACAATAAAAAGATTGACTTGGAGGAATTCATATTAGACCTAGGAATCATAAAGGATAAGACAATGGACGATAAAAAGTTTGACTTGGGGGAATTCATATTAGACCTGGGGATCATAAAGGATAAGACAATGGACGATAAAAAGATTGGCTTGGGGGAATTCATATTAGACCTGGGGATCATAAAGGATAAGACAATGGATGATAAAAAGATTGACTTGGGGGAATTCATATTAGACCTAGGTATCATAAAGGATAAGACAATGGACGATAAAATGATTGACTTGGGGGAATTCATATTAGACCTGGGGATCATAAAGGATAAGACAATGGACGATAAAAAGATTGACTTGGGGGAATTCATATTAGACCTAGGGATCATAAAGGATAAGACAATGAACGATAAAAAGATTGACTTGGAGGAATTCATATTAGACCTGGGGATCATAAAGGATAAGACAATGGACGATAAAATGAATGACTTGGGGGAATTCAAATTAGACCTGGGGATCATAAAGGATAAGACAAAGGACGATAAAATGATTTACTTGGGGAATTCACATTAGACCTAGGGATCATAAAGGATAAGACAATGGACGATAAAAAGATTGACTTGGGGGAATTTATATTAGACCTAGGGATTATAAAGGATAAGACAATGGATGATAAAAAGATTGATTTGGAAATTCACATTAGACATAGGGATCATAAAGGATAAGACAATGGACGATAAAAAGATTGACTTGGGGGAATTCATATTAGACCTGGGGATAAGACAATGGACGATAAAAAGATTGATTTGGGGGAATTCACATTAGACCTGGGGATCATAAAGGATAAGACAATGGACGATAAAATGAACGACTTTGGGGAATTCATATTAGACCTGGGGATCATAAAGGACAATGGACGATAAAAAGATTGACTTTGGGGAATTCATGTTAGACCTGGGGATCATAAAGGTTAAAACAATGGACGAAAATAAATTGATTTAAATTACCAATTCAATAAATTTCAACCATCCAATCAGGATTTGATAACAGTACCCAAGCTTTTTTAGAGACATGCTTATAAAACTTTTGGAACCATTTTAATTTACTAAACTAACTAAGCTTATTTTGCTTGATTCACTTTACTGAGAAAAATTGATATCTTGTAATGTAATGACCTGTTTATGGGCTAAGGCATTCCCTATTCTTTCATTTTAAAGTCATGCACTTGACATGTCAGCAGTAGTATAATTTTAAAGTCTCTAGTATGGCGTAATATGGTCCAAACACGAATATATAACTGTTTGTATATGAATTAGGTAAATATGTAATCATAAATAACCAATAATATTATTATTTTTAAGTAACTTTCTTGTATAAAATATTATTTTTGATATGTTTTTTTTAATGATCCATTTCTGTAATAAAAAAACAATTTAATAGTTTTTGTAACAGGGGTAAATAATTATTTAGTGAAAAAATTTAAAAAAAGGACAACAATAATAAATGGCGATGCATAGAGACATAAACTTAACCCTTAACGGTCGGAGTTGAACGCCCCCTCCGATCGATTAAGTAAAGGGCTGAGTCAAGAACAGAAACATCCCACCTTATTGTGAAAGAATAATCGTGTTTTCACTTTAGGTCAGGTTATACTGAGTTCAAAGTAGCCTTGCAGGGTCAGGGCACCAGAGTTTTAGCCCCCTATAATGTTAGGGCCCCTAGAGGGATTAGGCATAATAATATAAGCTTTTCCCCTAATTTCAGGGATTTGTTTAAGTAAACAAGGATGACAACATCCATAAAAGCGAAGCACTGAAACAGTAGGACAAACGGACATTAACACTTCTATAGTGTAAGAACAAAATAATCAGAATATAAATGCATAAGAATCGGAGCAAAATTGTAAGTAAATTTGTTGAAAAACTGCTTGATACAGGATAATATTTATGGACATACTTACATTTTAGGACTTTATTATAGAGTTGCTTTGCTTATAACATTATACTTTGTTGTTCCACGAATCAACATACCAAAAATCAGATCAATCGGATGATTAAATCACATAAAAATTAGTTGTTAAAAAAGTAAAAAAAATCAACATGTTTAAAATTGACGTACGGACATTCTTGTTATGATTATAGAGTTGCTTCGCTTTCTAAATCGTACCTAACTACTAAAGGAATCACCATGCAAAGTTTGAAATCGATAGGACAATTCTAACATGTCTAAATTAATGAAAAAAGCTATCCGTTTGTGACGGACGGACGTACGGACGGACCGATCCTAGTTATAGAAAAGCTTCAATTTTAAAAATGATACCTACCCTTATTTTCAGTTTAGAATAGTGTAAGGCTGTTGGTTTGTTTACCCAAGGAGATTTATTGTGCCTATGTACTGATATGTATAATGTACAGTAAAAAGAAGTTATTACAATCTTCTAGTTAACTGTCAGACAGCTGCTAATAAGAAAGTTTTTACTTTTTTTAGAATAACTTTTTAAAGTGACAAGTATATAGTTGTCTGAGAATGTGCGTAAGTTTAAAAGTACAATTACAAAAAATCACAAAATTCAGTCTCTAAAAGTAAGTTTGTTATAATATACATCTTTTTAAATATAACTGTTTGAATATACTCAACACGTAGTGCATCCGCTCGGGCCGACATCAAGTCATACTTAAAGACGTTACATTTTTTTCCTACTGTGCTATATCAGGTTAAAGTTAGAGATGGGGAAATGCCATGGCCCAAAACAGGCGCAACTCATTACCCTTCACAGTTAGGACATCTCTGATAAAGGTCGTGCAATCAAAGAGTTTGTTGTCTGTTGGATGTTACTTAACCTAATATACTTAGATGTTAGAGTTTCGCATCCCATTACAAGCGGATAAAGCTCTGGATTGTATAGATCACTTAAAAATCTAAGGAGAATCCCGCCAGGTCAGGTAAGGTGCCTGTCATCCCTTGCTTATCCATGACTGTTCTTTTCCAATACCCTTATGTAAAAAGTAATTTTCCAAGAAATATATATATCCCTCTTCTTGAAAACATGACATAAGTAATAAATGATGTTATTTGAATGTAATATATACAACACCTAATTATGGAAAGTAATTACTAGGCTTGGAATACCATGATATTATTATATATACTAGCTTCACCTAGAATTATACTTTACACAGGGATAGGTAAATAGGTCATAAATTCTAGGTTAAGTATAGAAATTATTGACAATCCGACCACATTATTTGTTAGAAAGTATACACTTTTAGATCAAAATAGAGAGGGGACAATGGGCTGTTTATTACACTAGTCCCCAAAGTTCAATGATAACGTTTCCTTATTTGTTGGCTTTACAACTTTGAAGACTTTAGTGAATTTTGATTGGTTGCTTTATTAAGTTGGGTGTTCAAACGTTTCAACCACTAATTTGAATCTATAGAAGGGGTAAATTTGTGTATCATTATTGGTGATGTACATAAATGTATAGTCAATTGTCTTATCACTTTAGATCCCTGCATTTAGAAGGGACTTTTGTTTATAATTATAGTCAGATTAAAGGTACATGCCTCTAGGGGCACTAGAGGAAAGGAAAAGGGGGGGGGGGGGGTTAATAAGTTGACCCTCCAATATCAATTTTAGCTTTAAAAAGAAAAAGTGTTGAGATTTATTTTGGTGGTATTTTTTCCATATAATGATGGTAAACCTTCCTTGGAACTATTATAAGAAGCTTTGGGTATGGTCCCTTTCGTGGCAACGCCTCTTAAGGGGCGTCTTGCTGTATTTTCACAGTAACTTTTCTCCTCTTTTCTAGCCCCTGCGGGGAGCTCTAACCCTGTAAGTCCTAACCTAACCTAACCTAAAATAACCTATCAAAAGCTACAGTGAAAATACGACGAAACGGTCCTTAAGAGGCATTGTCATGAAGAGGACTATAACCGAAGCTTCAATGTAAAGGAGACCAATCAAAAAGAATTGAAGCTACACAAAGACAAAAAATATTCTGTTACTGTACTTGAAGCAATATACAAATCCTTTTGTCTCTGAAATAATATGATTTATTGGTTTGTTTATACCTGAGCCTGTCCATATCAATATATATAAATATACCATGCCATAACTTATTACTACAAAAAGTAGGTATTCATTTCATTGCTGAAAATTAATAATTTACAAACAAAGCCTTTTAAAATTTTATGTCATGAATCAATTTTAATCAATGAAAATTAATTTTGAAAACAAAAGATATATGATCTAATAATTTATTATTTCGGAGAAAATCTGATAAATCGGATAATTTTATCATAGAAAAATTTATTGTTGAAAGGGTTAAAAATTAACTGTTACAGGAATCATCATGCAAAGTTTGAAATAGAAAGGACAATTCTTACCTGCTTAAATTAACGTAAAGAGCTAACCGTTCCGGACGAACGTTCGGACCGACCCTAACTATAGATAAGCTTCGCTTTTAAAATAGTTGGTGTGTCTAATTTCTTTTATTGAGTTTTTTTGGACGTTGAACTAAAAAATAAATAAAATTTATATTTTCAGAAGATCTTTTATTTGTTAGAAATGTCTTAAATTTCCACAAAACTTACTTTTAAATGGTAACAAATGGACCTAAAAATGCATTAATTATCTGCTTATTCATTCCATCATTTGAAAACCTCATTAAAATTTATTCAAAAAATGCTTTTTTCCTGAAAATTACGTTGCATTCTACTTGCAGCCCATAAATCTTTATTATTTGCATATAACCACTCTCTTTCCTTTTTGTAGCGAAGCTACTCTATAATTCACTTTGTCTGTTGATTTACTATCTAAGTTCCTATTTGAGATGATAAAAACCGACAATAAAAAATTTTCAAAGAAGGTGTATTAACTTTTTTGCTTTTTATTTAAGATAGCTAGCCGGTTCTTTTAGTAAGTAGTAGATGTAAAATTTTTCATAGAATTCAGATATGCAATCGTTTTTTTTGTAGACCTCTTATTTTTGAAGTAATTTAAGTTTTTAAAAAAAATAATTAAGTCGGTTTTAAGGTACTAAAACGCAACAAAATAAAAGTCTAGTTTAGGTCACCAACTAGAAATCAAGTAAAAGTTTGTAATAATAATAACAACCAACAAAGTTTAGTTTAGGTCCCCAACTAGAAATCAAGTAAAAGTTTGTAATAAACCAATAAAGTTTTATTAAGCTCCCCAACTAGAAATCAAGTAAAAGTTTGTAATAATAATTAGAACCAACAAAGTTTAGTTTAGGTCCCCAACTAGAAATCAAGTAAAATTTTATAATAAAAATAACAACCAACAAAGTTTAGTTTAGGTCCCAAACTAGAAATCTAGTAAAAGTTTGTAATAATAATAACAACCAACAAAGTTTAGTTTAGGTCCGAAACTAGAAATCTAGTAAAAGTTTGTAATAATAATAACAACCAACAAAGTCTAGTTTAGGTCCCAAACTAGAAATCAAGTAAAAGTTTGTAATAATAATAACAACCAACAAAGTTTAGTTTAGGTCCCCAACTAGAAATCAAGTAAAATTTTATAATAAAAATAACAACCAACAAAGTTTAGTTTAGGTCCCCAACTAGATATCTAGTAAAAGTTCGTAATAATAACAACCAACAAAGTTTAGTTTAGGTCCCCAACTAGAAATCAAGTAAAAGTTTGTAATAATAATAACAACCAACAAAGTTGTGTTTAGGTCCCCAACTAGAAATCAAGTAAAAGTTTGTAATAATAATAACAACCAACAAAGTTTAGTTTAGGTCCCCAACTAGAAATCAAGTAAAAGCTAATAATAATAACAACCAACAAAGTTTAGTTTAGGTTCTCAACTAGAAAACAAGTAAAAGTCTGTAATAAAAATAACAACCAATAAAGTTTAGTTAAGGTCTCCAACTAGAAATGAAGTAAAAGTTTGTAATAATAATAACAACCAACAAAGTTTTGTTTAGGTCCACAAATAGAAATCAAGTAAAAGTTTGTAATAATAATAACAACCAACAAAGTCTAGTTTAGGTCCCCAACTAGAAATCAAGTAAAAGTTTGTAATAAAAATAACAACCAACAAAGTTTAGTTTAGGTTCCCAACTAGAAATCAAGTAAAAGTTTGCAATAATAATAACAACCAACAAAGTTTTGTTTAGCTCCCAAACTAGAAATCAAGTAAAAGTTTTTAATAAAAATAACAACTAACAAAGTCTAGTTTAGGTCTCCAACTAGAAATCAAGTAAAAGTTTGTAATAATAATAACAACCAACAAAGTCTAGTTTAGGTCCCCAACTAGAAATCAAGTAAAAGTTTGTAATGATAATAACAACAAACAGGGTTTAGTTTAGGTTCCCAACTAGAAATTAAGTAAAAGTTTGTAATAATAATAACAACCAACAAAGTTTAGTTTAGGTCCCCACTAGAAATCAAGTAAAAGTTTGTGATAAAAATAACAAAGTTTTATTGAGCTCCCCAACTAGAAATCAAGTATGAGTTTGTAATATTAATAACAAGCAACAAAGATTTATTTAGGTTCCCAACTAGAAATCAAGTAAAAGTTTGTAATAATAATAACAACCAATAAAGTTTAGTTTAGGTCCCCAACTAGAAATCAAGTAAAAGTTTGTAATAATAATAACAACCAACAAAGTTTAGTTTAGGTCCCCAACTAGAAATCAAGTAAAAGTTTGTAATAATAATAACAACCAACAAAGTTTAGTTTAGGTCCCCAACTAGAAATCAAGTAAAAGTTTGTAATAATAATAAGAACCAACAAAGTTTAGTTTAGGTCCCCAACTAGAAATCAAGTAAAAGTTTGTAATAATAATAACAACCAACAAAGTTTAGTTTAGGTCCCCAACTAGAAATCAAGTAAAAGTTTGTAATAATAATAACAACCAACAAAGTTGTGTTTAGGTCCCCAACTAGAAATCAAGTAAAAGTTTGTAATAATAATAACAACCAACAAAGTTTTGTCTCATTTACACTTGGAGGAAAATTATGTTCTTTACCTCATTATTGCTTTCTCACTTTTTTGGCCTCGTCCAGGGATCTTAAGGGATAAGACCTTGGACGAAAAATTGATTTCCCAATGATAAAAAACAAAAGCACACCTTCTGTAGACTAAAATCATATATTGAACCTATTAGTCAAGATAATAGAGCCCAAAGTTTTTACATAAAGAAATAAGATAACGGATCATTAAAAGTTTGAGTACCAATATATGAACTTTATAGTTTACTGTCCCCTCCCTTCCTGGCCCCATCCAATTGACAGTAATCAGGATAATAATTAGTTTTTTTTTCATGAAAGATAGACAAATATATATTTCGTTTTTGGTATTGCAGCTCCTCTAGAATTAATGTCCGTGTATCAGATCTAAAAAGTAGAAACCAATAGTTTTTAAAAGCAAACGGTTAGTTCGTTAGAATTGTCCTATAGGTTTGCATGATGATTTCTATAACAGTTAGGTACGATTTAGGAAGCGTAGCAACTCTATAATCGTTACCAGAAAGTCCGTACGTCCATTTAAAGAATGTTGCTTTTAACCTTTTTTAACAACATTTTTTTTCAAGTCATAAAAATGTAATTATGTTCTTAACAATATTCTGTATTTAAGCAGTTTTGCAATAAATATAATGATAGAATTATACATTTATATTCTGCTTTGTTATTTTTCTTATATTATTCATTTTTTCTTATTTCTTTACCTCAATAATACACTGTTGCACATACGGACATTTTCATCCTTGTTTTGCTATTTTTTTCATCTACCCGTGTGATAGTTCTTGGAAAAAGTGGAATATTTAGAAAACAACAAGAATGACAATATCTACAAAAGCAAGGCTTTATAGATCATACAGACAAACAAACATTGCTAAACATAACAAGCGAACAAGCGATCATGCCTTATCGGTATTGAATCAGTATTTAGACAATCATGATAGGACTACTATTAGGAGTAAAACACTAGAGGGAGAAAGGGTTAAATATACATATGTATCTCCCCATCACAAAGGCCTTTTTACGACTCTCAAGAAGCAGAAAACAATTTAATAGCAGACAAATAAGTCCATTGAAAAAGGGAGGGAGGTAGTTATATGAATATACATCTATACTATAGATCTGGACAACTAAATCACGTAAAGTTTGATACCAAAATATCTAAAAAATCAATATACAGATTTATAAAGATTAGAATTATAGGAATTTCCATGACACTTTTGAAATGGATAGGACAATTCTAACACACCTAAATATTCTGTAAGGGACAAACGTGCAGACCGAAAAACCCTATAAATGTAGAAATCTTTGCTTAAATTTTTTTTAACATTTTATGTTTTAAATGTTTATTTTCTCTAACTAACTATTTAGGTACAAAGTGTTTAATTAAGATTTTTGAACCTCGGCATGGTAATGTTTTTTGAGAAAATAGCCTAGTTTCCAACTTTACAGAGAGAGAGAGAGAGAGGGGACAATGGGCTGTTTATTACACTAGTCCCCAAAGTTTTAGAATTGTGTTTTCTTATTCGTTGGCTTTGACTAATTTGGGGACTTCATTACGTTGGGTGTTCAAACGTTTCAACGACTAATTTTAATCTACAGAAGGGACAATTTTGTTTATTATCATTGAAGATGTACATCAATTTATTGTCCATTGTCTTATCCCTTTAGATCCCTGACAACTTTATGTTCTTAATTCTTTGACATAATAATAATATGCATAAAGTTTAGATAAACCAGATCATTTTACACAGCACAGTTCATTAGTCATCACAAATTATTCTAAATTTATTCCTTCTTTAACATTATTAACAGCTGCGCTTCTAGCATGCAGAAGATCTGTATTAGAAGGAGTAGGGAAATTATGAAAAGGCCTAAAACCAAACTTAGATATAAAAATGAAATAGCCTAAAACCATCGAACGACCTATAAGAAGCTTTCTTAAAATGGAGAAATGAATCGGTTCAGTAGTTATAAAAATCTTAATAGTAAGTGTAACAGGAATGCCTTGTCACAAAAATAGGTGCAACGTATTAAAATGCACAAAAAGGACTTTCAGATTAGGGTCCTTCAATCAAATGGTTGGTTGAAGTTGAGATGATAGTGGTTTAGGACCTATTAAAGATCTGCCTCTACGTTGTTATAAATCATCCCTCGGTTTTTAGGGTTTGATTCCCGCAACGATAAATCATATTCATTGCAATCTATGTAGCTGTTTTTAATAGACATAATCCATATCTTCCATATGACCCTAAAATTCGTCAAACATAAAAAGAGATTCCACAGTAGAAGATTTTTTTGAGGATATAACTTCTAGAAAGCTAACTTTATCCTAAGGAATTCAATTATTCATAGCTAACTTATTAAAGGATTTGTCATGTGCTTCATGCTATACTAGCAGCTACGCCCCCTAGAAGCCTCTAGGGGCACTTAGGGTATGAGGCGGAAAAGTCGACCTCATCCCATTTAAAATTTGTGTTAAAAAGGGTAAAAAAAAATTGGGGGGGGGTAGGGGTAAAGACACCCTACCCAAAAATAGTTGAAACCTTCCCAGGACCAATAAGAAGCTTCACTGTAAAGGAGATTCAGCGGTTAACGAGATCCTTCGGGACAGACAAAAAACGCTTACTACTCACGCTTCGTTTTTTATTAAATGAATAAGTTGGGGTACAATGTTTGGCACTTTCGATATAAGTAAATGATAATAAAAAACCCATAGAATGCGATAATAACTTCAGAAAAATCGAAGAAAATAGTTTTCATACTTAATTAATGTTTTTAAGTTTTTCTTCAAAAAGTTTAGATAAGATGCCTTTAAAAGTCGTCTATGATTTTGTCAGGGATAAAAATGTAACTTTAAAATAAGAATTACAACATATTTTTTCAATTAGTACAACGTAAAATTTTGAACATTTTATTGATCAGTATATTTTTTAAAATGTGAAGTAGAAACCTGAATATTTTATCATGAAAATTGTGTTATGATTTGATTGTCTGCTAGATTACAAGAAAAAAGATACTGACAGTACTTGTTGGTTCTTTTAATAAAATTAGGTAGATTACTTTCAGAACCCCTCTTTTTGCAACGTTATTTCAATAGAACAGAGCCGTAGTCTTAGTGTTCTCAATATCTAGACAGCCAACCATTGTTTTAGAATTGTTCAATTTTTTTAACTTCTGATAAAAACAGAATTAATGGTATTTTTGTAAATATTATACCTCCAGGAAATGGCTATACTTCCCAATCATATGTTGTGTGATATTTAAGAGGAATTATTTTGATATAATGTCATTAAAATATTCGTTGAAAAAAGTGCTATTCTAGCTTATACTTCACATTTTAATGTGTATGATAATTCAAATAAAAGATAATGAAGATTTATATTATATTTAATTGTTAAAATTATAAAGAAAAACCTGGAAACAGTAAAAAACTGACTTTATTTTATTGACGTAGGGAAAATTTTGTCAAATATTTGAATAAAAAAACAATATAAAAAAAAATAAATTATTTTTAATATAGTCACAAAAAGGCTTAATGAGTTTAGGAAATATTTCATTCACTAATCATGTCATTTAAACTCTATTTCACAGAATACAGTGTAAAAAGATGTTCTCGTTTTAATTTTAAGTAATTTCAAATGCATTTTAATACCTTTTAATGATTTATTTTTTTAAACATCTTTTTATAAAATGTTATTGATTTTTGAAGTTATATGTTAGAATGTTTTTAAATTTTGTTAACATTTTGTTTTAAATGTAAAAAATTGGTAATTCTAAACATTCAAAAAATGATTTTATTAAATTTTCATCACTTAAATTGCATGTTTAATGAAATTTTCAACTGATAATTCAAGAAAAATCGTTTAAGTTTTATTATATTTTACTTTGAATTGTTAAAAAAATATATTATTGTCAAAAAAGGAGAAGTTATGTTTTCCTCAAAAAAAGACCTAAAACATGAAAATTAACACGTGTAATGAGAATTTTTTTCTTTCAGGTTTAATTTTTAGTAATTATTGATATTTATTGTAAAAAGAATTTTATATAAAAAGTTTTAAAACTCGAGTTATGTAGTGGTTCTAAAAAAGGTTGCGAATTTATGCAATTTTCTTGCAAAAAAAATTTTCTAGGATTTTAAAAATAGCAAAGGGTGTTATTAGACGTACTTACAGATACAATTGCTAAGTCATTTTGGCCAAACACTAAAATAAAGTTTTGACATCTGAGGGTCCAACCGTGTTAACTTTATATAATGGGACTAAGAAATCAATTTATACACATTATAATTTACCCAAGAAAAGCTGACTCATTACATGAATGAAATAAAAAATACACCCTTTCAAAATTTTCTGTACCCAACTTCAACCAATGATTTGTCTGAATTGTATCTCCACTATTGGTTGATTTAGAGAGTGATGCTCAAGATTATCTCTATTTTGTTCTCTAATGACCAAAGAACTAGCTTAAAAGACAAATAAGTTTAATGTTTTCTTTAGTCAAGTTTAATTGAGGACAATCTTTCAACCTCGACACAAACTGTCAGTAGGCTAAGCTGTGGCTTATTCTTAACTATACTATACTCTATATACAATTCGAAATGACCGTCTGTCTCTCTGCCTGAAATGTTTTTAGGGAAACGTGATTTTCTCGGCTCCTATAATAGATAGGCGGATGAAACTTCTTGTCAACATTCCCATCAATATGGAGAATGATTAAGTATAAAACACACATGAAGGTCGGATGATTTTAAGCAGGTTTTAAGCTTCTTTTATATTTTTCGCGTATATCTTTGTTTTTTTTTGGCTTAAAATTGAGGACAAACTTTCAACCTCGACACAAACTGTCAGTAGACTAAGCTCTGGCTCATTCTTAACTATACTATACTCTTTGATTCGAAATGACCGTCTGTCCGTCTGCCTGAAATGTTTTTAGGGAAACGTGATTTTCTCGGCTCCCATAATAGATAAGCGGATGAAACTTCTTGTCAACATTCCCATCAATATGGAGAATGATTAAGTATATAACACACATGAAGGTCGGAATGATTTTAGGCAGGTTTTAAGCTTCTTTTATATTTTTCACGTATATCTTTGATTTTCTCGGCTTAAAATTGAGGACAATCTTTTAACCTCGACACAAACTGTCAGTAGGCTAAGCTGTAGCTTATTGTTAACATATGCATTTATTTTAAAAAGATTTTCCCGTTCTAAAGCTATTGCTATCAGCTGGATTATGACCGGTCCTCATCTATACTAATAAAATCATGTATAACATTGTATTAGCAATTTTTTTACGAATATAAGAATAATAAACAAGTCACTCGGGACTAAACATATGGTTAAAATCTTACAATTTTTCATTTTAATATCCGCGGAAAGCTGTCAATAATTCAGTGATATATAACTATTCTATAATTAGGGTCGATTCGTCCATAACAGTTGTCTCAGTTCGTTGTTTGAGGCATGTTTGAAACTTCTTCCTGAAAATCACTTACAAACACGGACAATGTTAGTTTTACAGTAATAAGGGAAATCTTCACACAAAAGTGTTGTATTTAATCATAACCAGCAGTCGAGTAAATCATAATTCCACTATAGCGTTACGGACTGACAAACAGACGGACAGACAAACTGAAGTATATAGGAGCCATGCTATTAAAAATTATGACTGTAATATATAAAAAATATAACAAAAATATACTATACATATATTTTTATTTTCTTTATATTTTCTCTTCTCCTTTATTCTTTAGAAAACAGTGAAAAAGAAAAGAAATACATTGAGAACAAGGACATTGAAAGTCAACATAAATGCCCTAATTTTGATAAACAAAATAATCCCTTCTATTACTATTGGTGGAAAATAATGAACACTATTGGATTGAACTACATATAAGCTGTTACGATTTCTTTTGTAGCCAACAAATGAAAGAGCTTGATTTAAAACGTTGGGTACCAGTATAACAAGTCCAATGTCTCATCTCGCCCTGAGGAGTATTAGTATACGTTTTAAATAGAGTAGTTTCGCTATCAAAAAAGGAAGTGAGAAATATATTTTGTAGAGTAATATGCAGGGGGTGGAGGGGATAGTGGACTGTATATTACACTGATACCCAAAGTTTGATTAATTCCTTCTTTCTTTCGTTGGCTTAAAAACTTTGGGTATATTTAATATGTCTTTATTAGTTTATTTAAAATTTCAGTATCTAAACATTTTACCAATTGATTTCAATCTACAGATGGGGTAATTTTGTTAATCATCATTGTCCTATCCCTTCATATCCATGTTAATATGAGGTGGTATCTTGGATCTCAGGCCAGTGTCCTATCCCTTACTATCCCTGGTAATATGAGGTGGTATCTTGGATCTCAGGCCAGTGTCCTATCCCTTACTATCCCTGGTAATATGTGGTGGTATCTTGGATCTCAGGCCAGTGTCCTATCCCTTACTATCCCTGATAATATGAGGTGGTATCTTGGATCTCAGGCCAGTGTCCTATCTCTTACTATCCCTGGTAATATGAGGTGGTATCTTGGATCTCAGGCCAGTGTCCTATCACTTACTATCCCTGGTAATATGAGGTGGTATCTTGGATCTCAGGCCAGTGTCATATCCCTTACTATCCCTGGTAATATGAGGTGGTATCTTGGATCTCAGGCCAGTGTCCTATCTCTTACTATCCCTGGTAATATGAGGTGGTATCTTGGATCTCAGGCCAGTGACCTATCCCTTACTATCCCTGGTAATATGAGGTTGTATCTTGGATCTCAGGCCAGTGTCCTATCTCTTACTATCCCTGGTAATATGAGGTGGTATCTTGGATCTCAGGCCAGTGTCATATCCCTTACTATCCCTGGTAATATGAGGTGGTATCTTGGATCTCAGGCCAGTGTCCTATCCCTTACTATCCCTGGTAATATGAGGTGGTATCTTGGATCTCAGGCCAGTGACCTATCCCTTACTATCCCTGGTAATATGAGGTGGTATCTTGGATCTCAGGCCAGTGTCCTATCTCTTACTATCACTGGTAATATGAGGTGGTATCTTGGATCACAGGCCAGTGTCCTATCCCTTACTACCCCTGGTAATATGAGGTGGTATCTTGGATCTCAGGCCAGTGACCTATCTCTTACTATCCCTGGTAATATGAGGTGGTATCTTGGATCTCAGGCCAGTGTCCTATCCCTTAATATCCCTGGTAATATGAGGTGGTATCTTGGATCTCTGGCCAGTGTCCTATCTCTTACTATCCCTGGTAATATGAGGTGGTATCTTGGATCTCAGGCCAGTGTCCTATCCCTTACTATCCCTGGTAATATGAGGTGGTATCTTGGATCTCAGGCCAGTGTCCTATCTCTTACTATCCCTGGTAATATGAGGTGGTATCTTGGATCTCAGGCCAGTGTCCTATCCCTTACTATCCCTGGTAATATGAGGTGGTATCTTGGATCTCAGGCCAGTGTCCTATCTCTTACTATCCCTGGTAATATGAGGTGGTATCTTGGATCTCAGGCCAGTGTCCTATCCCTTACTATCCCTGGTAATATGAGGTGGTATCTTAGATCTCAGGCCAGTGTCCTATCCCTTACTATCCCTGGTAATATGAGGTGGTATCTTAGATCTCAGGCCAGTGCCCTATCCCTTAATATCCCTGGTAATATGAGGTGGTATCTTGGATCTCAGGCCAGTGTCCTATCCCTTACTATCAGTGGTAATATGAGGTGGTATCTTGGATCTCAGGCCAGTGTCATATCCCTTACTACCCCTGGTAATATGAGGTGGTATCTTAGATCTCAGGCCAGTGTCCTATCCCTTAATATCCCTGGTAATATGAGGTGGTATCTTGGATCTCAGGCCAGTGTCCTATCCCTTACTATCAGTGGTAATATGAGGTGGTATCTTGGATCTCTGGCCAGTGTCATATCCCTTACTATTAGTGGTAATATGAGGTGGTATCTTGGATCTCAGGCCATTGTACTATCCCTTACTATCCCTGGTAATATGAGGTGGTATCTTGGATCTCTGGCCAGTGTCATATCCCTTACTATTAGTGGTAATATGAGGTGGTATCTTGGATCTCAGGCCATTGTACTATCCCTTACTATCCCTGGTAATATGAGGTGGTATCTTGGATCTCTGGCCAGTGTCATATCCCTTACTATTAGTGGTAATATGAGGTGGTATCTTGGATCTCAGGCCAGTGTCCTATCCCTTACTATCCCTGGTAATATGAGGTGGTATCTTGGATCTCAGGCCAGTGTCTTATCCCTTACTATCCCTGGTAATATGAGGTGGTATCTTGGATCTCTGGCCAGTGTCCTATCTCTTACTATCCCTGGTAATATGAGGTGGTATCTTGGATCTCTGGCCAGTGTCTTATCCCTTACTATCCCTGGTAATATGAGGTGGTATCTTGGATCTCAGGCCAGTGTCTTATCCCTTACTATACCTGGTAATATGAGGTGGTATCTTGGATCTCAGGCCAGTGTCCTATCCCTTACTATCCCTGGTAATATGAGGTGGTATCTTGGATCTCAGGCCAGTGTCATATCCCTTACTATCCCTGGTAATATGAGGTGGTATCTTGGATCTCAGGCCAGTGTCTTATCCCTTACTATCCCTGGTAATATGAGGTGGTATCTTGGATCTCAGGCCAGTGCCCTATCCCTTAATATCCCTGGTAATATGAGGTGGTATCTTGGATCTCAGGCCGGTGTCCTATCCCTTACTACCCCTGGTAATATGAGGTGGTATCTTAGATCTCAGGCCAGTGTCCTATCCCTTAATATCCCTGGTAATATGAGGTGGTATCTTGGATCTCAGGCCAGTGTCCTATCCCTTACTATCAGTGGTAATATGAGGTGGTATCTTGGATCTCTGGCCAGTGTCATATCCCTTACTATTAGTGGTAATATGAGGTGGTATCTTGGATCTCAGGCCATTGTACTATCCCTTACTATCCCTGGTAATATGAGGTGGTATCTTGGATCTCTGGCCAGTGTCATATCCCTTACTATTAGTGGTAATATGAGGTGGTATCTTGGATCTCAGGCCATTGTACTATCCCTTACTATCCCTGGTAATATGAGGTGGTATCTTGGATCTCTGGCCAGTGTCATATCCCTTACTATTAGTGGTAATATGAGGTGGTATCTTGGATCTCAGGCCAGTGTCCTATCCCTTACTATCCCTGGTAATATGAGGTGGTATCTTGGATCTCAGGCCAGTGTCTTATCCCTTACTATCCCTGGTAATATGAGGTGGTATCTTGGATCTCAGGCCAGTGTCCTATCCCTTACTATCCCTGGTAATATGAGGTGGTATCTTGGATCTCAGGCCATTGTCCTATCCCTTACTATCCCTGGTAATATGAGGTGGTATCTTGGATCTCAGGCCAGTGTCTTATCCCTTACTATCCCTGGTAATATGAGGTGGTATCTTGGATCTCAGGCCAGTGTCCTATCCCTTACTATCCCTGGTAATATGAGGTGGTATCTTGGATCTCAGGCCAGTGTCCTATCACTTACTATCCCTGGTAGTATGAGGTGGTATCTTGGATCTCAGGCCAGTGTCCTATCCCTTACTACCCCTGGTAATATGAGGTGGTATCTTGGATCTCAGGCCAGTGTCCTATCCCTTACTACCCCTGGTAATATGAGGTGGTATCTTGGATCTCAGGCCAGTGTCCTATCCCTTACTATCCCTGGTAATATGAGGTGGTATCTTGGATCTCAGGCCAGTGTCCTATCCCTTACTACCCCTGGTAATATGAGGTGGTATCTTGGATCTCAGGCCAGTGTCCTATCCCTTACTACCCCTGGTAATATGAGGTGGTATCTTGGATCTCAGGCCAGTGTCCTATCCCTTACTACCCCTGGTAATATGAGGTGGTATCTTAGATCTCAGGCCAGTGTCCTATCCCTTAATATCCCTGGTAATATGAGGTGGTATCTTGGATCTCAGGCCAGTGTCCTATCCCTTACTATCAGTGGTAATATGAGGTGGTATCTTGGATCTCTGGCCAGTGTCATATCCCTTACTATTAGTGGTAATATGAGGTGGTATCTTGGATCTCAGGCCATTGTACTATCCCTTACTATCCCTGGTAATATGAGGTGGTATCTTGGATCTCTGGCCAGTGTCATATCCCTTACTATTAGTGGTAATATGAGGTGGTATCTTGGATCTCAGGCCATTGTACTATCCCTTACTATCCCTGGTAATATGAGGTGGTATCTTGGATCTCTGGCCAGTGTCATATCCCTTACTATTAGTGGTAATATGAGGTGGTATCTTGGATCTCAGGCCAGTGTCCTATCCCTTACTATCCCTGGTAATATGAGGTGGTATCTTGGATCTCAGGCCAGTGTCTTATCCCTTACTATCCCTGGTAATATGAGGTGGTATCTTGGATCTCAGGCCAGTGTACTATCCCTTACTATCCCTGGTAATATGAGGTGGTATCTTGGATCTCAGGCCATTGTCCTATCCCTTACTATCCCTGGTAATATGAGGTGGTATCTTGGATCTCAGGCCAGTGTCTTATCCCTTACTATCCCTGGTAATATGAGGTGGTATCTTGGATCTCAGGCCAGTGTCCTATCCCTTACTATCCCTGGTAATATGAGGTGGTATCTTGGATCTCAGGCCAGTGTCCTATCACTTACTATCCCTGGTAATATGAGGTGGTATCTTGGATCTCAGGCCAGTGTCCTATCCCTTACTACCCCTGGTAATATGAGGTGGTATCTTGGATCTCAGGCCAGTGTCCTATCCCTTACTACCCCTGGTAATATGAGGTGGTATCTTGGATCTCAGGCCAGTGTCCTATCCCTTACTATCCCTGGTAATATGAGGTGGTATCTTGGATCTCAGGCCAGTGTCCTATCCCTTACTACCCCTGGTAATATGAGGTGGTATCTTGGATCTCAGGCCAGTGTCCTATCCCTTACTACCCCTGGTAATATGAGGTGGTATCTTGGATCTCAGGCCAGTGTCCTATCCCTTACTACCCCTGGTAATATGAGGTGGTATCTTGGATCTCAGGCCAGTGTTCTATCCCTTACTATACCTGGTAATATGAGGTGGTATCTTGGATCTCAGGCCAGTGTCCTATCCCTTACTATACCTGGTAATATGAGGTGGTATCTTGGATCTCAGGCCAGTGTTCTATCCCTTACTATCCCTGGTAATATGAGGTGGTATCTTGGATCTCAGGCCAGTGTTCTATCCCTTACTATCCCTGGTAATATGAGGTGGTATCTTGGATCTCAGGCCAGTGTTCTATCCCTTACTATACCTGGTAATATGAGGTGGTATCTTGGATCTCAGGCCAGTGTCCTATCCCTTACTATACCTGGTAATATGAGGTGGTATCTTGGATCTCAGGCCAGTGTCCTATCCCTTACTATCCCTGGTAATATGAATTGGTATCTTGGATCTCAGGCCAGTGTTCTATCCCTTACTATACCTGGTAATATGAGGTGGTATCTTGGATCTCAGGCCAGTGTCTTATCCCTTACTATCCCTGGTAATATGAGGTGGTATCTTGGATCTCAGGCCAGTGTTCTATCCCTTACTATCCCTGGTAATATGAGGTGGTATCTTGGATCTCAGGCCAGTGTCCTATCCCTTACTATACCTGGTAATATGAGGTGGTATCTTGGATCTCAGGCCAGTGTTCTATCCCTTACTATCCCTGGTAATATGAGGTGGTATCTTGGATCTCAGGCCAGTGTTCTATCCCTTACTATCCCTGGTAATATGAGGTGGTATCTTGGATCTCAGGCCAGTGTTCTATCCCTTACTATACCTGGTAATATGAGGTGGTATCTTGGATCTCAGGCCAGTGTCCTATCCCTTACTATACCTGGTAATATGAGGTGGTATCTTGGATCTCAGGCCAGTGTCCTATCCCTTACTATACCTGGTAATATGAGGTGGTATCTTGGATCTCAGGCCAGTGTCCTATCCCTTACTATACCTGGTAATATGAGGTGGTATCTTGGATCTCAGGCCAGTGTTCTATCCCTTACTATCCCTGGTAATATGAGGTGGTATCTTGGATCTCAGGCCAGTGTTCTATCCCTTACTATCCCTGGTAATATGAGGTGGTATCTTGGATCTCAGGCCAGTGTTCTATCCCTTACTATACCTGGTAATATGAGGTGGTATCTTGGATCTCAGGCCAGTGTCCTATCCCTTACTATACCTGGTAATATGAGGTGGTATCTTGGATCTCAGGCCAGTGTCCTATCCCTTACTATCCCTGGTAATATGAATTGGTATCTTGGATCTCAGGCCAGTGTTCTATCCCTTACTATACCTGGTAATATGAATTGGTATCTTGGATCTCAGGCCAGTGTTCTATCCCTTACTATCCCTGGTAATATGAGGTGGTATCTTGGATCTCAGGCCAGTGTTCTATCCCTTACTATACCTGGTAATATGAGGTGGTATCTTGGATCTCAGGCCAGTGTCCTATCCCTTACTATACCTGGTAATATGAGGTGGTATCTTGGATCTCAGGCCAGTGTTCTATCCCTTACTATCCCTGGTAATATGAGGTGGTATCTTGGATCTCAGGCCAGTGTTCTATCCCTTACTATCCCTGGTAATATGAGGTGGTATCTTGGATCTCAGGCCAGTGTTCTATCCCTTACTATACCTGGTAATATGAGGTGGTATCTTGGATCTCAGGCCAGTGTCCTATCCCTTACTATACCTGGTAATATGAGGTGGTATCTTGGATCTCAGGCCAGTGTTCTATCCCTTACTATACCTGGTAATATGAGGTGGTATCTTGGATCTCAGGCCAGTGTCCTATCCCTTACTATACCTGGTAATATGAGGTGGTATCTTGGATCTCAGGCCAGTGTTCTATCCCTTACTATCCCTGGTAATATGAGGTGGTATCTTGGATCTCAGGCCAGTGTTCTATCCCTTACTATACCTGGTAATATGAGGTGGTATCTTGGATCTCAGGCCAGTGTCCTATCCCTTACTATACCTGGTAATATGAGGTGGTATCTTGGATCTCAGGCCAGTGTTCTATCCCTTACTATCCCTGGTAATATGAGGTGGTATCTTGGATCTCAGGCCAGTGTTCTATCCCTTACTATCCCTGGTAATATGAGGTGGTATCTTGGATCTCAGGCCAGTGTTCTATCCCTTACTATACCTGGTAATATGAGGTGGTATCTTGGATCTCAGGCCAGTGTCCTATCCCTTACTATACCTGGTAATATGAGGTGGTATCTTGGATCTCAGGCCAGTGTTCTATCCCTTACTATACCTGGTAATATGAGGTGGTATCTTGGATCTCAGGCCAGTGTCCTATCCCTTACTATACCTGGTAATATGAGGTGGTATCTTGGATCTCAGGCCAGTGTTCTATCCCTTACTATCCCTGGTAATATGAGGTGGTATCTTGGATCTCAGGCCAGTGTTCTATCCCTTACTATCCCTGGTAATATGAGGTGGTATCTTGGATCTCAGGCCAGTGTTCTATCCCTTACTATACCTGGTAATATGAGGTGGTATCTTGGATCTCAGGCCAGTGTCCTATCCCTTACTATACCTGGTAATATGAGGTGGTATCTTGGATCTCAGGCCAGTGTCCTATCCCTTACTATACCTGGTAATATGAATTGGTATCTTGGATCTCAGGCCAGTGTTCTATCCCTTACTATACCTGGTAATATGAGGTGGTATCTTGGATCTCAGGCCAGTGTCTTATCCCTTACTATCCCTGGTAATATGAGGTGGTATCTTGGATCTCAGGCCAGTGTTCTATCCCTTACTATACCTGGTAATATGAGGTGGTATCTTGGATCTCAGGCCAGTGTCCTATCCCTTACTATACCTGGTAATATGAGGTGGTATCTTGGATCTCAGGCCAGTGTTCTATCCCTTACTATCCCTGGTAATATGAGGTGGTATCTTGGATCTCAGGCCAGTGTTCTATCCCTTACTATCCCTGGTAATATGAGGTGGTATCTTGGATCTCAGGCCAGTGTTCTATCCCTTACTATACCTGGTAATATGAGGTGGTATCTTGGATCTCAGGCCAGTGTCCTATCCCTTACTATACCTGGTAATATGAGGTGGTATCTTGGATCTCAGGCCAGTGTTCTATCCCTTACTATACCTGGTAATATGAGGTGGTATCTTGGATCTCAGGCCAGTGTCCTATCCCTTACTATACCTGGTAATATGAGGTGGTATCTTGGATCTCAGGCCAGTGTTCTATCCCTTACTATCCCTGGTAATATGAGGTGGTATCTTGGATCTCAGGCCAGTGTTCTATCCCTTACTATCCCTGGTAATATGAGGTGGTATCTTGGATCTCAGGCCAGTGTTCTATCCCTTACTATACCTGGTAATATGAGGTGGTATCTTGGATCTCAGGCCAGTGTCCTATCCCTTACTATACCTGGTAATATGAGGTGGTATCTTGGATCTCAGGCCAGTGTCCTATCCCTTACTATCCCTGGTAATATGAATTGGTATCTTGGATCTCAGGCCAGTGTTCTATCCCTTACTATACCTGGTAATATGAGGTGGTATCTTGGATCTCAGGCCAGTGTCTTATCCCTTACTATCCCTGGTAATATGAGGTGGTATCTTGGATCTCAGGCCAGTGTTCTATCCCTTACTATCCCTGGTAATATGAGGTGGTATCTTGGATCTCAGGCCAGTGTCCTATCCCTTACTATACCTGGTAATATGAGGTGGTATCTTGGATCTCAGGCCAGTGTCCTATCCCTTACTATCCCTGGTAATATGAATTGGTATCTTGGATCTCAGGCCAGTGTCCTATCCCTTACTATACCTGGTAATATGAGGTGGTATCTTGGATCTCAGGCCAAGTGTGAAGTAAATGTTCAGAGTGAACAATAAAAAAGTTTTAATTTCAAACCCAATAAATGCCAAAGATCTAGACGGACGAACAATATATTTATTCGACCAATAGTAATGGTAGTTAGCCACGATTTAGAAAGCGTAGCAACCCTGTAATTGTTACAAGAATGTCCGTATGTCCATTTGTTACAGTTTTTCAACATTTTTGTTTTGACTTGTACAGTTATATTCTGCTTATTTAGTTCTCACACTCTACAAGTGATAATGTTCGTTTGTCCTACCGTTTCAGAGCTTCACTTTTATGGATGTTGTCATCCTTGTTTGCTTATTAATTAAGGTCAGTAGGTATAAGTGCCGCAGGGTTTAGACAGACATAGGACAAAAATACCTCCCCTTACTTTCACTTTAATTAAGAAATAATAGCTAACTGTTTGTTTGTCGATCCATGATTTTTTACACTTTTGCACTTTTGCTCAAATACATTGTGTGCTTTATTTTATTTTGATTGGTTGATTCGAAGCTTAATAGCCAATAATTTTTACTCTACATAAGGACCAATTTTCTTTATCATCGATGGTCTTATCCCTGATCTAAATATTTCTCACCCTGCATAATCCTTATATTTTAAAAGAAATGGGGAGGGGGGGGGGCGGGGTTGAATAGAGCCCACTGAGAGGCGTGCAACTTCCTTTTTGCAGAATGCAAAATTTTTTTTTGCACGTGTGTAGCGTGTCAGGGAGGGAGGGTACATTGGGCTAATTTATTACACAAGTCCCCAAAGTAAAATAATAACGTTTCCTTATTCTATGGCTTAGAAACCTTGGGGACTTTTATTGAATTTTGATTGGTTGGTTCATTTAGTTGAGTGTCTAAACGTGTAATTGTAATCTACAGCAGGGGTAATTTTGTGTATCATCAATTGGAATGTACATCAATTTACCGGCCATTGTCTTATCCCTTTATATTCCTGTTGGTGTGTATAGTGGGTGGAATATGTTCATACACCAAGTTTATTTACATTCTATTTCTTAATCATTTTCCTCTTTACTACATATATGGCTATGTGTTCTTTCTTTGCAAAGTGCACACACCCACCTACACACACAAAGACACACACCCATACACCCACACATAACACCCTTGGGGGCAAAAAACACAATATCCATGGATTTCTAGCATTGTTTGTAGACTTTTTTTCAAATTGTGGGGAATTTTTTACAATTCAAATATCTCAAAAAGGAAAGCCAATTTTTTCCAACTTTTTATTGAAAAATACAAAATATTTGTTTTGTACATCTTATATTGATGATTGTATAAATGTTTGATTTAGACCTAATTTAAAAAAAAAATCAATAAACCCCGGGATCTAAAGGGATAAGACAGTGGCCGATAAATTTATGTACATCCTTAATGATGATATATAAAATTACCCTTTCTGCAGATTTCAATTTATGGTTGAAATGTTTATACATTCAACTTAATGCACCAACCAAACAAAATTCCCCATAGTTATTAATAAGAAAACGTTATTATAAAACATTGGGGACTAGTGTAATTATCTGCCCAATGTCCCCTCCCTCCCTGCAATTAATTTCTACATTACAAAAGTATTGCTTTTTTATCTATAAAGAAGTAAAGTTTGTCACAAAATATCTCGGAAATGGATACGAGTTTTGAGCTATGTGTATCAGGGAAGTCTAATATATAATTAAAAGTGGCTTTAGGCTATTTTCTTTCCCCAAGTAGAGCCCCTAGAGTCTTTGAGCTCAACTTCTAGTGAATGATAAAGACATACAACTAAGGTGGATTTTTAAAAAAATAGGCTCGCTACTCGTTAGTGAGGCAAAATTATTTTGGTGAAAAATCCTCCAAAATCGCATAAAAAATATATAAACAAGGATGACAACATCCATAAAAGCGAAGCACTGAAACGGTAGGACAAACGGACATTAATACTTGTATAGTGTCTGAACTGAATAATCAGAATATAAAAGTATAAGATTCGAAGCAAAATTGTAAGTAAATTTGTTGAAAAACTGCTTGATACAGGATAATGTTTATGGACATACTTACATCTTTAGGGCTTGATTATAGAGTTGCTTCGCTTAAAATATTGTTCTTTGTTGTCCCAGGAATCAATATACCAAATATCAGATCAAACGGATAATTAGATCATATAAAAATTCGTTGTTAAAAAAGTAGAAAAATCAACATGTTTAAAATGGACGTACGGACATTCTGGTAATGATTATAGAGTTGCTACGCTTTCTAAATCGTACCTAACTACTACAGGAATTACCATGCAAAATTTGAAATCGATAGGACAATTCTAACATGCTTAAATTAACGAATAAAAGCTATTTAAAAAAGTAAAAAAATCAACATGTTTAAAATGGACGTACGGACATTTGGGTAATGATTATAGAGTTGCTACGCTTTCTAAATCGTACCTAACTACTACAGAAATCACCATGCAAAGTTTGAAATCAATAGGACAATTCTAACATGCTTAAATTAACGAATAAAAGCTAACTATCTCGGACGGACGTACGGACGGACGGACGGACGGACCGACCCTAATTATAGAAAAGCTTCGCTTTTAAAAAATAAATAGAATCATAAAAGTGTTATTCAAATAAGATTTTGTTTTATTTTTGTAGATTTTTAATGTGATTTTGGAGGATTTTTAACAAAAATAATTTTTCCTCACCAGTGAGTAGCGAGCCTAATTTTTTTAGAATCCACCTCAGAAGTAAAGATATATATGAAATGTTTATGCCTGTTTTTCGAATATTTAGTGCAGTTAAAGCTAAAAATGTTCCTGGTACCGAATATCTTCAACAAAAAAAAAAAAACTATGAACTTTAGATGCTACACAAGGCCAGACTAATTTTAAGTCTTGAATCTTTTCCAGAGCTGGATCTTTAAATCATTTTAGTGGTGAGCCAGATCGGGGTGCGCCGAATTTCAGCCAATTACAGCGCGGCATTTCATAAAATGCTGTGCTCTCATTGGTTGAAAGTTGGCTCACCCCGATCTGGCTCACCACTAAAATGATTTAAAGATCCAGCTCAGATTATTTAAGTCCTTCTTTTGTCGCCTTTAATGAAGTGCAAATATAACATGTGCGTTCAGCCGTTTGGCCGCTAGCATAGTATACTTTCTATCGATCTCAGGAATATTTTACTGTGAAATGCACCAGATCCGAATTTTCCAGAGAGAGAGGGGACAATAGGCTGTTTATTACAATAGTCCCCTAAGTTTTATATTAACGTTTCTTATTCGTTGGCTCAGCAACTTTTATTGAATTCTGATTGGTTGGTTTTTTAACTTGAGCCTTCAAACGTTCTAACCACGAATTGTAATACATATATAGAAAGGGTAATTTTGTGTATCATCTTTGGGTCTGTACATAAAGCTATCGGCTATTATCTTATCCCTTTAGATCCCTGAAATTTTCTTTATTCTTAGTTGAGTTTATTGAAAGAATTGTAAAAGAATACCAATACATTAATGGTTAATATTTCATGTTTCGTGCAAATAGCAACAGTTGAACATATTTTCCAGGGTTTTTAAGGGATAAGATAATGGTCTACATCCCCGATTGTGATAAACAAAATATCCCCAGATATAGCTTATAATTATTGGTTGATCAAATTGATCTAACTAATCAAAATAACAAAAGATTAAAGTTTTTGAACAAGTTTTGCAAATTTCAAGAGAACAAGAGCGAAACTCAACATATCAGACAGTTGGACAAACGAACATTTACAAATATAGAGTGTCAAAGATTTTTTAAAATAGTGAAATATTATTTAAACTCCAGAATAGTTATTTCTTTCATCGTATTATAAACCGCTTTCCGCGGATATAGAATGTCCAATTATAAGATTAAAACTAGTTTTTTAGCCCCGATGTGCCGAAGGCACGGGCTAAAAAACTGGTTTTTATCTTATGATTGTACGTTTCTATATTCGTAGAAAGCTGGATATAATACGATGCTAGACATAGTTTTTTCGTATGGATGAGAACCGGTTCCTATCCACCGGATTCGAATGAATACGAGAAAAAGAATTA
Organism: Acartia tonsa; assembly: GCF_053477335.1. Classification (NCBI taxonomy): domain Eukaryota; kingdom Metazoa; phylum Arthropoda; class Copepoda; order Calanoida; family Acartiidae; genus Acartia; species Acartia tonsa. The sequence goes on from NC_137261.1 coordinate 56,258,474, forward strand.
TTAATACATAATACTTTTTTGGACATTTTTGGACATGGATATAGAATTTTTTTGCTTATAAGATTGTGCCTGATAGTTCAAGGCATCCCCACGGATATTTTGCTATGCTTTATAAATTAAACCTTACTATTAACATAATAAACCATAAAAGTTTGAAATCGATAAGCAAATTCTAACATGCCTAAATAAACTATGAGAGCTATCCAGTATTTATTACCAGACATCCAGAGGGATAAGATAATAGCCGATAAATTGATGTACATCCCCAATGATGATACACAAAATCACCCATTCTGTATTCTTGGACACAAAACTAAATGAACCAAACAATCAAAATTCTATAAAATTTTTGTAGAAAAGTTTCAGCATAAATTTGCAGGGATGTTTATTACATTAGTCCTTAAAGTTTTATAATAACGATTTCTAATCCGTTGGCTTAAAAAATTTGAAGACTTTTATTGAATTTTGATAAGGTGTGTCCAAACGTTTCATCCACTAATTGTAATCTACAAAAGGGGTAATTTTGTGTTTCATAATTGGGGATGTACATCAAATTATTGGTCATTGTTTTATCCTTTTATCAAAATTGTGCTATTATGATATAATATAAGAAATAAGAGTATATATAATATTGTGAAAGGCTATAAAACATATTCAATTGATTTTATGACCGGCAAACAACTACTAAAAGATTTATGATAACTTTATTATGTTAAAAATTTTGGCTTTTACAAAGTCTTTTTAGATTATACATTTTTGATTACTCCGCCCTTAGCATATAAGGGCTCTGTTTCGAAAGGGAAGAGAGGGTCTAGAAAAATAGATTAAAACCAAACCTAGAATTAAATCTGAAAAAATAGCATAAAACAATCACAGAACATTAAGCATACCTAAAACAGAAAACCTTTTTTGTTGGGTATTTCTAGAGATCTTACACTTTAGACAAAAAACCTACTACTTTATATCATAGGATTTGTTTTAAATAGTGATTAATATGCTTTTAAAAAATTTGATCAGGTATAAAATGGACTTTCTTATATCACTTTTTTGTAACTTTTTCTAATTTGTACCTTTATGTTACAGAAATTATCATTGAAAAATTATAAGATAAAAACCAGTTTTGTTAGGCCCGAGAGGACGAAGGCCCAGGCAAATAAAACTGGTATTGATTTCATGATTTTTATTTAATATTAATGAGAAGTTAACTTATATGCGATACATGATATTTCAGTATGGCTCGGAACTGGTTCTAATCCAGCGGATATTAATTGGTTTCGAAGCCATGCTGAAAAGATTCGCCTAAAATTCAAATATAAAATTTAAAATTAAAGTATAAAGCAGTAAGACAGTGGTCGTTAAATTAATCTTCTTCCGAATATAACTTATAATGTATTATTAAATCAGAGGAAGAAAGGATTGTATATTAACACAAGGATCAATGTCTTCCTTTCTGTAAGCTAAACCAATAAATATGGAATGTCCAGATAAACAATCCTTTAATTTACTAAAAGGAACACATAATTCGACCTCATTGTATGTATGTTTGAAAATTTACACATTTTATTTCGAAAGAACACTTTTTTATTTATAAATTATGATGGCCTCTAATGATAATTTTTTTGGGGGATTATAAAGCTTTGCTCTGAGAAATTGCACATCTAGGCTAATAAATCTATTCTTAAGCCATTAACATCAGGAAGGGCCCGGGGGGGGGGGGGGGAGAGTAGTGGGAGCCCTTTTAATGTTTGACATATGATTATTGAAAAAAATTGCAAAATTCTTTTCATGTTGGATATTGAAAAGAAATTTGCTCCATGGTAGGAAAATATACCTCTAGTACTTTAGAATTGGGAGGGATGGGGAGAATTTGAAATAGCTAGGGCTCGGCAGCCGCGCCTCCGACGCGCGTAAGGCTCAACTTGAAACCCTCTCTGGCTCTTAAAGAATAGACAGCTGGGCAAATTAGGAGCTGATTTAGATAAAGGTGACTTTTGTGATTATAAAACGTTGATTTTACTATGGCTTATGAGCGGCTGTGGCACAGCTGCCGAGCCCTGGAAAATAGCTAAGGCTGTGAGTGCAGCTATGCACGAAAAAGCAGGGATCTAAAGGGAAAAGACAATGACCAAAAAATTGATGTACAAAATTACTTCTTCTGTAGATTATAATAACTGGTTGAAACGTTTGGATTCTCAACTTTAAAAAAAAAACAATCAAAATTCATTAAAAGTCCCCAAAGTTGTTAAGCCAACGAATAAGAAAAACGTTATTGTGAAACTTTAGGAAGCTGTGTAATAAACACGCCATTGTTCCGTCTCTTTGAGAAAAAAACAAGAATGACAACATCCAACAAATCAGAACAATATGCCTAATCGTCCAGGTTATCAAAATTCAAACAATTTAAAAAAAACTTGACATTACAATATTTTGACAGTTTGGCTGTATATATTCTGTAGATTCTTTGATGATTCTAACAATTCTTACATAGGAATTACTATTCAAACAATCAAAAAGTTGACTGCTTGTCTGTAAATATTCGTAAATATGAAAAAGCCAATATTGTCATGTTGTGACGTCATAAATTTCGGGATAGGAGAAGGGAAGAAAATCTCCTCAAAGAAGATTGGAAAAATGGGATTCTACTTTCCCTTTCCCGAAATTTATGACGTCACAACAGGATAATATGGACTTTGTTGTGAATATTGTTTAAAACAGACTTTCTTGTTATGTTTATGGATTTACTACGCTTTCTAGAATGTAACTAGTTGTTAAAAGAATCTTAATACATAGTTTGAAATCGATACGGCTATTCTAACATACTAATGACTAACCCTAAATGTACAAACTCTTCGGTTTTAAGTATAAATAGAGAACAAGGATGACAACATCCATAAAAACGAATCACTGAAACGGTATGACACACGGACATTAACACTTATATAGTATTAGAATTAAATAATCAGAATATAAATGTATAAGAGTCGAACCAAAATTGTAAGTAAATTTGTTGAAAAACTGCTTGATACAGAATAATGTTTATGGACATACTTATATTTTTAGGACTTGATTATAAAGTTGCTTCGCTTATAATATTGTACTTTGTTGTCCCAGTAATCAGTATACCAAAAATCAGATCAATAGGAAAAAAGTAAAAATTCAACATGTTTAAAATGGACGTACGGACATTATGGTAATGATTATAGAGTTGCTACGCTTTCTAAATCGTACCTAACTACTTTAGGAAATACCATGCAAAGTTTGAAATCAACAGGGCAATTCTAACATGTCTAAATTAACGAAAAAAAGCTATCTGTCTTGGACGGACGGACGAACCGACCCTAATTATAGAAAAGCTTCGCTTTTAAAAATCATGAAATCTTCACATTGCAATACGTATTATGCTTAGATTCTTACATTATGCCTAATTTGAATGCATGTCTGTAAATATTTGTGAATATTGTTTCATACAGACTTTCTGGTTATGTTTATAGATTTACTACGCTTTCTAGAATGTAACTAATTGTTAAAAGAATCATTATACAAAGTTTGAAATCGATACGGCTATTCTAACATACTAATGACTAACCCTAAATGTACAAAAGCTTCGGTTTTAGGTATAAAGAAAGAACAAGGATGACAACATCCATGAAAGCGAATCACTGAAACGGTATGACAAACGGACATTAACACTTGTATAGTATCAGAATTGAATAATCAGAATATAAATGTATAAGAGTCGGAGCAAAATTGTAAGTAAATTTGTTGAAAAAATGCTTGTTACAGAATAATGTTTATTGACATACTTACATTTTTAGGACTTAAATATAAAGTTGCTTCGCCTATAATATTTTACTTTGTTGTCCCAGAAATTAGTATACCAAAAATCAAATCAATCGGATTATTAGATCACATAAAAATTTGTTGGGAAAAAGTAAAAAATTCAACATGTTTAAATGGACGTACGGACATATGGTAATGATTATAGATTTGCTACGCTTTCTAAGTCGTACCTAACTACTTCAGGAATTAAGTTTGAAATCAATAGGACAATTCTAACATGCCTAAATTAACGAAAAAAGCTAATTATAGAAAAGCTTCGCCTTTTAAAAGAAAATTTGGACTATGTTTTGTGGCTAATAGAAAGAGTTGCAGGAAAGGAAAGCTTACCAGAGTATATACTCGATGATTTATGAGCTTTAGTTCAGGGAGGAAGTGGACTATAAATTACACTGGTACCCAAAGTTTTATATTTGTTAGCTTAAAAACTTTAGATACTTTTATTGATTAATTGGTAGTTATAACTTTTCAACCAATAATGTTAATCTACAGATGGGGTAATTTTGTTTAGCATATTTTGGTGAAATACATGAATTGATTGTCTTATCCCTTAAGATCCCTGTGTTTAGGTACTTTGCTGGAAGTTATATAAACTCACATCACGATATAAATAAAAGCAATAAAATAATTCTTTAGAAGCGCAGCTAATATATATATGTACTTTATCTATTAGCTCGTCAAACTTAGGTTTGGTTAGGTTAAGTTGGGTTAGACAATTGGCCCCGCATTATTAGAACCCACCGCAGGGTATAGAAATAGGGGAAAAGCTACTGTGAAAATACGACGAAACGCCCCCTAAGAGGCTTTGCCGCGAAAGGGACTATACCCGATTATTCTTGTTTAAAAAATCCTGAATTATTTTCCATATTTCTTTATAATTAGAGTACATTATTGCTGAGCTACTTTTGGTCTTACGTTATTGTTCTTATTTAATTGTAATTAATTCTTTTTAAAAGCGAAGCTTTTCTATAATTAGGGTCGGTCCGTCCGTACGTCCGTCCGTCCGTAACGGATAGCTTTTTTGTTTGTTAATTTAGGCATGTTAGAATTGTCCTATCGATTTCAAATTTTGCATGGTGATTCCTTTAATATTTAGGTACGATTTAGAAAGCGTAGCAACTCTATAATCATCCCTCCCAGATTCACTGCTGGGAGTACCTTAGCCTCAGATGCGCGTCTGCTCTACACTTGTGGTTCACCGTAATCTCACACAGCTGTCACCAAAGTTGTGGTATCCGCCGAGGATAAATGGCAGACACTGGAGTTCAATTAGATTACGGCAGTGTGACAGACGTGGACACCTTACTATAGAGAAGCTACGCTTCTCTAGCTTTCACTAGATAATGATCAACATCTATTTTCAGTTGTCACTTTATTGAAGGGTTAAGAGATACTGAAGCTATATACAACAAACAATAATTACATGGATAGGAATAAATAATCATAACATAAAAGCATAAATAATACATATACAATGGTCAGTTTGGGCAATAATGATTCCCCCATCCCTGGAAAGGGTGGGGGAGAATTAAGAATACAGTTAACCATAATAAACATGACAGATTCAATCATTAATTCTAAGCGTAGGGAGGGGGTCACTAGACCCCTTCCCCAGGACTCGGGGGAGGGCCATTGACCCTCCACCGAACCCCAGATCAGGGGTGCCATAGACATGGCTCGCGGTTGCCGAATACCACATATAAACTATATTGTAAACTTTTTATTTCAATTTTGCTTAGAATAAATTTGTAATATTTTTCTCATTCTAACAGTATATAAAATGCCTATTTCTTATGCCTTGGTAATGATAAAATTTAGTTCAAAGTTTTTATTCTCGTGGGTTTAAAAAAATCGTTTTTTTTCAATAATTACTTGACAGAATTGAAAAAGTAAGTTGTCAAATTAAAGATCTTACTATTTTTGTTCATACTGGCCATTTTCTTTCTTTTTTGTTGCATTTTAGTACCTTAAAATCGACTTAATTTTTTTTTTAAAAACTTAAATTACTTAAAAAATAAGAGGTCTATAAAAAAACCGATTGCATATCTGAGTTCTATGAAAAATTTTACATCTACTACTTACTAAAAGAACCGGCTAGCTATCTTAAATAAAAAGTGAAAAAGTTGATACACCTTCTTTAGCTTTAATAACTTTAATCTTATTTAAACGTTTACAAACAAGGATGACTACATCCATAAAAGCGAAGCACTGAAACGGTAGGACAAACGGACATTAACACTTGTATAGTGTCAGAACTGAATAATCAGAATATAAATGTATAAGAGTCAAAGCAAAATTGTAAGTAAATTTGTTGAAAAACTGCTTGATTCAGGATAATGTTTATGGACATACTTACATTTTTAGGAATTGATTATAGAGTTGCTTCGCTTATAACATTATACTTTGTTGTCCCAGGAATCAATATACCAAAAATCAGATCAATCGGATGATTAGATCACATAAAAATTTGTTGTTAAAAAAGTAAAAAAAAAATGGACATACGGACATTTTGGTGATGATTATAGAGTTGCTACGCTTTCTAAATCGTACCTAAATATTAAAGGAATCACCATGCAAAATTTGAAATCGATAGGACAATTCTAACATGCCTAAATTAACAAACAAAAAAGCTATCCGTTACGGACGGACGGACGTACGGACGGACCGACCCTAATTATAGAAAAGCTTCGCTTTTAAAAAGAATTAATTACAATTAAATAAGAACAATAACGTAAGACCAAAAGTAGCTCAGCAATAATGTACTCTAATTATAAAGAAATATGGAAAATAATTCAGGATTTTTTAAACAAGAATAATCGGGTATAGTCCCTTTCGCTGCAAAGCCTCTTAGGGGGCGTTTCGTCGTATTTTCACAGTAGCTTTTCCCCTATTTCTATACCCTGCGGTGGGTTCTAATAATGCGGGGCCAATTGTCTAACCCAACTTAACCTAACCAAACCTAAGTTTGACGAGCTAATAGATAAAGTACATATACATATTAGCTGCGCTTCTAAAGAATTATTTTATTGCTTTTATTTATATCGTGATGTGAGTTTATATAACTTCCAGCAAAGTACCTAAACACAGGGATCTTAAGGGATAAGACAATCAATTCATGTATTTCACCAAAATATGCTAAACAAAATTACCCCATCTGTAGATTAACATTATTGGTTGAAAAGTTATAACTACCAATTAATCAATAAAAGTATCTAAAGTTTTTAAGCTAACAAATATAAAACTTTGGGTACCAGTGTAATTTATAGTCCACTTCCTCCCTGAACTAAAGCTCATAAATCATCGAGTATATACTCTGGTAAGCTTTCCTTTCCTGCAACTCTTTCTATTAGCCACAAAACATAGTCCAAATTTTCTTTTAAAAGGCGAAGCTTTTCTATAATTAGCTTTTTTCGTTAATTTAGGCATGTTAGAATTGTCCTATTGATTTCAAACTTAATTCCTGAAGTAGTTAGGTACGACTTAGAAAGCGTAGCAAATCTATAATCATTACCATATGTCCGTACGTCCATTTAAACATGTTGAATTTTTTACTTTTTCCCAACAAATTTTTATGTGATCTAATAATCCGATTGATCTGATTTTTTGTATACTTATTCCTGGGACAACAAAGTAAAATATTATAGGCGAAGCAACTTTATAAACAAGTCCTAAAAATGTGGGTATGTCAATAAACATTATTTTGTATCAAGCATTTTTTCAACAAATTTAATTACAATTTTGGTTCGACTCTTGTGCATTTATATTCTGATTATTCAATTCTGATACTATACAAGTGTTAATGTCCGTTTGTCCTACCGTTTCAGTGCTTCGCTTTCATGGATGTTGTCATCCTTGTTCTTTCTTTATACCTAAAACCGAAGCTTTTGTACATTTAGGGTTAGTCATTAGTATGTTAAAATAGCCGTATCGATTTTAAACTTTGTATAATGATTCTTTTAACAATAAGTTACATTCTAGAAAGCGTAGTAAATCTATAAACATAACCAGAAAGTCTGTTTTAAACAATATTCACGAATATTTGAATATTTACAGACAAGCAGTCAACTTTTTAATTGTTTGAATTTTGATAACACGGCAGATTGGGCATATTGTTGTGATTTGTTGGATTTTGTTATTCTTGTTTTTTTTCTCTTTTCTCTCAAAGAGAGATTGGACAATTGCCTGTTTATTACACAGCTTCCCAAAGTTTCACAATAACGTTTTTCTTATTCGTTGGCTTAACAACTTTGGGGACTTTTAATGAATTTTAATTGTTTTTTTTAAGTTGAGAGTCCAAACGTTTCAACCAGTTATTATAATCTACAGAAAGGGTAATTTTGTGTAATAAAATTGGGAATGTACATCAATTTATTGGTCATTGTCTTGTCCCTTTAGATCCCTGCTTTTTCGTGCCTAGCTGCACTCACAGCCCTAGCTATTTTCCAGGGCTCGGCAGCTGTGCCTCAGCCGCTCATAAGCTATAGTAAAATCAACGTTTTTTAATCACAAAAGTCACCTTTATCTAAATCTGCTCCTAATTTGCCCAGCTGCCTATTCTTTAAGAGCCAGAGAGGGTTTTAAGTTGAGCCTTACGCGCGTCGGAGGCGCGGCTGCCGAGCCCTAGCTATTTCAAATTCTCCCCATCCCTCCCAATTCTAAAGTACTAGAGGTATATTTTCCTACCATGGAGCAAATTTCTTTTCAATATCCAACATGAAAAGAATTTTTGCAATTTTTTTCAATAATCATATGTCAAACATTAAAAGGGCTCCCACTACTCTACTCCCCCCCCCCCTCCCCTTCATGATGTTAATGGCTTAAGAATAGATTTATTAGCCTAGATGTTCAATTTCTCAGAGCAAAGCTTTATAATCCCCCCAAAAAATTATCATTAGAGGCCGTCATAATTTATAAATAAAAAAGTGTTCTTTCGAAATAAAATGTGTAAGTTTTCAAACATACATACAATGAGGTCGAATTATGTGTTCCTTTTGGTAAATTAAAGTACTTGTTCATCTGGATATTCTATATTTATTGGTTTAGCTTACAGAAAGGAAGACATTGATCCTTGCGATAATATACAACCCTTTATTCCTCTGTTTTAATAATAAATTGTATGTTATATTCGGAAAAAGATTAATTTAACGACCACTGTCTTACTGTTTGATACTTTAATTTCAAATTTTAATCTTTTCCAGTATGGCTTCGAAACCAATTAATATCCGCTGGATTAGAACCGGTTCTGAGCCAAAATGAAATATCATGTATTAAGACAACTTCTCACTAACATTAAAATAATACCAGTTTAATACCAGTTTTATTTGCCTAGACCTAGCCTTAGTCCTATCCGGGCTAACAAAACTGGTATTTATCTTATAATTTTTCAATGATAATTTCTGTAACATAAAGGTACAAATTAGAAAGTGATATAAGAAAGTCCATCTTATACATAATAAAATTTTTAAAGCCTATTAATTTCTATTTTTGGGTAAGCTTCACATTTTCAGATATCATTCTTGGAATTGTTTTAAGCTATTTTTCTAGACCCTCTCTTCCCTTTTGAATACAGAGCCCTTATATGCTAAGGGCGGAGTAATCAAAAATGTATAATCTAAAAAGACTTTGTAAAAAGTCAAAATTTTTACATAATAAAGTTATAATAAATCTTTTAGTAGTTGTTTGCCGGTCATAAAATCAATTTGATATGTTTTATAGCCTTTCACAATATTATATATACTCTTATTTCTTATATTACATTATAATAGCACAAATTTATTAAACAATTACCTTATTGATCTATGTCCCCAATTACAATACACAAAATTGTTTAAGATTACAATTAGTGGTGGAAACGTTTTGACACTCAACTTAATTAACCATCTAATAAAAATTCAATAAAAGTCCCCAAATTTATTAACCCAATGAATAAGAAAACGTTAATATAAAACTTTAAGGACTAATGTAATAAACATCCCTGCAAATTTATGCTGAAACTTTTCTACAAAAATTTTATAGAATTTTGTTTGTTTGGTTCATTTAGTTTAGTGTCCAAGCGTTTCAACCACTAATTATAATCTACAGAATGGGTAATTTTGTGTATCATCATTGGGGACGTACATCAATTTATCGGCTATTGTCTTATCCCTCTGGATCTCTGGTAATAAATACTGGATAGCTCTCATATTTTATTTAGGCATGTTAGAATCTGCTTATTGATTTCAAACCTTTTTAGTTTATTATGTTAATATAGTAAGGTTGTATTTATAAAGCGTAGCAAAATATCCGTAGGGATGCCTTGAGCTATCAGACACAATCTAATAAGCCAAAAATTTCTATATCCATGTCCAAAAATTTAAGTATCATTTATTAATAATTCTTTTCCTCGTAATCATAAGATAAAAACCAGTTTTTTAGCCAGTGCCTTCGGCACATCGGGGCTAAAAAACTAGTTTTAATCTTATAATTGTACATTCTATATCCGCGGAAAGCGGTTTATAATACGATGAAAGAAATAACTATTATAGAGTTAAATAATACTTCACTATTTTAAAAATCATTGACACTCTATATTTGTAAATGTTCGTTCGTCCAACTGTCTGATTTGTTGAGTTTTGCTTACATCAGTGTCCTTGTTCTCTTGAAATTTGCAAAACTGGTTCAAAAACTTGAATCTTTTGTTATTTTGATTAGTTATATCAAACTTTTCAACTAATAATTATAAGCTATATTTGGGGATATTTTGTTTATCACAATCGGGGATGTAGACCATTATCTTATCCCTTAAAAACACTGGAAAAATATGTTCAACTGTTGCTATTTGCACGAAACATGAAATATTAACCATTAATATATTGGTATTCTTTTACAATTCTTTCAATAAACTCAACTAAGAATAAAGAAAATTTCAGGGATCTAAAGGGATAAGATAATAGCCGATAGCTTGATGTACAGCCCCAAAGATGATACACAAAATTACCCCTTCTATATATGTTTTACAATTCGTGGTTAAAAGTTTGAAGGCTCAAATTAAAAAACCAACCAATCAGAATTCAATAGAAGTTGCTGAGCCAACGAATAAGAAACGTTAATATAAAACTTAGGGGACTATTGTAATAAACAGCCTATTGTCCCCTCTCTCTCTGGAAAATTTGGATCTGGTGCATTTCAGAGTAAAATATTCCATGGATCGATGATCTCAAAGAAAGTATACTATGCTAACGGCAAAAAGGCTGAAAGAACATGTTATGAACGCACTTCATTAAAGGCGACAAAAGAAGGACTTAAAGAATCTGGAAAAGATTCAAGACTTAAAATTAGTCTGGCCTTTTGTAGCATCTAAAGTTCATAGTTTTTTTTTTAAGATATTCGGTACCAGGAACATTTTAGCTTTAACTGCACTATATATACGAAAAACAGGCATAAACATTTTATATCTATTTTTAGTTCTGAGGTGGATTCTAAAAAAAAATTAGGCTCGCTACTCGCTGGTGAGACAAAATTATTTTTGTTAAAAATCCTCCAAAATCACATTAAAAATCTACAAAAATAAAACAAAATCTTATGTTAATAACTCTTGTATGATTTCATTTAATTTTTGTAGATTTTTTATGCGATTTTGTAGGATTTTTCACCAAAATAATTTTGCCTCACCAACAAGTAGCGAGCCTATTTTTTTAAGAATCCACCTCAGTTGTATGTCTTTATCATACACTAGAAGTTGAGTTCAAAGACTCTAGGGGCTCTACAAAGGTAAAGATAATAGCCTAATACCATTTCGAAATATATAGTAGACTTCTCCGTTTTACATTGTTCAATAATCCATTCTATTTCCGAGATCTTTTGTAACAAACTTTACTACTTTATGATATAGATAAAAATGTAATGCTTTTGTAATGTAGAAATTAATTGCAGGTAGGGAGGGGACATTGGGCAGATAATTACACTAGTCCCCAATGTTTTATAATAACGTTTTCTTATTAATAACTATGGGGAATTTTGTTTGGTTGGTGCATTAAGTTGAATGTCTAAACGTTTCAACCACAAATTGTAATCTGCAGAAAGGGTAATTTTGTATATCATCATGTATCGATTTATATACTAGCTTATTAACCATCAATAAGATTTATGAAAAAAAATATTTTGTGTTAATTTTTCATTGAAAAGTTGAGAAAAATTGGCTTTCCTTACAGTAAAATTTAAATATTCCTCGCATCGTATTATAATCAACTTTCCGCGGAGATTAATTGTACATTTATATTCGTAGAAAACTGGATATAATACGATGCTAGACTTATTTGATGGATGAGAACAGGTTCTAATCCACCGGATGTTAACCGGTTTCTAAGGAACACGAGAACAAAATTGAAAAATTTTCCCCACAATTTTAAAACAAGGATGACAACATCCATAAAAGCGAAGCTCTGAAACGGTAGGACAAACGGACATTAATACTTGTATAGTGTCTGAACTGAATAATCAGAATATAAAAGTATAAGATTCGAAGCAAAATTGTAAGTAAATTTGTTGAAAAACTGCTTGATACAGGATAATGTTTATGGATATACTTTCATCTTTAGGGCTTGATTATAGAGTTGCTTCGCTTAAAATATTGTTCTTTGTTGTCCCAGGAATCAATATACCAAATATCAGATCAAACGGATAATTAGATCATATAAAAATTTGTTGTTAAAAAAGTAGAAAAAGCTAACTATCTCGGACGGACGGACGTACGGACGGACGGAGGGACGGACCGACCCTAATTATAGAAAAGCTTCGCTTTTAAAAAGTCTACAAACAATGCCAGAAATCCATGGATATGGTGTTTCTTGCCCCCAAGGGTGCTATGTGGGTGTAGGTGTGGGTGTGTGTGTGTGTGTGGGTGTGGGTGTGTGCACTTTGCAAAGAAAGAACAAATTGCCATATATTTATGTAGTAAAGAGGAAAATGATTAAGAAATAGAATGTAAATAAACTTGGTGTATGAACATATTCAACCCACTATACACACTACCAGGGATCTAAAGGGATAAGACAATGACTGGTAAATTGATGTATATCCCAATTGATGATACACAAAATTACCCCTGCTGTAGACACGTTTAGACACTCAACTAAATGAACCAACTAATCAAAATTCAATAAAAGTCCCCAAGGTTTCTAAGCCATAGAATAAGGAAACGTTATTATTTTACTTTGGGGACTTGTGTAATAAATCAGCCCAATGTACCCTCCCTCCCTGACACACTACACACGTGCAAAAAAAAAATTTGCATTCTGCAAAAAGGAAGTTGCACCCCTCTCAGTGGGCTCTATTCACCCCGCCCCCCCCCCCGGGCTCCCCCCCCCCTATTTCTTTTAAAATATGAGGATTATGCAGGGTGAGAAATATTCAAATCAGGGATAAGACAATCGACGATAAGGACATATACTTTAACAATGATGATAAACAAAATTGGTCCTTATGTAAAATTATTTGCAATTAAGCTTCGAATCAACCAATCAAAATAAAATAAAAAACACAATTTTTTTTGAGCCAACAAATATAATAACGTGGTTATAAAACTTTGAGGACCAGTGTAATTTACCATCCAATGTCCCGTTTCCTAACTAAAATGATATGAAGATGAAAACAAGGATGACAATAGTGCAAAAGTGTAAAAAATCATGGATGGACAAACAAACAGTTAGTTATTATTTCTTAAATAAAGTGAAAGTAAGGGGAGGTATTTTCGTCCTATGTCTGTCTAAACCCTGCGGCGCTTATACCTCTCTAGCAAAAAAGGATGAGAACATTCATAAAAGCGAAGCTATGAAACGGTAGGACAAACGAACATTAACATTTGTAGAGTGTCAGAACTGAATAGCAATTTTATGAGTAAATTGCTTAAATACAGGATACTGTTTCAGGACATACTGTAAGAAAAATCTGTATCAGTATCTGTCTAAAAAATCAACCTTGTGACGTCATAAAAATTGGGGATTACCCATCTAATTTTTATGGGTTTTCTTTCCCACTTCTCCTCTCATTCCAATTTTTCGTAATGTCACATGGCTGATTTTTGTAAAGCTTCTTATTAATTTGAAATTTAAACTTTTTTATTGGTCACCCTGAACATTTACTTCACACTTGGCCTGAGATCCAAGATACCACCTCATATTACCAGGGATAGTAAGGGATAGGACACTGGCCTGATATCCAAGATACCACCTCATATTACCAGGGATAGTAAGGGATAGGACACTGGCCTGAGATCCAAGATATCACCTCATATTACCAGGGATAGTAAGGGATAGGACACTGGCCTGATATCCAAGATACCACCTCATATTACCAGGGATAGTAAGGGATAGGACACTGGCCTGAGATCCAAGATACCACCTCATATTACCAGGGTTAGTAAAGGATAGGACACTGGCCTGAGATCCAAGATACCACCTCATATTACCAGGGATAGTAAGGGATAGGACACTGGCCTGAGATCCAAGATACCACCTCATATTACCAGGGATAGTAAAGGATAGGACACTGGCCTGAGATCCAAGATACCACCTCATATTACCAGGGATAGTAAGGGATAGGACACTGGCCTGAGATCCAAGATACCACCTCATATTACCAGGGATAGTAAGGGATAGGACACTGGCCTGAGATCCAAGATACCACCTCATATTACCAGGGATAGTAAGGGATAGGACACTGGCCTGAGATCCAAGATACCACCTCATATTACCAGGGATAGTAAGGGATAGGACACTGGCCTGAGATCCAAGATACCACCTCATATTACCAGGGATAGTAAGGGATAGGACACTGGCCTGAGATCCAAGATACCACCTCATATTACCAGGGATAGTAAGGGATAGGACACTGGCCTGAGATCCAAGATACCACCTCATATTGCCAGGGATAGTAAGGGATAGGACACTGGCCTGAGATCCAAGATACCACCTCATATTACCATATATAGTAAGGGATAGGACACTGGCCTGAGATCCAAGATACCACCTCATATTGCCAGGGATAGTAAGGGATAGGACACTGGCCTGAGATCCAAGATACCACCTCATATTACCAGGGGTAGTAAGGGATAGGACACTGGCCTGAGATCCAAGATACCACCTCATATTACCATATATAGTAAGGGATAGGACACTGGCCTGAGATCCAAGATACCACCTCATATTGCCAGGGATAGTAAGGGATAGGACACTGGCCTGAGATCCAAGATACCACCTCATATTACCAGGGTTAGTAAGGGATAGGACACTGGCCTGAGATCCAAGATACCACCTCATATTACCAGGGATAGTAAGGGATAGGACACTGGCCTGAGATCCAAGATACCACCTCATATTACCAGGGTTACTAAGGGATAGGACACTGGCCTGAGATCCAAGATACCACCTCATATTGCCAGGGATAGTAAGGGATAGGACACTGGCCTGAGATCCAAGATACCACCTCATATTACCATATATAGTAAGGGATAGGACACTGGCCTGAGATCCAAGATACCACCTCATATTGCCAGGGATAGTAAGGGATAGGACACTGGCCTGAGATCCAAGATACCACCTCATATTACCAGGGGTAGTAAGGGATAGGACACTGGCCTGAGATCCAAGATACCACCTCATATTACCATATATAGTAAGGGATAGGACACTGGCCTGAGATCCAAGATACCACCTCATATTGCCAGGGATAGTAAGGGATAGGACACTGGCCTGAGATCCAAGATACCACCTCATATTACCAGGGTTAGTAAGGGATAGGACACTGGCCTGAGATCCAAGATACCACCTCATATTACCAGGGATAGTAAGGGATAGGACACTGGCCTGAGATCCAAGATACCACCTCATATTACCAGGGTTAGTAAGGGATAGGACACTGGCCTGAGATCCAAGATACCACCTCATATTACCAGGGATAGTAAGGGATAGGACACTGGCCTGAGATCCAAGATACCACCTCATATTGCCAGGGATAGTAAGGGATAGGACACTGGCCTGAGATCCAAGATACCACCTCATATTGCCAGGGATAGTAAGGGATAGGACACTGGCCTGAGATCCAAGATACCACCTCATATTACCAGGGTTAGTAAGGGATAGGACACTGGCCTGAGATCCAAGATACCACCTCATATTACCAGGGATAGTAAGGGATAGGACACTGGCCTGAGATCCAAGATACCACCTCATATTACCAGGGATAGTAAGGGATAGGACACTGGCCTGAGATCCAAGATACCACCTCATATTACCAGGGATAGTAAGGGATAGGACACTGGCCTGAGATCCAAGATACCACCTCATATTACCAGGGATAGTAAGGGATAGGACACTGGCCTGAGATCCAAGATACCACCTCATATTACCAGGGTTAGTAAGGGATAGGACACTGGCCTGAGATCCAAGATACCACCTCATATTACCAGGGTTAGTAAGGGATAGGACACTGGCCTGAGATCCAAGATACCACCTCATATTACCAGGGATAGTAAGGGATAGGACACTGGCCTGAGATCCAAGATACCACCTCATATTACCAGGGTTACTAAGGGATAGGACACTGGCCTGAGATCCAAGATACCACCTCATATTGCCAGGGATAGTAAGGGATAGGACACTGGCCTGAGATCCAAGATACCACCTCATATTACCATATATAGTAAGGGATAGGACACTGGCCTGAGATCCAAGATACCACCTCATATTGCCAGGGATAGTAAGGGATAGGACACTGGCCTGAGATCCAAGATACCACCTCATATTACCAGGGGTAGTAAGGGATAGGACACTGGCCTGAGATCCAAGATACCACCTCATATTACCATATATAGTAAGGGATAGGACACTGGCCTGAGATCCAAGATACCACCTCATATTGCCAGGGATAGTAAGGGATAGGACACTGGCCTGAGATCCAAGATACCACCTCATATTACCAGGGTTAGTAAGGGATAGGACACTGGCCTGAGATCCAAGATACCACCTCATATTACCAGGGATAGTAAGGGATAGGACACTGGCCTGAGATCCAAGATACCACCTCATATTACCAGGGTTAGTAAGGGATAGGACACTGGCCTGAGATCCAAGATACCACCTCATATTACCAGGGATAGTAAGGGATAGGACACTGGCCTGAGATCCAAGATACCACCTCATATTGCCAGGGATAGTAAGGGATAGGACACTGGCCTGAGATCCAAGATACCACCTCATATTGCCAGGGATAGTAAGGGATAGGACACTGGCCTGAGATCCAAGATACCACCTCATATTACCAGGGTTAGTAAGGGATAGGACACTGGCCTGAGATCCAAGATACCACCTCATATTACCAGGGATAGTAAGGGATAGGACACTGGCCTGAGATCCAAGATACCACCTCATATTACCAGGGATAGTAAGGGATAGGACACTGGCCTGAGATCCAAGATACCACCTCATATTACCAGGGATAGTAAGGGATAGGACACTGGCCTGAGATCCAAGATACCACCTCATATTACCAGGGATAGTAAGGGATAGGACACTGGCCTGAGATCCAAGATACCACCTCATATTACCAGGGATAGTAAGGGATAGGACACTGGCCTGAGATCCAAGATACCACCTCATATTGCCAGGGATAGTAAGGGATAGGACACTGGCCTGAGATCCAAGATACCACCTCATATTACCATATATAGTAAGGGATAGGACACTGGCCTGAGATCCAAGATACCACCTCATATTGCCAGGGATAGTAAGGGATAGGACACTGGCCTGAGATCCAAGATACCACCTAATATTACCAGGGGTAGTAAGGGATAGGACACTGGCCTGAGATCCAAGATACCACCTCATATTACCATATATAGTAAGGGATAGGACACTGGCCTGAGATCCAAGATACCACCTCATATTGCCAGGGATAGTAAGGGATAGGACACTGGCCTGAGATCCAAGATACCACCTCATATTACCAGGGTTAGTAAGGGATAGGACACTGGCCTGAGATCCAAGATACCACCTCATATTACCAGGGATAGTAAGGGATAGGACACTGGCCTGAGATCCAAGATACCACCTCATATTACCAGGGTTAGTAAGGGATAGGACACTGGCCTGAGATCCAAGATACCACCTCATATTGCCAGGGATAGTAAGGGATAGGACACTGGCCTGAGATCCAAGATACCACCTCATATTACCATATATAGTAAGGGATAGGACACTGGCCTGAGATCCAAGATACCACCTCATATTGCCAGGGATAGTAAGGGATAGGACACTGGCCTGAGATCCAAGATACCACCTCATATTACCAGGGGTAGTAAGGGATAGGACACTGGCCTGAGATCCAAGATACCACCTCATATTACCATATATAGTAAGGGATAGGACACTGGCCTGAGATCCAAGATACCACCTCATATTGCCAGGGATAGTAAGGGATAGGACACTGGCCTGAGATCCAAGATACCACCTCATATTACCAGGGTTAGTAAGGGATAGGACACTGGCCTGAGATCCAAGATACCACCTCATATTACCAGGGATAGTAAGGGATAGGACACTGGCCTGAGATCCAAGATACCACCTCATATTACCAGGGTTAGTAAGGGATAGGACACTGGCCTGAGATCCAAGATACCACCTCATATTACCAGGGATAGTAAGGGATAGGACACTGGCCTGAGATCCAAGATACCACCTCATATTGCCAGGGATAGTAAGGGATAGGACACTGGCCTGAGATCCAAGATACCACCTCATATTACCATATATAGTAAGGGATAGGACACTGGCCTGAGATCCAAGATACCACCTCATATTGCCAGGGATAGTAAGGGATAGGACACTGGCCTGAGATCCAAGATACCACCTCATATTACCAGGGGTAGTAAGGGATAGGACACTGGCCTGAGATCCAAGATACCACCTCATATTACCATATATAGTAAGGGATAGGACACTGGCCTGAGATCCAAGATACCACCTCATATTGCCAGGGATAGTAAGGGATAGGACACTGGCCTGAGATCCAAGATACCACCTCATATTACCAGGGTTAGTAAGGGATAGGACACTGGCCTGAGATCCAAGATACCACCTCATATTACCAGGGATAGTAAGGGATAGGACACTGGCCTGAGATCCAAGATACCACCTCATATTACCAGGGTTAGTAAGGGATAGGACACTGGCCTGAGATCCAAGATACCACCTCATATTGCCAGGGATAGTAAGGGATAGGACACTGGCCTGAGATCCAAGATACCACCTCATATTACCATATATAGTAAGGGATAGGACACTGGCCTGAGATCCAAGATACCACCTCATATTGCCAGGGATAGTAAGGGATAGGACACTGGCCTGAGATCCAAGATACCACCTCATATTACCAGGGGTAGTAAGGGATAGGACACTGGCCTGAGATCCAAGATACCACCTCATATTACCATATATAGTAAGGGATAGGACACTGGCCTGAGATCCAAGATACCACCTCATATTGCCAGGGATAGTAAGGGATAGGACACTGGCCTGAGATCCAAGATACAGGCCCCAGCCTTTTAGCCTAAACATGATGGAGCCTGCTCGACCGAGCCTACCCAGCAAGAGTGGAGGGGCGCTACCCAGCGTCACTGAGGCGGTGTACGGGGAGGCCCTGGCGGCCGCTGAACGAGAGAGGAAGGAGGCGCTAGCCAGCGCATCAGAGTCGATGTATGGGGCGCCACCCGGCGCCACCACCTGCGATGACTGGGGGGTGCTATCCAGCGCCTCCAACCTGGTGCCTGGGGCGACAACTGTCGCCGCCACCGAGATACCTGTATCCTGGAACGAGCCAGCCCCCAACCTGGTGCCTGGGGCGACAACCGTCGCCGCCACCGAGATACCTGGATCCTGGAACGAGCCAGCAGTCCCAGAGGAAGGGGTGACACCTGTCACCCCCAGTCAGCCAGCGCCACCAGCCTGTAGGGAGAGCCCAACTATACACCATCCAGCGCCCCCTGCCAGCCGAAGGAACCCAGCTGCCCAGCACTTCCAGTCGAGCCAGGATAAGTTAAATTTAACAAATGTGTTGTATCCAAACTATTGTAAAACCCCAACCTTGCCTGTGCCCCCTGCACCAGAGGCTGGGGAGATTGAAATTTGGGGATATAAGGACTTGCCTGTGCCACATGCACCTGAGTTCCTAGGGCAGGGGAGGGACGTGAGTCAGGGCGAGCCTGTGCCACACGCACTTCAGCCCCATGCCACTGGGCATGCCATGGACAAGGGAAGGGACCCCTTGGGGCTAGGCGAGCCGACACCCAGGCAAGCGCCAGTCGCCTGCCAGTCTGTCATTGGGGAGGGTATCGGGGTGCCCCGGCCACACAAAGATAACGCTCAATGGAAATTTGTATCTAGCCAGGAGCAGCCCAGCCGTGTCCAGCCCCGAGAAGCAGCCGTGACCCGAGCCGAAGATCCCCAGCTGCGTGTGCGAGGTAGATGGCTGTCTGGTAGCTTTTCACACTGGTGGATGGTCCTGTGGGGACTACTGCTGGCAGCCGTGTGGCCTACAACCAGCTACGTCCTGGTGGGGTGGGACTGCGCCAACCCCACCCACATCACAGCCTACAATAAAGAAAAGATGTGTAGCACGGAACCGCTACACCAGGAGGTGCCCCTGGGCCATGAAGTACACGTCCTGCAGCAAGTCAAGATTAGGGAAACAACAGGATACAGTTGTCAGCTCACTGTGTCCCAGTGGACATTCAGGTGTGGGGTATGGGGTCACCTCAAGGTGACCTCGGTCCCCACCCTCATGAGGCCAACCAAGATCGATCCAGAAACGTGCCGAGACCTGGCCAGGAACCGAGTCTACACGCTGCCAGGCAAGACCCAGCCACTGACGTTCCAGCTGAACCATCCCCTGTTCTTCACCCTCGATATGGTGGGCGCCCTTGTCAACAGCCCCGAGGGGGTGGGTTGTGAAGGGGAGGACGTCCACTTCGAGGGCCAGCTGTACCGCAATGAATTAGTGCTCCAGGAACGACGGCTGCTGGTCAAGGAAGAGACCTACGTAGTAGAGGATGGACGGGTGGAGTCCCAATCTGACCACCTGGCCTTAGAATGTCCCCATTCTGAGCTGTCTTGCATCACTGGGGAAGCAACCTACGTGTGGGACCACCTGGGGAGAGATTGCCCCTTGAGGCTGATCCGCAGCCTCCAGCCTAGCCTAGTGATGGATGCGTTCCTGGTTGACCATCAAGCCCAGTTTTTCATCAACATGACCAACCCCACCTCAATAGTGAACTGCGACTTTGAGGCCCATGCCACCAACCACCCAGCATTGTTCGTGGCAGCCGACCCAGCCGCGGCAGCGCTGCCCAGAGATTCGGCCAGAGATGTTGATGTCCCCCTGCAGGCCCAGATACATGCAGGTTATATTGGATTTACTCTGGAGACACGCATGAAAAGCACAGCAGCAGAAGAAGTAGCGGCCAACTGCTGGAAGCTCCAGCAACTAGACCCGGCCCACCCGGTGCGTGTCCAGGGGAGCACGTTCTCAGTGCTGAGGGGAGATGTCCTGCTCCAACTTACCTGCCAACGCAACAAATACGTTGTCCGTGAAAGCAAGGAATGTTGGGACAAAGTACCAGTGGAACCCACAGGATTTGTAGACGCCGTGACACGAGTGTATAGCGGCCACGCCACCAAGATTCTTTGCTCCTCCACATACCCCCTGACTGTGCACGCGGAGGAAGGCTGGATAGAGTTAACCCCCGCACCTATTAAGAGGCCACCCCCGCTGGATACGCCCAAGCAGCTGCTGACAGAACCCTTGGATGACTTCAGTTCAGGGGGCTTGTATTCGCAGGCTGAGTTGAACGACTGGCAGCAACTGCTGGCGTTCCCAGCGTATAAAAGCGCCATGCTGACCGGCCTGTCCTATGGCTCATGCGTTCAGCAAGGTAGCTGTTCGGCCACTGGGGACCATGGGATAGTGTCCTACAATATCGACCGACTGGCGGAGGAAGGAGAGGCCGCCCTGGATGTCTGGGCTGGGTTCAGACAAGCTATCCACGAGTGGGGAGATGGCGCAGCCATACTGTGCCTGCTGTTGTTAATCCTCAAACTGCTGGGGGACCTGACCATCATTTCCCTGGCAGCCGCACAAGGAGGTGTACGGGCCGCCATGAATGCGATGTCACAGGTGTTCCTGTACCATCCAACTTTGTACAGGAAGGCCTTGGCCAGAGCCCGGCTCACCCATGCCAAGTCTCGGGACTTTTCAGTAGACTGGGATGCCATTCCCATCGGCCGGGAAGCAGCCGAGGAAATGGTGTCCATGCAATCAGCCGATAGCGGGCATGACCGCCCAGGCAGGCCAGGACCGCCCTCTGGAAGACCCCGCGGCCCCTCGGGAGGTCAGGCTGCCGCCCAGACGGTCAACTTGGCAGCCAGTGCCCCAGCCGCTGCCAAAAACAACCAGAATGCCCCGCTGCTGACCGTCCCAGCAACAGCTGTGCCCCACGTTAACCTGACACCTGCCGGCGCCGAGCTACGTGTC
This sequence comes from Acartia tonsa, assembly GCF_053477335.1. Taxonomy (NCBI): domain Eukaryota; kingdom Metazoa; phylum Arthropoda; class Copepoda; order Calanoida; family Acartiidae; genus Acartia; species Acartia tonsa. The sequence goes on from NC_137261.1 coordinate 56,280,869, forward strand.
CAACCAAAGCCAGCCTCTGCCTTCTATCCCACGTTGGGAGCCCATCAGCCCTGAAAAGACTCACCACTAGGATTCCATTGAATCATTATCAATTGTATATATCTTAGCCCTAAGGAGCGGGCCGAAGGCCTCAACCACTGTCGGAAGTCTGGTAGGGAAACCCTCTCCCAGCCTTCCGAGGGGAGAGTTGTGGTATTCGGCAACCGTGAGCCATGCCTATGGCACCCCTGACAGGGGTTCGGGGAAGGGCCACAGGCCCTCCCCCGAGTCCTGGGGAAGGGGTCTGCCGACCCCCTCCCTATGCCTTAAATTAATGATTGAATCTGACAAGCTTTATTATGGTTAAGCTGCATTGTTAATTCCCCCCACCCTTTCCAGGGATGGGGGATCATTATTGCCCAAACTGACTATTGTATATGTATTATAATGCTTTTATGTTATGATTATTTATTCCTATCTGTGTAACTATTGTTTGTTGTATATAGCTTTAGTACTCTTTAGACCTTCAATAAAGTGACAACTGAAATAGATGTTGATTATTATTTAGTGAATGCTAGAGAAGCGTAGCTTCTCTATAGTAAGGTGTCCACGTCTGTTCACACTGCCGTAATCTAATTGAACTCCGGTGTCTGCCATTTATCCTCGGCGGATACCACAATATATCCCACACTATCAATCATTGTATCACATATAATATCGCCAATTCATCAACAATTATTAATATTAATATTACCCCTTTATAGTTTCAGTCAGATAAGAAATACATATTAGCATTAGATAGCTTTCAAACGTTTTAGCATAAGAAAAACAGCATTTTATCAACCATCTGCAGCTGAACCACTTTTAATCCTATTCCTGGGGTGAATGCATAAAATGCCCCCCTCCTATCTTGAAACTATTAAGAGGTAGCAAGACACACTCATAAGCAAAGTTCTCAATTTACCTTTAAAAATATACCTGGTTTATCTTGATTTTGGATGGCTCCTGTGGCTGCCAGAGATGCGTTTTTGAAAGATGAATGCCGCGTTTTTTCGATTCGCGAGTATACAACATTTATTCAATTATTTCGCTTTTGTTGGTACGGCCCTTATAGAAGAAAAACAAATTATCTCATATCCATTTTTGCTGCATATTAATGCATCTTTTTAGATCTGTATTATACATTATACAAATGGCATATGCGCCATTTGAAATGTCAGAAAATTTAAATAGTATATCTTTCACGCAATGAAAATGAGAGGCAAAAAACAAGAGATTTAACAGATGGGGTTTGTAAATCCTAATGTTGTAAGTACGTTATACATACATCACAGATTGTTAATTGACTTATTCCTTAGGATCCAAGCTTCAACTAGAAACATTGTATTTTTTAGTAATAGTTATTAAGATAGTTCATAAACAAGCAGATTTCAGACACTAGGACTAAAATAATAGAAAAGCTTTTATAATTATTTATAGAATCGTATTATAGACAGCTTTCTGCTGTTATTAAAATAAAAACGATTAAAATCAGTTTTGTTAGCTCCGAGGGGCAAATCAAAACTGGTATTAATTTTATGATATTGATCATTTGCATACTGTTAAAAATTCAAAGTTTATATTTCAGCCTGTTAAAATTTGGACAGGTATAAAACTAGACAGCTTAGTTAATACAGAATATATGTGATCCTGTTTAATTCAATTAAAATTAAATCTAATTCAAAGTATATACACATTTTCAATTTTAACTTGTATACTGCCATCAGGAATTTTAAGGTATAAGACAATGATGAAACAACAAAATTAGAATTATTTGTTAAGATAAGTTAAACATTCTAGTTTTTCACACATCCTTTTAAATTTTATGTGGTGACTTTTACCTTTTTGGCTGTTGTAGGGGGAAAAAACCCTTAATGCAGGGGTGTAGATGGAAAAAAAATCAACGATGGGGGGGGGGGTTGATGACATACCGCCCTCTGCATGTTTAGTCATGTATACATACATAATTATCAAAAAAAATATTTGTATATTTAGGGTCTTTCCGTTCATCCTTAACGGATAGCATTTACCGTTAAATAATGCATGACAAATTTGTCTCATCAATTTTTATACTTGGCACGATGAGAAGTTTATTTTCTTTCCAATATAATGATTTTTATACTTTTTTGATCATATTTTTGTATGTTATATAATTGTCCTATTTATTTGCTTACGAAAATATTTATTCATAGAACAATCAGGCATTATATCTACAATTCATTCTTAAAATGTAAGTTTGTCCTCTTAAGTAAATTTGGGATAGATTTATACGGAATTTACGGTCAGACTTCTAATAATTTTAAGTATTACTCTATATTTGTTTATGTCCGTTTGTATGATTATCTGTATTGTTGAGCTTCTCTTTAATGGATGTTTTCATTCTTGTTATATAGCTGTTTGTATTTGTATATTTATTTTACTTTGATCATAGTTTATGAATTGAAATAATACATTTCAAATTTTATGAATTAATTGAAAATTGTATTCATATAACATTCATATTTTCACATTTTTCATGAAAGAAGGTGTATCAACTTTTTCACTTTTTATTTAAGATAGCTAGCCGGTTCTTTTAGTAAGTAGTAGATGTAAAATTTTTCATAGAACTCAGATATGCAATCGGTTTTTTTGTAGACCTCTTATTTTTTAAGTAATTTAAGTTTTTTTTTAAAAATTAAGTCGATTTTAAGGTACTAAAACGCAACAAAAAAAAGGAAAAAAATGGCCATTATGAACAAAAATAGTAAGATCTTTAATTTGAAACCTTACTTTTGAATTTTGTCAGGTAATTATTGAAAAAATTTATTTTTTTAAACCCACGAGAATAAAAACTTTGAACTTAATTTTATCATTTCACAGGTAAAAAAATTATGGGTTCATATATACCTTTAGAATCAGAAAAATATTACGAACCCATTGTAAGCAAAATTGAAAAAAAGTAAAAAAATACAAAATGAAAAAATGGCCTATTGTATTTTGTTGTACAGGCAACACTTTCGTCATCCCCTAGTTACCCCCTCTTTACCCCCTTTCCATTTCTATTCTCGATTAAAAAAATAAGGTGGTTGCCTGTATAATATAATATAATATTTTCATATAATTCCTTTTATTGTAGTTTATATGTGGTATCCGCCGAGGATAAATGGCAGACACCGGAGTTCAATTAGATTACGGCAGTGTGACAGACGTGGACACCTTACTATAGAGAAGCTACGCTTCTCTAGCTTTCACTAGATAATGATCAACATCTATTTTCAGTTGTCACTTTATTGAAGGGTTAAGAGATACTGAAGCTATATACAACAAACAATAATTACATGGATAGGAATAAATAATCATAACATAAAAGCATAAATAATACATATACAATGGTCAGTTTGGGCAATAATGATTCCCCCATCCCTGGAAAGGGTGGGGGAGAATTAAGAATACAGTTAACCATAATAAACATGACAGATTCAATCATTAATTCTAAGCGTAGGGAGGGGGTCACTAGACCCCTTCCCCAGGACTCGGGGGAGGGCCATTGACCCTCCACCGAACCCCAGATCAGGGGTGCCATAGACATGGCTCGCGGTTGCCGAATACCACAACTCTCCCCTCGGAAGGCTGGGAGGTGGTTTCCCTACCAGACTTCCGACAGTGGTTGAGGCCTTCGGCCCGCTCCTTAGGGCTAAAATATATACAAACGATAATGATTCAATGGAATCCTAGTGGTGAGTATCTTCTTAGGGTTGATGGGCTCCCAATGTGGGATAGAAGGCAGAGGCTGACTTGGGTTGGATACGTTGGTCAGCGCCGGCAGGTATCAGGTTTGCTGGTGGCACAGTTGTTGCTGGAACGGTCAGCAGTGGGGCCTGCTGGTTGTTGTTGGCAGCGGCTGGGGCACTGGCTGCCAGGTTGATTGTCTGAGCAGCGGCCTGTCCTCCTGAGGGGCCGCGGGGTCTGCCAGAGGGCGGTCCTGGCCTACCTGGGCGGTCATGCCCGCTGTCAGTTGATTTCATAGACACCATTTCCTCGGCTGCTTCCCTGCCGATGGGAATGGCATCCCAGTCCACTGAAAAGTCCCGGGACTTGGCATGGTTGAGCCTGGCTCTAGCCAGCGCTTTCCTATATAAAGCTGGATGGTACAGGAACACTTGTGATATCGCATTCAGGGCTGCCCGGACTCCTCCCTGTGCTGCTGCCAGAGAAATGATGGTTAGGTCCCCCAGCAGTTTGAGGATCAACAGCAGCAAGCACAGTATGGCTGCGCCATCTCCCCACTCGTGGATGGCTTGTCTAAATCCTGCCCAGACATCCAGGGCTGCCTCTCCTTCCTCCGCCAGTCGGTCAATGTTGTAGGACACTATCCCATGGTCTCCTGTGGCCGAACAGCTGCCTTGCTGAACGCAGGAGCCATAGGATAGGCCGGTCAGCATGGCACTCTTGTAGGCTGGGAACGCCAGCAGTTGTTGCCAGTCGTTCAACTCAGCCTGCGAATACAAACCACCTGAACTGAAGTCATCTAAGGGTTCTGTCAACAACTGCTTAGGCGTATCCAGCGGGGGTGGCCTCTTCTTGGGAGCAGGGGTTAACTCTATCCAGCCTTCCTCCGCGTGCACAGTCAGGGGGTAGGTGGAGGAGCAGGGAATCTTGGTGGCGTGCTCACTGTATACCCGTGTCACAGCGTCTACAAAACCTGTGGGCTCTACTGGCACTTTGTCCCAACACTCCTTGTGTTCGCGGACAACATACTTGTGCCTTTGGCAGGTCAGCTGCAGCAGGATGTCTCCCCTCAGTACCGAGAACGTGCTCCCCTGGACACGCACCGGGTGGGCCGGATCTAGTTGCTGGAGCTTCCAGCAGTTGGCCGCTACTTCTTCTGCTGCAGTGCTTTTCATGCGCGTTTCCAGGGTAAACCCAATATAACCTGCATGGATCTGTGCTTGAAGGGGAACGTCAACATCCCTGGCCGACACTCTGGGCAGCGCAGCCGCGGCTGGGTCAGCTGCCACGAACAACGCTGGATGGTTTGTGGCATGGGCCTCGAAGTCGCAGTTCACAATCGAGGTGGGGTTGGTCATGTTGATGAAAAACTGGGCCTGATGGTCAACCAGATATGCATCCCTCACCAGGCTGGGCTGGAGGCTGCGGATCAGCCTCAAGGGGCAATCTCTTCCCAGGTGGTCCCACACGTAGGTTGCTTCCCCAGTGATGCAGGACAGCTCAGAATGGGGACACTCTAGGGTCAGGTGGTCAGACTGGGACTCCACCCGCCCATCCTCCACCACATAGGTCTCCTCCTTGACCAGCAGCCGCCGCTCCTGGAGCACTAATTCGTTGCGGTATAGCTGGCCCTCAAAGTGGACGTCCTCCCCCTCGCAACCCACCCCCTCGGGGCTGTTGACGAGGGCGCCCACCATGTCGATGGTGAAGAACAGGGGGTGGTTCAGCTGGAACGTCAGTGGCTGGGTCTTGCCTGGCAACGTGTATACTCGGTTCCTGGCCAGGTCTCGGCACGCTTCTGGGTCTATCTTGGTTGGCCTCATGAGGGTGGGGACCGAGGTCACCTTGAGGTGACCCCATACCCCACACCTGAATGTCCACTGGGACACGGTGAGCTGACAGCTGAACCCAGTGGTTTCCCTCACCTTGACTTGCTGCAGGACGTGTACTTCATGGCCCAGGGGCACCTCCTGGTGTAGGGGCTCCGTGTCACACATCTTTTCTTTATTGTAAGACGTGACATGGGTGGGGTTGGCACAGTCCCACCCCACCAGGACGTAGCTGGTTGTAGGCCACACGGCTGCCAGCAGGAGGCCCCACAGGACCATCCACCAATGGGAGAGGCTTCCAGGTAACCATCTTCCTCGTACACGCGGCTGGGGATCTTCAGCTCTGGTCACGGCTGCTTCTTGGGGCTGGACACGGCTAGGCTGCTCCTGGCTAGATACAAATTTCCATTGAGCGTTATCTGTATGCGGCCGAGGCACCCCGATACCCTCCCCAATGACAGACTGGCAAGCGACTGGCACTTGCCTGGGTGTCGGCTCCCCTAGCCCTAAGTGCTCCCTTCCCTTGTCAAAGGCATGCCCAGTGGCATGGGGCTGAAGTGCATGTGGCACAGGCTCGCCCTTACTCACTGCCCTCCCCTGCCCTAGGAACTCAGGTGCAGGTGGCACAGGCAAGTCCTTATTTTCCCAAAGTTCAATCTCCCCAGCCCCAGGTGCAGGAGGCACAGGCAAGGCTGGGTGTTTACAATATTTTGGATACAACACATTTAACAAATTCAACTTATCCTGATGTTGAGCAGCTGGGTTCCCTTGGCTGGCAGGGGGCTCTGGATGGCATGTAGCTGGACTCTCCCTGCAGGCTGGTGGCGCTGGCTGGCATGTAGCTGGGCTCTCCCTGCAGGCTGGTGGCGCTGGCTGGCTGGGGGTGACGGGTGTCACCCCTTCCTCTGGGACCGCTGGCTCGTTCCAGGACTCAGGTCTCTCGGTGGCGGCGACGGTTGTCGCCCCAGACATCAGGTTGGAGGCTGGCTCGTTCCAGGATCCAGGTATCTCGGTGGCGGCGACGGTTGTCGCCCCAGGCACCAGGTGGGAGGCGCTGGATAGCACCCCCCCATCATCCCAGGTGGCGACGCCGGGTGGCGTCCCATACATCGATGCAGAGGTGCTGGCTAGCACCTCCTGCCTCTCTCGTTCAGCGGCTGCCAGGGCCTCCCCATACACCGTCTCAGGGACGCTGGGCAGCGCCCCTCCACTCTTGCTGGGTAGGCTCAGTCGGGCAGGTTCCATCATGTTGAGACTAAAAGGCTGGGGCCTCAGCACCTCTGGCTCGGCTATGTTGTTGGGCTGTATCAGCTCTGGCCCCAGATGGTTAAGACTGAAGCCTAGGCCAACCCGGTTGGGTTCAGCCGCGCCGCCCAGTACGTTGATTCTAGCTGGGACAGTCCCAAACTGCGGCATCCCATCGGCTCGGTCCGCAGCTCTGGGGGCGGCTGCTTGCTGTGGTGGTGCTGGGGGCGCGCTCCCTTCCATATGGGCCACTCTGCTGGGCTTCCCTGGAGGGGCACCCTTGTCGGCGGTGCGCCTGCGGCTGGCTACCTGGGCCCAGTCGGCTCTACAATCGGCCGCCGTGTGACCGTCATAGTGGCAACGCTCACACTTGGCAGAACGGTCACGGCGTGGCTGGGTGCGTCTCTCCTCTAGGCTAACTTCCACAGGCGTTGGGCAGTCTCGAGCTCGGTGGCCTCTCCCCTGGCAGCGGTAGCAGCGGCCTGGAACCTTGTCATCTGGAGCGACCTTCCCCATCTGGTGGAGACCCGGAGCCAAGGAGCCAATCTCCATTGGCTCCGACTCGTCATATTGGGGCAACTGGATGCAGGCAGATCCAGTCAGCCCGTCGGTCGAGTCCACTAAGCACACACCTTCCTTCAGCTGCTTAGTAACCATGGTCACGGTGAACATGGCCTTACGAGTGTACTCAGGTACACTCGTAATTTCATGGTTCATCATGAGGCGTTTTACGTTGGCGTTACGAATTCCACGATTTAATTCGTCCACCAACAACTCAAGATCCTCATGGTTGTAGGCGTCCCTATACAAGGCACACTTAGTTGATATGTACGCTTGTATGGGTTCTGTCGAGTGTTGCTTGTAATCCCTAAACGCTTGTTTAAGCGTTTGGGATTCAAAAGCAGGGCGAAATAGCAACTCACACTCGGTCTTGACCTGTTCGTAGGTCAAGGCTTGGCCTGCCTCGCCAAACAGATGGGACGCCATTTCCGCCGCTTGCCCTACCAGTGACAGTAGTAGGGCGTTGCGGCGGTTGAGGGAATCATGAGGTGGTACGCGGTAAGCCGCCCATGACATCTCAAGTCTGCGGATATGTGCCGACCAGGATTGCTTGGGCGGCCCTCTAAACTCCGGCAGATTGCTCAGCATCAGCTTGCGGTACTCGGCTGGGGCCGGCTGAGGGTCATCCTGGAGCCATCCTGGATGACCCTCAGGGCGGGGAGGGTCATCCACTGCTGGAAGCTCCAGCAACTAGATCCGGCCCACCCGGTGCGTGTCCAGGGGAGCACGTTCTCGGTACTGAGGGGAGACATCCTGCTGCAGCTGACCTGCCAAAGGCACAAGTATGTTGTCCGCGAACACAAGGAGTGTTGGGACAAAGTGCCAGTAGAGCCCACAGGTTTTGTAGACGCTGTGACACGGGTATACAGTGAGCACGCCACCAAGATTCCCTGCTCCTCCACCTACCCCCTGACTGTGCACGCGGAGGAAGGCTGGATAGAGTTAACCCCTGCTCCCAAGAAGAGGCCACCCCCGCTGGATACGCCTAAGCAGTTGTTGACAGAACCCTTAGATGACTTCAGTTCAGGTGGTTTGTATTCGCAGGCTGAGTTGAACGACTGGCAACAACTGCTGGCGTTCCCAGCCTACAAGAGTGCCATGCTGACCGGCCTATCCTATGGCTCCTGCGTTCAGCAAGGCAGCTGTTCGGCCACAGGAGACCATGGGATAGTGTCCTACAACATTGACCGACTGGCGGAGGAAGGAGAGGCAGCCCTGGATGTCTGGGCAGGATTTAGACAAGCCATCCACGAGTGGGGAGATGGCGCAGCCATACTGTGCTTGCTGCTGTTGATCCTCAAACTGCTGGGGGACCTAACCATCATTTCTCTGGCAGCAGCACAGGGAGGAGTCCGGGCAGCCCTGAATGCGATATCACAAGTGTTCCTGTACCATCCAGCTTTATATAGGAAAGCGCTGGCTAGAGCCAGGCTCAACCATGCCAAGTCCCGGGACTTTTCAGTGGACTGGGATGCCATTCCCATCGGCAGGGAAGCAGCCGAGGAAATGGTGTCTATGAAATCAACTGACAGCGGGCATGACCGCCCAGGTAGGCCAGGACCGCCCTCTGGCAGACCCCGCGGCCCCTCAGGAGGACAGGCCGCTGCTCAGACAATCAACCTGGCAGCCAGTGCCCCAGCCGCTGCCAACAACAACCAGCAGGCCCCACTGCTGACCGTTCCAGCAACAACTGTGCCACCAGCAAACCTGATACCTGCCGGCGCTGACCAACGTATCCAACCCAAGTCAGCCTCTGCCTTCTATCCCACATTGGGAGCCCATCAACCCTAAGAAGATACTCACCACTAGGATTCCATTGAATCATTATCGTTTGTATATATTTTAGCCCTAAGGAGCGGGCCGAAGGCCTCAACCACTGTCGGAAGTCTGGTAGGGAAACCACCTCCCAGCCTTCCGAGGGGAGAGTTGTGGTATTCGGCAACCGCGAGCCATGTCTATGGCACCCCTGATCTGGGGTTCGGTGGAGGGTCAATGGCCCTCCCCCGAGTCCTGGGGAAGGGGTCTAGTGACCCCCTCCCTACGCTTAGAATTAATGATTGAATCTGTCATGTTTATTATGGTTAACTGTATTCTTAATTCTCCCCCACCCTTTCCAGGGATGGGGGAATCATTATTGCCCAAACTGACCATTGTATATGTATTATTTATGCTTTTATGTTATGATTATTTATTCCTATCCATGTAATTATTGTTTGTTGTATATAGCTTCAGTATCTCTTAACCCTTCAATAAAGTGACAACTGAAAATAGATGTTGATCATTATCTAGTGAAAGCTAGAGAAGCGTAGCTTCTCTATAGTAAGGTGTCCACGTCTGTCACACTGCCGTAATCTAATTGAACTCTGGTGTCTGCCATTTATCCTCGGCGGATACCACATATAAACTACAATAAAAGGAATTATATGAAAATATTATATTATATTATACAGGCAACCACCTTATTTTTTTAATCGAGAATAGAAATGGAAAGGGGGTAAAGAGGGGGTAACTAGGGGATGACGAAAGTGTTGCCTGTACAACAAAATACAATAGGCCATTTTTTCATTTTGTATTTTTTTACTTTTTTTCAATTTTGCTTACAATGGGTTCGTAATATTTTTCTGATTCTAAAGGTATATATGAACCCATAATTTTTTTACCTGTGAAATGATAAAATTAAGTTCAAAGTTTTTATTCTCGTGGGTTTAAAAAAATAAATTTTTTCAATAATTACCTGACAAAATTCAAAAGTAAGGTTTCAAATTAAAGATCTTACTATTTTTGTTCATAATGGCCATTTTTTTCCTTTTTTTTGTTGCGTTTTAGTACCTTAAAATCGACTTAATTTTTAAAAAAAAACTTAAATTACTTAAAAAATAAGAGGTCTACAAAAAAACCGATTGCATATCTGAGTTCTATGAAAAATTTTACATCTACTACTTACTAAAAGAACCGGCTAGCTATCTTAAATAAAAAGTGAAAAAGTTGATACACCTTCTTTCATGAAAAATGTGAAAATATGAATGTTATATGAATACAATTTTCAATTAATTCATAAAATTTGAAATGTATTATTTCAATTCATAAACTATGATCAAAGTAAAATAAATATACAAATACAAACAGCTATATAACAAGAATGAAAACATCCATTAAAGAGAAGCTCAACAATACAGATAATCATACAAACGGACATAAACAAATATAGAGTAATACTTAAAATTATTAGAAGTCTGACCGTAAATTCCGTATAAATCTATCCCAAATTTACTTAAGAGGACAAACTTACATTTTAAGAATGAATTGTAGATATAATGCCTGATTGTTCTATGAATAAATATTTTCGTAAGCAAATAAATAGGACAATTATATAACATACAAAAATATGATCAAAAAAGTATAAAAATCATTATATTGGAAAGAAAATAAACTTCTCATCGTGCCAAGTATAAAAATTGATGAGACAAATTTGTCATGCATTATTTAACGGTAAATGCTATCCGTTAAGGATGAACGGAAAGACCCTAAATATACAAATATTTTTTTTGATAATTATGTATGTATACATGACTAAACATGCAGAGGGCGGGTATGTCATCAACCCCCCCCCCCCCCATCGTTGATTTTTTTTCCATCTACACCCCTGCATTAAGGGTTTTTTCCCCCTACAACAGCCAAAAAGGTAAAAGTCACCACATAAAATTTAAAAGGATGTGTGAAAAACTAGAATGTTTAACTTATCTTAACAAATAATTCTAATTTTGTTGTTTCATCATTGTCTTATACCTTAAAATTCCTGATGGCAGTATACAAGTTAAAATTGAAAATGTGTATATACTTTGAATTAGATTTAATTTTAATTGAATTAAACAGGATCACATATATTCTGTATTAACTAAGCTGTCTAGTTTTATACCTGTCCAAATTTTAACAGGCTGAAATATAAACTTTGAATTTTTAACAGTATGCAAATGATCAATATCATAAAATTAATACCAGTTTTGATTTGCCCCTCGGAGCTAACAAAACTGATTTTAATCGTTTTTATTTTAATAACAGCAGAAAGCTGTCTATAATACGATTCTATAAATAATTATAAAAGCTTTTCTATTATTTTAGTCCTAGTGTCTGAAATCTGCTTGTTTATGAACTATCTTAATAACTATTACTAAAAAATACAATGTTTCTAGTTGAAGCTTGGATCCTAAGGAATAAGTCAATTAACAATCTGTGATGTATGTATAACGTACTTACAACATTAGGATTTACAAACCCCATCTGTTAAATCTCTTGTTTTTTGCCTCTCATTTTCATTGCGTGAAAGATATACTATTTAAATTTTCTGACATTTCAAATGGCGCATATGCCATTTGTATAATGTATAATACAGATCTAAAAAGATGCATTAATATGCAGCAAAAATGGATATGAGATAATTTGTTTTTCTTCTATAAGGGCCGTACCAACAAAAGCGAAATAATTGAATAAATGTTGTATACTCGCGAATCGAAAAAACGCGGCATTCATCTTTCAAAAACGCATCTCTGGCAGCCACAGGAGCCATCCAAAATCAAGATAAACCAGGTATATTTTTAAAGGTAAATTGAGAACTTTGCTTATGAGTGTGTCTTGCTACCTCTTAATAGTTTCAAGATAGGAGGGGGGCATTTTATGCATTCACCCCAGGAATAGGATTAAAAGTGGTTCAGCTGCAGATGGTTAATAAAATGCTGTTTTTCTTATGCTAAAACGTTTGAAAGCTATCTAATGCTAATATGTATTTCTTATCTGACTGAAACTATAAAGGGAGTAGTAATATTATTAATTGTTGATGAATTGGCGATATTATATGTGATACAATGATAGATAGTGTGGGATAAATGTCATCATAGTTTCAACTAGGGTTAGGCCGGATACCGGATATCCAGCTTATTTATTATGCCGGATATACAGTACCGGCCGGATATCTGGCCAACGTTCGATTTACCGGATATCCGGCCGGATAACCGGATATCCGGTGTAAAAAATCAGCCGGATATCATGTAACCGGATAGTTTTAATATCCGGTATCCGGCCGAATATTGAAAATTACCGGATATCCGGCCTAATCCTAGTTTCAACAGGGATTTCAAGGGATAAGACAAAGGACGATGAATCGATGAGCATTCCTTTTGAGAATAATATGTAGTTATTTATCGCATTGTATTACAGACAGCTTTCCGTGGATATTAATACAGTTAATTGTAGTTGTAATTGTTAATTTGTATTTTAATATTCTTGGAAAGTTTTCGTTCAATTGAAATATATTTTATACTTTTTTATTTCTGAGTTATGAAGAAATAAATCCGGTAGTTGATATTAAATATAACAACACTTGGCAAATATGTTTCCTACCAAGGATCTAAAGGGATAAGACAATTGCCATAAAATGATGTACATCCCTAATGACGATACACAAAATTTCCCCTTCTGTAGATTACAATTAGTGGTTGAAACGTTTGGACACTCAACTTATTGTACCAACTAATAAAAATTCAATAAAAGTCACTAAGGTGTTGAGCCAATAAATAAGAAAATGTTGTATAAAACTTTGGGGACTAGTGAAATAAATAGCCCAATATCCCCTTCCTGGTTTCTTACAGCAAATAATATACTTCCTGCTAGCTTATCCTATTTCATATAATTCCTTATACATTAGAGTTTACAATTAGAGTGATAATAATCCTATTTCATATAATTCCTTATACATTGGAGTTAATAATTAGAGTGATAATAATCCTATTTAATATAATTCCTTATACATTGGAGTTAATAATTAGAGTGATAATCATCCTATTTCATATAATTCTTTATACATTGGAGTTAATAATTAGAGTGATAATAATCCTATTTCATATAATTCCTTATACATTAGAGTTGATAATTAGAGTGATAATTATCCCATTTCATATATCCTTATACACTAGAGTTAATAATTAGAGTGATAATAATCCTATTGCTTAGTGGATTGACCGCGAAACTGTAGATATATACTTTATCAAACTATTTCATCTTTAATAACTAAAGTGAAAAGTTTATAATCTTCAAATCATAGTGAAATTGGGTGATAACCAGGCAGGGAGGGGACATTAGAATGTAAAGTTATGCTAGTCCCCAAAGTTATATAAACCATTTTTTGGCTTAACAATCTTTTGAATTTGATGAAAGCTTGATTGGTTGATTAGAACTAGCAGAGTGAAAATTTTCTCATCAACATTTTACTCTACAGAAAGGTTTAAAGCTTAGATTTTGATAAAAGAAATTTGAAAAAAAAATCACCTGATTTATTAAAAAAAGGTCTTGGACATTTATTATTGATGTTAATTCTTATATCATTATAAGTATTTGACAACATTTTTACCTTTTTTTCCAATTCAAGTCTTTTTACTTGCTATTTCCCCGACGATTTTGCAATATTTCATTCCCTTCTGCCACTTACCTGACCAAATCCCTAAACCATTATTTTCTGGAATCATATAGGTTTTATAATGGATGGGCGGATATTTGGCTTACTACATATTTCAAAAACAAAATTGTCATTTCTACTACACTTTATGTTTTTTTAATAAGTGGTCATTGCTGAAATATAGTATAAAAAGCCTGTTATTTTCTTATATGTTCGATCATAACATTACATGTATTTGGCCATTAAACTGTCAAAAATGCTCACAAAACAGACCCTTTTCGACCTCAAATATGTAACAGTTTCTTAATAATCACAAGTAATCTTTGAAATATTTTTCTATTTCTTGGAAAACTATCTTAGGTCGTAGAATGTCTGTTTTATAAGCATTTTTGACAGAGTAATGGCTTCATACATAATCAAACATACAAAATACTTTATAAAATTACTAGCAGCTTCGCCCCTAGCCTCTAGGGGATTTGTCCCAAGAGGTGATCAAAAAAAATTTAGGCGAAATTCGTAAAAGGACCAAGGAAATCTTCTGCAAAAAAAAGGACCAAGGAAATCTTCTGCAAAAAAAAAAAAAAATGGGGATGATTTTTTTCTTTTTGGGCGGGTTGGGGGTGTCCCAACCCCCAAGAAAATAGCCTAAAACCACCACAGGACCAGTAGGTATATTCCCTGAAGAGTAGAATCCGATCGGTTTAATGGTTACCGAGATCTTAAGCTTCAGACGGACGGACGGACAGACAGACAAACAACAAGCTACTTTGTATTATAGATAACATAATGAGTACATGCATTATAAATATAAAGATAGTTTTATAGGGCATATAAACAACCGCCCATCAATTATTCCCCCTCATTCCCTCTCCCCCCTCCAGCCCTTCATCTCGTATGTCTAATCCCCCCGGGGTATGATGCGGTAAATACAATTGTCTAATACAATGCTAGTTTCCCCTCCCCACCCTCATCCCCCTTTCCCCTTATTTCTTCAAGAAGTAGGGAAGTACATAACCATTAAAACTAATTATGACGTCATACCTTTCTCTATATTTTTATAATGCAAATAACGCACCTATTCTCGGCTACTATTTAAAATAGACTGCTTTTTTTGTGAAGGTCCACCTTTCCGAAGAGTATCCAGTATACAACTATGAATGGATTGATTGAATGCTACAAATTAGTATCGCCCAAACATTTCAACAGATTGGGTAATTTTGTTTGTCATAATTATGTGTTACATTGATTTCCTTTATCTTATCACTTAAGATCATTGCAGTAATTTTTGGCTATTTGGTTTTTCATGGCATAATTTATGTTTGCACTCGCCTGCTCCATCATTTTCTTTCTATCTGTTGTTGCATCTTATAATCTTTTCCGTAATACCCATAAGCTACCTTTATTATATCAATTTCTTCATCAATATGTTATACTAGTGGCTACGCCCCTAGTAGTATCTAGGGGTACTTAAAGGGAGTGTGAACGTAAAAATTTCTCATCTGATTATCAAATCTTAACATTTACTAAGCACATTTCACTACACTGATCAACCAAAAATGTCCTATTCACAAAAATATCCAGAAATAATGCCTTGATTTTATGGTATTTTGAGAGGGAAAAAGGAAAAAACAGGGAAAATCTGAACGTTTTTGTTTCTTATAATGTTTGTAGGGATATTTAACTTGTCTTATGTAGTTGAAACAATTTACTTACTGTTAAGGATTTATTTTATGCTATAAAATTGCCAATTCGTTTTTTTATAACGTAGTAATTAGGTAATAAAGACATATTTTAAATTCGTATTATTGACAAAAAAAATACCTCACTGTCTACAAAGGGTTGAATCTCATAGGTTATATAAAATAATAATATCCTTTTTTATTGTGTTGAACAATAAATAACCCACTTTGGAGAATTAGTTTACACTTTTATTAGACTGTTTATAAAGAAATATTGCGTCTTTATTATTTACAAATTTGTAATTAAAGGTGGGCGAGAGATGGGCCATTTAAAGTTAATTGGATATTAATAAAAAACCTGTTTCTGGCTTTGTTATTGTATTTGGTTTTCAATAAAAAAATATTGCTTATTTTATCAATTTCTAAGTAACTATACATTGGATTAAAGCAAGGATTATGTTAAAAGCCAGCTTAACTGTTAGGAAAAATCTAGAACTATGTGAAAAAGTTTAATTTTAGCTATAATGGGAGAAAAAAGCAATTTAATGCACATTTTATATAATACGGAAAATTTCTTCCTTTCCCCGTACCTTATAAAAATCGTCGGAAAAAGCCGTTTTTTAAGCAAACAAAAGCGCGTTTTGCTCTATCTGTGAGATATTATGAATGAGATAATGTTAAGATTTGATATTAAGATGAGAAAAATTTACGTTCACAGTCCCTTTAAGGTGAAAGGGGGGGGGGGTAGATATACCACACTTTTCTGGGATCTTGCTGAGTCAAGTATCAACTGTTGGGAATATCAAAGGATGACTCCATGCAAAATTTGAGCCAGATCCGGCCAAAACCGGCCGTGAATTTTATAAAAAAAACGTTTTTTTCCGGTTTTTAGGGGGTATCTGTAAATCGATTCAGCTGGAGCAAAACCGGTTGGAGGTACATAAAATTTTACTTCACATGAAACTTAGCCAATGCAATTGCCTACAAAAATGTACTTCATCATCAACTTGATTGGACAACTCTTTCCCCTCCTAAATGTCCATTAAAACCTCGGAAACGGCAAAAATCGCCAAAAATCACGCCTTCGGCGAGTCGAAAAAACCATTTTCAATTTGAGATTTAAAAAGAGAAATTAATTTTTTTTAGAGGTTCATATTTTATTGTGAGGGGGAATATACCCTCCCCCCAAATAGTTAGAAACTTCTCTGGCCCTATAAGGAGCTTCACTGAAAAGGAGAACAATAGTGATTGTTGGGGGAGAAAGTCACTCAAAAATCAGCCTAGTTACGTTATAACAAGGATGACAACATCCATAAAAGCGAAGCACTGAAACGGTGGGACAAACGGACATTAACACCTATATAGTGTCAGAACTGAATAAACAGAATATAAATGTATAAGAATCGGAGCAAAATTGTAAGTAAATTTGTTGAAAAACTGTTTGATACAGGATAATGTTTATGGACATACTTACATTTTTAGGACTTGATTATAGAGTTGCTTCGCTTATGATATTGTACTTTGTTGTCCCAGGAATCAGTATACCAAAAATCTGAACAATCGGATAGTTAGATCACATAAAAATTGTTGTTAAAAAAGTAAAAATTAACATGTTTAAAATGGACGTACGGACATTCTGGTAATGATTATAGAGTTGCTACACTTTCTAAATCGTACCTAACTACTACAGGAATCACCATGCAAAATCGATAGGACAATTCTAACATGCCTAAATTAACAAATAAAGTTATCTGTCTATGACGGACGTATGGACGGTCGGACGGACCGACCCTAATAATACAGAAAAGCTTTGCTTTTAAAAATGAGGAAGATGAGAGGAGAAGTGGGAAAGAAAACCCTTTAAAAAGAGAGATGGATAATCCATCATTTTCCTGACGCCACCTGGCTGATTTTTGAGTGACTATCTCCCCATACTGGTTGGTCTTAGGATACTATAACTTTAAGTTATGACTAAAGAGATGCTTCGCTTTTAACGTTGGAATATTATACTAAGAATCACCACTCTATGAGAAAAAATGGACGAAATATTTAGAAACAAAGTAGAACGATGTCTGTTTGTTTGTACCAAAGGATCTCGCTAACCGCTGAACCGATCGGGTTCTCCTTTACAGGGTAGCTTTTCATAGGTCCCGGGAAGGTTTATAACTATTTTCTAGGGGGTGCGACACCACCAACCTCCCCAAAAACTGAAAAATACCCCCCCCCAAAAAAAAAAAATTTCCCTACCCAAAATTTTTTTTGAATCTAAAATACGAAAAATTGGCTTGATTAAACCTCTTGGGGTATAGCCCTTAGACGCTAGAGGCGAAGCCACTAGTGATTTTTAAAGGACTAAATAACGATCACAGATATTCGATACGTGTGAGCTTACGGACCAACATAATAAATTCATAAAAAATGCACTTTTTAAAGCAGCATAATGAATAATAAGCGCAATAAAAGTAGATCAAAATTTCAAAATTATTCTCATTTGTCCAAATAATTTGTCATTTAAGTTAATGAGTTCCGCAATTTCACTTTGATTTCATTTCTGTTTAATTTACAATTTACCTGTATATACCAGATAGAGAGGGAGAGCGGGGATGAGACAATAGGCTGTTCATTACACTTGGTCCCAAAGTTTAAAATATCGTTTTCTTCTTCGTTGGCTTAACAATTTTGGGGACTAGAGTGAATTTTGATTGGTTCTTTCATAAATGAGTTAAACGTTCAAAAATTTCAACCACTAATTTAATTCACAGAGGGGGTAGGTAATAAGTATTATCATTAGGGTTATACATAAATTTATCGGCCATTGCCTTATCCCTTTAGATCCCTGTCTTTGTATATACGCATTAAAATAAATACTGTATTTCAAGTCAGAGGACATAAGGGATAAGACATCGTAGAATAAATTGATATGGTAAGCAAATGACACCTAATTTAGATTAAAATTTATACACAGCCAGTTTGTACAATCCAATCATCCTATCTTTGTGTCCAAACTATAAAGTAGATTGGTAAATTGGCGCATAAAGCGTACAAATTTATGGGATCTGTGACTTTTTTCCTTAAACCCCCCTTGGCTAAATTTGGGGAATGTATCAGAGCGGTGAACCCCTGACAAAGAGGACTGTAAGGGTACACACCCCTTAATTTTGCAAGGGGGAGTGGATACACCACTCTGCTTTTATATCCTTTTATTCTTATGTAGTGTGTATGTATATATTTGATTTATGGATAGAAAGATTAAGGTAAATCAATAGGGGGAAAGGGTTAGATACCTGTATGTCCCCAGCCTGTGGACCATGTGCCGACTTTCAATTAGGTCTTTGAATATCAAGCAATAGCGGCGGGCAGCGTTGCGGATCCGGAGCTGGAGCCAAGAGCAGTGGAGCCACCATATTTTGATGGAGCCGGAGCCGTAGTTTTCGTTAAAAAACGGCTCCGGCTCCCGACTAGATAAATAAAGAGATTTTTTATAAATTATAACTATAATTTTTATAATTATTTGTTAACTCTGTTTTGTCATGTGCAAATGCCCCAAAAATTGAACTTTTAAAACCTTCAAAAGTCAAAAATAAAAAACATTTTTTTATGGGGAAAAAATATGTCGAGTTTTTCTTGATTTTAGGTCGGAGCCGGAGCCGCACCAAAATCAAACGGCTCCGCAACGCAGGCAGCGGGAATAGCAAAGTCGCAACAAAAGAACAGAAAGCAATTTGCTAGCAGACGAAAAAGGTCCCCAACACTGGACCCACTTAGTTGTCTGGGTTGTACATTTATATTTATAGATTTATTATAGAAGGAATAATTTGTATATTGCATTTATTTATAATTAAGTTTTTCTGCTTATAATGTGTGTCCGTCTGTAAGATACAGTCATGAACTTAAAATCGTCCTATATATTTAACACTGTTCTGTACAATCCTTTAAAAGAACTTAGAAATCTAGGAATCAATCTAGCATTCCAATTAATGGGCAAATCTTGATGAAACTTGGTTGAAATATGTAGAATGTGATTTTATTTAATCCCTTAAAATTCCAGCTGTCTATCTTGAAAGAAGCCAAGAAAATCATGTTTCTGATGTTTCATGTACTGAAAAACTTTATGACATATTAAAATGGCAATTTTGATACCATGTATTATATTTTTGACGACATAATTGTTTGTTCGCTTTATGTTTGTTGTCATCCTTGTTTGATATACAAATAATAAAGACAATGACCATGAGCAATTATTCTGCACATTAATCTCATATTTATTACTATATGTATACAGATGTATTTATTATATTCAGGGATGAATGTATAGGTAGACTCTGTATAGAAATATTAATAATATTATTCTAAATATTAATCTCATATTTATTACTATGTATACAGATGTATTTATTATATTCAGGGATAAATGTATAGGTAGACTCTGTATAGAAATATTAATAATATTATTCTAAATATTAATCTCATATTTATTACTATATATACAGATGTATTTATTATATTCAGGGATAAATGTATAGGTAGACTCTGTATAGAAATATTAATAATATTATTCTAAATATTAATCTCATATTTATTACTATATATACAGATGTATTTATTATATTCAGGGATAAATGTATAGGTAGACTCTGTATAGAAATATTAATAATATTATTCTAAATATTAATCTCATATTTATTACTATATATACAGATGTATTTATTATATTCAGGGATAAATGTATAGGTAGACTCTGTATAGAAAGACTAATAATATTATTTAATACATATATTTGCGACAACTTTTGTTGTATAAATTCTTCCAATTTTTAACAACTACAAAAACCCCGCATCTCTCGGAGAAACTCGAACCCGCAACATACAGATAAGGTAACTGACATTCTATAAATGAGCTATGAAGGTGACCAATTATCAGTGGTGAAAAAATACAAGGTACATAAAGAAATAACAAACTGGTTCTAAATATTAATCTCATATTTATTACTATATATCACAGCGCGGCATTTTATAAAATGCTGTGCTCTCATTGGTGGAAAGTTGGCTCACCCTGATCTTGCTCACCACTAAAATGATTTAAAGATCCAGCTTAGATGTATTTATTATATTCAGGAATGAATGCATAGGTACGCTCTGTATAGAAAGATTAATAATATTATTCTAAATATTAATCTCATATTTATTACTATATATATATATAGTGTATTTGTTATATTCAGGGATGAATGTATAGGTAGACTCTGTATAGAAAGATTAATAATATTATTCTAAATATTAATCTTATATTTATTACTGTATATTGAGATATATTTATTTTATAGTTGTAGTTGTAGTGGAAAGGGCTCAAAACACTTGGGCCCTTTCACTCCTCCAAAAATTTACTTTTTTTCTCAGAAAAAATTCCAACCTTATAAAAATCAAAGTCAATTTTGTATATTTGTGCTATATTTGTGTATATTTGCCAATAGAAGCCTCTAGGGGCACTTAGGGTAGGAGGGGGAAAAGTTGACCTCATTCCATTTAAAATTTGAGTTTCAAAAGAGTAAAAAAAAATTGGGGGGGGGGGGGGGAGGAAGGCACTCTCCTAAAAAATTTAAAACCTTCCCAGGACCTATACAAAGCTTCACTGTAAAGGAGAACAATATCGGTACAGTGGTTAGTAAGATCCCTCGGGACAGACAAAAAATGCTTACTACTTTATATAATACTAGCGGCTTCGCCCCTAGCCTCTAGGGGCTTTGCTAGGTTTGATCAACTTAATTTTTCGTATTTTAGATTTAAAAAGAAAAAGTAAAAAAAAAATTTTTTTTTTGGGGGGGTATTTTCATTTTTTTGGGGGGGTTGGGGGTGTCTCACCCCCCAAGAAAATAGCTTAAAACCATCACAGGACCAGTAGGTATATTCCCTGAAGAGTAGAGCCCAATCGGTTCAGTGGTTACTGAGATCTTAAGCTTCAGACGGACAGACAGACGGACAGACGGACAGACGGACAGACAGACGGACAGACATCGTTCTACTTTGTATTATAGAAAGATTAAAACATCTGAATATAAATTATTTTGGCTAAAAACTTATCCTTGTATCTGATATGTATAGAATGTATATGTTGCTACTTGTATAAATAGTATATTTTCAATTGAGCTACAAAATAGAAGAACATTAAAAAAATAAAGATGACAACTAAGTAAATAAGAAAGTTGGACAAACGAACATTAATAATAATAGAGATGAAGTGAGATCAAGTTAACCCTTAACAGTCGGGCCCCTTGCCGCACCTTAATCAGTCAGGGGGGGGGGGGGAGGCATTGAACGGCTGCAGATTTTTATGAAATTTTAATACTTTATGTGGACATGTAAAAAAAGCATAAGTTTAAAATTTGAAGTCTCTAAGTTAAAAATGGAGGCCACAGGAGCCTTTAAAAGATTTCTGAAGACCTGGAGGATCAGGACCTGGAGGATCATACCTGGAACCTAAAATTGAACTGAACACCTGTATTTAATATAAGGATGTACTACTAGAGGATATTTTAGTATTTTGGTAAGATAAAATGCTTTGTTTAAGTCAAAAAAATATTTTTGCTCTTTACCTGGATGACCCTGCCAGGTTTGCTGGCATCCTGTGCCCACCAGGATTGAGATATTCAAAAAAATCCAACTCTCAGTTATGTGTCATACCCATACTTAAAAAGTCACGCAGTTTGGGCTCTTTATCTTTTACACACAGAAAATGAGATAGAAAAAACCGGTGGGGGGGGGGGGCATTCTACGTAACCCCCCCCCCCCCCTGACAATTAAGGGTTAATGTGAAAACAAAAGTGGAAGTGGAAGTTTGGACACTGCAAGTTTCAATAAAAAATGGCAAAACATAAAAATAATATAATAAAAATGTAATCTATAAGAGCATATCTATTACGCGTTTATAATTAATATGCCTATCATTATTTATGCATGTACAGGGTGGGGCAAATAAGACCGGACAAACTTTAAACGGCCATAGCGCCAAAACTACTTGACTAATCAGGACGTTTGACCACACTATAAAAAGCTTAGGTAATGACCTTTCAGCAGAAAAAAAAAATTGGACGAAGATAGACGTGTACACCGAGCTGGCCGCGCATATGTTCAACAAGGCAGATTCCAAATGCGCCGGTGGTTAATGCGCAAAATCACATAACGTAGGGTCCGATAGGGAAGGAGTTTGAATCTTGACCCCAAATTTTGTGGGTGTCTTAGGCTCATTGAGACACACATTTTGCCGTGTTTAAATCCATTTTAGCTCAATCCTAGCCGAAATGAGATCGATTTTTCAAGATTTTGAGCCTTAAGAAATCATAAACAGTAGGGCCCGACAGGGAAGGAGTTGGAAATTTGACCCAAAAATTTGTGTGTGTCTTAAGCTCATCGAGACACGCATTTTGAGTACTTAAAGTCCACTGTAGCTCAATCCTAGCCCAAATGAGAGCAAAAACATGGATTTTGTCAATTTGGCGGTTACTCATGTTCTTAAGGAAATGTGGCATCCCAGCAGCCCTATCTTAATTCAATGGACTTTTGGGCCTAGGGCTGCTTTGAAGCATGCACCAATAGACGTGCCCATACCACAAAGACCTCCCTCATTGCCACTATCAAGGAGAACTACCCCAGCTTGGACAAGTTCATTTTGACCTGGACCTGCCGGCGGTTGAGGAGGCCGGTAGAGGCGGTGATTGAGGCTGGCGGCGATTTTGTTGAATTATCTACTAGTCATATACCTATTTTGCTTGCCAGTTTTTAAAATTCAATAAAATCTTTAAAATTGACGATTTTATGTTTATTTGTTTAGAAGTTAGAATTTGTCCGGTCTTATTTGCCCCACCCTGTATATATAAAAAAACATTTAATAGTTTTTATGTTCTTATAAGCACAACCCCATTTATGTATTTAATTACTAAATTACAAAATAACAGTTTAAATATTCAATAATAGTTATTTATTGCTTATATGTATTATAAACAGCTTTCCAAGGATTTTAAAATGAAAAATTAAGATTACAACCAGTTATGCTATAAAAACTTACATTAATTTGTATAAATTTTTACAATATTCTTGGAAATTTTTTAGAATGGATGCAAAACAGTTCTTATCCAGTAGACATTTAATTGATTTTCAACCATACAGAAAAAACTTCCTAATATGAAACAAGGATGACAGCATCCATAAGTAGCGAAGCTCAGAAATTATGAATGTATATTATGAATATATTTACAATATACCAGTGTCATCCTATATATTTGATGAAATAGGGAAATGACAAAAACTTCAAAATCACGCAACCTTTCAAGCACGAAAAATGAAAAATCTAGGAATCAATCTAGCACCACAATTTATAAACAAATCTTTATGAAACTTGATGGAAATATGTAGAATATGAGCATTTTCAATCCCTGATAATTTTAGCCGCAAATCCTGAATAGGAATTGAGAAAAGAATAGAAAACCTAAAAATCTAGGAATCGATCTAGCACCCCTATTAATATAAAAATCGTAATAAAACTTATGTAAAATATAATTTAAGCAATCCCTGAAAATTTCAGCCCATTATCTTAAAAAGGAGTTGAGAAAATCAGAAAAACATGAAAATGTAGGAATCGATCTAGCACCCCAAATAACAGACGGATGGACAAAACAATGTATAGATTAGATGTGCATATGTTATAAGAATCTTCACTAAAAATTTCAGCTTTCTATCTTTTATAGGAGCCGAGAAAATCACGTTTCCCCCACTTTGTCTCAGACGGACAGACGGACAGACGGACGGACAGACGGACGGACAGACGGACGGACATTTCGAATTATAGAGTAGCTTCGCTACTAAAAATAGTAGACATTTATTGGTCATGGGAATCTTTATAAAAAAAATCAGTCATCTATCTGAAATAACAGTCAAGAAAAACACATTCCTTTCAAGTCCTTAGTGAAATTTGGTTGGTTTGATAATTAAGTTGAGTTTTCGAACGATTAAACCACTTTTGTAATCTACAGAAGGGGTAATTTTGTGTATTATCATTGGGAATAGACATGATTTCGATGGTCATTGTCTTATCAATTTAGATCCCTAGACTTTTCCAGTAAAAAAAGAAAATATTCTTATAAGCATTAGATAGAAAGATAGACTAGACTGTTTATTTTAAAGTGTAAATATATTTTCTCTATTACCTGAAGGTGTAAGCAAACAATTGGCAATTTTGTTTTGAGCAACACATTATATTATTTACAATACAATCTTACAAAAGTGTAAAAACTTCACTAAGGGAGTAGACGTTGGGCTGTTTATTACACTAGTCCCCAAAGTTTTGTAATAACGTTTTCGTATACGTTAGCGTAACAACTTTTTATCATTGATTGATTGTGTACTGTGACTTATTCCGTAAGATCCTTGAATAATTGATACTCTTTAAAATATCGTTTATTGTCTAATCCCTGAAAAACTTAGCACAAATAATAGTAAAATATCTAGAGTAAAGTAAAGCAGGAACAATGATAAAAAATTACAGAAATCATCTATCGTAAAATTCAGGATTCATTACGATTTTAATTAAGTCTTACGCGCGGCTGCCGAGCCCTGTAAATAAGGACGGAGTAAAGCAGAGTGGCCGACATTTCAGATCCGACAAACTGTTTTTAATGATTGTACGGATTCCTAATTTGGTAGTTACATAATAATAGAATAACAGTTTCGTGTGAGATTTTGAAAAAATAAAATTTGCTTTTTTGCAGACAGTCCTTTTAAGCTACTTGGAAAATAATTTGCTATAAATATACGTTTTGCAAAACTAATGTTTGTAAAGTCAATTAAATGTACAATTATTTTAACAATAACGTACAAAATTACAATTCGATTTGTAAATTACACCGGTGCCCAAAGTTTTATAACCATGGTATATTATTCGTTGGCTCAAAAACTTTGCAAACATGTAGTGTACAAATTTTTCAATCAATAATCTTAATTTCAGAAGGGGCATTCTTGTGTAACATCATTTGGTATGTAAATTATTTGATCGACCTTTGTCTTATCCCTAAAGATCACTGACTATTATATTGAGGAAGTTTTGGCTACAAAATTGATTAAATCATCATTAATCTATCCTAATCGATGTTTGACCATGCTTATTTTGAATATCACAATCAGAGATCTAAAGGGATAAGACAATGGATGATGATGAATTAATGTACAGTGTACACCTCCAACTATGATGCACAAAATTTGGAAATGTTTGGAAACTGCTAGCTAGTATGAAAACTTTTGGAGCTAATATAATACATTTTTATAAAACTTTGGGGACCAGTGTTTAATTTACAGTCCAATGTCTCCACCACCCTTAAAATTAACCTATTTTGGTTAACTTAATACAATAAAATAATTTCTATTTTATTTTATTTTAAATTAACCACTTAACCAAATAATCCACTTGACATTTTCTTTTGAAACAATTTGTTAGAAATTTTGGAATTTGGATTGGTACTTATGGTTACAATAAAATAATGCTATAAGCTGTACTTTAGCAAATTGTATATTGTACAGGGTGGAAGAGGGGGGGGGGGGTTAGACATTAAATTATTCTAGTTCCAAAAGATACCTTAACCTCATTCGTTGGCTGAAATAGGTTTGGGACTTTCTCCAAATTTACCAAAGAATTTTGTTTGGTAATGGACGGTGTACTATTGATATATTAAATCAATATACCGTCCATTCTCTTATCACTTAAGTTCCTTGATTTGACGAATGAACACAATGATGAAAATACCTATAGTTAAGGAAGGACAGAAAATATAAGCTATTTAGAAGGAGAATTTCCAGAAGCATGTCTTTAACAGTGGCCAGGTAAATCCTAGGGTCTTTAGAAAATAACGGACAGACTGACGAAGATAGAGAAATGTAGTTTTAGCTGTTTATCAGTAACACAAATTTTAATTTTGTCAATATCAATTGACAATAACATTAACCCATAAACTGACAAACGAACAGGGTTAGGAAATAGGTGCCAGAAACAGGACAAAAACTACTTCGTTTTCTTTCCATAATCCGACAAACATTATGAGTTATCGAGTAGTCTCAGAACAGATAAGTTATAGCACATTATTTGTGTACAGAGCCTTATACAACTTATATATTTCTATAATTGAAAATTAAGGTACAATATTGTATGTAAATTATTCTAGTAATAGAAGAATGATTGATATATAATCACAGTTAACCAGGGATAAGGGATAGAAAACCTGGCCATAAATTAGGTCCCGGCCTAGTTTCACAAGGGATATTGCAACTTTTACCATTTCCGAAGTAAATTTAGTCATTGGAGGCAGCTCCAAATTAGCTATTGCTCTAAACCAATAAGGATCGGCTTGTTTTGTATCAACCAATAGGCAACTGGAGTTGAAGTTATTGATTGATTTAAACGCAGACAACACACCTCCCTTTCTTTCTTTCTGTTGTCTTCGTTTAAATCATTCAATAACATTATGAAAACCCATCTCAGACAAAATAATGAGTTGTCTGCTTCTAAAAAAATTATAGAAATGGTGTTTGATCACATTAGCTTAATTATTAAATCTGCCCAGAGTTTTACATTAAAAATACCATATATAAAAAAAACAAAAATAAAGGAATTATTTTTTTAGGAAGTGCGTAGCTAAGAATATTCAATTGGCAGTTTATAAATGAAGTGTTGTATTTCAAATATTAAATATTTTAAACAGAATTGATAAAACTTTAACCTTAATTTTTGTACTATGAGCTAATTTGTACAGAGTACAAATTAACTATTAAATTACAATTGATATAATGTTACCCAATTTGTTAATTTAATTATTTTGAATTTTAAAAAGCAATGATATTTTCAAATAAAATGTTTACTCATTAATAAAAATTAAAATAACACAACCTAAAATCTGTCTGCGACAAACCCAATGATAGCTTTCTGAAATATTCAAATTACTAGAGTAAAAGATAAAAAAAAAGTTTTGGGAGAAAAAAATCCTCAAACATAATTTTAACAAACTCTATTTATATATAGGGTAAAAAAAGTTCTATTCTTACTTAAGTCTAGCTACATGATTTTCATTCTATTATCTTCTTTGGACTTATTTAGCTATTTCATTATTCTAGTTGATAATTGTCAATTCTAACTACTGCACCAACCTGTAACTGGTTTTTTAGGCCTAGTTGGAAAATAGGCTTGGAATGATATTTTCTTAAGTTTCCCATCCCTTATCCCTGCAGTTAACTTGTCTCAGTAAAAAACGTATCAGTAAATTAGCTCCAAACCAAGGATCTTAAGGCTTCAGTCAATGCTATACTCCTTGTGTAAAAAAATTGTAGGTGGAAAAGTTCGGACTCTGCCAGTTTGTATAAATCAAGAAAGATTTATTGAAACTCTATGACATTTTTTAGCCAATGAATGGGAGATTGTATAGTTTACAGTGTCACTCAATTCCTACTAATAAGCATAATATCTCTCAACCTACACCTAAGTTTTTAAAATTGAAGAAAACATGTTTCTAGCACCTGCGACCTTAAAAATATCGCTTTTAACAAAAAGTTTATTTGAGTTCCATAAAGTACTTTTCCAATTATGCATGAAGAAAGAAACTAATCATTTCATTGTTTTTTCATTACATATGTACTATCTCTACAAAAAAAAGTATTCGTTGGGTTCTAAGGGATAAGACAATGATCTATAAATTGATGTACATCCCCAATGACGATAAACAAAATTACTTCTTATGTACATCACAATTAGGGGTTGAAACGTTTGGACACCCAACTTAATAAACCAAAAAATTTAAATTTAAAAGTAGAACCTTAAGGTCTAGTGTAATGAACAGCCCATTGTCCCCTCCCTCCCTAGCTCTAAAAAATATATTAAAAATAACCATTATAGGGCATGAAATTACTTTATAAATCAGTTTGTCCGACTTTATGTCTGTAATGCAATTAATTATTATTAGTTGCTATTAAAGATATTAGGAATAAGAATATTATTTATGACTAGTATAAACCGTTGTTCTATCTGTAATACTTTTTATAGTGCCTATCAAAAAATAACGCCATAAAATACAAATGACCAATGATAGGCCAATACACAGACTAAATTACCATTAGCATGCCAGTATACATTTTAATTGACAAATGGTAGGCCGGCATAACGTCATTTTTTATAAGCACTATAAAAAGCTTCATAAAAAATCAAAGGATTGACATCTTGAAATAAGACAACAAAGTTTAAGGTGTGGTTTATAATTCTAGAAGCATATTATTTAATACCTATATTTGCGACAACTTTTACTACACTGTTAAAAATAATTTTTTTTTTTAGCATCAGATGATACTCTATATTCTTCACATTAATGTATAGTATCAATCCGTACGTACTAGGAAAAAAAACTCATTACCATACAAGGAAGTTTTCAATGCTGGTATTAAGTATTAGGTAATGTTCTGTGAAGTAACAAGTAGTACTAAATAATGTATTTGTCTGTATAGTATTGTCTAATACGCTCTTGGGAATATAATTCAATACGGTATAAGTAAGTTTTTAATACGCTCCTTCGCAATTGTTGTTACCCTCTAGAGTATGAAACTGTTTTACTTTGTATGAAAGATCAGTTTATAATATATGATTATTATATGTACATATACATTTTGTTATATCAACAAACATACCAAGCAGAGCCATAAAACATTAATTTAAATGTAAATTTAGTAAAAAAATGACTTTAAAGATGTTTAGGACTAAACATTATCCTTAAAAATAAAAACTATGGTCAGTCATAATTACAAAAAACAAAACTATAAACCTGAGCATAAATAGTAACATTTCATCTTTGTCTAAAACGACCAAGCATTGAAACACTTCCATGAGAGGTGTGCACGAAAGGTGTCTGTTTCAATTATTCTTTACAGTACAGATTCGTACCCTAGAACGCATGAATAGTTACTATTTTAATAAACCATTCTCTTGCGTATTGTCTGATATGCTACAGCGTATGAAATAGTACTAAATCAAGAAACATTTCTACAGCGTATTTTCCGATACCCTACAACGTATAAAATATTACTATTTTTATAAACTTTTCTACAGCGTATTCTATAGTACCCTAGAGCGTATCAATCGATACTAAAAAAATGTATGGGTTCTGTATAGTAATAATTATTGTGTTATATAGTATTACATAGTGTTATATATTAATTATATAGTTGTAGCGTACATACGGGTCCAATACTCTCCAGAGTATCAATTGATACTAAATAAAAAAATTATTTTTAACAGTGTACACAGAAACACCCAATTTTAAACAACAACAAAATCCCTGCCCCTCTTGGAGAGCATCGAACCCGGAACATACGGATCAGGCAACCAACATTCTATAAATGAGCTATGAAGGCAGCCGAATATCACTGTTAATAGCATATTTGCATGATATTTGTATTAACAAAGATATTAAGGGATAAGACAATGGACGATAATTTGATTTAAATGAGAACCAAAATTAGCCGTTTTGTAGATTTTAATTATTGTTTAAAAATTTTAGTCACTACCAGTTTTTACCAATAAAAAGTACCCAAAGTTTTTTACCTAATTATTAAGATTACGTGGTTATAAAACTTTAGGTACCAGTGTAATTTACAGTCCAATTTCACCTCCCTCCCTGCTATCCAAAATCCAAATCCATCTGCTAAATTGTTAATTGGCACATTATAGTTGTTTTTAAATGATAAGTTTTTGTACAATGAGATTGGATATTTTTCATATTTTTTGTTAAAATCTTACAAAACACAGTCAAATGTTTTGTTAAGTTCAAAGATACATTAATTATCTTTATTTTCTTAAAACATATTAATTTTGAACTAACCAATCATGAGTTTATAAAAATCTCATAATTTAAACCAACGATATAAAACTTTGGTTGCCATAGTATTTACAGTCCAATGTCCCCTCCCTTCCTGATAATAGTATTATATACTCTTATTTACCTAACACAACTACACCTTATATGTACTTCTAGATATTTTTACACATTTACATTTAGATAGTCATGCTAATACAAAAAAGAAGTTCTATAGTAATGACCCGTTGGTTAAGGGCTTAATTCATAGTGGTCATACTTTGTATAATTTCCTAAATTTGGCGGGATTCTCCTTTAATTTCAAATGATCATCTAGAGAATATAAGGTCATCATCCGCTTGTAATAGAATGTAATACTCTAACGCCCAATGGTGGATGTTAAGATCAGTAACATCCAACAGACAACCAACCCTTTGATTGTACAAACTTTGTCTGAGAACTGTGCGTTGTTTAAGGGCCAAATCATTCCTCTTACTCTATCTATTTATGACGGGCACCTTAGAAGTAGGAACAATTTTTACGTCTTGAGCTATGACACGGTGTCAGATTGAGATTCCCGACGGTGAGCGGATGAGGCACGTTCGCGGGTTAGGCTTTATAAAATACAAAAAATGTTTTCTAGAATTTTACAAGTATTTAAAATAAGTTTGATTTATAAAATGTACAAAACAAGAGGATTCTTAAAACAAAATATTAATTTAATTTTTATGTTAAGTATTAAAGTGGTTTTTGCTCTTGTACTTTTAAACTTTTGTACATTCACTCAAATTTTCAAAATTGAAAAAATCATAAGAGTATAATACCATATAGAGATGCTACGCATTTAAAACCCAGAAGATTATAAACCGTCTGGGTTCTTTAAATGTTTACTTAATCATAACTGATTTTTAAAGGTACTAGCGGCTACGCCCTCTAGAAGCCTTTAGGGACACTTAAGGTAGGAGAGGGAAAAGTTGAAATCCCATTTTAAATTTGATTTTTTGGGGAGAGGGGGGTGAAGATACCCTCCCTAAAAATAGTTTAAAACCTTCCCAGGACCTATAAGAAGCTTCACTGTAAAGGAGTACAATATCGGTTTAGCAGTTTGCGAGATCCTTCGGGACAGACAAAAAAACGCTTACTACTTTATATAGTAGGATAGAAGCTCGATTATGGGTATTTTTCTTGTGAGAGGGAACAATGTTTATCACACTAGTCCCCAAAGTTTTATAATAACTTTTTCTTTTTCCTTGGCATAACAATTTTGGAGACTTTAAATGGTTGAGTATTCAATCGTTTCAACCACTAATTTTAATCTACAGAAGGGGTAATTTTGTGGATCTTCATTGGGAATGTACATCAATTTATCGGCCATTGTCTTATAGATCCCTGGTTATTTTACATTTAGTATGGTACTCTATCGTGTGATCTCCTTAACATGAAACACACACATTCCAATGTTTGTCTAAACAATTATATCAACAATGAAAACTGTGTGTGTGTGTGTGTGTGTGTGTGTGTGTGTGTGTGTGAACTTGTGTGTGTTACATAAGTTATAAAAACAGGTTGACAATTAAGAGGTCTACGACTATTAAAAGATTAGAAATGTTTTAAAGTTATCTTATTCAAGCTATTATTGATTCGAGGCTAATTGGGTTAATTGCAGGGATCTAAAGGGATAAGACAATGGTAAATAATTTGAAGTACATCCTCAATGGTGATACACAAAATTGCCCCTTCAGTAGATTACAATCTGAGAAAAATGTTGAAAAATTTTAAGTAAGTTGGAACATTTTACCACGTCGCTAGTATTCTATACGTAGCACAGAAATGATTCTTCTATACCTATCCAAAAACAAGATTCTAACATTGTTTTAGTATAATTACAAACCGCTTAATTTGAATTTTAAAAATGTGCGCATTTTTTGCACAACCTTTAAATCCATAAATCTTCAAAAAGTTTTAAGACATAATTTGTTTAAGTATCATTTTTAGATATTTGAAACATAAATATCCCAGAACAGGTTTTCCAATTGTAAAAAGCATTTTATATAAGTGTTTTATTTTCTATGCATAATTAAGTTTAAAAAAAAAGATTTTTTTCTTGCAGCACCCTGTACTTTCAGTATTAGTATGATTTACTATCTATTGCCCCCTCCCTCCTCTGTGGTTAACAAGTCTACCTTTACTCACAACCTAAATTAAAAAAGAGTAACAAGTGTTTGATGCTAATGAGTCAAATACAAATTATCCATTGTTGGCCATGCGATGCACTTTTTAAAAGAGGCATTCAACAGTCGTTTTATCACAGAACCCCACCCCCTTGTTTAGGTAATAATTTATTGATTCAAAAGAAAGGGGGGGGGGGGGGGGTTGTGGGGTGGGGTAAAATTTTCAAGTGTTAGTTTTAACCTTAAACTAGGTTAGATTAGGTTATATTGGTTACAGTGTAGTCCTACTTGGTTAGACATCATAGGTTTAGGCCCTAAAAAGTCAGCCCCGCCACAATAACCAAGAAATAGCTAACAATTCCCCATTCAAAGTTTATCAAAGGGGGAGGAGGTTTCTGTGTTTCCTACGCACTTTGAGGGAAAGCACCATTAAGTATAGAGGGTATGTCTCTTTGAATGTTAATGGATTGTGTTACTGAAAAATTGGATCTAGTACAGTTCACGGTTAAATGTTCCTGGTAACGATTATCTTTGAACTTTAAAGGCTGCTAACGGTAAATCAGTGTAATGCTCGAACCAAATTTTAACGGACAGAATAATCTAGAATAGTTATGGTTCAGTTATCTCACAGTGCACATAAATGCGCGAAAAAGACTTATTTTACGCATTGTTCTTGAATGAAGCTTTTCCAGTGCATTATAAGATCTTAAATTTTCCAGTATTTGGTGATTGTTTGTACTGTTAAAACTTGAGTACATTCTCCTACTACTATATACCTGTCACCCTGTCTATTGTTAATTCAAGTGGTTAGAAACAAAGGATTTTAACCACCTTTCTTTTAATCTAATCTGTACAATAAGAGAATCTATATATACAAGAACAGCAGTGTCCATTAGGATATATAAGTTGAAAGGCATTTTAATGTTAGAGGGAGATTTGAAATCTGCATCAAATTTTAAGGATTTTTTTTTTAAATTCGTTTTTTGTATAATTCTTTATCTAAAAGCGGAAATACAGTTTAAGTTCATAAGTTTTGACCAATAGGAAAGGTGGATTGGAAACTACCTGCGCTCTAATTGGTTGAATGATGTGCGACACTTAAGCTTCTCCAATCAGAGCGCAGATAATTTTCAATCCACCAATCACAGGTGTCAGAATTAATTAACTTAAATTGTATTTCCGCTTTTAGATAAAAAATTATACAAAAAAACGAATTTTATAAAAAAAATCCTTAAAATTTGATGCAGAATTCAAATCCTCCTCTAACATTAAAATTCTTTCCAACTTAGTGTTCTTAGTGTCCATGCTTAGTGCAATTATGCAGGAGGGGAAGGGACATTGGGCTGTTTATAACACTAGTCCCCAAAGTCTTAAAATAACGTGTTGTTATTCGATGTCTTAACAACCTTGGGAACTTTCATTGAATTTTATCTGGTTGGTTCATTCAGTTGAGTGTGCAAGTTTTTCAACTACTAATTGTAATCTACAGTAGGGGTAATTATCATTGGGAATGTACATCAATTTATCGGCCATTGTCCTATGATAATGATATTAATATGTATATTTTCCAATTATCCTACATACTACAGTTACAGTATATATATACTAGCGATTTCTTTTTTTTTGACGAAATACGTAAAAGGACCAAGGAAATCTTCTACAAAAAAAAAAAAAAAAAAAAAAAAAAAAAATGGGGGGGATTTTTTTGTTTTTGTGGGGGTTGGGGGTGTCCCACCCCCCCAAAAAATAGCCTAAAACCACCACAGAACCGGTAGGTATATTCCCTGAAGAGTAGAATCCGATCGGTTTAGTGGTTACCGAGATCTTAAGGGACGGACGGACAGACAGACGGACAGACAGACAGACATCGTTCTACTTTGTATTATAGATTGTAGTCGACTAATTGGTCCATAATTTCATTAAAGTTTAGTATTGGGCTTGATCAAGTTTCATGCTATTTTTTATGTGGTTACATCATCCCAGAAAAAAAAAACAGTAATCTTAAAAAATCTCATGGCAAAACCCTTAACATGACAACAACAAAAAACTGTGAAAATCGAATTATCATATTTGTAATTCGTAATTATATGGTATATATAAATTTTAAAAACTGGTCAATGAACATAGATGAACGAACGTATAATTTACAGATTTCCACGCTAAAAAAAGAAATATTTTTCTCGTATTCATTCGAATCCGGTGGATAGGAACCGGTTCTCATCCATACGAAAAAACTATGTCTAGCATCGTATTATATCCAGCTTTCTACGAATATAAAAATGTACAATCATAAGATTAAAACCAGTTTTTTTAGCCCCGAGGTGCCGAAGGCTGTTTATAATACGATGCGAGAAATAACTATTATTTGACGTTGTCAGTGTTTTGTTAAAATTAAATAGGTTTTAACAGGGAAAAGACAATGGACTAAAACTTTATGTACTGTTCACCACCAATTATAACATACAGAATTATCCCTTTTGTAAATAAAAACTTAAACACTGCTAGTTGGTACCATTCAATCTTTGAGATTTAGAAGCCAACAAATGAGAAAACGAGTTTGAGTACCAGCATAATTTACAATCAAATGACCCCTACCTCCCTGAATTTTAATGAAATCTATTATAATTTTAATCTTTTCAAATATAACCTTTCTTCTAAGATGAAAAAATTTGTGATAAAGTAATTGTTAAAAGTTAATGAAATGTTAACATTTGGGATAAACAATAGATTTATTACCCTAGATAGTAAATCGGTCCTACGACAAACGCAGGAGTCCCAAACGTCGGAGTGGACATTTAACCTAACCTAACCTATTTTAAATCATATTTTAGGTTTTTTAAATGCCTAACCCCAGCGGGGGGCTTATTTGTACATTCATATCTTAACCTAACCTAACCTGAATAAAAATACTTAAATTAATGTTTTAACACTCCTGTGTTTGTCCACTCCGACGTTTGGGACTCCTGCGTTTGTTCTGGAACCAGTAAATCAAAACCAATCTAGTTGTATAAGAATCTTGGGATCTACTGCAACTCACGATTCCAGATTATCTCCAAAAATCTGGAAATTATAAAGGCTTTTAGCTGCCAAACAACTGAACGTACAAGTCATGCCTGCACACCATGTTTATTAATTAGCAAATAATCTGGAGTAGCCAATGATCCAGAGGGAAAGCTTAACTAAAGACAAAACGCGCAAAGTTTTTTCGCGCATTTTTGTGCACTGTGAGATAACTGTGCATTTATTATTAATGACTATTCTAGATTATTTGTATTTCTTCTTTTGTTGGTTAAAATTCTGTGCGAGTAAAAGCTATAATTAGATTTCTGGAGTTATTTGTTACTAGCAACATTTTACCGTGAACTGCAGTTGACTTCATTATTGTTTATGTTTAGTCACATGCGGTTCTATACCATGTTATGAGCAACCGAGTTTGACCAAAGAAATTCAAATATTCATGAAGCTTTTTATAACAAATGCCGTAAAACTGGCCTACCATTCATCCATTAAAATGTATACTGGCCTGTCATTGGTAATTTCGTCTGTGTATTGGCCTTTCATAGGTCATTTGTATTGTATGGCGGCATTTCTTCATATGCACTATAAAAAACTTCAATATTCATAGCTGAAATGTATGAAATAGCTGATATTTTATAACAAAATGTGTATAACTTTAAACTAGTAAATAGGTCGGACTGTTCCTACACTGTGTTTCTACAGGTTAATTTAAGGGATTGATCATCTAATATTTCTACATTTATTGGCGTAACAGCATTATTGTTTTTCTTTACAGCTTTTGTCTATTGTGTGTGAAAAACAACAGAAAACAAATTATCTTATTTTTAAAAGTAAAGCTTTTCTAAAATTATGGTCGGCCGTCCGTACGTCCGTCCGTCCGAAACGGTTAGCCCTTTTCGTTAATTTATACATGTTATAATTGTTATATAGATTTCGAACTTTGCATAATGATTCCTGTAATAGTAAGGTACAATTTAGAAAGCGTAGCAACTCTATAATAGTTAACAGAATTTCCGTAAGTCCATTTAAAACATGTTGATTTTCAATCCTCTTGATAATATTTTTTTTATGTGTTTTAATAATCCTAATCATCATCTGATTCCTTTTACAACAAGGTACAATCGTTTAAGCAAAGCATCTCTAGTCCTAAATATGTAAGTATGTCCTTAATCTGTATCCTGTATTTTAGCAGTTTTTTAACAAATTTACTTACAATTTTGTTTCGACTTTACTACATTTATATTCAGGTTATTCAGTTCTGACACTCAACAAGTGTTAATGTTTATTTGTCCTAAGTTTAAGAGCTTCACTTTTATGAATGTTGTCATCCTTGTTTTTACTAGAAACTCTTGTTTCTAAAACAGTTCTAAGTTATAATGCCAGAGAATTGATAAAGAAAATAATTATTTGAAAAGCAAATCTACATTTAGGTGATGTCCATAATGGATAGCTTTTATAGTTAATTTAGGAATGTTAAATTGTCCTAACAATTTGAAACTTGGCATCATGATTCCTCTAACAGTAAGGTATAATTTAGGAAGCATGGCAACTCTATAATTATTACCAGAAAGTCCGTATTTCCATTTTTAATATGATTATTTTCTTTTTTAAAAATAATTTTCATATGATATTATTATCCAATTTTCTTGATTATTGAATAGGTAAATAATAGTGTAATATTAAATGCGTTGTTACTCTATATTTATTTATGCTTGCATGTATGTATAACCGTCTGATGAGTTGAGCGTCGCTTTTATGGTGTCATTCTTGTTTTTACTAATACTTTTTATTCTTTATTCCTCAACAGTTCTTGGCTTTAATGGCAGGGAATTGACAAAGAAGAAGATTTTTTTTTCGGGAGAGAGAAGAAATTTCTTTGTTATTTATCATGGATACCAAAGTTTTACAAACACGTTTCTTCGTATTTTCACAGTAGCTTTTCTCCCATTTCTAGGCAACTGCGAGGCCAATTGCCTAACCTAACTTAATAAAATTATAAAAAGCTTCTGTGAAAATAAGACGAAACGCCCCTTAAAAGGACTCTCCACAGAAAAATCAACTTTGGATTTTTGAAAATCTAACCTGAAACTATTATTCTCTGTTCAATTTTAGGCATTTTTTGTTTTTGTGGCATCGCGATCGAAGCCCTTTGAAAATTTTGTCCGCCGCCTATTTGTACTGCCGCTATAACAATATATACTACACTTTCCTCCACTCAATATATGTTTGCCGCTAAAGAACATTTGCTCCATTGCAACCGGCCGCTCTACGATTTATCCTCTTCCTTGACTGGACAATCCTGCCGCCTCCATTTTGTGTTCGCCTCCGCCAAATATAACCATCTTTTGCCGCAGTTGCCGCATTCATCGCCCTTCTCCGCCGCTACTCCGCTATACATTGCGTACGTGGCTATACACAACACCCCCAGCCTCCATTTAATTTCTGAACAAGGGAGAGGGGAGCATGTATTAAAAAGCGATGAATAGCGGAGTAGCGGCGGAGAAGGGCGTTGAATGCGGCAACGGCGGCAAAAATAGAAGCTAAAAATCACTAAAGTAGCACAAATTAAATGGCGGGAGGATTCACTTAAAGGAGGTAAAAAATTTCAAAGGGCTTCGATCGCGATGCCACAAAAACAAAAAATGCCTAAAATTGAACAGAGAATAATAATTTCAGGTTAGATTTTCAAAAATCCAAAGTTGATTTTTCTGGTGGAAAAGTTTAGATACTGATGAGGTGAATTCTTAAAAATTTTGTTTGGGCATTTTGCCAAACTAAAATAGTGGGGCAAAATAGTGAGGCAAAATTATCCCCACTATGTTTTTAGTGAGCCTCACTAATTTTAGGGAGGCAAAAGCTTTTTAAGAATTCACCTTTGGTTTGTATATTTTAGTTGTAATTTAAATTTTAGAACAAAGAATTTTAAAACGTTTTTTTTGTAATTTTGGCCATCAGTTTTAAATTACAATCCAATGTCCCTGCACCTCTCTATTTTTTTATTTTTATTTCTATGGTTTCACCCACTCAAAATATAACAAGGATGACAACATCCATAAAAGCGAAGCACTGAAACGGAAGGACAAACGGACATTAACACTTGTACAGTGTCAGAACTGAATAATCATAATATAAATGTATAAGAGTCAAAGCAAATTGTAAGTAAATTTGTTGAAAAACTGCTTCATTCAGGATAATGTTTATGGACATACTAACATTTTTGGGACTTGATTATAGAGTTGCTTCGCTAATTACATTATACTTTGTTGTCCCAGGAATCAATGTACCAAAAATTAGATCAATCGGATGATTAGATCACAATTTGTTGTTAAAAAAGTAAAAATTTCAACATGTTTAAAATGAACGTACGGACATTTTGGTGATGATTATAGTTGCTACGCTTTCTAAATCGTACCTAACTATTTAAGGAATCACCATGCAAAATTTAAAATCGATAGGACAATTCTAACATGCCTAAATTAACAAAAAAGCTATCCGTTACGGACGGACGTACGGACGGACCGACCCTAATTATAGAAAAGCTTCGCTTTTAAAAATAGCGCTTTCCTCAAGGTATATGGCGAGAACAGAAACCCTCTAAAATGTATTTTGATTTAGGTAAGGGGGGGGGAGGGTGAAGTTTTAATTAATACCAAACTTAAGGTAAAAAACCAACATAAGAGAAACTATCCTTTCCCTTAGTTTTCATTTGCTTTATAAAACAGGAAGGAGGGGGATTCCTCGGCAAGGCACTTTGGTGGAAATTACCCTAAAAAAAATTCTTATTATCCAGCCTAAATTGAAAATATTCAATTACCCTGGTGTCAATAGAACACGTCAACTTCAAAGACTTTTGTACAACTTCGTTTTTTTCAGCTAGTTTAAACAATAAGGATTAGTACGTACGTTCGTAACGGTTAGCCCTAATCGTGATATTAACCTTTTATGATGATTCCTGTAACTACTTTCATAATTAGATAGTCCACATTTACAAACATGTTGCTATTTTGACACCAACCTTCTACTATTTTTACTTTTGGAAGGTGATTCCTGGTTCGATTGTATAAAATTTAACAAACTAAGTATGATGATGAATAAAATTATCCCATCTGTAGGTTAAATTTATTGGTTAAAAAGTTTGGACATAAGTTGCTAGTCTGAACCAGTCAACCACCAAGGTTTAATAGATACCCAAAGTTAAAATATGCATTAGAGTTGTTTAAAGACTTTGGGTACCTGTATAATAAAATTATGCAATCACACAAAAGTTTGGGGTCTCCAGTCTGCGTTTTTTTTCTGGATAATGAATATTCTTGATGCTAATAATTGAACTGAGAAAATTTAAATTTATGGATAAATAGGTTCAAAGTAAGCTATAATGTGTGATGTATAAAAAGCCATTATTTATTTTTCCTCATAAAAAACGTCACCACAAATTTTTGTTAAGTTAATTTTTTTTTAAATTAAAAGTCGGGCCCCTTGCCGCACTTTTATCGGTCGGGGGGAGGGGGAGGGCATTCAACGCCCCCTCTTTTATCTCAGCTCCTATTAGAGCTAGAGGGCTAAACAATTTTTGTGCATATTCCCTGTTTGATAATGAATTTCCGACTTTAGGTGATTCAAAGTCAATCTTCGCTTCCTTCACCCATTTATTTAACAACCTTTGTTTTTAGGTCCTATCTTAGTGACCTTACTTAAAAATTTCAAAGCTAAAATTTTGAAGCTAAAATGGAATTTTCATCGATACAAGTTGAATAGAAAAACAATTTTCTCAGAAAATGTACATCTTTATGTAAATTTTATATTAAAAATCTCAAAACACAAATTTCGGCGGCTGACCAGACCGTTAAGGGTTACGCTCATTACGGCAGGATCCTCTAGGTCCTTAAAGTTTACTAGCAGCTTCGCCCCTAGAGGCATTTAGGGGCACTTGAAGTCGACCACCCCTAATTTTTAATTTCATTTTGATAAAGAAAAAGTATAAAATGTGGCGGTGTCTTTTTCTGGGAGGGTTGTGGTACCTTCCCTCAAAATAGTTGTTAAACCTTTCCATGACTATGAGAAGCTTTCCTAAAATAAAGAAAACAATCAGTTCAGGAGTAATTAAAATCTTTAATAGTTATTTCGCGCATCGTATTATAAACCGCTTTCCGCGGATATAGAATGTACAATTATAAGATTAAAACCAGTTTGTTTAGCCCCGAGGTGCCGGCACCTCGGGGCTAAATAAACTGGTTTTAATCTTATGATTGTACATTTTTATATTCGTATAAAGCGGTTTATAATACGATGCTAGACATAGTTTTTTTTCGTATGGATGAGAACCGGTTCCTATCCACCGGATTCGAATGAATACGAGAAAATTTGTACGTCCATTTTAGGCCAGGCATTATATGTATATTTTGACTCATAGGAAAGTATTTTTTAGCTGAATTTTTAGTGTTGTTGTTAAAATTTGTCATTAAAATATTGACAAAATTATTTAGAAAGTGTTCTAATATTAACCCTAATATTTTTGTGTTAATTGTTGCTTTTTAACATTAAAGTTTGCATTTATTGGATGTTGTCATCTTTTTTTTTTAAATAAACCCAAAAACATAATTTTGTCTATTATTTAATTTTAAGATTTAAATGAAACTCTTACCATAGACTATGTCCTTCATATATGCTACCTCACAAAGCAAAGACATAGACCTTTTAAATGACACAGAATAGTTAGTTATATCAAGGAAGGGAAAGAGACAGAAAACAAGAGAAGGAAAGAGAAAGAGAGATAGATAGAGATAGAGAGAGAGAGAGAGAGAGAGAGAGAGAGAGAGAGAGAGAGAGAGAGAAAGAGAGAGTTAGAGAGAGTAAGAAAGAAAGAGATTCCTAAAAGAGAATCATTCTAAGTCAACGGAGAATCAAAGTTTACCTCTCGGAGACTTTTCTAAAGTATATCTGGTCTCACCGAGGTTATACATTACCATTAGGCAAAGAGGCAACAATTAGGGAAAGAAAGAGAGAGAGAGAGAGAGAGTATGATAGAGAAATAAGATACTGTAAAATTTGGAGAAAGGGATAGATTGAGATATTTGGGAAGAGAGAAAGAGAGACATAAAGAGAGAGAGAGACAGAGTTAGGGAGAGAGAGAGAGAGAGAGAGGGGGGGACAAAGAGAGAGAGAGAGAGAGAGAGAGAGAGAGAGAGAGAGACAGCAAAAGGGGGCGAAGGCTGACTTCCTATTTTAATACTCCAGTAGTCCGTTAGACACCTCTATACTGTGCTTCACATTCACCCATTTACAACACTTTTATCCAGTTAATATAATAATGAAAATTAGTTTTGACACATTTATATAAGTATTAATTTTCTTCAAATATGTCCAAATTGTGCTAATAACGGGTAAGGTATATATTTATTATGTTGAAATATTACTTAAATGATGAGTTATGTAAATATATGTGTTATGATATTATTGATGATTTGCAGGATTGGTGATTAGATGCATTTTCATTAATTTAGTTTCATCTAATGATGCATTACTCTTGTAATTTTTAGGTTTACTAGCAGGTAAGCCCCTACCCTCTTGGGGCTCAGTATTCAAAGAGAGTGGCTAGAAAGATAGCTTAAAACCATCCTTAAAATAGAATGTTTTAAAACCATTACAGGAGCTATGTAAAGCTTTACTACTTTATATAATAGGATTTTAGGAATATTCCTATTTTGGCTCCGTATCCGCTGGATTAGAACCGTTTCTAAGCTTCCAGCAAAAGATCATGTATATTTTTGTATAGTTAAGAAATTTCCACGAGTAATTAAATAAAAATCCTAAAATAATACTTGTTTTTTAGCCATGCACCGAAACTTGAAATGATCTTGTGTTTTTATTTTATTTTAAAATCTACGGAAAACTGTATCATTCGATGCGTTAAATACTCACTTTTTAAATTGTAGATTTCTTTTACTTTAATTTACGTGACTTTTGTCGATAAACATCAAATTAGTCGAAAAAATAAAGTAAAATATAACAGTAAAATATAAAATCCGGTGGATACGATCCGGTTTTCATCCATACGAAAAAAATATGTCTAGCATCGTATTATATCCAGCTTTCTACGAATATAAAAATGTACAATGAAAAGATTAAAACCAATTTTTTTAGCCGGTTACTTCTGCACCTCGGGGCTAAAAAAAACTAGTTTTAATCTTATAATTGTACATTCTAAATCCGCAAAAAGCCGTTTATAATACAATGCGAGAAATAACTATTAAACCATCATTTATTTATGACATAAATTTATCTTTTGATAGTGAAACTATATCTTAAATGTTTTTTTTACCTTTTTTTGAAATTAAAGAAAGATAGTTTATATTTACAAATAATGAAATATTGAAAAAAGGCAATATTCAAGTTGTATATGTCTAGGTTTCAATACAATTTATTTGAAATACTTGGAAAACTAAGCAACCCTAGCTAGTGGCTCATTCCCTACCTTAATTAAATGCAGATATTTTAACATGTCGCTAAAATTCAAGTTTTATTTAGTATGGTTGTTTGATATTAGCAAAGAATAGGATTGAAACTGCCAATAGGTAAATTAATAAATCTCGAGGGATAAGTCAATGAACGATAAATTGATGTACATACCCATTGATCATCTCAGTATATTAAAATTAAAAAAAAAGATTGGACACTGGTAGATTAAACCAACCGACCATGCTTTCAACTTTCTTAAGGAAAGAGCTGGATAAAAAAATGGGTATAATTATAATTTAAAGTAAATTGTACTCTCCCCCCCCTGCAAATTTTAGAATATCTTTTTTTTCTGAGACTAATACTTTTACTTATGATATCTTTTAAAGGTTGAAATATCTTAAATGTAGCTTGATTTAGAAGAATACAGTTGATAATTTTTGGATTAATACCTGGATTGCATTAAGGCAAGGTGTAACTGTGTAAGGTATATCCAATAAAATTGTATAATAAAACTATGACGACACAAATTTATGTTTATTTTATAGGTATAATTCGGAGGGGGAAATTTAATGGCAATGATTTATGACATTTCAATTTATTTTATAAAATTTAAGTTTATTTTGTTTAATGTTGATATTAAACAAACCCAGGGACAAGACAATGGACAATAAAAAGATGATAATTAATATTTATTCTTATATAGACCAATGTTATTGGTAGGAAAGTTTAAACACTGCAAATTTCAACCAGACAATTAATATTTAATAAAAGTACCC
Organism: Acartia tonsa; assembly: GCF_053477335.1. Taxonomy (NCBI): domain Eukaryota; kingdom Metazoa; phylum Arthropoda; class Copepoda; order Calanoida; family Acartiidae; genus Acartia; species Acartia tonsa. The sequence continues at coordinate 56,324,640 of NC_137261.1, forward strand.
AAAGTTTTAGAGCTAAATAATGTGAATGAGCATGAGTTCTATTGGAGTTTGTAGTCAAATTCCCCTCCCTTTTTTATATAAAGTAGTAAGGTTTTATTTTGTTTGTCCGTCAAGATATCACTACATGTGATTAAGTTCTCCATTCGATGGAAGCTCTACGTATGTCCTTTGATAATAAGTAATTTGTTTTTTTTTAGGATAAATCTTGGGATGGTTTAAGGCTATTTTTCTGTCCTTTTTTCACCTAGATGGAAGGGGAGAAGCAACTAGTTCAGAAAATAAAAGAATATTGAGCTTAAAAGAATTTATCATTGTTAAAAATATGAAATAGCCAATTGTTATTTCTACGTCACATTTAGTGTTTCTTTGACATTCTCAAAGCATTAGATGTCCAAAATGGAAAATATAAGCTCAAACAATTTATATCCAAGACAATTTACATTTTTCCTTTTTATATAAAAACTTTAAAAATAACTTTTTTTGCTGTTGCAGAAATGGCAAATATTTTTGAAGTAATATTTCAATATGAAAGTTTAACTTTTCTTTCTTTTAATATCAACTAAATTTTGTTTCACTTCTTGCTGAAAAAAGTCTTTCTAAATAATATAAGTAATAGTGAGTTTTTGGTCTTTGGTTTAAGGCATTCCTTTTCTCTTGAAATATATATAGGGGTGCAGCCACTTGTGACAAAATAGTAGCCCATATTCAAGTTAATAATTATTTCATTATTATATTTTTACAAAATAATATAAGCTTTTATGTAAGACAATAGCAGATTATAAAGAACTTCTTAAATATGTTCAAGAAAAATAATCAATTTTTTTGTCATGATTTGAAATGACAGAAGACCTTATCATTTAATATGAAGTAGTAAGTTTTTTTTGTCTGTAGCTTAAGATTTTGATTCACCATTTCAGTGAAGTTTCACATAGATCTTTTTAGTGGTTTTTAGACTTTTTGATTGAATTCTTGAAATAGTTTTAGACTCTGCCCTTCCATATAAATCGAATATAGAGCTCTAGACGCCAGGGGATTAGCTACAAGTCTATGATAAAGTAGTATGGCTACAATACTATTATAAACTCTTTAGAAATCTGTATGAAAGAAGTCTGAAGGTAAGAATGCAGGGAGTAAGGGAGGGGACAATGGGCAATTAATTCAATTTAAGAGTTATCAAAGAAAGGCCATGAAATCCTGATTAATCCAGAAAATTTGGAGGAAATTGTAAAGGGTGTGTTAAGAAAATTTAGAAAACTATAAAATAAGAAAAAACTTCCAAGAAAAAAAAGCAATCATTTGAAAATTAGATTACCAGTATATCAGACTGATGTAACCATTCTGTAATTAATTACTAGAAAAATCTCCCTGAACCTCATTGAACCCATATTCCAAGATTTTAAATGCCACAATACACAAGAATTAAATTTAGGTTGTTAGATTAGGGTTCTTAAAATGTTTATTACACAAATATCACAATAAACTTTTTAATGATATTTTTTGGAGAAAATTTCTTTTTGAAACCAGCCATGTCAAAACAAATTCTACCGTCTGCTATATTCAAAACTAACACAGCGAGTAGCGGCATTTCATGCGCTAGTACCCAAACTCAGTCAGAAACTGCTAAATTCTTGGACATTCCCTTTAAGCCAGTACCCAAAGTCTGAGACTCCTAAAGATTGAATATTCGATCCATTGTCCCCTCCCTTACTCCCTGGTAAGAATGTGTATTGAAAAGGAATTGTAATTGAATCTTTAGTTGAAAGGCAAATGTTGAACACTCCCACCACAGCCAACCAATCAATTGAAAAGAATGGCATTTCCAGTATGGCTTTAAAACCGCTGGATTAGAATCGGTTCCGAGCCATACTGAAAAATCACGTTTAGCATTGTATTACAGACAATTTTCTACGAATACCAAAATGAAAATCAAAAATTAAAATTAGTTTTGTTAGCCCGGGCCTTCGGCCCCTCAGGGCAAACAAAACTAATTTTAATCTTATAATTTTATATTTTAATATCCGCGGAAAGTTGTCTATGATACGATGCGATAAATAATATTTGTCACAATATTTGAATTGTGATGCTTTTACACAAAGAACCTTGTTGAACAATGATAACCCTTTCCCCTTATTTTTGAAATAAATTGAATATAAGAGAGGGCTGTTTGTTTATTACTTTAGGTCAGATTAGTTTAGGTTATGTTAGGTACTGGATAGTCCTGTAGGGTGAGGCAAAGCAGGTATAGGCCCACAAGCGGTGGGGTTTAGAACAAAAACTGTATCCTCCCTATTTTTTAATTATTTAAAAAATAAGAGGGGGGGGGGGTTATCAGTACATCCACTTTGTAAAAGTACCCACAATGTTACTATAGACACACTTTTGCACTCAGAGGGTCATTAACACTAAAAGTCCATCCGAAATAAAGTTCATTGGCAGTTTCCCTAAAAGTTCATAACGAGACAGATCCCCCCCCCTTTATTTTCAAAATTAAAACATAGGTTGGGTGGTTTGTGGTGTGTTTTTGTTTTAATTTAGGTTCGGGTAAGTTAGGTCATATTGGATACAGGGTAGCCCCGCATAGTTAAGGCATCGCAGGTATAGATAAAAGGCCATTCAGGGTTACTGCAAAGGAGGTTAGGCATATCTTTAGAATATAAAAAGGAAGGAGGGGGGGGGGGTTATGTGCTCGCTATCCACTTTAAGGGAAATCTCCAGTTTATCTTGATAAGTGGCGTACATTTTAAACCAAAATACAAATTTATGATCAAAGTAAAATTAAGACTAGAAAATGTAAAAAAATGTAGCTTAAAATAGATAAATATGGTGTACTGCAATATTTGGTTGGTATATGTATACCTTATTGTCGATATTGGAAAAATAAATAATAAAAAAACTATGCATATGTTTACAATTTTAACTTACTAAAGATATAAGAAGAATAAATAATGATAGAAATATCCTTCCATTGAAAAGATATACATGTAACAATATTTTTCTTCAAGTTGGTATGTTTTTCAACCTATTAAAAAAATATACTATTCTAACATATATTTCGATTTTAGCAATCATTTTCAATTCATTTTGTCTAAAAATAATATAGGTATGAGACATTAGATAACAGCAAATATGATCAAAGATGTCAATTAGATTTTCTAAATATGACTGGTATAGATAGGTATACCCAAAATTTGAAATAATTCGCTTCTTAATAATGCATTTTTTCTATTTACTATTAAAAACTCTAAGTATTAGTAAAGAATAATGTAGAACAAGGAAGACAGCATCCATAGGTAGCTAAGCACGAATAATTCTTGGATTTACAAACGCGCCAATTGAGTTAAAGTGGAGATGTTTAGTGGTCTTAATGAATATAGAAAATAGAAAATCACGAAACCTGTGTATAAATTTACATGCCTTTTTTAGTATGACCAAAATACCAACGATGAACGAACAATGTAAATTATATACTGGAGGCTCATTTTTATATTGGGAAACTTCACAAAAAATGTTAGCCGTCATTCTTGAATAGCCGCCGAAAACGGACTAAAGGACATTTTGAACTATTAGTTTTTCTACTAGAAAATATTGCATTAAATGGTCCTAGGACAAACGCAGGAGACCCAAACGTCGGAGTGGACAAACGCAGGAGTGGACACTTAACCTAACCTAACCTATTTTAACCATATTTTAGGTTTTTTTTAATGTTTAACCCCTACGGGGAGCTTATTTGTATATTTATATCTTAACCTAACTTAACCTGTATAGAAATAATTACTTAAATTAATATTTTAACACTCCTGCGTTTGTCCATTCCGACGTTTGGGAGTCCTGCGTTTGTCCTGGAAGCCATTTAATTATATCTTTAAATTAATGCAACTAATGAACAAATTCATTCTTGTAAAGAAAGCATTCAGAGTGTTGATATACATTTTCAATCAGGATAGATTGGTTTTATTGGTAAAAGCTTTAAATTTACATAATTTAGAATATATATACATATATTGTATAACTTATTTGTATATTAAAGCAAAATTTAGGTTAGTTTATTGATAGATTTATAACATTTTTCAAAATTATTATAAAACTTTGATATTTCTTTCAAAACTAAGGGCTTAAATAACATATGTTATATTCTTATGATAAAGCATCAATTTATTTAGCAGTTAGGTTAGGTTAAGAAATTAGAACAAGTACAGCGTTGGGAAAAGCTCCCGTAAGATTTTTTTTAACAGCATCTTTTATTTTTATAAACTTTATAGTTCACAAAGAAAAACTATAAATTTTTATTGAATATATTTAATTTTTACATATCACAAATATTTATTCTAGGGAAAATATTTTCTTAAATATATGCGCTGGTTCATTTATCTGTATAAATATCTTTACTGTCCAAGGGAGAATTATTACCATCTATATATTCCCATGGAGGGAGGGGGACATTGGGCTTTTTATTACACTAGCCCCCAAAGTTTATGATTACGTTTCTCTATGCGTTGGCTTAACAACTTTGAAGACTTTTATTGAATTTTGATTGGTTGATTCATCAATTTGATTGCTCCAACATTTAAACCACTAATTGTAATCTACAAAAAGGTTAATTTTGTACATCATCATTGGGGATGTTCATAAATTTAACGGCCATTTTCTTATCACTGAAGATCCCAGATATGAAATGTCCCGTTCCTACCTTAAATTAAAAAAGTATAATGGGAGGTTACAATTTTTATAGTCGTGGACATATCTACCAAATAGTTTATGATCAAATTAAAAAGTTTCCTGCCGTTCACAAGATCTTTGCGGACATACACATTACATTAATAAATAGGAATATAAATATTATTGTGTATAATATAATATGAATGTTTGGGTCCATGATAAATTGGCCGCACAGTCAGAGATATTTATTAAGCAGTGTGCCTCATACATAGGCATAGGATCATAGACATCCATAAGGTCAAAATTTGTACTTTAAATATTCTGTACATGTGTGGTTTTAGAAAGATTTTAACTTGAGTGTAGAAAGCAAAGAAATGACAAAGAAACAAATATAATTTCAACCTGTACAGGCAGAGATTTGCTCTTGTACTTTTTAAGCATGCGTACGTACTTTCTTGGAGTATTGAGTATCAGCCACCAGGTTTAGGCGTTTACCATACATAAATAGGAATTGTTAGGCAAGCATAACTTCTGCGGTTATTAATCACTTCTTTTTATAGGTTTGCTACGTTTTTTTTTGTCAGGGAGGGAGGGGACATTGGACCGTTATTTAAATGGTACCCAAAGTTTTAAGATGTGTTTCTTTGTTAGTTGGTTTTACAAATTCAACGCTTTTTTTTATACAAACAATTTTAATCTACAGAAGATGTAAGCATCCATTGAGATCCTTGGATAATAATTTATTTGGTTCAAAGTTTTTTTTTGTATCGATTAGTTTTCTAACAGTTTGTATTAACAGATCTATAGTATAGACTGACAACTATCTCCCTTCCTATTTCAACGACCTTTTTCGTCTGCTTCTAAATTTTTACCTGCTGTGTTAATATAAGCGACACCATTGGTTGATTTTCAATGCCCCAATAGGTTGGTGCGATGGGGAGAGACAGTTATTTAACTCTTTTCCTTCTAGTGTTTTACTATAATCTAATGACAATTATTTTAGATAAGTAAATAATTACAATAAACAAAATTACCCCTCTCCGGATAAAAGTTTTTGGTTGAAAAGATTTTACACTTAGATTATACAAAAAAGATTCAATTTTAAGCCAACAGATGAGAGATCTATTTTTTTTTTATAAATTATGATTTACAGTCCAATGTCCCCTCCACACCTGGTCCATTTCTTTTAATCTAGGTTGTTTCAAATTTGTATTCAATTGATCCGTTTGACAAACAAATGAAACACACACTTACCATGGTGTTCGTGGAAATTGGGCTGTTTATTACACTAGTCCCCAAAGTTTTATAATAACACTTTCTTGTTGGTTGGCTTAACAACTTTGGGAAATTTTATTGAATATTAATTGGTAAGTTCATTAAGATGTTTAAACCACTAAATGTAACCTACAGAAGGGGTAATTTTTGTATAGCATCATTGAGGATGTACATAAATCTATCGACCATTGTCTTATCCCTTTAATTCCCTGCACGCTTATACAAACACACACACCTCTAACTACACACACACACACTCACATACACACACACACACAAGCAATGCAATTTGTATACAATTATGTACAAACACTTCTGCTCTTCATATTTCATTGTTAACCTTTTCAAATTGACCTTGGAATAATAGAGACCCCAGTACACCGAGAATGTACATAGTACACAAGTTTCAAAAGTACATTTATGAATAACCAATGCAAGCAGGGGAGGAGGGAACATTGGGCTCTTGATACACTAGGCCATAAAGTTTTATAATAATGATTTCTTATTTGTTGAGTGTCCAAACAATTTAATACATAATTGAAATCTACAGAAGGTGTAATTTTGTGTATCCTCATTGGGGACATACATCAATTAATCGGCAATTGCAATAAAATACTGTATCTAAAGTTGAATAAATATTTTGTTTTAGGAATCTGGTTTTTTTGTATATTTTTGAAGAAAAACAAGTATTAAAGTATATTTATACTGTACAAAATAAGACTCTGAATTAACTGAGATTAACCTTGGAGCCATGTTGTAAAGTGGTAGTTGCACGAAATGCATTTGAAATAGAATTCAGTGAACCACATATTTTTCCTGTTCTGCAATGGTTTAAACTATATAGGGCATATATTTGAAAGAGTTTCAATTTTCTACCCTGTAATACGATGCTAAACATGATTTTTTATGTATGGCTGAGAACCGGTTATATTCCAGCGGATATAATTTTTGTTTCAAAGCCTTACTGGAAAATGTTTTATATTTTCATTATCATTTTTCTTATTTTTCGTTGGAACATTTCAAAGTTATTATAATTTATTTTCAAAGGCTAATTCTTAACCGAGATGCATAGTAAGTTGGATTTGAGCCAAAATTTTATGAATTGACCTACTATCTGGACCATTCATACAAAATACATTTTCAACTTATCTATTTTAATGTTTATTGCAATGTATATGTTACATATGTAATATTAATCCTACATACCTAGTTGTTAAACTTATGAATATTGACAAAATATGTATACATGCATTTTTATATAAAACAAGCATGTTAAAATCCACAAGTAACAAAGAACTAAAAATCATGGAGGGACGAACGGCGTTATCAAGCAGAGGTTTGTGGTCATAAAAAACGGGGGAGATAGACCTACAGACTAACGAACAACTTTGGGGACTTTAGTGAATTTTGATTGTTGAGTGTTCAAACGTTTCATCTACTAATTTTCATCTGTAGAAAGGGTTATTTTGTGTATCATCATTGGGGATGTACATAAATTTAGATCCCTAAAACTTTCAGCTGTCCTTAGTATGATCTGATGTTTCCCTTCATTGTTTCCGACGGACATTTCTAATTATCGAGCAGCTTCGCAACTTTAAAATACATAATACTGCAAAACTTTAAGTTCAAGAGTTTCTATATTGACTCTATATTTTGATATTGGTTCATATATATATACACATACAGTCAACATATAATAAATATATAGACCTCAGATGATCAATTACGTAATAGAACCAATAGTAACAGCGTATATAGCAAGAATCGAAACATATTATTAATTAGAAGGTGTTCTAATTTTTGTATGAAGATTAGAGTAAAATAATGTTCCTATCCCGAGGACCCTGTGCTGACTTTCAATTGGATCTTTCAAAATCAACCCATGGCGTCGGGAATATTAACACAGCCAAGTCACTACAAAAAGCAAAAAGCAATTTGCTAGCAAGCAAAAAAGATTCCCAATTGGTGGATCCAGGTAGTTGTCTGGTTATACATCCATATTTTTTATAGATTTATTGTATACAGAAGCAGTGTTTTTTTTTTTATAGTTAATAGATAGTTTAATTTCTTCGAATAAAAACAATAAATAAATGTAAATGAATCAAATTCCAATTTGGCGGATTACTGTGTCTGATTGGGCATCTAGGAACAATAGATCTACTCAGCATACATTTAAATTTTGTAAGTTTACATAAGGAATCTTGGTACAAGTAGAAGACAAGGCCAGTCATGCGCAACCTAAGTGAATATTGTCATACATTAAACCTAAATTTAGAACTTTATTTAAATTCTAAGTTATGTATATTACTTGATATTACTAGCGACTACGCCCCTAGATGTCTCTAGGGATACTTTTGGTGGGAAGGGGGGGAGGGGGATGAAGTAAGGTTCCCCTTTAATTAATTTTGGTTGTAAAAAGAAAAGTTGAAATATATTTTTGTGGGTGTGCTTTTTTCTAGGGGCGATTTCTATTGGTAGGGTGTTGGTACACAAAATAGGTTTAAACCTTCCCAGGACCTGAATAGTTTATTTTCATGAAGATATTATTACACAGAAAAGCTTCGTTGTTGACCAGGGAGTGAGGGGACAATGGACTGTTTGTTACACTAGTCCCCAAAGTTGTATACTAACTTTTCTTATTCATTGGCTCAAAAACTTTGGGGACTTTTAACAAATTTTGATTGCTTGGTTCATTAAGTTGAGTGACCAAACCTTTCAACCACAAATTGTAACCTACAGAAGATAATTTTTCATTTCATCATTGGGGACTTACATAAATTTATCGGTCAATGTCTTATCCATTAGATCCCTGGCTTTTAACAGTAATGGAAAGCATTAAAAAAACTCTTTACTTTTAATTGCTTAATTGGTCAACTTGACTTTTGATGATTGAACACCAATTCATTTTTTTACATTTAAAAGAATTAGGTATAATTCGTATTTTTTATACAGTCAAATTATTTTTTGTTCTTGTAATTTTCATTGATTTTCACTTAAAGATTAAATCAAATTTTATCCCTTTTAAGTTAAATTTCAACCTTCAAACAAAACATATTTATGGAGTGTTTAATTAGTTTATATCAGAGAGAATGAGCTGTTTAGTACACTAGTCCCCAAAGTATCATAATAACTTTTCTTATTCGTTGGCTTAACAACTTTGGGGACTTGAGTGAACTTTGATTGGTCGGCTAATTAAATTTAATGTTCAAACGTTTCAACCACAAATCTACAGAAGGGTTGATTAAATGTGTCATCATAGGGGATGTATACAACTTACATCAATTTATCTGCTATTGTCTTATCCCTTTAGATCCTTGAGTTTACAAGGAAACTAAATTGTTAATGATATAAATTGTAGACTTAAAAGCAATTATTTGTATTGGGTCAATTAAAACTTATTGCTTTAACGATTTTTTAACAGGGTCCGTCGACTGCCCAATTATGACATTATAAATTCAGGAAAAGACGATGGATATATATCCTCAATAATTATTAACAAAATTACCCCTTCTGTAGAATAGTTTATATGTTGAAAAGTTATGACACTGGTAGTTTGGAATCAACCAAACAAAATTCATTAAAATTTTCAAACCCAGCGAATGAGATAACGCAGTTATAGAAAATATTAAAATTTCAATCAAAAGATTTGTTTAAATTTATATTTTAATTTGAAGATTTATCAATTTAGGTTATCAATAACTACTGTATTGTGATTGTTAATTTCTGCACTGGCGATCCTTGACATTTATTGCATAAAAATAAATGGTCTGTAATTAAAATAAAAATAAATAAAAGGTCTTCGCATTCGCATATTTACTTTGTTAAACAGTGGGTATAATTGATTTTTTGTTTTACTTTGTGTTTTTATAAGAAATTATGTTTTTAGCTATGAAATAAAATTAAATATACGTAATATTCTTTATTCATATAAATTAGTTTAATTAGTTATATTTGTGCCTTTATGTTATAAAATTTTTTCTCGTATTCATTTGAATCCGGTGGATAGAAACCGGTTCTCATCCAAAGGAAAAAACTATGTCTAGCATCGTATTATATCCAGTTTTTTTAGCTGGTGCCTTCGGCACCTCGGGGCTAAAAAAATAGTTTTAATCTCATAATTGTACATTCTACATCCGCGGAAAGCTGTTTATAATACGATGCTAGAAATAACTATTCTTAAATTATTAATTTATTTTGAGGAAATAATTTTAAGTTATAAATATTTTAGCATTTAGCTTTTGGTTTTAAGATTTTTAAAACAGCTGTCCCCATTATTTTTCATTAACCCCCTTTTTACAATAATGTAGATATACCAAGACCAAGCCTTGTGTATAAGGTTAATATATGTGAAAAGACATAATAAAAAGATATAAAAACGTAATAACATCCATCATTATGAACGTGCATAAAAAGGATTAGTCTTCTTGTTGAGCAATAAATATGTCGGGGCATTAGGATTAGTACACACATAGAAAAATAATATAATAGAACTGAAAGATAGTTCCCTATAGTTTATAATTTTACTTTTCTATAGAAGGACCATTGCATTTTTGCAGAGATCATAGGGGAAGACATCTGATTATGATAAACCAAATTATGTAAAATAAAATAAATTTTTAAAAAGTTTGAAACCAACCTAGATTTTATAAAAGTACCCGAAATTTTCAATATCAAGAGATCGTGTTTATAAAACTTTGGGTACCAGGATGATCTACTCTCCAATGTGTCCTCCCTCCCTTCAAATTTGGGAACTCGCTGCAGGAGTGCCAAAGAAACCACTTTTGACGGTGTTTTTTTTTTATCTATTATAAAGTTAATTTGCTCTTGATAAATATCTTTTAAAAACCCCTAAAAACATTTTTAAAGTAAGAAAATAGTCTGAATTTGGACAGGGAGTGAGGGGACAAATATATAATTGATCTTTTATTCGTTGGCTTAAAAACTTTGGGTACTTTTAAAAATCTTATATAATTGGTAAAAGTTGGGAGAGTAAATTTTTTTCATCAATAATTTTAATCTGCATAATTTTGATGTCAACATCAATTTATCTTTCATTTGCCTATCCCTTCTTATACCTGGAATTAAGACCCAAGAATTTGTGTAGACTTGTGTAGACCTGCTGAGTAAGAGAAATGACAAGTGAAAATGTTCTGTAATCTACCATTAGCCAGGAATCCAGAGGGATAAGACAAAGGACAATAAATAAAATTCTATATCACAATTATTGGTTGAAAATTTTGGACACTGCTTGTATGAACTTATCAATCAAGATTATTTAAAAATACTAAAATTTTTGGGTAAAGTCCCTTTCGTGGCAACGCGCCTTAAGGGGCGATTCTTCGTTTTTTCACAGTAGCTTTTCTCTTATTTCTAGCCACTGCGGGGGGCTCTAACTCTGCGGGGCCAATTGCCTAACCCTGTGGGGCAATCACCTAGCACAATATAGCCTAACCTAACCTAAACTAACCTATCAAAACCCATTTTAAAAATACGACGAATCGCCCCCATAAGGGGCGTTGCCACGAAAGGGACTATTCCCAAATTTTTAACAAAGTAAAATTTAAATTGTAATATCCCCATCCTCCCTGGTAATCTAACATTAGCTGAGACATTTACTTACTTTTCCTCACTTTTTTTATTTTAAATCCCATTACTTCTCAATAATGTAATTTTTGACCAAATATTCTGTAAGTCTGGTTGAGTAGCGAAGCTGCTATAAATTGCATTCATGTATGGCATAGGCTTACCCATTTAGTTGACAATGGACAATATCTTGATCTACACTCCTAATTATGATGAACAAAATTACCGTTTCTGATTGTTAAAACTATGAGCAGAAAAGTTTTGATAATAGTCTTTAAAACTCTGTATACTAAAATAACGTTAATACCAGTTTTGTTAGACCGGACAATCGACCCCTCGGGGACAACAAAATTGGAATTAATCTTATATTTTTGTTACTTGATCACGATGCAATAGATAACTATAAATGTACGGATATATGTATGTGTTAGTTTTTAGCAATATGATATGATTATATAGGGGTAATAGTTTTGTATCTGGTTTGTATCTCTGTTCTGCATATCTGTCAATCTTTCTATATTAGTTCTATGGTGCTTGTCAGGGAGGGAGGGAGGGGACAATGGGGCATAGTTTTGTATCTGGTTTGTATCTCTGTTCTGCATATCTGTCAATCTTTCTATATTAGTTCTATGGTGCTTGTCAGGGAGGGAGGGAGGGAAAATGTTGCATAGTTTTGTATCTGGTTTGTATCTCTGTTCTGCATATCTGTCAATCTTTCTATACCAGTTCTATGGTGCTTGTAAATTATCTTAGATACCTGGGATCTAAAGGGATAAGACATTGGCCGATAAATTAATCTACATCCCCAATGATGATACAAAACTTACCCTATCTGTTAGATTACAATTAGTGGTTAAAACATATGGACACTTAACTTAATGAATCATCCAATCAAAATTCATTAAAGTCCCCAAAGTAAGGCCAACAAATAATAAAACGTTGGGGATTAGTATAATAATCTTCCCATTGTCCACTCCCTCCGTGGCCTGGGTTGTAATTTATCTTAGTAAAAGATACACTTACACGATGAGTGCTTAATGAGTCCCTCTTCATATGCCAGGGGTAAACACTTAAATATGTTTGCTATATTTCATTCTCAAAATCAATCATAGTTATATATTAAGAGATATAAGTTTTCCGGAATTTTAATGTAGGGAGTAGATTTGAAATCTGCATCAAATTTTAAGGATTTTTTATAAAATTCGTTTTTTGTAAAATTCTTTATCTAAAAGCGAAAATACATTTTAAGTTAATTAATTTTGACCAATAGGATAGGTGGATTTTAAACTACCTGCGCTCTAATTGGTTGAATGATGTACGACATCCAATCAGAGCGCAGATTTTTAAAATCCACCAATCACAGATGCCAAAATTAATTAACTTAATTTGTATTTCCGCTTTTAGATAAAGAATTATACAAAAAACGAATTTTATAAAAAATCCTTAAAATTTGATGCAGATTTCAAATCTACTCCCTACATTAAAATTCCGGAAAACTTATATCTCTTATTATATATCGCATTTTATTATACACAGCTTTCCCTAAAATCATTCTGAAATCTATGTGAAGCTTTCCTATAATGGAGTACTCAATCGGTTAAATAGTTATTAGTAGCGAAGCTACTCTTTATTTCGAAATGTCCGTCTGTCCGTCCGTTTGTCCGTCCGTCTGTCCGTTCGTCTGTTAGAGACAAAGTGGGGGAAATGTGATTTTCTCGGCTCCTATTAAAGATAGACAGCTGAAATTTTTAGTGAAGATTCCTATGACATATGTGCATCTAATCTATACATTGTTTTGTCCATCTGTTTGTTAATTTGGGTGCTAGATCGAATTTCTTAGTATCAGACGAAAAACTTTACTAATTGATAAACTTAAGTACTTTAATTTTTATGACACTATTAGATTTTTTTTTCAACTTTCCCAAGTTAGTTACAATAGATTATTTTTTTTCTATTATTTTTGGATTACATAAAAAAAAGTAATTATTTTTCTCGTATTCATTCGAATCCAGTGGATAGGAACCGGTTCTCATCCATACAAAAAAACTATGTCTATCGCCGTATTATAACCAGTTTTCTACGAATAATAAAATGTACAATCATAAGATTAAAACCAGTTTTTTAGCCCGTGCCTTTGGCATCTCGGGGCTAAAAAACTGGTTTTAATCTTATAATTGTACATTTTATTTCCACGGAAAGCTGTTTATAATACGATGCGAGAAATAACTATTCTAGTTTTAACAACTTGCAATATTCTTTAAAAATCATTTTAATTCCTTGAAATTAAGAATAACTTTTCTCGTATTCATTCGAATCTGGTGGATAGGAACCGGTTCTCATCCATACGAAAAAACTATGTCTAGCATCGTATTATATCCAGTTTTCTACGAATATATAAATGTACAATCATAAGATTAAAACTAGTATTTTTAGCCGGTGCCTTCGGCACCACGGGGCTAAAAAAAAATAGTTTTAATCTTATAATTGTACATTCTATATCCGCGGAAAGCCGTTTATAATACGATACGAGAAATAACTATTCTTGTATTCATTGGAATCCGGTGGATAGGAACCGGTTCTCATCCATACGAAAAAAACTATGTATAGCATCGTATTATATCCAGCTTTCTACGAATATAGAAATGTACAATCATAAGATTAAAACCAGTTTTTTTAGCCGGTGCCTCCGGCACCTCGGGGCTAAAAAAAACTAGTTTTAATCTCATATTTGTACTTTCTGTATCCGCGGAAAGCCGTTTATAATACGATGCGAGAAATAACTATTCCAGTATGACTTCGAAACCGATTAATAACCGCAGGATTAACACCGGCCCTCAGCCATACAGAATCATGTATCACATCGTATTACCGACATTTTCCCACGAATTTATAAATATAAACCTTCGGCCGTTCAGATCTAACAAAACTGGTTTTAATTTTATAATTTTTCATTTTAACATCCGCTGAAAGCTGTCTATGAAACTCTGGGATAAATAACTATTATTTACTTATCAGTATTTTCTGACAACTCTTCAACCCAAGCTGAAGCACTTACAAGTGTCCTACATATCATAGAGTAACTTAGCACAGAATTCATAATCATTTATTATTAAGAGGGAACATTTAATGATATTTCTTGTATTCATTCGAAACCGATTAGTATCCGATTGATTTGATCCGGTTCTCGGCCATACGGAAAAGTCTAGCTTTGTAGTATATCCAGTTTTCTACGGATATAAAAATGTACAATCTTAAGATTAAAACCAGTATTTTAGCCTGTGCCTTCGGTATCTCGGATCTAAAAAAAAAAGATTTCCCGTATTCATTCGAAACTGGTTTTAATCTTATAACAGTATATTTTATATTCGCGGAAAGCTGTTTATAATACGATGCCAGAAATAACTATTATTTTTCAGCAAGCATTTAAATTTTTATAAAAGGCAAAAAGGTGAGTGTGAGAATTTTAAAAATTAATAAAATTTCAGCTTATTTTGACTATTTCAAGGAAATTGGAAAGTTTAAAACAATAAATATTTCAGGAAATAAATTTCCACGTGAATATAAGTTTTCAGGAAACAAGGATGACAACATCCATAAAAGAGAAGCTCTTAATTGTATGACAGACGAACATTATTGCTTGTAGAGTGACTGAACTGAATAACCTAGTAATAGTGTCTAACTTTTTATCTTTGTGACGTAACAAAAATCGAAGGATGAGAGGGAAGGTGGAAAGAAAACCCCTAAAAAAGAGATGGATTTTTGTTACGTCACAAAGATAAAATTTAGAAACTATTACTAGGTTCGAAATGAATATTCAAAATATAAATATATAAGTTTTGACAAAATTATACGTAAATTTGTTGCAAAACTTCTTAAATACAGAATACTGTTTAAGGACATACTGACATTTTTAGGACTTGATTATAGAGATGCATTGCTTATAATATTGTATCTTATAATAATAGAAATCAGCACTCCAAAAATCAGATCAATCGGATTATTATATCACATACAAAATTGTTGTTACAAAGTTAAAAATCAACATGTTTGAAATGGACATTCTGGTAACAATTATAGAGTTGCTACGCTTTTTAAATATTACCTAACTAATACAAGAATCATCATGTAAAGTTTAAAATGGATAGGATAATTCTAACGTGCCTAAATTAACAAAAAAAGCTACGGACGCCCTGAATTACAGACGGACGGACGAACCTAATCCTAGAAAAGCTTTGCTTTTTAAAAAAAGTGTGTAAACAGAAAGTTAATCTTTGTATAAAAAGTTGAAACAAAGTGATGGAAAAGGAATTAGCAAGTTAGTTCAGCACAGAGAAGTGATAAGATAAGACAATTGGGATGGGGAGCCAGCTAAAAAATACAGAAACTTCTTAATTCTTAAAAAAAAGTTTGGCTCACTGCAAGAAAAAATCTTCGAAAAAATAGACAAAAATTAAATAAAATCATAGAAGGGTAGGCAGTGAGCCCAAAAGTTTTCAAGAATTCACCTCAATTTACTAAACTTAAATCGTTCAAATATCGAGTTCATTATATTAGGTTTATTTTTTAGGCTTATTTTTAGTAAAACGAAGTTTTTTTTACCTCAGATGTTTAATGGTGGTTAAGAAATGAATTTTTTTAGATTATTGACTATTATCTCCTACTCTTTAAAATATTGCGTTGAAAAAATCTAAAGCTCCAAGCCACTAGCACAAAAAAATAACAATATCTTTTTAATTTCATATTTTAAAATAGGGGACATCGAGCCAATAATAATCAACCAATCATTTTGATCTAGAGAATGGTTGATCTTACTATTAACATGAAGGATATGCATCACTTTATCGTTCATTATCATATTTCTTAAGAACTCTGATAAAAACCAGTCCCCTTACTTGAAATTTGATAAAGTCCTAGCATGAAATTTAAAAGCTACGGTTCTGCGACCAATGGTAGGCCAGTATATAATCCTTTCTTTTCCATAAAAAGGTTCTGGTTCCGCATATCTGAAGCTAGGGTGTGATGTGATGAAAAATAAATCATTATTATAAGCTGATTCCACATTTTCAAACAATAGGGGGGAGAATAGATATTTATCGCATCGTATTATAGACAGCTTTCCGCGGATATTAAAAGTAAAGATTTTAATATTAAAACCAGTTAAGTTATCCCCGAGATGTCGAAGGCGCGGGCTAAAAAAAACTGGTATAAATTTTAATATTCGTGGAAAAGTGTTCATAATACGATGCTATACATGATTTTTCAGTATGGATGAGAACCGTTCCCAATCCAGCAGATGTTAATCGGTTTCGAAGCCATACTGAAAAATATAATCTTTATCTTATATATACTTACACCTACAAAATATGTACATAGGGATCTAGAATTTTAAGTTGAAATTTATCATGTTTGTTTAATGGAAAATCTTGTGATTTATTGAATTTATTAAGTAACACAGAAACTGAATATTAACCATGAGCGTTCCATATGGAGGTGTATAGGGGTGGTGTCAACAACCCCTTTGAAAGCATCCCCGCAAAAAATACAACCCGCTGGAAAAAAAAACCCTGTCCACGCCACTGCTCTTAATACGTCTTTTGCGAATAAAGTCAATGATTTGTGTATCTTTGAACTTAGCAAAGCGTTTGATTAATTCACGAAAAACAATTTTATGTTTTAATTGTACGTATTTCAAAGATTTTTCAGTATGGCTTAAATACCGCAGAAATCCGCTGGATTAGAAACGGCTTTCAGCCATACTGAAAAATCACGTAAAGCAGCGTATTATAGTCAATAGTCCACGAATATTAAAATGAAGCTATAAGGTAGCTTCGCCACTAACCCATGTAAATCTTATTCTTGTTAGGTCTGGCAACTTTTCGTCGATTTTCAATATTAACGGTTTACATCGACTTTGTGGCTTTATGTTATATTCTAATTACTTGCAGCTTCGCCTCTAGCACCTAGGGTCTCTGTATTCAAAGGGGCAGAAAAGGGCTGCTAGAATATAGCTTAAAACCTTCTCAAAACTTGAATCTGAAATTTAATAGCCTAAAACCACCATGGACCCTATATGTGAATCTTACTTAAAGTAGTAACCCAATCAGTTCAGTAGTTATTGAGATCTTAAGCTACAGACATAAGACCCTTACTATTTTATACAATAGGCTTTAGTGACATTTTACTTATGTTGATATAATACCAACACAAATTGTGAGCCATTCATATTTCCTATTTGATTCCATTTCTATTTTGATTATTATTAATTAAAATCAAGGCTAACACAAAAGAACACAGAAATTACATAGAATGGTTGCGTATGTGTAAAAGGGTCTAACTTTCCAATGATCCTCTTGATGATCAGTAAGTCATTCAATTGTTAATTTCTCTTAGGAGTATGGTGGTTCCCCTCCCCCAAAATAGTCATAAACCTTCCTAGAACCATATTGGTTCAGCTGTTAGCGAGATCCTTGGGTACAAACAGACACACACATATCCTGTTACTTTATTGTAAGAATACTTTTAACATTAATATTTAAGGAAACTATACATTTTGTCTTTGTAATTTATTTTGGTTGAAAGCAAACTAGTTTTTCTTGATAAAAAACTAGTCTCAATAAGCTTAATTAATTGTATGTGTATGTATATCAAGCAGGATCTCGTAAACGGCCTGTGCATTGTTACAAGATTTTTCAGGAATGCCTATTGTTTGACCTGTGTAGGTTTTAGGCTATTTTTAGTTTTACCTCTCACCCGTTTCTTGTTGCTTATTAGAAAAAAAGTGTACACCAGCAAGGAGGGAGAGGTCTCCAAAATTGTTGGCTTAACAACGTTGGGGACTTTAATAAACTTTGATTATTTGGTTTATTAAGTTGAGTATCCAAACGTTTTAACCACTAACTATAATCTACAAAAGGAAAAACTTTGTGTATCATCAATGGGGATGTTCAACAATTTAATGGCCATTGTCTTATCCCTTTAGATCCCTGGGACAACATATTCTGTGTACTGCAGGCTGTCTAGGTACCTGTAACTCTGGTATTCCATCCAACAGGACCAGAGAACTAATTTAGAAGACAGCCGGGGAGATAATTAGTTGTCCTGGAGTTTATATATCATTTCAATATTTGTTTAGGCCATGCCATTTCAGCAGAATATTACAACTTAACAAAACGTCCTGAATAAGCAAATTTTTTAAATAAGTAAATGGTTATAGGACCTTTAGAAAAACTATTTCTCTTCTGAGTTTTCCATTTGCACATTTCATTTTTTGGCATTGATTTAAAGTCCTTGATTTTTACAAATCAAGTAAATTTTTGACAATATTGGTTTTTTGATCCCTTAAATTAGTAAAAAGTTTTACCCTGGGACCATAATTTTTTCTCACGGTAGTTGTACAACCCTCCTCAACCACCCCCCCCCAAAAAAAAAATTAAATAAAAAGCTTGGACGTCCTTGGTGAAAGTGCGGGTTCTCCCCCCCCCCCTTGCACCCCGTCACAATATAATAATGGATAAAGCTCAGCAGTCAGAAATTAATTTGTCAGCCTCCAGCAGGAGATAAAATATATTATAATGCATTTCAATAAAATTCATTATGCATTTTCGTGCATTTCACTATTCCACGTTTTATAAATTTTAAATTGTTCGCATAAATAATAATTTGGCTAGAAAACAGAAAAATAACACATAAAAAAACGTTTAGATATATTAAATTAGCGAAAAAGCGAAGACGAAGAAAGTCCCTCAAGGACGTCATAAAAATGAGGGATGAGGAGAGGTAGAGTGGGAAAGAAAACCGCTAAAAAAGAGATTGATATTCCCTCTTTTTTATGACGTAACATGCTGTTTTTTGTAGGGACTTTCTTCGTCTTCCGCCCGTACGTCCGTAACGGTTAGCTTTTTAGTTAATTTAGGCATGTTCGAATTTTCTGATTTTGGAATACTGATTCCTAGGACAAAAATGTACAATTTTTAAAGCGAATCATCTCTATAATTAAGTCCCAAAAATGTTAAACATTATCCTCAATGTAATTTAGTAATTTGTAACAATAGTTTTTCAACAAAATTATTACTTACAATATTTTGATTATTTAGTTCTGACACTCTACAATAGATAATGTTTGTTTGCCCTACCATCTTCACTTTTATGGATGTTATTATCCATGTTTTTGCTATATCTTTATTGCATTAATGTATTGTTTACCCCTCCAAATACAAGATAAAATATTAATCAATTGTTACAAAATTTGTGTTTATCTAATTTGAAAATAAACAGAAACCCATTATGGTCTAAAAGGGTGTACAGATAATTCTGAAAAATTCAACTTTGCATGCTCAAATTTTATGGAATATATCAATATTTCTGATAATTCTGTCTGCAACAACCACTAAACATAGAACAAATTTGAATCATTTTACTTCTATACAGTGTTGTATAATTATTAGAGAGAAAGAGTCATTATATTAAGTTAAGATTCTAGAGGGCTTCAGGTACTAGACCTCTTCTCCACGCACCTTGAAACATACTCCGCTTATGTTTGCAGTGTAAAGCGTCCATTCACCCATCAGACAACCAACTTTCTGAGATGCACGAGCTTTGTCTGAGAAGTTCAAACTGTGCATGGAAATGAGCTGCACCTGTTTTGGGCCAAGGCATTCCCCCCCCCCCCCCCCTACTCTAACTATATACGTCGCGCATCTGACATAGTAGCAGTTGGAACCATTTTTAACGTCTTTAGTTATGACGCGGTGTCGGACCGAGATCCGAACCTATCACCTTCCCGAAGACGAGCGGATGCGCTACGTGTTGAGCCACGGTCGCGGGTTAAGAGTAATTATATTGGTACCCAAAGTTTTATAAACACTTCCTCACATTCGTTGGTTCATATGTGCTTTATTGATTGATTAGTGCAAACTAACAGTGTCAAATGTTTTTCATCAATAATTATTTAACTACAGCAGTGATTTTATTTATTTGTCTGTTAGGGAAAGCTTCATATAGGTTTCAATTTAGTTCATTTCATTTTTACACAAATCCATCTAAATATCTAACTGTTGTACTGTATTATAATGAATTTCTATTACTATTTTACACAAATCCATCTATATATCTAACTGTTCTACTGTATTATAATGACTTCCTATTACAATTTTACACAAATCCATCTAAATATCTAACTGTTGTACTGTATTTTAATAAATTTCTATTACAATTTTACACAAATCCATTTATACATCTAACTATTGTACTGTATTTGAAATTATATAGTCAGGGAGGAAGAGTGCACTGGACGTAAATAACACCATGGTAACCAACATTATCTTATTCGTTAGATCAAAACTTAGGATACTTTTATTGAATTTTGATGGTTTGGGTCCCGAATTTTTAACCTAGAAATTTCAGAAGGGGTTATTTCATTTAAAATCATCGGGGTTATATATCAATTTATCGTCCATTATTCTATCCCTTTAGATCCCTGGGTATAATGTAAGGTAAATAGGCGTCAAATTGAATAAGTGAAAATGCGTTTGGTGTAATGTATTTGATCTGTAGTAGAGATGTTTTGATCTTTTATTCATGGCACTAGATGATAGAGCAGTCATAGAAATATAAAAGCAATGTTTAAATGTACCTATATACTATAATACAAATAGGTAGGGGGACAAAGTGTCTAAAAATCAGCCATGTGACGTCATAAAGATGAGGGATGAAGTGGGAGAGAAAAGCCCTTAAAAAAGAGATTGATAATCTCTCATTTTTATGACGTCACAATGCTGATTTTTTGAAACACTTTGTCCAGCTACCACTAGATGATAGAGCAGTCATATAAATTTATATACTATAATACAAATTACAATTATGGCTGTCTGTTTGAAGCTTAAGATCTCAATAATTGCTTTTAAGGAAAGTCACTATGATCTAAAAGAAAACACTTTTATATTTCAAAGTAAAATGTTTGATTCTAAAGATCAAAGAAGATGCTAGACCGATTATGTGTTTTTTTTTAAATACCTGTAATTCTTCTTCTTAAGGTTTTAGGCTATTTTTACAGCCCCCTTCAAAAAGTGCTGGCAATGTATTCAATGTACTGAATCTGTCTTTTAACAAATGTGACAAAAAAGTTTATGAAAATTTAACATCCCATTAATTAACAATTTTAGGAGGATAACTGCAGTTTTAATCATCTATTTTGAATGCATAAAAACAAGAATAAAAATATTCATAAAGCAAAAAGTGCAAACAAAACTTAAGATTTAAGTTTTCCTTCATATTAAAAGTTATTTATAGAGTTGCTATAAAATTTTAGGATCTAAAGGGATAAGACAATGGCAGCTAAATCGATTTTCATCCCGAGTGTAATACACAAAATTACCCCATCTGTAAGTTGTTGGAACGTTTGGACATTTATTAACTAACCAATGAAAATTTAATAAATGTCTCCAACGAATAAGAAAATTTTACTATACCCTTCCTGTACAATCAAAATCAGTACAAAAGTCACAACATACACCTACACTTTTAAGGTTACCGATAACAATCATACATACACATCTTAAAAGTAGAAAAGCTACGATTAAAAAAATAGTTTTATTCCCATTTCTGTCAGTGTGTGTGTGTGTGTGTGTGTTTGTGTGTGTGTGTGTGTGTGTGTGTGTGTTAGTGTTAGTGTGTGTGTGTGTGTGTGTGTATGTATATATAAGTATATGTGTGTGTGTGTGTGTCGGTGTTCATTGGGTGATAAAACATTAAAGTGAATTAATTTAATTTCGCAAGTGTATTTTGTCTGCAGGTTATTTAACTCAATTATGGGATCAAGTGCTGTTCACGGTAACATGCTCCTGGTAGCGATTATCTCCAACAATCTATGAACTTTTAAGACTCCAACGGCAAAACGGCTATTCTCGTTTAAAATTTTAACCAACGATAGAGGGTCTACAAACCTGAAATAGTCATTACTGTTAACGCACAGTTATTGTGGGCATAACATGTACTTTTAGCCGTTAGGCAGCTAGAATTCTTTAAAGTTCTTAGATTTTTGGAGATTATAGTTACCAGGAATATTTTACCGTGAACTGCATTAGATCCGAATCGTGTATATCTAAAATAAAGAAAAAAAATGATGAGAAATAATAGAGATTCTTAAAAAGCCTGTCAACCCTAAAAATTTCGGGAAACGAAAATGTGGGTTTCGTCATATTTTTCACAGTAGCTTTGCTCCCATTTCTAGCTTTTGTGGGGGGCTCTAACCCTTCGGGGCAATCACATAATCAAACCTAAAATAACCTTTCAAAAGCTACTGTGAAAATACTACGAAACCCGCAACTTAGTTTCCTTTACATTACCCAAAATTTCTAAGAACGCTGAGACTTCATAATTAGATTATATCCGATTAACTCTCCAACTGTCTGTAGCGCAGGATCTGAACCGATATGGTTCTCCTTTTCAGTGTAGCTTCCTATAGATTCAAGGAAGTTATTTTAAAAGAGGTTGCCTCCACGCCCGTAAGAGAAATCACCCTGGAAAAATATAACAACAAATAATTCTTGTTTTTTTTTAAAGGCAACAGTGGAGAGTCGAATTCACCTCCCCCTTCCTTCTTGTGCCTCTAGAGGCAGGGATACTCTAGAGGCCCCTTGGGGCGCAACAGACAGTATTTTATATGTAACAAGCTTCTTAAAAAGATAAAAGTAAAACGTCAAAATTCTAAAATGATCTTTTTACTATAATTCAACATTTAATAAGCATTTCAGTCTTTTAGTCTTAGCAAACGTTTTTTTAATCCAGTGAATATTCAAACGTTTTATCCATTCATCCATGAGATTATTAGATTTATTTGAACATCGTATTCTTAACACTTACATAACTAAAGTCTTTACATAACTCATATGAAATGCATAAAGAAACAACAAGGATGACAACATTCATAAAAACTAAAAGCAAAGCTTAAAAAAAAATATTATATTCAAAGATTAAAAATCAATATGTTTAAAATAGACATACGAACATTTTGATAATGCTTTTCTAAATTTGACTAAATTGTTACAGGAAGCCTCATGAAAAGTTTGAAACTGATGGGAAGATTCTAACTTAGAATCTTCCCATCAGTTAACAGATTTACAACATGTATAAGTAAGAAAGTTTGATTGATTGGTTCAAACTTTTCAATTATTATTACATTATTATTGGGTATGTACATTAATCTATAGTTCATTGTATTATCCCTTAAAACCCCTGTTTATTTATTAATGTTTAAAATTATAGAGTAGCTTCATAACTGCCAAGTCACATCTAAAAATAAAAAAGGCATATCATACATAATACAAGTATTGCCTTGTTGTTTTATATTACCGTATACAGAATACATGAATAATTAGGAATAAAGTGATCTGTATATATGTTTATATCGCAAGTAGATATGTAAAGTATTTTCCAGTACTGCTTTGGAACCGATTAATATCCGCTGGATTAGAACCGGTTCTCAGCATAATTTAAACAAGAATGTACCATTCCAGTTTCACCTCTATTGAAAAAGGAATTGTACATTACAAAAATCATTCGGCCATAATGATATGATTAACAAGAGAGGAGATAATGAAATCATGATTACTTTTTTTTATAGGGACAAAACCTTAATCATAGATTATATTTCTGCTTTAATAAAAATTATTTCATCCTCCTAATTGGTATATTTTCCTATCTTGCCTATTCTTGGTTTGAGTAGTGGAGATATTGGATAAATATGTGTAGAATAATCAACACAACAGAACAACCAGCAAATATCATAAATAGAACAATATTTACAACATTTAATACCTATATTTGAGACTACATTTACTACACATATACTTCTTGTTTTTAATATTGGTAAAAGGGCCTGTTTCAATGTCAGATCTTTATAGGAAATACACAGATATTGGATGAACATGTGTAGAAAAATCAACACAACAGAACAACCAGAAAATATCATAAATAGAACAATATTTACAACATTTAATACCTATATTTGAGATAACTTTACTACATAGATACTTCCCATTTTTAATATTGGTAAAAGGGTCTGCTTAAATGCCTCAAGATCATCTCACATCTATATAAGAAAATACACAGATATTGGATAAACATGTGTAGAATAATCAACACAAAAGAACAAACAGAAAATATCATAAATAGAACAATATTTACAACATTTAATACCTATATTTGAGACAACTTTACTACATAGATAATTCTTATTTTTAATATTGGTAAAAGGGCCTGTTTCAATGTCAGATCTATATAGGGAATACACATATATTGGATAAACATGTGTAGAATAATCAACACAACAGAACAACCAGAAATATCATAAATAGAACAATATTTACAACATTTAATACCTATATTTGAGACAACTTTTACTACACATATACTTCTTATTTTTAGTATTAGTAAAAGGGCCTGTTTCAATGCTTCAAGATCATGTCAGATCTATATAAGAAAATACACAGATATTGGATGAATATGTGTAGAATAATCAACACAACAGAACAACCAGAAAATATCATAAATAGGACAATATTTACAACATGCAACAATATTTTATTATATAAAGTTGAACAGTCAAAGATCAAATTCACCTTTTTTTACTTAGAAAAGTCTATATCTCAACATTTTATAAAAACTTGATTTGCTGGTAAGATTTAGGGTGCTTGAACTTTTCAAGGATAAATTTGAATCTACAAGAGGGGGTAATTTTGTTAATTATTATTTGGGTTGTATGTATATCAATTTATCATTTTATGTATCAAGAGCAGTTTTGCATTTGTGGTTCTTCTAGTTAAGTTTTGGTCTAAATTATTCAATTTCAAATTTTTGTTGTGCCTGTTTTGTGCCAAGACACTGCAAGCAAAAAAAATGAAGAAAATCAAAATAAATCTAGACCATTTTTTTTCTTTCCTCCAATTAAGTTAAACATTAACACCTTAGAAATGGGGTTGGGGGGTTGGGATGACTTAATCATAGTTTTCTTTATCAGTATTTATAGAAATAATAACATTTCAAAGATCAAACCACATAACAATTTATTAATAGTATGATTTTTGTACTATTTGCATGCCTCTCTAGTCTCCATGTAAAAGAATATAAAATAAATATTGAAATATTGTTTGGAACCTGATCTATTGGTATAATTCAGTAGTTGGATCAGACCAGGGAGGGAGGGGCCATTTGCCTGGAAATTACACTGGTAGCAAAAGTTGTATCACCACTTTTTATCACATGTTAGCTCCAAAACTTTGGGTACTTTTAGCGAATCTTGATTTGTTTGTTTCAACTGATAGATTTATTCTATTGAAGGGTTAATTTTGTTTATCATCAATGGAGATGTAAATCAATTTATCATTCATTGTCTTATCCCTTATATCCCGTGTATTATACACAAAATATATACTACCATGTTCATTCTTCATGTGCAGGTTGACTCAAAAAAAAATTAAAATTTTTTTGCCAATTGAAAAAAATATTTTTTATCACCTTGAAAAATAAACAAAATAATAATACTTTTTTTAAAGCTTCCTAATTTCTTATTATCAACCATTTTATAGATCACCATGAATATAACAAAGAATGAGACTTTGTATAAAGTTACATATAGTTTACATAAGCAACACTTTTATAGATCACCCTGCAGTGAATATAACTATAAATATGAGACTTTGTATAAGTTACATATAGTTTACATAATCAACTATTCTATAGATCACCCTAAAATAATTATATCAACAAATATGAGACTTTGTATAAAGTTACAAAGAGTTATAACGATTTTTTTTATAGATCACCCTATATTGAATATTACAAAACATGAGACTCTGTATAAAGTTACATATAGTTTACATAAGAAACTATTAGATAGATCACCCTGAAATGAATATAACAAAAAATATGAGACTTTGTATAAAGTTACATATATATAGTTTACATAAGCAACTATTTTATAGATCACCCTGCGATGAATATAACAAAAAATATGAGACTTTGTATAAAGTTACATATATATAGTTTACATAAGCAACTATTTTATAGATCACCCTGCGATGAATATAACAAAAAAAATGAGACTTTGTATAAAGTTACATATATATAGTTTACATAAGCAACTATTTTATAGATCACCCTGCGATGAATATAACAAAAAAAATGAGACTTTGTATAAAGTTACATATATATAGTTTACATAAGCAACTATTTTATAGATCACCCTGCGATGAATATAACAAAAAATATGAGACTTTGTATAAAGTTACATATATATAGTTTACATAAGCAACTATTTATAGATCACCCTGAAATGAATATAACAAAAAAATGAGACTTTGTATAAAGATACAAATATTTCTGGTAAACAAATATTTTTTATAGATAACCATGCAGTGAATATAACTATAAATATGAGACTTTGTATAAAGTTACATATAGTTTACATAAGCAACTATTTTATAGATCACCCTGCAATGGAAAAAACAAAAAATTAGACTTTGTACAATGTTGCATATAGTTTACATAAGCAACTATTTTATAGATCACCCTGCGATGAATATGACAATAAATATGAGACTTTGCATAAAGTTTCTATAAGAAACTATTATATAGATCACCCTGCAATGAATATAACGAAAAAAATGAGACTTTGTATAAAGTTACATATAGTTTACATAAGCAACAATTTTATAGATCACCCTGCAACGAATATGACGATAAATATGAGACTTTGTATAAAGTTACATATAGTTTACATAAAAAAACATTATATAGATCACCCTGCATCGAATATAACAAAAATAAGACTTTGTCTAAAGTTACAGATAGGTCTTATAACCAAATTTTTTATATATCACCTTGCAATGAATATAACTATAAATATGAGACTTTGTATAAATTTACAAATAGTTTACATAAACAACTATTTTATAGATCACCCTGCGTTGAATATGACGATAAATATGAGACTTTGTCCAAGGCTACCCATAGCCTAAACAAACATTGACTGTAGTAGTATTCACTGAATGTTTGCCTACTACTTTTACAAATGTCTCTCTTTCTCTTTTTTGTTTTCTCTTGTTCGAAACTCCTTTTTTAAAAAGAGAAACCACTCTATAATTCTATGTATGTCTCTCCAAATATCCTTTTGTCTGAAACGTTTGAAAGGAATCGTCATTTTCTCGACTCCTATAAAGGATACTTCTTGAAACTTTTTGTCAACATTCTTATGAATAAGGAGGATAATTAAATTATAAAACATTTATGGCGGTCGGACTGATTTCATTAAGTTCTTAGCTATTTTTCAAAGATAATCTATTATTGAAAATGTCAGTTTTAAAGAATCTTTAAGTTGTGTGATTTTCATAGCTGCTTTTCGAGATAGATGTCTTCAATTAATATTTTTTACATAGTCTATAATAAAAATGACTTGGCTGTTTATTATATCAGATTCCAATGCCGTGCTAAATCCTGCCGTTTGTATAAGTAAGATTGGTAAATTTTCACTATTTTTGAATATTGTCATCCTTGTTCTACCTCAATATTTACCTTATTTCTTCATAGAGTAACTTTTTTCTCAATGTCTGGATGTCTGAAAATGCATGGACACTGATGTTTAACTTTTTCGCAGCGAAGCTACTCCTTAGCGGCTACGCGTGTATCCAATCTTAAAAAATCATTATATCATTGTATTACAGACAATTTCCCACGAATATTAAAAAGAAAATCATAAAATTAAAACAAGTTTTGTTAGTCTTGGCCTTCGGCTCTTTAGGGCTAACAAAACTGGTTTGAGTCTTATTTTTCTTAATTTTAACATCCACGGAAAGATGTCTATAATACGATGTGATAAATATCTATTAAAAATTTAAACATAAATATATATTTTATGTGAATATTCCTTTTTTCTTCAGATATTTAAATGAAAATGTTGAGTGGAATAAATCAATCAATCATCCTCATTCTATTTGTCAAACTCTCCGAAACAGGTTTTATTTTTA
The DNA here is from genome assembly GCF_053477335.1 of Acartia tonsa. Classification (NCBI taxonomy): domain Eukaryota; kingdom Metazoa; phylum Arthropoda; class Copepoda; order Calanoida; family Acartiidae; genus Acartia; species Acartia tonsa. The sequence continues at coordinate 56,353,172 of NC_137261.1, forward strand.
TCTAAAATTATATATTGTTCAGTGATAAATATTTTTTTTTTCGTGAAAAAGTATTTTCCACCCTAGATGGAATGGATATATTATTACTTGGATCTTATTCTCGAAACTTGCAGCGGGCTAAAATAACGATACCCCACATCCACCCCATGCCCTCCCCTCTTACTGAATAAACGAACTGACCAATAAACGAGTTTCGTGTTAGCAACCTAAATTAACGACAATTTGTTACCTGTCATAATATCCACGTATTTTATATATCCATGCTAGATGCAGTAATAAAACAAATAAATAGCTGTAACCAATACAAGATATTATTTTTATGTTATTTCAGGTTAGGTTAGATTAAGTAAAGATAAGAGGTGACCAGAGGTGGATTCTTAAAAAAATAATGAAAAAAGCTATCCGTTACGGACGGACGGACGGACGGACGGACGTACGGACGGACCGACCCTAATTATAGAAAAGCTTCGCTTTTAAAAATTGCCCCACTAATCGCTTAGTGGAGCAAAATTGTTTTCGTGAAAAATCCTCCAAAATCACATAAAAAAATCTACAAAAATTAAATAAAATCTTATGTTCATAATCCTTCTATGATTTTTGTTTATTTTTGTAGATTTTTAATGTGATTTTGGTGGATTTATCACGAAAACAATTTTGCCCCACTAAGCGATTACGAATCCACCTCAGGTATATATAGGTGAACTAGAGCAAGGGCTTTATTGATTGACCAAAATAGGTACGAGAAATCGCAGAAAGTCTACAATAAGGAAGCCATTATTAAAAAATGACGTCATGCAATACAAATGTCCAATGATAAGCCAATACACAGACTAAATTACGTAAATTATAGTGACCAATTGTAGGCCAGTTTGACGTCATTTTTTATAGGCACTATAAAACATCTACAATAATAATTTTCAGAAAATTAACATGTTTAATTTAGGAAACCCCTGGACTCAAATTAGAGACAGCAAAACAGTTGGCAGCGCCAGCGGTCATAGCGGCAAGCAGCTGCTGCCAGATGCGCAGGTTGTCAGAGTTTCCCGCGGGAGGACGGCTGCCATCAAATGCCACCTTCCCAGATACGCAGACACTGGTCCTAACTTGACGGTCAGTTTTTTTTATTATTTTTAAAAGCGAAGCTTTTCTATATTCAAGGTCGGTCCGTCCGTCCGTCCGTAACGTTTATTTTCGTTAATTTAGGCATATTAGTATTGTCCTATCGATTTCAAACTTTGTTTTAACTTTCATAGAAAGAATTCAAAAGTTAATGACTTAAAAATGTTCTTGTTTACTGTTCAAAAATAAATAAGCAATCTTTTATAACAGTTAAATTTAAATAAGTGTTTCAGACCTCAATTGTTTAAATATTTCATAGGAAAAAATCCAGAGGGGAAGGGACCATTGGTATATAAGTTTTATTTCAAATTATCTTATTACATATAATATATTAGTTGGCTTAAAAACTTTGGGTACTTATATTATTTTTTCATTGGTTAGTTACAATTTAATATTATTCTAATTTTACAATCTATGATTATAATCTAAAGAAGGGGTAATCTTGTTTATCATCATTAGAAATATGTATATCAATTAATTACCAATTGTCTTGTCCTTTAATCTCTCTGGGAATAATTAAAAATTAATTAACTAAAGTTTTCCAGTATGGCTTTGAAACCGATTAGTATCCGCTGGATTAGAACCGGTTCTCAGCAATGCTGAAAAATAATGTAAAGCATCATATGACAGACAATTTTCCAAGAATATTGAAATACAAATCATAAAAGTAATACCCGTATTGTTTGCCAGGGCCTTTGGCATCTCGGGTCTCACAAAACCGATTTTAATTATTTTTCATTTTAATATCCACGGAAAGCTGTCTATGATACGATAAGGGGAAAATGAATAAAATTAAATTGTTGACTAAACAAAATTCCAAGTGCTATTACATCTTTTTACACCCTGCCATAAGGCACGCGGGGGGGGGGGGGTAAATCATAAAATTTTTTACGCCAATTTTATCACCAATAACTGGAACTTTTCAAGCACATTCATCCATCAAAACTTTATTGGACAAAAACAAGTTGCAGATTTTGCTTTAAACACTTCCATACTTGTATATTATGTGTGTGTATCAGGGAGGGAGGGAACAGTGGATTGTTTATTATACTTGTATCCAAAGTTTTATAACGTTCTCTTGCTTGTTGGCTCAAAAACGTGGGGTTCTTTTATTCACTTCTGATGTAATGGTTTCAAACTAGTAGTTAAGGGTTATTATTGATCATCATTGGGAATCATTTTAATTTATTGTCCATTGTCTTATCCCTCAAGATCCCTGGTGTGTATAAACACGATGATTAGGTACAGTATGTGACAGCTGCCATGCACCTGTGCCCTGATAGCAATGCAGTTTATTTATTGTACATATTAGGATATTTATGAGCAATGCACTTTACACCTATGAGAAACTGGACAATGCAGTCATGCTGCTGATACTACTACTACTCACAGTAAATTTACAAATAATTAGGGACTTTTACAAAAAGTGCCTATTGTGCACTTATAACCCCCCCCCCCGCTCCCCCTCAACAATACCAAAAATATTTTTTAAAAAGAAGCTCTTTAAAGTGGCTTTAAAAATGACGTCATAAAATACAAATAGCCAATATACAGACTAATTTATCAATGGCAGGCCAGTCTACATTTAAATTGACCAATGGCAGCCCAGTCAACATTTTTATTTGACCAATGGCAGGCCAGTCAACATTTTTAATTGAGCAATGTAATTGGCAATGGTAGGCCAGTATGACGTCATTTTCTATAGGTCCTATAAAAAAGCTTCAAAAGAAAAACGTTTGTTTCAAAAGTATGGGAGAAGGAAGGGTCTGTCATCAATGCTCAACATGGTACTTTTTGGGAAAGCGCCAATAATAATATGGAGATGGGAGGTGCAAAAATTTTTGCAAAAATAATACAACACAAGTCATTGTTGTTGAGATTAAATTCCATTAACTGTACTTTGATATTATGGAGGCAGGGAGGGGACTATGGACTGTAAATTATACTAGTAACAAATTCTTAGTATAATATCTCATTTGTTGGCTTAACAAATTTTAATCTACAGAAGGTTCAATTTTGTTTATCTAAATTGGGGTCTTTAAGAAACCTTCTAAGATGCATAAGTATCTTTCTCGTATTCATTCGAATCCGGTGGATAGGAACCGGTTCTCATCCATACGAAAAAAACTATGTCTAGCATCGTATTATATCCAGCTTTCTACGAATATAAAAATGTACAACTATAAGATTAAAACCAGTTTTTTAGCCGGTGCCTTTGGCACCTCGGGGCTAAAAATTTAATCTTATAACTGTACATTCTATATCTGCGGAAAGCCGTTTATAATACGATGCGAGAAATAGACTTTGGTGAATTTGATTGGTTGCTTCATTAATTTAAGAGCTCAACCGTTCCAAACAATAATTTTATTCTACAGAAGGGGTAATTTCTTAATCATCATTGGGAAGTATTAGGAATTTATCGGCCATTGTCTTATCCCTGTAGATTCCTGTGTTAAATTCCAATATATGATTAAAGCTGTAAAAATGTACTGTAAAACGTATAATCCTTTTTTACCCTGTCTTTTATGCTCCGAAATATGCTTTCAATCTTCATGGAAAATATTTCCTTTAATATTGTATCTATTACATTTAAATATTCCGAGTTAGGTAACAAAATTTGGAGTAAATTATTTAACCTCTTTAAAGCTTGTGTCACAGCTACCTTATAAATGTAGTTTGCTCGTACGTCATTTCATTACTACTTTAAAAATATGCCTTTCTTGTCTTTTGTGAGTTTAACAATTTTATTGCACAACATTTATTAATTTAATTAAAAAATTTGACAATATGAATTTTTTTTTGCTTTTTTATCCCAAATTATATTTGCTTGTTGTTGCTTCGCTTCTTATCAACATAATTGTAGTGATCTAATGGGATAAGACAATGGCCGATAAATAAATGTACATCCTTTGTGATGATAAACAAAATTACCCCTTCTGTAGATTAAATTCGTGATAGAAACGTTTAAACACCCAACTAAATGATTTAACAAATCAATTCTTTAAAGTCCCCAAAAAAGCTAAGAAATAAGAAAACGTTATTATAAAACTTATGGGACTAATGTAATACACAGCCCATTGTCCCCTCCCTCAATGACATTATTATCCTTGTTATTTATTTAATTTCTTTATATGGTCAGGTTTCTTGGTTGAGGCTCGAGGATGTTAATCTGCTGTCTGTTGGTGATCTTGTTTACACAAAGGTAAGCATTATAGATGTATTATAATAGATGATCATTCAGATCTTCTGTCTGTTGGTGATCTTGTTTATACAAAGGTTAGGAGTATAGATGTATTATAATAGATCATCATTCAGATCTTCTGTCTGTTGGTGATCTTGTTTACACAAAGGTAAGGATTATAGATGTATTATAATAGATGATCATTCAGATCTTCTGTCTGTTGGTAATCTTATTTTTTCAAAGGTAAGGTTTATAGATGTATTATAATAGATGAATATTCAGATCTTCTGTCTGTTGGTGATCTTGTTTATACAAAGGTAAGGAGTATAGATGTATTATAATAGATGAATATTCAGATATTCTGTCTGTTGGTGATCTTGTTTATACAAAGGTAAGGAGTATAGATATATTATAATAGATGATCATTCAGATCTTCTGTCTGTTGGTGATCTTGTTTATACAAAGGTAAGGAGTATAGATGTATTATAATAGATGAATATTCAGATCTTCTGTTCGGTGACATCGCCTCCTAAGGGGCAATGAAATCCTCCAAATAAAGCTATACCCTAAGAAATTATTATATAGCTTATTAATGTGTTCCTATTGATATAATCAATGGATTAAGTATCTAGACCTCCTATATTTATTTTGGTATTATATATTCAATTGTCCAGCTCAAAGTGTTGGATTTTTTCTTTTGTTAATTTGATCCCTCTCTGTAATGTAATGCAAAAGTGAATTTGAATCATCAAAATCATTTTCCTGTATGGCTTGGAAACCGATTTATATCCGCTGGATTAGAACCGGTTTCGAGTCATTCTGAAAAAAATATGTATCGTATTATAGACAACTTTCCACGAATAAAAAGATAAAAATCTTAGAACGAATGCAAGTTTTATTATACCGGGCCTTTTTCTAATCTTATATTTTTTCATTTTAAAATCCGGGAAAAGCTGTCTATAATATGATGCAATAAATAACCATTCTGATAAAAGAGTATTTTTTATCCTTACATAATTTAAATCTACTGGAGGTGTAATTTTGTATTATTCATATATAAGAATTAATCGTGCTTTGTTTAATCCATTAAGATCCTAAGCATTATTGTTATTTTAGCCCGCCGCAAGTTTCACTTTATTAGAGAACTTGAAATTCTGGTGTAGGATCCAAGTAATAATATATCCTTTTATTTAGGATAAAAGAATAACTGTACAGTGTGAGAATGCCATGGAATGTTACCTGAAGATAGCACAAGTACGGGACACAGACTCTGGATACTACCAGTGCCAGGCAAACCTGCATCCTGGTAGCTGGGACTACAGGTAATATTCCCCAGGGAGGGACACAGAATCTGGATACTACCAGTGCCAGGCAAACCTGCATCCTGGTAGCTGGGACTTCAGGTAATATTCCCCAGGGAGGGAGGGGACACAGACTCTGGATACTACCAGTGCCAGGCAAACCTGCATCCTGGTAGCTGGGACTACAGGTAATATTCCCGGGGAGGGAGGAGACACAGACTCTGGGGACTACAGGTAGTATTCCCCAGGGAGGGAGGGGACACAGACTCTGGATACTATACCAGTGCCAGGAAAACCTGCATTCTGGTAGCTGGGACTACAGGTAATATTCCCCGGGGAGGGAGGTCACATTGAGCTGTTTATTACACTAATCCCCAAAGTTTTAAAATAACGTTTCCTTTTGGGTATTTTAATGAATTTTGATTGGTTGATTCATTTAGGTGAGTGTTCAAACGATTTAGCAACTAATTGTTATCTACACAAGGGGTAATTTTGTGTATTAACATTGGAGATGTACATCAATTTATCGGCATTGAACTGCTAGTTTACAACCAACCAATCAATTTTTAATAAAAAGTTTCTAAAGCATTGAGCCAGCAAATAAGATAACGTAGTTTTAAATTATAAAAATTTCCTTTTAATTACTTCATCCAAAATCGCATAAAAATCTACAAAAATTAAATAAAATCATAAAAGGGTTATTAACATAAGATTTTGTTTAATTTTTGTAGATTTTTATGTGATTTTGGAGGATTTTTCACAAAAATAATTTTGCCCCACTAAGCGACCCTAATTTTTTTTTAAAGAATCCGCCTCAGATAAATATGAAAAAAAGAAAATTCAGAAAGTACCATAAATGTAATTCAAACCCTATAAACAATATGACCTTTTGCAATAAAGGTTTATAAATTTCTTCATACATAAAACGATTGTAGTTATGTAAGATAACACATTTTTTATGCAGTAACAAAACAAAATATCATAAAGAATAACATATAAATAAAACAAGGATGACAACATCCATAAAAGCGAAGCACTAAAACGTTAGGAAAAACGGACATTAACACTTACATAGTGTCAGAACTGAATAATCAGAATATAAATTTTATAAGAGTCGAAGCAAAATTGTAAGTAAATTTGTTGTAAAACTGCTTGATACAGGATAATGTTTAAGGGCATACTTACATTTTTAGGACCTGGTTATAGAGTTGCTTCGCTTTTAACATTATACTTTGTTGTCTTAGGAATCAACATACCAAAAATCAGATCAATCGGATGATTAGATCACATAGAAATTTGTTGTTAAAAAAGTAAAAAAATCAACATGTTTAAAATGGACGTACGGACATTCTTGTAATGATTACAGAGTTGCTACGCTTTCTAAATCGTACCTAACTACTAAAGGAATCACCATGCAAAGTTTGAAATCGATAGGACAATTCTAACATGCCTTAATTAACGAAAAAAGCTCTCTGTGACGGACGGACGTACGGACCGACCCTAATTATAGAAAAGCTTCGCTTTTAACTATTATTTCTTTGCAAGATATGTGTTAGTGGTATGCAAGCAAATTCTAAAATTTTGCAAAATTGTAAATGTTTGTTTTTATATGATAATTAACAGTAAAACAATTGTTTCTGGGAATAGTTTTCTTTGTGCAATATATTTTTAGGACTTTTCTTATATTTCTTTTTTATGGCAGATTTGATATGGATTATAAATCTTATAGTTATCTTTGAAAATAATTGAAGAGTGCTTTGGCGTTTTTCTTATCATTTCACCAGTGAGAGAGAGGGGGCAATGGGCAGTTCATTACACAAGTCCCCAAAGTTATAAATAATAACGTTTTAACTTTTATTTATTGTTTGCTAATGCTTAACAACATTGGAGACTTTTGTGAATTTTGGTTGGTTGCTTCTTAAAGTTGATTGTTCAAACATTTCAACCACTAATTTTAATTTATAGAAGGGGTAGTTTTGTGTATCATCATTCGTTGGCTTAAATAATAAGTCCACAATTTTTAGTGAATAAATTTAATCTACAAGATGAGTAATTTTGTTTAGCATCATTGGTGATGTATATCATTTTATCGTCATGTCTTAAGACCCTTCAAATTAATTTTAAAAAATTGTATATTTATTATTTCTATTTGCCTTTTAGATTCAAGGGTATTATTTTAAAAAGCAATAAGTGATATATTAAAGATACATATTTTGTTGTTGCAAAATGTAACTTTTTAACACTTTTTTTAGTTTTGTTACAGTTTGTAAAAGTTAAAAGTATACCCTCTTGCAGGGAGGGAGGGGACATTAAGCTGTTTATTACACTAGTCCCCACTGTTTTATAACAACTTTGGGGACCTTCATTAAATTTTGATAAGTTGGTTCATCAAGTTGAGTGTCCAAGCGGTTCAACAACTAATAACAATATTCAATGGGGGTAATTTTGTATAACATTATTGGGGATCTACTTCGGCCTTTGTCTTATTCCTTTATATTCCTGACTCTCTAGAGATAACTAAAAACTTATTCGGCCATTGTCTTATTTCTTTATATCCCTGACTACCTAGAGATAACTTAAAACTTATTCTTCCTATATCTTATAACAACTTATATAATAATAGTGGCTACGCCGCTATAGGCCTCTAGTGGCGCTTGAGGAGAGGGGGGGGGGGGTTAAATCCTAAAACTAATTTTTTAAAATTTAGATGTAAAAAAATTAAAAAAATTTTTGGTGAGGATATTTTTTTTCTAGGGGTGATTTCTCTTTGAAGGGATAATTATAAACCTTTCCTGGACTCATGAGATGATACCCTTTCACGGAGAACCCGATCGGTTCAGCGGTTAGCAAGATCCTTTGGTACCGACAAAAGAACATCCAGTTACTTTATTATAAGGATTAATATTTGCCTCTGCAAAAAAACAAGGGAAAAAAGATGCAATGAAAATGCTGTCAAACCGCAGAGTGGCATTTTTGGGATAGGACAATAGACAAAAAAATTATGTACAACCCCAATCATAATAAAAACATTTACCCTGTAGATCATAATGATTGCCTGGAAAATTTAAACATTGCGAGTTTTCACCAACCAATAGATTTTTTAGCCAACGAATTCCTGATTCGTTTGTTTAAATTATCAATTATGGCGTAAATTTCTTTTTAAAAGCGAAGCTTTTCTATAATTAGGGTCGGTCCGTCCGTCCGTCCGTAACGGATAGCTTTTTTCGTTAATTTAGACATGTTAGAATTGTCCTATCGATTTCAAATTTTGCATGGTGATTCCTTTAGTAGTTAGGTACGATTTAGAAAGCGTAGCAACTCTATAATCATTACCAAAATGTCCGTACGTCCATTTTAAACATGTTGATTTTTTTACTTTTTTAAATAGCTTTTTTCGTTAATTTAGGCATGTTATAATTGTCCTATCGATTTCAAATTTTGCATGGTGATTCCTGTAATAGTTAGGTACGAGTTAGAAAGCGTAGCAACTCTATAATCATTACCAGAATGTCCGAACGTCCATTTTAAACATGTTGATTTTTTTACATTTTTAACAACAAATTTGTATATGACCTAATTATCCGATTGGTCTGATTTTTGGTATACTGATTCCTAGGACAACAAAGTACAATAATATAAGCGAAGCAGCTCTATAATCAAGTCCTAAAAATGTAAGTATGTCCCATAGAGAAAAAAATAAAAGAGAGGAATCGAAGCAACTAGAAGACGAAAATAGGCAGTGGGCCTAGAGGCCTACTCAGCGCTGTTGCCGCGCTAAAATTTATTGCTATTTCACTACTTTTCAAATGGGAGGATTAAAAATTATTTTAAAAAATATTTTTTTACTTTTTACTATTTCCATATTTAGGGCAAGAATATTATATTAGATATTTTCGTTTTAATGTTTTAATTAAAAATTACATAGAATTTTATTTTTATTTAAAAAAATTTGTTCATGAAAGATGAATCCTTCTATTTCTAAAAAGGGGGAAATTTTTTTCATAATGAACATTCAGCTGATTCTGACCGCCCACGGCTGTTTGCTAAATATCGCTTTTCTTTTTATTCACATTATTATTTATGATTGACTTACAAAAAGCCCTGGGCGGCTTTTGATTTTCGTCTGCTTCTAAATTTAGGGATGGGGAAGTAGTATTTTACCATGAAAAAGGGGTGAGTATTCATCCTCTTATCCTTTTTCCTTATGATCCTGTATCAAGCAGTTTTTCAACAAATTTACTTACAATTTTGCTTTGACTCTTATACATTCGCATTCTGATTATTCAGTTCTGACATTATACAAGTCTTAATGTCCGTTTGTCCTTCCATTTCAGAGCTTCGCTTTTATGGATGTTGTCATCCATGTTTATAACACAAATGTACACTATAAGCCTGACCACAAACTCACAAACGCCGGACAGACAAACATACAAACAGTGAAGAAGAATGCATTTCTTTATCAAATTGATCCCGGAAAGATTGATTTATAGTTTGGCCATAGAAAAAGTGCAGCTAATACGTCTGTTGAAACTAGTGGTGTGTGCGAATCAGAGATCATAGTATATATAACTTATTAAAAAAGAGAAAGCAGCTTATAGTGCCTGTAAAAAAAGGACGTCATACAAGCCAAATGACCAATGGTAAGCCAGTATGATTTTTATAGGCACTATAAGTTACTTAAAAATGGGACCAAAAAGATCAGAGGGTGCGTGACTGGTAAAAGCACGCGTAAAATCGCTGACTGCTGAGAACTTCCTGTGCATTATTTAACCTTGTCTATTCTAGCCAGATAATTTGTAGGGATAGGTCGGGGGGGGGGGTTGGAATTTTGTACAGTATATATGTTTTGAATGAGTTTTACAAATATTCTAAAATAAATCATTGTTTAAACTTTTAGAAGCAGTATTTTAGTTGCTCGTTGCCATTGTACTTTTAAAACTTGTATACATTCTTGGTGTACTTGGTTCCTGTCATAATTTTTATCTAATAATACTTTGAAAATCATCCAAAACAACTTATATTTGAATTCCCCATCCTCTGTTTCCTGATTTGCAGAGGCATTGGCAAATATACTGCAGTTCAAATAAAAGATTTTTCTCTATTGAAAAGAGGCAAATAAAATTGTATGAAATAATAGAATACTGTGCACTATCACACAAATTGCTAAGTAGAACCATAAAAACAAATATTTGGGATTATATTTTTATTTAAAACTCATACAGCAAAACAATGATATTTACATGGATCGCCAGCTGCTTAGCAAAAAAGCGGCCTAGCTGCGGACCGTTAACTTACTGGCAGCTAAAAAAATGCGGCTATTAAATTAATGTCCCGGATACCTTTAAAATGTTGTACCCTTTTAACTTAGGAATCAATGCTTACAAAGCAAATTACTTCCAACAAAAAAAATAAGGAAAGTTTGATAACAAATGCATGAAAATCTACTTTACAAAACTTTGAAATAAGATGCAAATTTTAAGAATTTTTTTATATAAATAATTGCTTTGCAAACAACAGTTTGTTAGCATCATTGCAGCTAAATCAATTTAGAATCATAAAAAACCCTGCTGAAGAAAATGCCATTTAAAGGCGGCCTAGCTCTCATACATACACACACACACACACACACACCCACACACACACACACACACACACACAAACTTCTTAACACAGATGCACTTACCTTTTTATGTTTCCATAAAATGTAAACTTGAGCACCTTACTTCAGCCAGCTGACAGGCCCCCCCCCCCCCGTCCAATTTCCTAATGTATAAGATAGGCCTATAAAGCCTACCGCACAGTACGTACACCCACCCCCTTTCCCCCTAAGAAAGTAATCCTTCCCACATTTTCCCCCATATTTTCACTTAAATGAGAAATTTATGTTTTATCCTTGTACAAAGATTGAAGAAATGGGCCTAGATATATAGATATAAACATAAATGTATATAAATGAAATTCTTGAATTGGGTTACAGATGTTTGATTTTATCTTAAAAGGATATATCTAAAAATTCATTGGATTTGCCTTTTAAAGAAATTTTAACATATTTGGGGGCGGATGTAGAGGTCGTCAATTCTACGATGTGTTGCTCCCCAACGACAGCTGAAATTACGTAAATATTTCGTGATTTTTTTATAATTAATTTCGTGGTTGGTATTAGCTGGGTCCAATAGAATCACGTTTTCAGGGAAGTGTCATATTTCCTGTGGAGGTTTTATCAAATAAAACTTTAATTCTTCTAATGTGAACACTGAACTTTTTATCTGAAATGAAATTCTTCTAGTTTAGGGAAATATATTTAAACTAGCGGCTTCGCCCCTAGCCTCTAGGGGCTTTGCCCCAAGAGGTTTTATCAAACTAATTTTTCGTGTTTTAGATTTTTAAAAAAAAATTTTACAAAAAATTTTTTTGGGGGGTATTTTTCATTTTTTTGGGGGGTTAGGGGTGTCCCACCCCCCAAGAAAATAATTATAAACCTTCCCGGGACCTATGAAAAGCTACCCTGTAAAAGAGAAACCGATCGGTTCAGCGGTTAGCGAGATCCTTCGCTACAAACAAACAGACAGACAGACAGACAAACAAACATCGTTCTACTTTGTATTATAGATAAGGTAACATGTCTAGATTAGCCCTGTACATAGGGATAAGACAATTGACAATAAATTGACAAAATTCAACCTTTTTTTGGAATAGTCAACGAATTAGAGAACATGTTTTTACTAATTCAAATACCGGCGTAATTTTAAGTCTAAATAAAAACTGAACAGGGCTAATACCCATTTAGTATAAAGATGAAAACTACGTAAAAACTGAACAGGTCTAATACCCATGTAATGTAAAGATGAAAACTTAATAAAAACTGAACAAGGCTAATACCCATGTAACATAAAGATGAAAACTTAAGTAAAAACTGAACAGGGCTAATACCTATGCAACATAAAGATGAAAACTTAATAAAAACTGAACAGGGCTAATAGCTTAATACCCAATTAACATAAACATGAAAAAAAAATTAACAGAGATAATACCCAAGTAACATAAAGATGAAAATTACGTAAAAACTGAACAGGGCTAATACCCATGTAACAAAAAGATGAAAGCTTGAATGAAAACTGTACAGGGCTAATACCCATGTAACATAAAGATGAAAACCTAATAAAAACTGAACGAGGCTAATACCCATGTAACAAAAAGATGAAAGCTTGAATGAAAACTGTACAGGGCTAATATTAATTTAAAATAAAGATGATAGCTTAGGTAAAAACTAAACAGGGCTAATACTCATGTAACATAAAGATGAAAACTTTATAAAAACTGAACAGGGCTAATAGCATAATACCCATGTAACATAAACATGAAAAATAAAAAAATAACAGAGATAATACCCATGTAATATAAAGATGAAAACTATGTAAAAATTGAACAGGGCTAATTCCCATGTAAGATGAATATGAAAACTTAATAAAAACTGAACTAGGCTAATACCCATGTAACATAAAGATGAGAACGTAATACAAATTGAACTGGGCTAATACCAATATAAGATAAAGCTGAAAGATTCAGTAAACACTGAACCGTGCTAATACCTATGTAAAACGAAGATAAAAGCTCAATAAAAACTGAACAGGGCTAATACCCATGTAACATAAAGCTGAAATGTTGAGTGAAACGTGCAACAACATTTGTTACCTTCCTTTCATAATTAACACACATTTTACTGAGCATAATTCTTTGCAGAAAGATTAATTAAACTTTCAAATTAATTAGAAACGTTGAAATTGAAATTGAAAACTGAACATAGCTAATACCCATGTAACATAAAGATGAAAATTTAAGTAAAAACTGAACAGGGCTAATACCCATGTAATATAAAGATGAAAACTTAATAAAAACTGAACAGGGCTAATTCCCATGTAAGATGAATATGAAAACTTAATAAAAACTGAACTAGGCTAATACCCATGTAACATAAAGATGAGAACGTAATACAAATTGAACTGGGCTAATACCAATATAAGATAAAGCTGAAAGATTCAGTAAACACTGAACCGTGCTAATACCTATGTAAAACGAAGATAAAAGCTCAATAAAAACTGAACAGGGCTAATACCCATGTAACATAAAGCTGAAATGTTGAGTGAAACGTGCAACAACATTTGTTACCTTCCTTTCATAATTAACACACATTTTACTGAGCATAATTCTTTGCAGAAAGATTAATTAAACTTTCAAATTAATTAGAAACGTTGAAGGATGATATATACCATTTATGATTTTAATATTTGTATTATCAAACTACTAGCGGTTGTACCCTTCGTATCTAGGGTTAGAGAAAGCTTAAAAATAGCCTGAAACAATCCAATGTATCAATTTCAAAAATAAATAGCCTAAAATCAGCACGGGACCTATGTGAAGCTTCCAAAAGCAGTACAATAGTTATCGCAATCGTAAGCTACACACAAAATACCTTACTACTTGATATAATAGAATATACAAAAGAAATTGTATGTTTTTGTCCTGTAAGATCTTGTTAACATTAGTTTTTAAAAATCATGAAAGAACTAAACCACTGAACCAATATGGTTCTCGTATAGAGGAAAGCTTGGTATAGGCCCTGATATGGTTTTAGGCTATTATATTCTTAAAGATAAGTCTGGGTATGGTTTTAAGCTATTTTGCCCTGCTATATCCCTTCTAATATAAAGTCCCTAGATGCTAAGGACACAGCCGCTAGTATAGTTATATAAAAGATTTGCCATTAAGCAAGAACCTAAAAGGATAAAACAATTGTGTCATAGAATTACGAAAATATAAGGTATAACCCCAATAGTGATAAACAAATTTACCCCTTCTGTAAATTAAAATTATATGTTAGAAAGTCCAGTTACTGTTAGTTTGAACCAACCAATCAAGATTAAATAAACATGTATAGTCCCTTTCGTGGCAACGTTACTTAAGGGGCGATTCTACGTTTTTTTCACAGTAGCTTTTCTCCTATTTATAGCCCCTGCGGGGTGCTATAACCCTGTGGGGCCAATTGCCTAACCCTGTGGGGCAATCACCTAACCCAAAATAACCTAACCTAACCTAAAATAACCTATCAAAAGCCAATTAAAAAATGCGACGAAATGTCCCTTAATGGTTGCCACGAAAGGGACTATTTCCACATGTTTAAGCCAACAAAAGAGAATGCATAATTATAAAACTTTGGGTACAAGTATAGTTTACATTCTAATATCCCATCCCTGGCCGACATGCATTTGATTTGATTTCTCCAATTATCCTTTTTCAGATTGGAGGTTGTTGAGCCCGAAACTAAAATTCTCGGAGACAAGGAGGTCTTTATCAATCCTAATTCTGTTCTCAATCTGACTTGCCAGGTAAATTATAGAGTTTCGTTGCTAATCAAAAACACTAAACGAGAATATTTTCTCCTATCATATTTTGCAGAATAACCCGTGAATTTGTGTTGCTGGACAAAGTTTCTAAAAAAGTCAGCCTTGTGACGTCATAAAAATGAGGGATTATCCATCTCTTTTTAGGGGGTTTCTTTCCCACTTCTCCTATCATCCCCCTTATTTATATGACGTCACATGGCTGATTTTTGAGACCCTTTGTCCAGCTACAAAATGGTTCTAGGACAAATGCATGAGTGACAAACGTCGGAGTTTACAAAGTGACACTTAACCTAATCTAACCTAATTTAAACCATTTTATAGGTATTTTAAATGGGTGAACTGAAATTAGTTTCCGAATGTGAACACATTTTCCTAGGTGTTTCCCAATCCTATCTCAATATTTGCTACTAGCTAAAAAAACCTTCAAACTTCCAAAAATAAAAATTTAAATTTGAAAAATTAAAACTTTTAATGTATAATGTATAAATCGTTAATACATTCAAATTTTGAAGTTTGAAGGTTTTTTAGCTAGTAGCAAATATTGAGATAGGATTGGGAAACACCTAGGAAAATGTGTTCACATTCGGAAACTAATTTCAGTTCATCTTTAAATGCCTAAAACCTAATGGTGGGGGGGGGGGGGGGCTTATTTCTATATTCAAATGTTAACCTAATATAAGATGTATATAATTACTTAATGGTTTAAATATTTTAGACACTCCTACGTTTTGTCCACTCCGACGATTGTCAATCCCGCGTTTGTCCTGGAACCCTTAAAACAACCTTATATGACAATAAACAATTATCAATATTGATTATATATTCTGTCTCATTTAACCGATATTATACCCCATTACCTGCAAAACTTGTTTATCAATCTTACTTTATCTCAGGGAGAAAGGGAGGGGACAATGGGCAATTATTTCAATTTAAGAGTTTTCACTGAAAAGCAATGAAAACCAGATTTATCCAAAAAAATTGACCAAAATTGTAAAGGGATCATGGTAATATGATTAAGAACAAAATTAGTTCTAAGAAAAAATATCATTTACTTGAAAATTAAATTACCAGTACATCACAATGTAGTAAACATTCTGTAATTAATCACTAGAAAAATCACCCTTAGAACTTCGTCAACCCTTCTCATATATTTTTAACTGCTACCTAAATTCAAGGGGACCTTAGATCGTTTAATACATAAATATCACAGTAGAGTTTCTATACATGAAATGACATTTCTTGGGAAAAATATTTATTAAAACCACTCAGCTAGTTAACAGGGCATTAATGCGCTAGTACCCAAAGTCAGTCAGAAACTGCTGAATTCTTGCACATTCCCTTTAGGCCAGTACTCTTAAAAATTGAATATTCGATCCATTGTCCCCTCCCTTACTCCCTGACTTTATCTAGTATAGAGATCATTATGTATTAGTATCTGAATGCTTCAAACAAGAATGACAACATCCATAAGTAGCGAAGCTCAAAAATTATGGATGGATATACGGAAGAAATGAACTATAGAGCAGTTTCATAAAAAAAAACATCAAACTAAAAAAAAATCTAGGAATCGATCTAACACCTCAACAAATAAGCAAACCTCAATGAAACTTTGTTGGGATATGTAATTTGTAAACTTATTTAATCCCTAAAAATATCAGCCATATATCTCGAATAGGAATAAAGAAAATCATGAAAACTAAGAATCGAACTAGCACCCAAACCAATAGGCAACTCTATAAAATTTGATAAAAGTATGCATTAAAAGTATGATTATTAAAGTATTAAATCCCTGAAAATTTCAGCCCTCTATTTTGAATAGGAGTTGAGAAAATCATGAAAACTTAAAAATGTAGGAATCAATCTAGCACCCCAATTAATTGACGAATCTTAATTAAACTTGGTAAAAATATTAAGAATCATATTTATTCCCTAAAAATTCCGGTGTCTATCTTAAAAAAGAGCTGAGAAAATCACATTTCCCCCACCTTGTCTCTTACGAACGGACAGACGAACGGACATTTGGAATTATAGAGTAGCTTCGCTACTAAAAAATGGATTTCTTCATAAATATTAAGATAAAACGGGGAGGGAGAGTATTATTGGACTATAAATTAAAGATTACATTGTTTTCCAGTATGGCTTCAAAACCGAATAATATCCGGTCGATAAGAACCGTTTGTCAGCCACACTGAAAAATCATGTATTATATCCAGTTTTCTACGAATATAAAAGTGTACAACCATAGTATTAAAATTATTTTTGTTAGCTCGTGCCTTTGGCATATTGGGTCTAACAAAACTGGTTTAAATCTTTTTCGTTTTTTTATTATCCGCGGAAAGCTGTCTATAATACGATGCTATTGCAGGTGCTGAGTCCGGAGCCGCCGCATGCAATATTCTGGAAGTATGGAGAAAAGGTGAGCATACATTTATGGTACTTTCCCTAAAAGTGCCAAGCGAGCATCTAATCTCCTCTATCTTTTTTTTATATTTATACATTATAATCAACCCCTGCTCAGAAGTGCCTTTAAATTGCGGGGTTACTCAACACATAATTTAACCTGACCATAAAAAACGAAAAACTACTTTCTATTTAATTTATTTCAAAATAAGAGAGATAGAGGTGGTGGGGGTTCTCTGCTCGTCTAAGCAATTTGAGGGAAATCGCCTCATTTAACATTCATACATTATTCAAGTACCAGGTTACATACTACCTAAATTTTTAGGGTTTATCCTTCTATGAAAGTAACAGGATTTCTATATGTATGTCTGTTTGACGCTAAAGATCTTGCTAACCGCTGGACAAAGAAGCTTCTTATTGGTCCAAGAAAGGTTTATAAATATATTGGTGTCGGGTGAAGGTATCTAAACTTTTCCTTGACCTATAAGAAGCTTCTCTGCACACACAGAGACAGATAGATATCCTGTTGCTTTAAAACATACAAGGGTAACTGTTCACAATTTTTTATTCTTCTTGTATATAAAAAAGAACAATAGTATACTGTAAGATGAACTTATTATACCAGGGAGGTAGGGACCATTGGACTATAAATTAAACTGTTACCCAAAGTTTTATAAATATATTATCCTTTTTTTTGACTCATAAACTTTAATGTTTGTACATTAGTGGGTCAAAGTGAATAAAAAATCAGCCATGTGACGTCATAAAAATGAGGAAGATGAGAAGAGAAGCGGGAAAGAAATTAAAAAAAAAATGATGGATAATCCCTCATTTTTATGACGTCACATGGCTGATTTTTGAGTCACTTTGTCCGCCTACTTTGTGCATCAATTTATCGTCCATTGTCTTATCCCTTAAGATCCCTGCCTGATACGCAATCAGTTTGCTCTAATTTGATTATTTACCTCTCTCTAGTTGCTCAAATAATTCCTTTTTCCTTGTGTGTTGTACAGGATCAAGTTTTTTATAGTACCTATAAAAAATGACGTCATACTGGCATACCATTGGTCAATTAAAATGTATACTGGCCTGCCATTTGTAATTTAGTCTGTGTATTGACCTTATATTGGTCATTTGTATTGTTTGACGTCATTTATTGAGGTTTTAATAAATAGAAACAAATCTTCGGCAAGGGGGTATTTTGGGCAATTTCTTAGGTGGGTGGAATTATTCTCCCCTAAACTTTTAAGAACTTATTCGGTACCTAAAATAATCTTTACAGCGGCAAGCGAGATCTTTTAGTACAAACACACCAACAGACAAACAAACACTACTTTTATAGTATGTAAAATATTCACACACTCTCATTCCATATGCAAATCAGAGTTGAAATTTCGTAACAGTTAAAGCAAAAAAAAGGGAAAAATATTTTCATATTACATGCAGTCTTACTCTTAAACCCAAGAAAATGTAACAAAAAGAAAATATTTCTTATTCCTTTCTGTACAATTTTTTTCTTTTAAACTAAAATATTTTCTCGTATTCATTCGAATCCGGTGGATAGGAATCGGTTCTCATCCATACGAAAAAACTATGTCTAGCATCGTATTATATCCAGCTTTCTACGAATATAAAAATATACAATCATAAGATTAAAACCAGTTTTTTTTAGGCACTTCGGGGCAAAAAAACTGGTTTTAATCTTATAATTGTACATTCTATATCCGCGAAAAGCTGTTTATAATACGATGAAAGAAATAACTATTATATATTTTTATACTTTTATGATTATATTCTTCCTAATGTAAAAAGATACACCTAAATTCTTTCGTGTCTATCATTTATTTCTTTGTTATACCCAGGGAGTGAGGGAACATTGGACTCATTTATTTCTTTATTATACCCAGGGGGGGAGGGGACATTGGACTAATTTATTTCTTTGATGTACCCAGGGAGGGAGGGGATATTGGACTCATTTATTTCTTTGTTATACCCAGGGAGTGAGGGGACATTGGACTCATTTATTTCTTTGTTATACCCAGGGAGAGAGGGAACATTGGACTCATTTATTTCTTTGTTATACCCAGGGAGGGAGGGAACATTGGACTGTAAAACACTTTTCCTTATTCATGGACCTAAAATCTTTTGGAACATAATCTTTCAGTGTCAAAACTTTTCCACAAACAATATTAATCTACAGAAAGGGCAATTTTGATCTACGTAATTTTTTTTTTCTATTGTCCTATCCCTTGAGAAGCTTGATGAATATAACTAGCTGTTGATGAACTGAATTTTAGTTTCCGAAAGTGTGCGTAGCTTCCGGGTACATGGCAGATTTACCACTAGCAAAAATACAGTGATATTACTGCCATAAACACAGTGATTTGCTGTCATAAACACAGTTTTACTGTCAAATTCACACCTGCATTTTTAGGGGGTATGACAAAAATACAGTTATTGCACTGGCATATTCACAGTTTTGCTGTCAATTATACACCTACATATTGACAAAAATACATCTATTAAATTTATAATTTGTCAATTATACACCTACATATTGACAAATATACATCTATTAAATTTATACCTACCTATTTATCCATAATATTAATACATCTATTACATATAGATACATTATTATCCTAAAAGTGAAAATTCGTTTATTTACACCATAAGTGATATCGACAGCTAACTGCCTAAACATGTTGGTGTTAAATCTGACACAAAGCCAAAATATGTAAAAAAGAATTAAATAGAATCTAAATTTAAAGATTAAAACAAGTTTATTATTTTGGGGTTAAGTAGTATAACTTATACAATTAATTTAAACTTATCTGTTAGTATAGGTCTTTGATGATGATATAGAATGAATTTCAAGTAATCCAGAGAGTGCGTTTGAAAACTTTTCTAATGTTATCAATGAAAATTTTGAAAAATTTTCCCTTTTAAAACTTTAAAACCCAACAAAAGAGTTATCCCCCAAAATCCCTGGATGTCACCAGAGCTTTACTAAACTTAAGAAAGAAAAAAGAAATGTTATTTAGACAAAAATTTAAAGATAAAACCGTTGATAGCTATAGGAAATTTGTCATTGCAAATAATATTTATAAATCTGCAGTTAGGAAAGCCAAAAAAGAGTACTATTTTTCTAATTTCAATGAATTTTCGTCTAACATGAAAAAAACTTGGTCTACAATTAATCAAACAAGAATAAAAAAACGCATTTTATCCCAAATCTTTTTACTGACGATAACAGATCTTATGAAAACTTTCAAGATATTTGTGAAGGTTTTAACAATTTTTTATTAATGTTGGTCCCAGTCTAGCAGATGAAATTCCATTTTGCAAAAATGATTTTAATGACTACCTTGGGGTTCCAGTCAATGTTAATATTAATTTAAAAGTAGGTGTATTTTTGTCATCAAAACTGTGAATTTGACAGCATACTTGAATTTCATGGGTGTGAACTTGACAGTAAAACTGTGTTTATGACAGCGGAAAGATGTAATTTTGACAGTGGATAAAAAAATATTGCCAAAAATACAGCTAAAAACGAAATTGACAAAAACACACCCAATATTTGTCAAAAACACAGTGGCTGTACTTTTGCTAGTGGTAAAAGTGGCAGCACCCCTAGCTTCCGCGTCCTATCTCAATATTTGCTACTAGCTAAAAAAGCTTCAAACTTTAAAAAATCAAAATTTGAAAAATTTAATTTTTTGAATGTATAATGTATAAATCGTTTCTGCAAGTTTTAAGTTTTTTAGCTAGTAGTAAATATTAAGATAGGATGAGGAAACACCGAGGAAACTGTGTACACAATCGGCAACTCAAATTCAACTGACCTAGCTGTTGAGTGTGTGCACTGTGGGCTACAATTGAATCAAGACAAAAGTAAGTGCCGAGCCCTGGGACCTATGTAGGGTGAAAATAGACATAAATCCTTGATGATTCCAGGTGGAGACAAAATATTTTAGCGGGGTCTTTTGTTTTTTTTTTCAATTTAAAGTTCTGAAAAAAAATTGAAAAAAATATGAAAATCTTGAATAAAAAAAAAACAAAAAATGATTTGTAATATTTCTTTTTATTTAAAGATACAAACAACTTATATAAATACTATAAGCTTTAAAAAAATCACAATTTTCAAATTTAGACTTTCAATATAAAGATTTGTAGAAAAAACCTAACAACAAATTCTAACATATTTCTGATCAACATAGCAATAAAACGTCTTTTGCAAAATCTTTATCATCAAAAATAAATAGCACTTACTAAAGACTTTTTTTCATTTAAACTTATACTTTTCACATTAATTAACTTTAAAGATTGATTTTTTTAAAAAGAAAGGTTGCGTGATTTTTTTATTCATAATTAATTGCCTAATTTTGAGATTCAGATAAAAAACCTTACTGCTTTATATCATTGGATACTCTACTAGCAGCGGCTACGCCTCTAGAGGCATATAGGGACCCTTAGGTTGGGGGGGAAGACAAACCCCCCCTTACAATTACAGTTTTTTTAATGAAAAAGTTAAAAACATTTATTTTGGAGAGTTGATTCTCTTGGGATAGTGATGGTACCCATCCCCAAAATAGTAATAAACCTTACCAGGACATATAAGAAGCTACCATGTAAAGGAGAACCATATTGGTTCAGTGGTTAGTGAGATCCCTTGGTGCACAAAGACTTACATAGAACGTGTTACTTTATTATAAAAATACATATATACACAGAAACTCTACAATCAGAGTATGTCTGTTTGTTCATCTGTCTGTATAAAAACATTACAGAATATATTTATTTGGTACTAGCGGCTACGCTCCTAGAGGCCTTTAGGGACACTTGAGAGGGGAAGAAGTGGTTGAATTCTACAACTAGATTTTTATTTTAGACTTAAAAAGAAAAAGGTTTTTTTGTGTGTTGTGGTCCTTTTTTAAGGGGCGATTTCTCTTCTCTTTCTCAAAAAAAGTTATAAACCTTCGATCCAAGGACCAATGAGAAGCTACATAGTAAAGTAAAAAAAGAACCATATCAGTTTTTAAGCATCAGAAAGATGGACAAACAGACATCAATCTATTTTGTATCATAAATAGTGCTTTAAAGCAGGGGAGAAATATCATCTGGAAAAAAAAAATTTCCTATCGTTTAAAAGTTATATCCCTGTATAAAAAATATAGGATGTCCGTGTGTTTTTTCTGTCTGTGCCTAAAGTTCTTGCTAACCGCTGGACCAATTTGGTTCTTCTTTATTGACCTATCTTTTAGACTGATAATAGGATCAACATATTAAGGAGTAGTTTAGTGTCTATTAATCCTTATATAAAAGTAACAGTTTCTGTGTCTGTCTGTTTGTGTGTGTGTGTGAGGGTGTCTGTCGGTACCGAAGATTCTTTGTAACCGCTTAACTGATATAGTTCTTCTTGGTTCAAGTTTTTCATTGTCCTGAGAAGTTTTGAGTTTAGAAAAAATTAGTTCCTACCCAACATTTAAAAAAAACTTTTTCTTTTACATACTAAAACTGAAAGTAGGGGAGGGGTCAACTTCCCCCCACTTATCAAGGGCCCCTAGATGCCTCTAGGGGTAAAACCGCTAGTGATAAAATAATTTTTATCTTGAATTATGATTAAATTGTTCTTTTTCCATTTAATAAAATATAATTGTAATTATTAACCTCAAAGAATATCAAGAATTAGGTAATTGGATTTAACAAGGGAAAAAGACAACATCCATAATTAGTGAAGTTTAAAAGAATGCAAATAAAGAAAATAGCAAGTGTAACATACAGATACAAAAATATATTAATCAGAGCGAGATGGGACAATGGGCTATTTATTAGACTAGTCCCCATAGTTTAATATAGGAATTTGTTATTCGTTGGCTTAACTACTTAGGGGACCTGTTGCGATTTTTGTTTGGTTGGATTATTAAATTAAGTGCCCAACATTTCAACCATTAACTGAAACATACAGAAGGGTTATCCATGTATCATATTTGGGAATGTAAATCAATTTAGCGGTCATTGTCTTATCCCTTTAGATCCCTGAATAGTAATTAACAATGATCAATGGTTCTTTTTTTTCTATGTAGCTTCTCATTGGTTCTTGAAAGGTTTATAACTTATTTTGGGAGGGTACCTCCACCATCCTAGGAGAAATCAACCCCTAAAAAAGGACCCCATTTCACACACAAAAAAAAACTTTTTCTTTTTAAGTCTAAAATAAAAATCTAGTTGTAGAATTCAACCACTTCTTCCCCTCTCAAGTGCCCCTAAAGGCCTCTAGGAGCGTAGCCGCTAGTACCAAATAAATATATTCTGTAATGTTTTTATACAGACAGATGAACAAACAGACATACTCTGATTGTAGAGTTTCTGTGTATATATGTATCTTTATAATAAAGTAACACGTTCTATGTAAGTCTTTGTGCACCAAGGGATCTCACTAACCACTGAACCAATATGGTTCTCCTTTACATGGTAGCTTCTTATATGTCCTGGTAAGGTTTATTACTATTTTGGGGATGGGTACCATCACTATCCCAAGAGAATCAACTCTCCAAAATAAATGTTTTTAACTTTTTCATTAAAAAAAACTGTAATTGTAAGGGGAGGTTTGTCTTCCCCCCCAACCTAAGGGTCCCTATATGCCTCTAGAGGCGTAGCCGCTGCTAGTAGAGTATCCAATGATATAAAGCAGTAAGGTTTTTTATCTGAATCTCAAAATTAGGCAATTAATTATGAATAAAAAAATCACGCAACCTTTCTTTTTAAAAAAATCAATCTTTAAAGTTAATTAATGTGAAAAGTATAAGTTTAAATGAAAAAAAGTCTTTAGTAAGTGCTATTTATTTTTGATGATAAAGATTTTGCAAAAGACGTTTTATTGCTATGTTGATCAGAAATATGTTAGAATTTGTTGTTAGGTTTTTTCTACAAATCTTTATATTGAAAGTCTAAATTTGAAAATTGTGATTTTTTTAAAGCTTATAGTATTTATATAAGTTGTTTGTATCTTTAAATAAAAAAAAATATTAAAAATTATTTTTTGTTTGTTTTTTATTAAAGATTTTCATATTTTTTTCAATTTTTTTTCAGAACTTTAAATTGAACAAAAACCAAAAGACCCCGCTAAAATATTTTGTCTCCACCTGGAATCATCTAGGATTTATGTCTATTTTCACCCTACATAGGTCCCAGGGCTCGGCACTTACTTTTGTCTTGATTCAATTGTAGCCCACAGTGTGTGTGTTTATCTTGAAGATAAAAAGATTTACACATAGTTTTACACAGAGTATGTGAGGGATACATAACCAAAAATTACATTATTCAACTTGCTTAGTCGCCAAGATACTTTATAGCTAGACTCTGGATGCATCTAGAGGCCTTTCGGGCCACTTAGGGGGAGGTAGAGGGGGAAGGGTTGAAAATTCGACCCCATTTTTTAAATTTAGCCTTTAAAAAATATTACTTGGGGAAGATTTTATGAACTCCAGCAAAATTGTTATAAACCTTAACTGTGCCTATAATATATATTATGTGGTTACAGATATCTTTAGCTACAAACATCATGTTACTTTTATATAATGTTTATTTGAAAATGTAACAACCTTAATTGTTTAAAATGAAATGAGAATATAGTGTCATAGAGAGTGATTCATTGACAATTTAATGCGAACATTCAATGGAACTTTAAAAAATAATTACGAAATTCTTAGAGTAAAAATGCTAAATTACTTTATTAACAACTAGCGGCTACGCCCCTAGAGGCCTCTAGGGAAACATGAGGGGGGGGGGGCGTTTAAAAAAATAGTTAAAAACCTTCCCTGAACCTATAAGAAAATTCACTGTTAAGGAGAACTATATCGGCTCAACGGTTAGCGAGATCCTTCGCTACAGACAAATAAAGCTTATTACGTTATATTATAGGATTATGCGGTTAAAGAGATCTTTAGCTACAAACATCATGTTACTTCTATATAATGTTTATTTAAAAATTTAACAACTTATTATTTATTTAAAATAAAATGAGAATATAGTGTCATAGAGAGTGATTTATTGACAATTTCATGGAACTTTTTTATTTATTATTTCTTGCCATAAAAATGTTATCAACAATTACTAAATAGCAGATTATCGTTATCAATTGTCTTATTTTAATCTGTTATTAATAACTAGCGGCTACGCCCCTAGAGTCCTCTAGGGAAACATGAAGGGGGGGTAAGAAAATAGTTAAAAACCTTCCCTGAACCTATAAGAAACGTCAATGTTAAGGAGAACTATAATGGCTCAACGGTTAGCGAGATCCTTCGCTACAGACAAAAAAAAGCTAACTACTTTATATAATAGGATATGTAATCACTCATCCCTACATCCCTGAAAAGCTCTGCAGTTAGTGTTCAATATTTTAGGTTTTGAAGCGAAACTTTCCGATAAAGGAGTCCAATACAGGCCCCCCGTGGACAGCCAGTCTTCTCATAAACATAAACCAGAGGTAAACAAAATGTTGGACATACAAACCCGCCAATAATTTCTCACTCAAAATTTGCTAAAATTTTCTGCTCTAGTAGAAAAGTATGGCTTTAGATCTAAGCATTACTAATATATAAATATGTATTTCATCAGAAAAGCTTACAGAAAAAAAATATAATTACACATATTTTCATAATTTTTTGCATGGTTGGGTACTTTCAAAACCTGGGTTGGCCGTGGCAAAAGCTAAAAATAATATTTTTCTTCTATACTTTTTTCTATTTAGCAGAAAATAAATGTATATTGAATTTAAAATGTATTATTGGCGGATTTGTATGACAACCTACAAGATATTCTTTTTTAATCCAAGACAAAGCATGAAATCTGAAAACCACAGTGGTAGATAATCAGTAGTTCGAGATTGTGCGCAAGTTTAAAAAGTACAAAAGCAGATTATTTGTTTCTTAAAGTTGAACTAATATTTGAGTTAAAAATAAATTTAGTTAACAAACTTTCTTTGTTAAAAAATGTGTAAAAATTGAGAAAAACCTATATATCAAAAATATGAATTAGTAAAAAATCAGATGATGAATTTGCCTGTCATTGAAAACTACGTCACAAATTATATAATTATTGAATAAGAAATTTAAAAATTAATTATTTTAGAAACTTAATTAGTAGATACTCGTTTCTTAAATATTGTCAATTATTTTGATAGATAGATAATAATTTCGTAATCGTATTTATGGAGTTTTAGCAAATTTTGTTTTAAAAACCAAAACTAAGGGGGGGGGGGGGTTTAATGCAACCATCTCGTAATCAATGTATAAATGGCACTTAGAATTCGAACTTGGATCTGAAATTGTGCATGAGTAATCCTTGGTAGGTCTATTTTCCCTAAATCGAACAAAAAGTTGGAAAAGTAGCGGCTAACGGCTGGCGGCTCATCCGTTTAGACATTTATTGGGTATTTTCAAGCGAAATCCATCACGAAACCTCTCTCCACATAATGCTCTTTTCCGATCAAAAACGTTTTCAAACGGTTCTAGCCGGAAGTTGCTGGTACTAGAAATCTAAAAAATGTTTTTTTTTGTATCATTTCACATGATTTAAAGCAAAAATATGTTTCAAAAAGTTGATTTCTACGTAATTTATGAAGATTTGCTTCTACGTAATTTACGAAGATTTGCCCTAAAAATAGCCAAAAAACGGCTAAACAGCTGAGCCGTTAGCCGTTACTTTTTCAACTTTTTTTTTCGATTTAGGGAAAATAGACCTACCAAGGATTACTCATGCACAATTTCAGATCAAAATTCGAATTTTAAGTGCCATTTATACATTGATTACGAGATGGTTGCATTAACCCCCCCCCCCCCTCTTTGTAAGATAATATTTTCCAATATTTGTAAAATAAAATAATTTATAAAATTCTTATAAAACATATCCTGTTACTTTATACCTTGGAGTTGCGTAAAATTGTATTTTAGGCCGGAGTATTTTCTTTTCATTTCAGATTTGGCGAGATTATTTTTCAACAGTTTACGTAAATTAGACTGGCTTAAAAAGGCATTTTAAAACATGAAAAAATGATTTTTCTGGTAGTTTTAAAGTATCTAAACGTTAGCAATATAATTTTAATGGAGATAACTGACAAGAAAAAAAAATTGGTTGATTTCTATTATTAACCGAAATTTTATAATCTAAATCTACAAACGGGGTAATTTTGTTCATCATCATTGGGTTGTTATATCAATTTATCGGCCATTGTCTTATTCCTTTGTATCCCTAGGCTCTATGCATATTATGCAGAGTTTATGGCTTGTAGTAAACTCTTGTTCTTGAATAAATCTGTACACTAGCTCTGCTAGGGCGTGGGCATTACCTTTTTTAGAAGGGTGTGCGATAAAAAAAAACAGAGAGATAGAGAGGGGACAATGTGCTTTTTATTACCCTATTCCCCAAAGTTTTATAATCACGTTTTTTTATTTGGCGGCTTTACAACTTTATGGACTTTAGTAAATTTTGATTGTTTGGATCATTTATAACCAATTATTGTTATCTACTAAAGGATTAATTAATTTTGTGTATCATTAATGGGGATGTATTGTACATCAATTATCGGCCATTGTCTTATTCCTTTAGATCCTTGGATAAAATGGATATATTAATAGAAAATAATAGAATGATCACAATACCTTCCTAAAAATATTTACATAATTTGTTCCCTGACGGACGAACCGACAGTTCAAGTATGTTGTATACTGGATGCATTGCATATTTACAAAAAAAGATCTTTATGAGTATAAGACTAAAGGATTTTTAACTTATCAAATAAGTAGAATGCTGCCTTATTTAAGCATAAAATATTAAGAATAAGTCAAAATATATCATCTTCTTATAATTTTGAAAATATGAAAGTTGACGATTTAAAAAAAATTCCAGGATGATTTTAAAAAGTAGACATATCTTGGTTTTAAATAGAAAAAGGTTTATTTTCATGCAGGGGAGGGTCAACACCCCCTCCTGCACGCCCCTGGCTCTGCTATATCTTGATAAAAGAACACAATAATACCCTTCTCATATTTAACCCAATACACACAAAAAGGTCAACTGATTTGGGGTTTCCGATTGTGTACATAGCATCCTCATCCTATCTCAATATTTACTACTAGCTAAAAAAAGCTTCAAACTTTCAAAAAAAAAAAAAAAATTTGATAAAATTAAAATTTTGAATGTATAAATCGTTTATACATTATATCGTTTTTCCCTGCGGAGTAGCTGAAAATAGGTTTTGCAAAAGTTAAGTGTTATCTGCTGTACAACGTTGGAAATTAAGGAAGAAATGGGCAATCATTTTCAGTTGATCCACATACACATACACAAACATACCAGGGAGGTGGGGGACATTGGACGGTAAATTATACTAGTTCCCAAAGTTTTATTTCCACGTTATCTTATTTGTTGCTTCAACATTTTTGGGTACTTTTTTACAATTGTGATTGGTAATTTCCAAATTAGTAGTATCTAAGCATTTCAACTAATAAATATAATCTACAGATGGGGTAATTTTGGAGATGTGCATCATTTTATCGTTCATTGTCTTATCCCTTTAAATCCCTGCAAATACAAGACATTTTTACATTTTCATACAAAATAAACAAGTCCATAAATTGTCAAACATTGTATTTGAATTTTATATTCTAAACGCGAAGCATTTTTATAACTAGAGTCGGTCCGTACATTCGTCCGTACGTAACGGTTTGCTATTTTCTTCAACTTATGCATGTTATAAATTATAATTATCTTATTATAATTCCTGTAACAGTCAGGCATTATTTAGAAAGCGTAGCAACGCTATAATGGTTAACAGAAAGTCCTGTACGTTCATCTAAAACATGCAAAATTTTTTTTTACAAATTTTTTTATGATCTAATGGACATATTCATCTGATTTTTGTTCAGTTTGTTTTTAGAGCTTCTCTTTAATGGATGTTGTCATCCTTGTTGAATAATAATGTCGGTAGAGTTACATAAATAACCACAAATTGAAATAAAGTAAACGATTATGTATATATACCTTTGTAGGTATGGCTTTTCTAAGATTTGGGGGGAAAACTTCAGCACGTTATGAGTACCTAATGGATTTTAGAAATAAAATTAAAGCTTCCTCATTTTGATACTTGTCTTTCTTTAATGATTCTAAAATACTCTCTCTCTCTCTCTCTCTCTCTCTCTCTCTTTCTCTCTCTCTCTCTCTCTCTCTCTCTCTCTCTCTCTATCTATCTATCTATCTATCTATCTATCTATCTATATATCAATCTATCTCTTTCTTTCATTTTCTTTCTTTCTCTTTTTTTTCTCTCTCTCTCTCTCTCTCTCTGTATAAAAGCCATCAGGTATGTAAGTGATTTATTTGATCAGGTGTTTTTTTATGAAACGTTTTGTACTTAAAAAATACGTACTTAATTAAATCTAAATCTAGAGATAAAAGAACTTTGTTTGATTATAACCATTAATGTAAAAGTTATAATGTGAAATAATTACTGAAATTCAAAAGTTCTTTGGTACTATCTCACTCTAAAGAAAATGTTTTATGAAATTAATGGTAAAATCAGAGTTAACTAAATATAATATTTAATAGTCCCCAAAGTTTATGACTATGTTATCCTATTGGTTGGTTCAAAAACTTTGGATACTTTTATTCAATCTTGATTGGTTGGTTCAAAAACTTTGAATACTTTTATTCAATCTTGATTGGTTGGTTCAAAAACTTTGAATACTTTTATTCAATCTTGATTAGTTGGCAACCATTAATTTTATTCTGCAACAAGGGTAATTTTGTTTATCATTGGGAAAGTATCTCAAATTATCTTTCATTGTCTTATCCCTTAAGATCCCTAAATTAAGACGGCATATGACTTTAAACTATACTGGACCACAACAAGGTTCTTAAACACGATCTCGCATTCGTTAGTTTAAAACTATACATACTTCTAATATCCTAATTGGATATTTCAAATCAGCAGTGCTTAATCCTTTCCACTTTCCAATTTTATCAAAAGCTAGGGTAAATTGTCTATCATAATTAGGGATGTACTCTTATCGTATAGCCCTTCTTTTCCTTAACTCTTACATTATTTTACCCTACCAAATATAAATTCAAAACCAAATAGATTAACTTTCGCAGGGAGGAAGCAGAAGTTTTATTATAATATTTTCTTATTCCTTGGCTTAACAACTTTGGGGACTTGAATTTTGATTGGGTGGCTCATGTAGTTGTAAGTCTAAACGTTTCAGAGAACTATCTTCATTGTGAATGTACATCAAGTTAACGGCTATTGTCTTATCTCTTTAGATCTCTGAATTTTCAATAAATGGTTAAATTTTGGAATTTATAGAATATTTTTTTTAGAGTGGAACCACTAATGCATTTACGGGTGGGCCGCAAACCAGGGGAGAGGGGGGAGGGGGCCGCAAACCAGCAGCAAAAACAAAATTTTACTTTATTGAATCAAAATCCTCTGTGCATAGAATTTCAGATGAGTGCAAGTGCATTACTTCACCCAATAGATATAGTAATTCTAGATCCCTACTCAGTAAATTGGACAAATTAGAACACAGATGAATGCAAGTGCATTACTTCACCCAATAGATATAATAATTCTAGATCCATACTCAGTAAATTGGATCTATTAGAACACAGATGAGTGCAAGTGCATTACTTCACCCAATAGATATGATACTTCTAGATCCATACTCAGTAAATTGGACCTATTAGAACACAGATGAGTGCAAGTGCATTACTTCACCTAATAGATATGATAATTCTAGATCCATACTCTGTAAATTGGACCTATTCGAACACAGATAAGTGCAAGTGCATTACTTCACCCAATAGATATAGTAATTTTAGATCCATAATCAGTAAATTGGACCAATTAGAACACAGATGAGTGCAAGTGCATTACTTCACCCAATAGATATAGTAATTCTAGATCAATACTCTGTAAATTGGACCAGTTAGAAAACAGATGAGTGCAAGTGCACTATTTCACCCAATAGATATAATAATTCTAGATCAATACTTTTTAAATTGGACCAATTCGAACACAGATGAGTGCAGATGCATTACTTCACCCAATAGATATAGCAATTCTAGATCCCTACTCAGTAAAAAGGACCTATTCGAACACAGATGAGTGCAAGTGCATTACTTCACCCAATAGATATAGGGAAGGAATTCTAGATCCCTACTCAGTAAATTGGACCAATTAGAACAGAGATAAGGGCATTACCCAATATATATAATAATTCTATTTCCATACTGTGAAATAGGACCAATTAGAACAGAGTGCAGGAACATTAGAGTAAAAAAAATAGGGGCAAGGGGTTATATAATGTGTGTCTTCAACCTGAGGCTACAAAAGAGCCGAAAAAAATTTGCTTGCAGACAAAAGAGGTCCCCAACAGAGGGATCCTGGTAGTTGTCTGATTGTACATCTATATTTATAGATTTATTGAAGGAACAATCAGGCCATTGCATTGGTTAAAACATGTACACATTTGGTCTACAAAAGTGTATATTTTTTTTATTTTATCATGAAAGTCAGCTAAAGATAGTTGAATTTTTTTGGATAAAGCTAGCTTTTGGAAAATTAATTCTTCGCTCGTATTATTGTAATGAATTATTTGTTACCAACGTATTTCTGAAATTCCTTTTTAAGTTGGACGGCTTATTATCTGACAGTCTCTCTAAGGTTTTACATTTATTCTTCACCCTTACCTCTTGTTCACTCGAGTAATTGTAAGTACCACATTTATTATCATGGCATTAAATTTACTTTATTTGTAGTTCAATTTAAAATGCGATTCTGTCAGCCTTACTCAGCCAATAGACGTTATTTTTTCCAGTATGGCTTCGAAACCGATTAAAATCCGCTATATTAGAACCTGTTATCCGCCCTACTGAAAAGTCGTGTATAGCATAGTATAGCAGACAATTTTCCAGGAAGTTTCATAACCAATACTATTTAAAATATAAATTTAATTTTTTTATAAAAAAATAAAAGATGCTTTTCTGCAGATTGCCTTTGAAATAAATTTAAAATAAGGGGGAAAGAGAGGATAGATTTTTACCCCATGGCCATGCCAAATTAATAGAAATAGATCTAAAATGTAAAATTTATTTTTTTAAATATGTTAATGAAGGGGGAAAGCAGGGAGAGAGGGAACAAAGAGTGGCATATTAATATGTTTCCCAAATTTTTTGAACTAAGATCTCTAATTCGATGACAGAAAACTTTGTGTAATTTTCTTAAAGCTTGATTGGACGGTTCAAACAAGCATTGAATAAATTTTTTACCAATATTTATATTCTACAGAGGGGGTAATTTTGTGTATTCTAATTGATAATGTACATCAATATATCGCCCATTGTCTTATCTCTTGAAAAGCTAAAATTGCATTAAATGAAAATCTGGATATACACCCCAAACTCATGATTTCAACTATCGATAAACCTATATAATTTCCATACATACCTTTCAGGGCTCGGCAGCTGTGCGCCAGACGCTTGTAAGATTCAGTTAATTATTTTTACTCTCAAATTCAGCTGGATGTCTAAACCTGTTCCTCAAGAAACAATACACTCTTTTTGAATCAGAACTAAGGCTTCACAGAGAAGGCCTTGAGGAGTAGGATCAGGAACTTTTGTCTGTTTCAAAATATCTTGTTCCTACCCTTAGAAATGACTGTTTATTACATTAGTCCCCAAAGTTTTATAAAAACGTTTTCTTATTTGATGGTTTAATAACTTTGGGGACTTTCATTGAATTTAGAATGATTGGTTCATTCATTTGAGTGTTTCAAAGTTTCAACCACCAATTGTAATCTACTAAAGGGTTAATTAATTCTCTGTATCATCATTGGGGATGTACATCAATTTATCGCCCATTGTCTTATCCCTTTAGATCCCTGATAGTGTATACATATGTGGGTCAAAGTTGATGGATATTTGCTATCTGATTAATGGAGAACAGATTTTAAGCTAACTGCATTTTTACTAAACGACCTAATTCCTAATGTATGGAGGGGGGGGTGAAGGGTTGCACCAAAATCTTTTTATGCATGGTAGGTAAATATATATACAGTGTAAATTTCAAAGATATATAAGATGTAGGATGTTTGATCTAAAGGGATAGGACAATGGCCGATAAATTGATGTATATCCGTTATGATTATACACTAAATTATCCCTTCTGTGGAATATAATTAGTGGTTAAAACGTTTGAACACTCAACTTATTAAACCAACCAATCAAAATTGACTAAAAGTTGTTTGGCCAACGAATTAGAAAATAATAATATAAGACTTTGAGACTAGTGCAATAAACAGTCAATTTTCACCTTTCTCTTCCGAGATGTTTGTTTGTCAGTAACTTGAGATTTGCTGACCATTAGACAACTTGATTTTTATATCCAGGAGAAATGTTACATGGTTATCCGAAAATATTTTTCTTTTTTATTTCTAAAATCGAAGCTTAACAATATTAGATAACCCTAGAGGTTAGGTTCATAGCCGTTAGCTTTAAGGGAATGAAAATGATTTTACATTGTTATCATACTTCTAAGTTACATACACATACAATATACTTAAAACCTGTCTCAAATTCTAAGAGAACATTATTTTATGTTACATATGTCATTTACTTAAAACCTGTAAAAAATTTAATTACACATTTTTCTAAGTTATACTTAAAACCTGTATGGAATTATATGTGGACATTATTCTATGTTACTCATGTCATTTCGTAAACATGTCTAAAATTTATATGGAAATTATTCTATGTTATATTTACTTCTCAAATTCTAAGGTGGCATTATTCTTATTTATATTTAAACCTGTATGAAATTCTATATGGATATTTTTCTATGTCTTATTATTACATATGTAATTTATTTAAACCTGTCTAAAATTCTATGTGTATTGCTGTATGTGTAATATTATATGCAACACAAGTTTTAAACCTGACTCAAATTCTATGTTAATCTTATTCCATGTTACATATTCCGAACATAAGATAAGAATACTAACACAACTTATCTGCAGTAATTTTTGTCAGGGTATACAGTCACATAAAATCTAGATTGGTTGCCATAACAAAATAAGGCATTTAATGTTATTATACGGGGTAGTAGGGGTAGGGGGAGGGGGTGTATAAAAGAAAAAAATGTGCAATTGTAAAAAATGGAATACATTATCATATACAAACTGGGCACGAAATTGCTATTTAGATTGGAGATTAAAAGTAGGGCTCGGTAGCCGCGCACTTTAGGGCGCACCAACCGCAGATTGTTGCATAAATGCGCGAAAACTGCGGCTTAGTAATGCCGCGGACAACGTCCTCCTTAAGGTCAACTTTTGAATTATAGAATTTTCTAAAATTTTTACTAAAAAGTTTTGTTAGTTATTTTTGACAGTAAACAGTAAGGTGTCGATAATACTGTTAACATTTGAATCAAAGTGCATTTTAATAAAAAATTCAAATTCAATTATATTTTTTCTCAAATTCTATTTAAGAGGTAGATATATATAATTACTTTTTAAAGTTAAAAAAATCTAATTTTGTTTTGAATTAAAGTTTGTGGGATTACTTGTTGAAATTGTGTGTTAGTGTGTGTGTGTGTGTGTTTGAGTGTGTGTGTGAGTGTGCGTAGTATATATATATATGTGTGTGTGTGTGTGTGTGTGTGTGCATCTTTGAAAGGAAATGAGTTCCTCCATTAGTAAAGTTTTCATTTGTACAACTTTTGTTCAATTTCTTCCATAACTTTGTGGATTTAACAATTTCCTACTCAAAAAAATGCTTCATGTCTTTCTCTAATTCTCAGAGATTTAGAAAGAATTATAATTTTAATTCATGTCATTAATAGTATCAGGAAGGGAGTGGACATTGAGCTGTTTATTACACTAGTCCCCAAAGTTTTAAAACCACGTTTTCTTATTCGTTGGCTTAAAAAATTTGGGGACATTTATGTTAGATGTTCAAAAATTTCAACCACCAATTGTAATTTGCAGAAAATGTAATTTTTGGGGATATGCATCAATTTATCAGTCATTGTCTTATCCCTTTAGATTCCTGAATAGTCCTTTTTCACAAAGAAAGGTATTCCATAAAAAAAAACAATCCCAGGGATATTAATGGATAAATGGACAATGACCGATAAATTAATGCATATTCCCAATGATGATAAACAAAACTACCTTTTCTATACAAAACAATTGGTGGTTGAAATGTTTGGGCACCAATCAATCAAAATAAACTAAAAGTTGTTAAGCCATCGAATAAGAAAACATGATTATAAAACTTTGGTTTAAAAAATGGTTATTGTTAAATAGAGAAAAACTTACTATATTGTACAAAATCGGAACATAAATATGTCTTTCATCGTATCAAATAGAACTAGGAAACATACATTTTTAGTAGCGAAGCTACTCTATAATTTGAATGTCACGTTTTGGATTCTTAGATTTTCACATTACAAATTTAAAAGGATTCATGATTTATTTTAGTTTAATGTTTTTTTTTTATGACACTGCTTTATAGTTCAGGATGAATTGTCCATCCATAATTTTTAGCTTCGCTACTTATGGATGTTGTCATCCTTGTTTTATCCACACTTGTTCTGTTACAAAAATCTTTTGTATTGTGGACAATTTTTATGTTATTCTATCATTATTATTTATATTATTATTACAAGAATAAATGTATAAATACAGATGTATTACCCAGACAACTACCTGGATCCAATGTTGGGGATCTTTTTCGTCTGCTAGCAAATTGTATTTTGCTCTATTGTAGCGACTTTACTGTGTTAATATTCCCGACGCTATTGGCTGATATACAAAGATCCAATTGAAAGTCCAGTATTGTTTTGATCTGCTATTACAAGCATAGCACAAGGAAATAAAAATAAGGCTCGACATCCGTTTAAAAGAATTTAAATGTCTTGTTTGATTGCCATGTTTTGGTCAGGTTAAAACTTCAATTGTAAAAAGTTTATTTCCTTGAAGTTTAAAGACGGCTGCTGAGTACTGGAAAAAAATAAGATTAATAAAGAAGGGTTAATTGATTATTTTTAAGTGTATGAAAACTTTAGTCAACAAATAAAAGCTCTACAAACAAAGAGATAAACAAAAATAAACAATACTATGCATAAGTAGCTAGGCCTTTGATATTGATGAAATTTTCATAATTTTGATTTATGATTTGAAGTTGATATGCTAAAAATAAAATAAATATAAAAAAAATTAAAAGAAGTTTTCCTTTACAGATATGCTAAAGTTAAAAGAAAAAATGGGTGAAGTTGTCTTGTGTTAAAATTAAAGTATTGAAGTAGTTGGGATGAAGTGAGTTATAAATAGTTATTAGGGGGTTTCAAAACTAGCATTTTATTGTAACTAGCTAAGGTTCTTACTATGTTAATTGGGAACATGGCATTTTTAGTAAGGTCAGGCCGGATACATATTTGGCCAGATACCGGATATCCGACTGATATCCAGTATCTGGCTGGATATTTAAGAAGCAAAAAAATTTTCTCATAATCTGGTGATTTGTTATTTTGCCGGTTTTTCACTGAACGCGTGCTGCGGTGGTTTGCAGCCGCCGCGTACAGCTGCTGCCGCAAAAAAAATATTT
The DNA here is from genome assembly GCF_053477335.1 of Acartia tonsa. Classification (NCBI taxonomy): domain Eukaryota; kingdom Metazoa; phylum Arthropoda; class Copepoda; order Calanoida; family Acartiidae; genus Acartia; species Acartia tonsa. Next base: position 56,390,236 of record NC_137261.1, read on the forward strand.
TTTGAGATTTGTAAAATAAAATTTACATAAAGATAAACATTTTCTGACGAAATTGATCTTATAGCTTTAAAATAAGAAAATTAGAGCCATTTAGAATTGAAAAAAAACATGGATTTTTGTTGTATAGTATATAAATTACATTGCTGAAAATCTGGCCTCCAATTATATCACAAAAAGTTAATGAAATTTAAAATGGTCTCAAAGGTTTTTTTCTCGTATTCATTCGAATCCGGTAGATAGGAACCGGTTCTCATCCATACGAAAAAACTATGTCTAGCATCGTATTATATCCAGCTTTCTACGAATATAGAAATGTACAATCATAAGATTAAAACCAGTTTTTTTTTAATCTCATAATTGTACTTTCTATATCCTCGGAAAGCCGTTTATAATACGATGCGAGAAATAACTATTATCAAATTCTTTATAATGTGAACACCATAAGGTAAAGTAAGCATTTCAATGTCTAAATTTATAAGTATAAACATTTGCTGGATCTGCTTTAAACGAATGCGAAAAGCGATTTTCATAAAATAAATGATTTTTGCAACACTCTGAAAGGTATGGAGAAAAGGGCTCTACAAGAAAGTAAAAGGGAGGATAAAATTGCAGACAATAGACCCTTCAAATCTGCCATAACAATAGCTTGCACGCTTTTCAAACTAGATTTAATTTTATACTTAAAAGTATTTTTAAAAGCGGAGCTTTTCCTCAATTCAGATATTTGTCTTTGAGTACTATTGATCCTTTACTTGAAAATTCCTTATATATTTAAACAATATGGAAAAAGTAGCAATCAATACAAAAATGGTCTGGCCGCTATGACTAGAAAAAGTAATTTTCTCTAAAAATACACATGAACCAACATAAAAATTTTTTACGTCTTTATCTGTACCAGGAGCCGAGATAGAGGGGGGGGGGGAAGGCTCTAGGAGCCCCCCCCCCCCCCCCCCGATCTATTAAGGTGGGAATTGGGGCCCGATCTGTAAGGGTTAAGTCCGTTTTAGAAAAAAAGGTAAACATCAAGATTTCTCTATTACATTTAGATTATTAGGAATATACTTTGTTCTTCATATTAAAATGTCTGTCCATCTATAAATCTATTATTGTCTGGTTGGTGGAGCTCTGCTTATAATGAAGCTATCATCCTTGGTCCTGTACATAGTATGTATACAATGCATATGAATATACAACAAATGTAAAATTCATATTTTTTTATTTTTTGTATGTTAGATAAATTGTACAATGCAGGGTTATAAAACAGGGAGGGACGGGACTTTGGAATGTTTAATACACTAGTCCTCAAAGTTTTTCAATAACGTTTCTCATTCGTTGGCTTAACAACTTTGGGGACTTTTATTGAATTTTGATTGATGTGTTGATTTAAATGAGTGTCCAAACGTTTCAACCCCTAATTGTAATCTACAGAATGTGTAAATTTGTGTATCATTTTGGATGTATATCAATTTAGCGGCCATTGACTTATCCTTTTAGATTCCTTATTAGAAAACCTTGAATTTTAGTGCATTTGTCAATGAATATTGACAGTCTAGTTTAAGATGACTCAAAAGCCTAAATAATTACCAACAAGTAGAGCAGTTAGGCAGGTAACTTTACAAAGTGTCTCAAAAATTAGCCATGTGACGTCATAAAAATGAGGGAGATGAGGGAAGAAGTGTAAATCCCACATTTTTATGACGTCACATGGCTGATTTTTGAGACACTTTGTAAAATCACCTGCCTAACTGCTGATTTTTGAAACACTTTGTAAAGTTACTTAGGCGGTTGATTTCTGTCATCTGTGGAAGTAATATTGTCATTAATAAATTTTTTTACAACTAAACTAATTGATTAATCAATTTCAATTAATTTCATTTTCAAATTTTAGATCTGGGATGGGTTTAGGCTATTTTTTACCCTCTCCTAATACAAAGCTTTTTATAGGGTGCAGATGTTTGTTTTATACTACTTAATATGAATCAATTGCATAATACAAATTTTAAAGTTTATGTTATAAAACCCTTTTCTTGCAACTTTGCTAGCAGCTGTACTCTAATACAAGTTTTGCCTAAAAGTTATAAAAAGATGGCAAATATTATAATTTTGTTCTCCTTATTTAGATCAAGGTTATGATGGCGAGGGAGGGTGGTAACATTATCTTGAGAAATGCAAAATAAATTATGAATAGATGTAAGCCATAGATGGTTTGTGAGACACAATAAATATCTTCATCCAAAGAAATTATTCATAGACATCTTCTTTGTTTACGTGAATGAAAAGAAAAAAATAGTTCACGTTCTGACCAATTAAATAGCCGGATAGTTTCTTCAATGTGTTCTGATTGGTCCAATTTTCTGTGCAGGGATCTAGATCTACTATATCTATTGAATTATGCAATTTTGATGGAAAGGACAAGTTTCAAACTTGCACACTCTCATTTATACTGCAAACAATTGGTACATTATACACTATTCAATAATCACATATATATAAAGGGTGTTAAAAAAAAATCACTTCACTTTTTAAAAGCGAAAATTTTCTAACATTAGGGTCGGTCCGTACATCCGTAACGGATAGCTTTTTTCGTTAATTCAGGCATGTTATAATTGTCCTATTGATTTCAAACTTTGTCTAATTATTCCTGTAGTAGTTAGGTCAGATTTAGAAAGTGTAGCAACTCTATAATCGTTACCAGAATGTTCGTACGTTTTTTCATGTTGATATTTTAACTTTTTCAACAACAATTTTTATGTGATCTAATTATCCGATTGTTCTGATTTTGGCACCAAATTTTTGTACAATTTTGTCAAAACATATATATTTAAATTTTATATATTTAGTTCGGACATGTTCGTCTGTCATACCATTTCAGAGCTTTGCTGTTATGGTTGCATCCTTGTTTTCACTATAAAACCCTACAGTTCTGGTCAAAAACTTACAAAAAATGACCCATACTCAAGCAATGTCAAAGAGAAAACAATATTGAATCTTAAATCTACTCACCTCTCCAGAGCACCACAGCTTGAAACCTAGCCCTTGTGGAGATTTTTTTTATCTACGTGGAGATTAAAAAGGAAGAAACCTTCTTAATTACTTGAAATCTTTTAGATAGACCCCATAATGTTCAGAGTTTTTGATGGGGTATGTTAAGACCTTTCTATAGACACCTTAACCATGTTTCTAACTCAACCCCATATGATTTAGCATAAAAAAGACCAACAAAAATCAAGCAGGTGTCTCTGTATTTTTTTGAGTTCTTGATGTTTAAAGGGTTTGTCTTTTTTTACCGAGGGACGGACTGAACTGTTACAGGAGTTACAATGACAAGGTTGAAAACTGGCGGCAAATGAATCCTACAATACTTGAAAATATATATTACAATGCACACTCCCCCCTAATTTACATATACTTATATTTTACAAGAGCAAAATAAACAAATTTTAATAAATACATTATTATGTAATATCCGTGCACACATGTTTGCTTTGTTTATACAAACCAGGATAATATCATATTTAGGGATCTAGTGAGATCCTGGTAAAATGTTCCTGGTAACGATTATCTACAAAATGTTCCTGGTAATGATTATCTACAAAATGTTTCTGGTAACGATTATATAAAAAAATTTATGAACTTTAAAGGCTGCTAGCTGCCAAATTGCCATGCAACATGTAATGTTTGCACACTGTTTTACTTATATACATACGTTCTTAAATGCTGAGCTTTTAGAGCGCTGTGATATGTCAGACATCAAACTGACAATAAAACAGAGAAAATGTAGTTGGTTTGGGTCACACTCTAAGTAAAGGGCATAATGATTTTACCTATCAAGCCTTGACTTGGAACCCCTTCAAAGGGAAACCAGGTAGACAAAAAACAACCTGAAAGATTAACTGAAAGATGAGAATCTATCATCTTTCTGTGATGCCTCTACTGAGGCCCAATCCAAAGAAAATGTGCGTGGCCTATGCTCTGAAAAGAAGAGATAAATGGCGAAGATGATGATATACGTTCCACCGTTTGGACGCTAGTAGCCTTTACAGTTCATAGATTTTTGTATATAAGAGACACCAGGAACACTGATGAAAATTTCCTAAGAATTTTAGGCTTTTATTTATTTCTTAATTATTGTTGGTTTGAACTAAACAAAGCCTTTGATAGCACAACATTGTTTCAATTCTTGAGTTTTTAATGGTAAGTTTCAGGCATCTAAAGGGATAAGACAATAGGAGATAAATAAAAAGTTTATTATTAATAAATTCGCATCTTCTGCAGGTTAAATTACTAGTACAATATTCTTCATTGCTAGTTTGTACCAACCAATAAAGAATGATTAAAAGTACCCAAAGTTTTAATCCATTGTGTTTATAAAACTTTGGAGTCATTATCATTGCCTTTTAGTTCTCGGCAGAACGTAGGCCATGCACAATGGTTCTCCCATCTTCCTTTATTTGGGCACGTTTTGAGGCATTGCTGAAAGATGGAATTGTCTTATCTTTCAGTTCACTTAAGAGTTCCCTCCTCCAGGTTGTTTTTGGTCTACCTGGTTTCCTCTTTCCTATGTGGGGGTTCCAAGTCAAGGCTTGATTGGTTATATCATCATGCCCTTTCCTTAGAGTGTGCCCCAACCATCTCCATTTTCTCTGTTTTATTATCAGTTTAATGTCTGACATATCACTGCGCTCTAGAAGCTCAGCATTTGTGAAGTGCCAGTATAATTTGATGACCCCTCCCTCCTTGCCTGCACCAGCTGAATTAAAACAATAACAGACAATAAAATCTAAACATTGAAATAGTCTGGAAGGTGATAGATCCGTAAATAGGCCAGACTGCCAAAAGTGAGACAGTTCAAAATAGCACAAAAACAATTATGTCATTAAATAAAATTATCCAATGAGAGGCCAGTATATATACATTGTAATTGACCAATGGTAAATTTATATTCGCCTCATTGGTTATTTCATCGTATGACGTCATTTTTGGGTGCCATTTTGCGCTGTCTTAGCAAAAGTTTTCCAATTGCTAAAAAGTCGAGGATTATTAAAATTAAAAATTCCCTTCATAATATCCAAAAATTTGTAAATCATTTTCCAAAACCTCAAGCACAAATTATTGTTTTAAGTTATTAGGTCAAGTAAAAATCATTTATTTCAATATTTGGTATATTTAAAATTTTAACTCACAAACAAAATATCAATTTCACATATTTTTTAGATATTACAATTAGAAAAAAAACTGTTTGCTCTTTTCAGATAACGACTTAAAAATAACTTGTAAATATCATAAAAACAAGGATGACAACATCCATTAAAGCGATGCTCTAAAATCCGATGTAAGGACAAACGAACAATAACTCTTGTAGAGTGTCAGTACTTAAGAAGCATAACATCAATTTTTAAGTCTAAACTACATTTTGAATTCGATAGTACCATTCTAACAGGACCGACCGTAATTATAGAAAATCTTCGCTTTAAAAATCTATACATACAAGTATGCAACGTACTCAGATAGGAAGAAAGTTCTTTGACTTTCAAGCAACCAATAAATTTTTAAGTTACTCGCCATGACAAGATCAAAATCTGGGCTATATTACTTTTATGAGTTCATTTCAAAATAAGGAAAACTATCAACATTCAAATGTAAAGATAAATGCAAGCAAGAGAGAGAGTGAGTGAGAGAGAGAGAGAGAGAGTGATAGAGAGAGAGAGAGAGAGAGAGAGAGAGAGAGAGAGAGAGAGAGAGAGAGAGAGAGAGAGAGAGAGAGAGAGAGAGAGAGAGAGAGAGAGAGAGAGAAGAGAGAGAGAGAGAGAGAGAGAGAGAGTGGGGGAGAGAGAGAGTGAGGAGAGAGGGAGAGAGAGAGGGAGTTACTTGTTCAATATTTAAAGGTAAGCCAAGGTTTGAAAGGTGAAAATATTAGTAGAGGGAGGGGGAGGGGGGCGATGGGGGTGATATCTGCTTGCAAATATAAATTACATTTATAACATGAAAGAGGTTCACCATGATATTTCACGGAAAGGATGGGTACATTGGGCCGTAAATTACACTTGTATCCAAAGTTTTAAGCCAGCAATCAAGATTACATGGTTCTTAAAGAATTTGGTCTAAACTAAATATTTTTTTTATCAATTTCTCGTCCAATGTCGTCCCTGGAATATTTCAACAAACTTTTAGCCAACGTCAAGTTTTCCATCCTGGATTTATATGGTTTCATTTCATCTACAATTATTGCACAAAATAATGAATATCTAACAAGATTGAAAATAACCATAGAAAGAAAAAGGCAGTTAAAAGAAATATGGGATTTTCAAACATCCAAGAAAAGCTAGTAAAAGTGGCTGACTCAGATTATGACGCCAAAAAAAGTTAACCAATGAGAGGCCAGTATACACTGTAATTGACCAATGGTAAAATTTATAGTGGCCTCTCATTGGTTAATTTTTTTGGCGTCATAATCTGAGTCAGCCACGTTTACTAGCTTCATTCAGAGAGAGAGGGAACTATGGGCTGTTTAATACACTAGTTCCCAAAGTTTTATAATAATGTTTTCTTATTCGTAGGCTTCTCAACTTTGGGGACTTTAGGGGATTTTGATTGGTTGATTTATTAAGTTAAGTGTTTAAACATTTCAACCAATAATTTAATCTACAGAAGGGGTAATTCTGTGCATCATATTTGGGAATTTACATCAATTTATCGTCCATAGTCTTATCCCTTTAGATTCCTGCAAATAACATTATTTTATTTATAATGGAAATATTTTATTTAAAATTGTAATATATATATTCTAAATAGATTAGTTAAACTTATAATTATTAAAAAAATTAAATTAAGGCTCTGAGAATATTTGATATAACACAAAATTTTAAAATTCTTGAATAAGCTGTGAATAAACAGCTAGTATATTGCTAGGCCATAGCAACTGAGGTTAATATTTGCTTGCGCAACCTAACCTCAGCAAAAGTATGCAAAAATTAAATCGCAAACCTGAGTAAAACATTAATCAATGAGAAATTAGTTTAGGGCAAGCCAAAGTTGAGCCCACAAATTCATTGAACCTTACTCAAAACTTATATTTAAATTTGATTTAAATTATCCAGTAATTTTATTTTACTCTTCTCCTTCCATAAATTATAAATACAAATTGCGTGTAAAAGAAAAATATTTTGCGATAAATTATAATTAGTAGCGAAGCTACTATGTAACTACGGAATGTCCTTACGTACATCTTTATGGGTTTGTTTAGAGAAAAGTTATTTAGTCTGCCAGTGTAAAAGATAGACGTCTCATTTATGTGTAAATTCTATTCTATAAATAGAATGAATCTTTAAGCTTAAAAAGGAAATGGACAGTCATTTTTTTTCTCTACTTCATATTATTCACTTTAATCAGATATATTATGAAGTGGTTACTGGTAACTTTTAAAAATTGCTGGTCTGAATGAATTATACTCTTCAGGGAAGCTCTAATGATGTCTTGGTATGGTTTTCTTAGTTCTAATAGTAGCTAAAGGCAACCAGTAGTATTAAAGTAAAACACTAGAGGGGGAAGAGGTTAAATAACTGTATTACCCTATTGCTATTGAATATTAACACAGCCAAGTAGCAGAAAACAAATTGCTAGCAGACGAAAAAGGTAATTAGATAAGGGGGGTAGTAAGTTATCTGTATTTACATCTATACTTTAGATCTGCTCATGTAGTTATCTTATTATATACACATTCTTGCTGTGCTACTAAAGGCCATTTTTGTCCTTGTCTTTATATTATTATTAATATTTTCAAGGATAACCAGAACAACAGAAAATAGAATTAAAACAACAAGCAATTAAGTTGTCCCTGTCTGGCTTTGAATAAAAGTTAAAAACAAACAGAAATAAATATTAGGGATGGAGGGGACATTTAGCTGTTTAATACACTAGTCCCCAAAGTTTTATAATAACATTTTTTTTGCTGAACAACATTGGAGTTTTGTGAATTTTATTGGTTGGTTAAATAGTTGAGTGTCCAATGATTGCAAACGCCAATTTTAATCTACAGAAGAAGTAATTTTGTTTGATATCATTGGGGAGGTACATCAATTATTCGGCCATTGTCTTATCCCATTAGTTCCCTGAGTAGATTTTGTGTTAGATCCTTTTGGTACTATTTTATCTTCAATAAACAAGTCTGTGTTATCCACCAGGTGAGGGAGTGGACAATGGGCTGTTTATTACACAAGTCCCCAAAGTTTTATAATAACGTTTTCTTATTCGTTGGCTTAACAACTTTGGAGACTTTTATTAAATTTTGATTGGTTGATTCATCAAGCTATGTGTCCACACTTTCAACTACTAATTGTAATCTACAAAGGGGTAATTTTGTTTATCATCGGCTATTGCCTTATCCCTTTAGATCCCTGGTTATCCACCTTAATGCAATATCAAATATAAACCTTTTCCATCAAGCACTTTCTCTTTATATATCTCTTTTCTTACACTATCTATTTATCTCCCTTCCCCCATTCACTAAATATCATTCTGCAATACATTTCATTTCCAAATATGGTGTCAAAACTCCGGATCCAAAACCCATTAATCACAAAGTTTTTTCGAACATTAACCTGAAAAGATTAGCCTTACTCTTTTTTATATAACTAGCGGCTTCGCAAATAGCCTCTAGAGGCTTTGCCCCAATAGGTAATTTTAAAAAAATTAAGTATTTCTGGTGCTGCCGGCCATTTATTTTGAAGTAGTTTCCCCAGAAAACATTTTTTTTTGGGAAGGGGGGATTTTAATTTTTGGGGGTTTGGGGGTGTCCCATCCCCCAGAAAAATAGCTTAAAACCACCACAGGACCAATAGGTATATCCTAAAGAATAGAATCCAATCGGTTTAGTAGTTACTGAGATCTTAAGCTTCAGACGGACAGATAGACGGACAGACACCAAGCTACTTTGTATTATAGATATACTTTTTTTAAAAACGTCTATTGACAAATCGTATTCTTTTTATCCAAATAGAAAGTTAAGTGATTGATTTAATTCTTTGTAAATATAAGACATGAAAAATGAAAGTTAGTTTAAATGGTAACATAATAAAAGATTTTTTGTTATATGCAAATCTGATGCTTTAACATTTTTATGAGAACATTACTAGGATAGGGAGGTAAGATTATACGCAGGGAGAAAGAACATTGAGCTGTTAATTGAAAGTTTTCTTATTTGTTGGCGCAACAACATCCGGGACTTTTATTGAATTTTGAATTATTTGCTTATTAAGTAAGGTGTCCAAACGTTTCAACCACTATTTATAATCTATAGAAGGTTTAATTAGTATATTATCATTCTGGATGTATATCAATATATCGGCCATTGTCTTATCCCTATATATCCCAGGATTAAACGTCTAAATTATTGGTTGATTGTTATATAAACTACTTTTGTAAATGATTATTTAAATAACATTTGACATGTAATATAAATAACTGCTTATTGTTGAACATTTGAAGATACCTTGAACCCTTTAATGTAGTAAGGTATATTTATATGTTGTAATCTTTATAAAATTAACACTAGACCTACTTAAATAGAATCTTTACTTAACTATTTAATTAATTTCATAATGAGTCCTAGTTTTAAAATTTGCGTGTTACTGGCCTTGAATATCTTCTTGAAACAATACAGATTAGAAAGGCAATAGAGGGTCACAATTATAACATTGTACATTTTATAAAACTATTGGTTGTGTCCCTAGTATTTTATGGGCTTAAAATTTAAAAGTGGCAGAAAAATAGCCTAAAACCATACCATGACTTATGTGAAGCTTCCCTATAAAGGAGAACTCAACATGTTTAGCAGTTGTCTAAATCTTAGGTTAAAGACATAAAACCTTACTACTTTAAATAATAGGATACTTATTTTGCTTTTAGAAAAGTCCACATATAAAAACTGAAGGAATATTTGTTCGTGGTGAAGTAAATTACTGGAAAACTTTTTTTTTATCAGCTAGAATTATGTTTGTAAAGGATTGATATAAATCATTGCAAAATCATGGTTTAAATCATGACAGATTTTGAACCTTTATCCAATACCTGTATGGAATTTTTGTCAAGCAAATTTAGTTGGACTGCTGTTGTTGAGTTGAGAGCTGAGTAGTTTAAATTTATGTTAAGATAGAGATATGTATCTACAATATTGCTTTCAGCAAGAATATACATTATATATACTCAATAGCTATGTACAAGAAGCTAGGAACCAAGGAAGCGAATTTTTTTGCAAACAGGCAAAAAACCTACTTTAGAAAGTAAAATCCTTAACTGAGAATCCAGTATTATCGTATCAAGTGTGCAAAAAATGTAATTTTCATACACGCAAGCAAAAATAGTATTCATGCTTATAAAATTCATAGCATAATATATGTTTTGTTTACTGCATTTTATTAATACAAATGGACACATTTCAGCTCACATTTTGTAGTCCAGCACTCCCAGCGGACAATTTAGCGATTTCGCCAGGCGAAATCGCGAACTTTAGCAAGGGATTAAATGCGAATTAGCAGTTTTTAGCAAAATTTTTGTATTTTTTGCGAAAAATTTCGAATTCGCGAAAATTTTGCGAAATGTATAGGCTAAAAATTGCGAATTAGCAAGCTAAAAGTTGCTAAAAATTGCGAATTAGCAAGCTAAAAGTTGCTAATAATTGCGACTGTGTTAATTAGATTTTTGAGAGAATGAAAATATGCAAATTCGCTAATTTTTTGCGAAAAAAAATAGAGAAAATTCGCGAATTAGCATTTTTCGCAAAATATTTGCGATTCTTCGTCATCACCTTTAATAAATTCGCCTTTTATAAATCGCAAAAAATTCGCAGATAAAACTAGCGAATTCGCGGCTTTTTTTTCAAGAAATCCTTGCAAATTCGCGGATATTCTCTATTTTTTTTCCCTCAAAATTCTTGCTAATTCGCGACTTTTATTTATTTATTTTCGCGGCTTTTATATTTTTTTTCTAAAAATCCTTGCGAATTCGCACATTTTCTTTATTTTTCCGCTCAAAATTCTTGCTAATTCGCGACTTTTATCTATTTATTTTCGCGGCTATTCTCTTTTTTCCTCATAATCATTCCGAATTCGCTGCTTTTCTCTATTTTTTTCCCTCCAAATTCTTGCTAATTCGCGACTTTTATCTATTTCTCTCAAGCTCTAGCCTACGTAAATAATAGCGGATTCACAATTATGTACTTCAGATACCCGTTACTTTAACTTCTACTTCAGAAGTTAAGTGATGAGAAACTCATATAATTATTTTTAGGTGGCAATTTCTATTATCCTTTCCATCCTTTGCGGACTACATTCAAATTTTGTATACTGTTGTCTGTTGTTTAGATTTTGTTATAATTTCTTACAAAAAATTTCAAAATACCGGAAAAAAATGAAATAGGAAACCATTTTAAATATAATATACTTATTTCATTTTTAAACAACCATACATATATTAAAAATACCAAAAAAAATATATTTTTCTAAAATGTTAGAGAAATCTAGCGGCAAAAATTTAAACTATATAAAGTATAAATTTATTAAAATTAAATTTAATGGAAAAAATATAAAGATAGCTCGCCACAATTTTATACACAGGGAGGGAGCGGACATTGTTTTTTACACTAGTCCCCAAAGTCTTAGTATTTTTCGTTGGCTTTACAAATTTGGGGACTTTTATTGGTTGCCTTAATAAGTTAAGTGTTCAAACATTTCAATCACTAATTCTAATCTACAGAAGGGGTAATTTTGTGTGTCATCATTGAGAATGTACATGAATTCATTTGCCATTGTCTTATCCCTTTAGATCCCTGTTTTCTACACCTTATATTAAGTAAATTTCAAATTCAATGTCAATTTTAATTATCCGTAAATTTCCATATACAAGAACAGACAAATATTTAACCGGTAAGGCATTGAATCTGATAAATTTATGCTGGATTAGAACCGGTTCTTGGGTCATGTATCACAATAAACACTTTTCCGCATATGGTAAAATAAAATCATAAAATCAATAACACTGGAGTTAATCTTACAAGTTTTCATTTTACTATCCGCGGACAACCATCTAACGATGAAATAATCTATTCCTTTTAGGATTTGATGAAAATAAAGATTTGAACCTAAGGGACAGAAAGCTTTGCTATATATGTATACTAGCGGCTACGCCCCTAGAAGCATCTAGGGGCACTTTACTTAAGGTAGGAGGAGGAAAAGTCGACCTCATCCCATTTAAAATTTGAGTTTCAAAAAGATAAAAAAGATATTTTTGGGGGGAGGGGGGTGAAGACACCCTCTCCCAAAATAGTTTAAAACCTTCCTAGGGCCTATAAGAAGCTTCACTGTAAAGGAGAACAAAATCGGTTCAGCAGTTAGCGAGATCCTTCAGTACAGACAAAAAACGCTTACTACTTTATATAAAAGAATATATAAAGCCTCTAGGGGCTTTGCACCAAGATGTTTGATCAACCTAATTTTTCGTTTTGGGGGGGGGGTGTCCCACCCCCCAAGAAAATAGCTTAAAACCATCTCAGGACCAGTTGGTATATTCTCTGAAGAGTAGAGCCCAATCGGTTCAGTGGTTACTGAGATCTTAAGCTTCAGACGGACAGACAGACATCGTTCTACTTTGTGTTATAGATTTAAGTAGTTAGAATTGTCATATTGTTATTCAAATTTACAGTTTTTTAAAAGTGAAACTTTTCTTTAATTAGGGTTGGTCCGTCCATCCAGAACGGATAAATTTTTCGTCAATTTAGGCAGGTTAGTATTTTTCCATCGATTTAAAACTTTGCAAGGTGATTCCTGTAGTAGAAAGGTACAACTTAGAAAGCGTAGCAACTATATTAAATAAGATTTATTTTCAAATGGGTTTAGTGATGAAAAATATAATACATATCATTTACAGATATTATATTCGTTAATAGAATGTCCGTACGTCCATTTTAAATATTATTGAGTTAAGGAATATACTAGCTCTTTATGATAATTAAAACACTTTAAAGACCTTCTTATCCTTTACTTTCAAAATGTATGTAGGGTGAAGATTCTAGTGTTAGAACTATCTTATAGCTTGACTTAGAACCTTACTAAAATTGATTACGTTGCCTTTAGATTTTGTAGTATTTAAATTAAAATATTTCAAAATATTGAAAAAAAACAATTATATGAGAAACAAATTTAATTAGAATTTACTTTTTGCATTTTTAAACAAAAATATATATTTTAAAAACGCCAAAAAATAAAGTTTTTCTAAAAGGTAAGAGACACCTAGCGGCAAAATTTTTAACTATATAAGTTACTTTTATTGAATTTTCATTGAATGGTTCACTAACTTGAATATCATTTATTTGTTAGTTTGTTCTTCCAGTAGGAGGGGAGGGGTGGGGTAAAGTGGGTGGATAAGAGCGTTTGTTCTTTTAGCCAGCTAATAGTTTCACTTTATTAAAGTACATGATAATCTTGTGTAAAATCCATGTAATAATAATCAATTACATAATACTAGCGGTTACGCCCCTAGCTTCTAGTTGCTCTGTATTCAAAGGGGAGAGTTAAAAAGCCTAAAACCTTCCCAAGACTTAAAATAGAATAGCATAAAACCAGTCCACGACTTAAAATAAAATAGCCTAAAACTATCACAAGAAAAATATTAAGCTTACCTGAAATAGAAAGCCCAATCGGTCCAGTAGTTATTGAGATCTTAAGCTTCCGGACATAGAACCGGTTCTAATCAAGGGGATAATAGTCAGTTTTTAAGCCAAACTGGAAAAATTTTAATGAACAATTGAATAAATACAACTACTCTAAGATTAAGTGTATGTTTATACAGGGATAGGAAAATGGCCGATAAATTGATATACAAAATTACCCCTTCTGTAGATTAAAAATTTGTGGTGTAAAAGTTTGAACACTCAACTTAATAAACCAACTAATCAAAAGTCACTAAAGTCCCCAAAGTTTTTAAGTCAACAAATAAGAAAACGTTATTGTAAAACTTTGGGGACCAGTGTAATATACCCATTGTCCCCTTTCTCTCTCTCTGATATTTATTGTTTTTCATCAGTAGCGAAGCTACTCTATAATTTGAAATGTCCGTCTGTCTTAGTTTGGGGGAAACGTGATTTTCTCGGCTCTTATAAAAGATTGATTTTTTTGACAATTAATTACCCCTCATGAACAATTAGATTATTTGTTGGAAAAGTTTGAAGAGAAAGAGGGGACAATGGGCTGTTTAATATACTAGTCCCAAGAGTTTTATAATATTTATAATAATATTTTTTTCTTTGGAGAATTTTGATTGGTTGGTTAATTAAGTTTAGTGTTTAAACGTTTCAGCCACTAATTTTAATAATATAAGGGGTAATTTTGTGTATCATCATTCAATGTCTTATCACTTTAGATCCCTAAGTTTGCATTAAATTTTCAATTGCTCTTTAAAAATATATAAATATACATACACAACTATCTCTCTCTATACACAACTTATGTTACATACGTAAAATCATTCTTATATGATGAATTTCCCAAGTTTTAAGATTTTTTGGATAGTCCTCCAGGTTCTGGAGCTCCAGGCCTCCAGGTGGTCTCTGTACAGGTAAAAGTTAAAAATCAACTTTTTTTTGATGAGTGAGAGGTCAACTTATAAATCAAAATATGCATCTTTTTGAATATTATTCACATATTGGAAGAAAAAACATAAAGATTTTGTTTCATAAGCTAACATCGTATTATAAACAGCTTTTCGCGGATATTATAATGTACAATTATAAGATAAAATTAATTAGCCCTGAGAGGCCGAGGATCATAAATTGATATACATACATTCCCAATGTTGATAAACAAGATAAGATGATAAACTAAAATTGCTTAAAAGCGGACCTATGGAAGCTTCCCTAAAATGAATTACTTAATCAGTTTAATGATTACCGAGATCTAAACGAACAAACACAAAGTTATCAGCGAAGCACCACTGTTTTTTTAATTTTCAAATGTTAAGCATCCTGTATTTGATTTAGTTTGGGATAAATATTTATATAAATTTTTAAAAAGTATCCAACTTTTAAAAGCCAACCAAAATGAGCAAACGTTTTATAAAATTTGGGTAGCAGCATATTTTAAATTCCAATCCCCAATCCCTCCCTGTTTAATACGTGTCCAGTTTGACCGCTCATATGCTCTCACATGCACCTCATGTAACTGCTATTGGTGTAGTGCGCATATTTGACCGACAATGCTCGTGCGTTTTCATCTTTGAACTAAATAATGGGTATATAAGAAAGACAATTCACATCGTCTCTATTAATACCCAAAAACATCAATTGTCTATTTATCGGGAAATGTTCTCAATAAAATCTAAAGGGATTTGCATATCCTCAATGGTGACACACAAAATTACCCCTTCTGTAGATTAGTATTCGTGATTGAAATGTTTAAACACTCAACTTAATAACACAATCAATGAAAATTCAATAAAGTCCCTAAAGTTGTTAAGCCAAGGAACAATACTAAGACTTTGGGGACTAGTGTAAAAAACAGCCCAATGTCCCCTCCCTCCCATTGTCTTTTACATTGCACATTTAAAATGGAGTTAAACAAATTTTTATTTTATATAGTTCAAATATTTGCCGCTAGGTGTCTCTTACTTTTTAGAAAAACTTTATTTTTTAAGCATTTTTAATATATGTATATGTATGCTAATTAGCAAGATTGAAAATTTTTAATAATTTGCGAAAATATGCAAAATCGCACTAAATCTTATATGCTAAACTTGCTAATTAGGAAGATTGGGAATTTAATTTTTAAATTTTATGTGCTAAACTTGCTAGTTAGCAAAATTGGGAATTTTAAAAAATTGGCGAAAATATGCAAAATCGCACTAAATCTCATATGTTAAACTTACTAATTAGCAAGATTGAAAATTTTAAAAAATTGGCGAAAATATGCAAAATCGCACTTTTTTGTAGGTAAGATGGAGTGCTGTGACTTCATGACTTTTTAAGTTTAGTAATTATACGTCGGCAAGAGTTGATTTTATTAGGATATCTGGTCTGTGTCGGTCGTGGTGTCCGGTCAAAGTCGGTTGGGTAGCACCAAAATTAGAAAAAAATTCTAAAAAAATCTTAATTTCTACATTATGACTTTTGTGTATAAGGAGAAACCTAAAATTTTTTTGGTGAATACTTAGATATCAATGACCTTCTGAGAAAAAATGTGTTATGACCGTTTGACCGCTCCCTGACCGACTTTATGACCGATTTTTGTCCGGCTTTTACTACAGACATATATCATGAATATCGTGGCTTCTATTACAGCTAGAGTCCTATAATTTTTTTTGGTAAATCCTTGAGCAACATCAAACAGATAAAAATATTAATCGGCGCCGCCAACCGCCGTTTTACCGCCGTAACCGCCGAAAATGGCGGTTTCCGTTATTTGCCGTTTTTTGGCGATGATCAGAAAAAGTAATTTTTTTGTTATGAAAAATAAAAGTTCGTCCTAAAATTTGGTCATCCTAGCTGCAAAATTGGCCTCTCTACAGCTGTTTTAAAATTTAGCGGCTGGCCGCTAAAAAGCGGCTAAGGAGCGGCCTGGCTGCTATGACTAGAAAAAGGAATTTTCTCTAAAAATACACATGAACCACCAGAAAAAAATTTTACGTCTTTATCTGTAACAGGAGCCGAGATAGTGGGGGGGGCTCTTGGAGCCCCCCCCCCGATCTATTAAGGTGGGAATTGGGGCCCGAGCTGTAAGGGTTAATTAGCAAAATTGTAAATTTAAAAAAAATATGCAAAATCGCACTAAATCTCATATGCTAAACTTGCTAATTAGCAAGATTGAAAATTTTAAAAAATTTGCAAAAATATGCAAAATCGCACTAAATCTCATATGCTAAACTTGCTAATTAGAAAGATTGAAAATTTTAAAAATTTGGCAAAAATATGCAAAATCGCACTAAATCTCATATGCTAAACTTGCTAATTAGCAAGATTGAAAATTTAAAAAAATTTGCAAAAAATATGCAAAATCGCACTAAATCTCATATGATAAACTTGCTAATTAGCAAGATTGAAAATTTTAAAAAATTTGCAAAAATAAGCAAAATCGCACTAAATCTCATATGCTAAACTTGCTAATTAGGAAGATTGAAAATTAAAAAAATTTGGCAAAAATATGCAAAATCGCACTAGATCTCATTTACTAAACTTGCTAATTAGCAAGATTGAAAATTTTAAAAAATTGGCAAAAATATGCAAAATCGCACTAAATCTCATATGCTAAACTTGCTAATTAGCAAGATTGAAAATTTGTAAAAATTGGCGAAAATATGCAAAATCGCACTAAATCTCATATGCTAAACTTGCTAATTAGCAAGATTGAAAATTTCAAAAAATTTGCAACAATATGCAAAATCGCACTAAATCTCATATTCTAAACTTGCTAATTAGGGAGATTGAAAATTTTTAAAAATTTGGCGAAAATATGCAAAATCGCACTAAATCTCATTTACTAAACTTGCTAATTAGCAAGATTGAAAATTTTAAAATTTTTTTGAAAATATGCAAAATCGCACTTATAAAGCTAAGATAAAAGTTGCAAAATCGCACTATATCTCAAAATTTTCTAAAACTTGCTAATTAGCAAGATTGGGAATAAATCTAATTAGTGCTAAATTGCAATCATTAGCAAATATTAGCAAGATAGGTAATTTGCAAGTTTTCATTTTAAGTGAATTAGCAAGTTTTAGCACATTTTAAGATTTATTTCGAATTTGCAACTTTTATCTCAGCTTTTTTTTTGCGATTTTGTATATTTTAGCAACCCAAAAAAATTCGCCAAAAAAAAGCGTTTTCGCACATTTTCGCTTATTTTTTTTTTGCATGTTTATTCGCGATTTCGCAAGGTTTCGCAAAATATGCGATTTTGCAAACTTTCGCTAATTTTCGCAACATTTAATCGCAAATATTTCGCGAATTCGCCATTTTTTCGCAATTTATTTGCGAAAGTTGGCGAAAATTTCGCAAATTTGTCGGCTGGGCTTGTTCTCTCATGGGAGTAAATTGCAATATTCTGCTTGCAATACAAAAATCCCAGCCAGATTTAACTGGGGGGTATTGCTCATATATGCAAGAGATATACATTCAAAAGGGGAAAGATAGAAAGATATAAATTTTCAAAGATTTTTTATAGTTAGAAGCTAGGGCAAGAACCAGACTTAATTTACAAAGTCTATACAACAATCTGACCAACCCAATTTTTCATGATTTATTTGAAGCTTGAAATTAAGTCTGGGTATGTTGTATGCTTTACAACCTCAGAGCTTTTACATTATATAAACTTTTTTCCTTATAAAATGATGATTAAACATAATTAAATAAATATTTCTATGGTTTTCTAGGTTAAATGGAGGACATACAAATTAAAGTTTACACAAATTCTAATTAAATGAAATTAGTAATGGAAATGGATTTTCAAAATCCAAATTGTTCTGCAATTTGTCAAGCTAGAAATAATTACATTGAATTAACAAAAATAGTTCTCTTTAACTAATTAATTAAAGGTACAATTATAAAAATATTTTCTTTAAAAGAAAATTTATAATTGATTTTAAAAGCAAAAAATCCAAAAAGCTAATGATTTATTTATAGATGTAATTCATGTAAATATCAATTAATACAATATGTGCTGTCAATGTTGTATCTTTTTAAATCTTGAATAAGCTCAACTGCAAAAGCTTTGCTTGTCATTCTACAATTTTAGATTGGAATAGATTTCAAAGTGAAAAGTTTGACAAGTGCTACACCAATATTTAATGCTTCAGGGTATACTAACATAGAGTGGACATGAAGATTACAAATAAAACATAATTTCTATCTAAAATAGTTTACAGGAGTGCTGGTATATCAGAAAAAAATTATAAACGTTTAAATGTTAACAATAATTTGCTAACTTTAATATTTGGTAATTATGCCATTTAGTTAAAATCTAAAGCAAACAATTTTAGTAAATTTTCAAAATTCATTAATAAAGATAGCAGATTTTAAAACTAATATTATGTTCAACTGGATAAATATCAAAACTTACCATATTGCTAGGGCTGCAGCTGTACCTTAAATCACTAATCAACATTTACTTGTCCTCTCTTTGGAACTACTGTGTGTGTAGAATGAGGAAGTGAAAGATTTAACCTTGAACTGACATCTCCAAGTGTACTAAGCTTCCAACTGTTCCTCTTCCTGATTCAACTTTTACAAATATATTAAATCTTCACATGTTTTACTACAACCTACCATTCTCTCTTTATTTATTTAGTGATTTTTTAATAATCTCGATTCTGTACCAAGCAAACAGAGATTAGAACAAAAAATAATAAAAAAAGATGCTAGAACCAATTTAAAGCTTCTCTAAAATTGAAAACTCAATCTGTTTAGTGGTCGGCAAGATCTTTGCAGACAAATTAAAATTCTTACTGTATTATTTTTTTGTAGTAAATTATTTTATTATAATATTTTATACAAGCTGCTATGACCCTAGAAGCCTCTAGAAGCACTAAAGGTGAGGGAGGGGGGAAATTAAACCCTCCCCCCCCTCAAATTAAAATTTAAGTTTTTAAAAAGAATTTCTTAAAATTATTTTTTGTTATTTTGGGTAAATTGTTCTAGGGAGATCAGTCACACCCTCCCTCAAAAAAATTATTAAAATTACTATGACCCATATTGGTTCAGACAAAAAATATGTATTACTTTATATAATACTAGCGTCTGTGCCCCTAGCATCTGAAGGGTTCTATATTCTAAGGGATTGAAAGTGCAGAAAAATAGCTTAAAACCATACCCAGGCTTATCTATAAAAATAAAATAGCCTAAAACCATATCAGGGCCTATAAGAAGTTTCCCTCTAAAAGAGAACCATATTGGGTTAGTGGTGAGCGAGATCTTTCGCTACAAACAGAAAAAAAGCTTAGTATTTTATATTATAGGATGATGATGATTATATATTCCTCCATATAGTAAATTTAAAATCAAAAGTATGTTGATGAAAGATAAACTGTCCAAAGTATAATATATTGAACTTTATAGTATAAGAAAGGAGTATAAACTTTTATTTTAAAATCATAATAAGAGTATATTATATGGAAATAATTATCCAGTTTGGCTTCAAAACTGATTAATATCCACTGGATTAGAACTGGTTCTAAGCAACACTGAAAAATCATGTATTATATCCAGTTTTCTATGGATATAAAAATGTACAATTAAAAATGATTTATCAATTATTTTATATGTTTCAGAACCGAGTCTGGAAGGTACACTTGCTCTCCATCCAACACAGAACCAGAATTTATCATGCTACATGTCGTAGATGGTGAGTTATCTTATTGGCCCTCTATTTACTATATTATCTAACTAGCGGCTTCGCCCCTAGCATATATTGGCCTTGTATTTTAGATTTAAAAGAAAACTTTAAAAAGAATTTTTTTTAGGGGGTGAGAATTTTTTTTTTTTGGGGTAGTCGACCCTACTATTCAAATTTTCGACTTTAAAAAAAAATTACTTTTTTTTTTTGGGGGGGGGGGGGGTATTTTCATTTGGAGGGAGTGTCTCACCCACCAAGAACATAGTTATAAACCTTCCCGGGACCTATGAGAAGCTACCCTGTAAAAGAGAACACGATCGGTTCAGCGGTTAGGGAGATCCTACGGTACAAACAAACAAACAAACAGACAGAGAGACATCGTTCTACTTTGTATTATAGATAACAGCTTTGCTCTATCTATTTGGGGGAGAGGGGGGGGGGGAGAAAGGTGGGTAGGTGGATGGTTAAATGGTTAAAGTTAGGTTTAAAACAGAAAAAGTAATTTTTAAGGTGCAATTTTCCGCAAGGGTTGGGGGTACCATCCCTTAAACAAAAATAAGCTCTCCTGTAAAGGATCGTCATATTAGTCCAGCAGTTGTCACATAAAGACAGAAATTTTTTTAAAAGGATTACTTTTAAAATGAATACTTTTTTTGAAGTATCAAAAAAAAGAAAAGAAAAGCTGTTGTATGTATATAATTTTCATACTTTTTTATACTAAAAAAAGAAACTAAAGATAATTTGAACAATTTAGTCATTAATTTCGAGTCAACCAGTTTTTAATACTACACACACAAACTAAAATAACAGACCTACCCACTACACTTTATTTTCAATTCAAATAATTGATTGCTTTTTACAACACACACACAGAGTTTCTTTTATACACCTCCATAAATATTTTATTATTACTTTATTTCAATTAGATATCCCTGTCCAATGTTTCATACTCAATAATTTGTAAAAGAAAGAAAGAAATCGATGAAATTACAGCTCATTTGTTATGACTTCGAGTGTACTTAGCTAAAATTAATGTACATATGTATTTGCTTGGAGGTTTTGCACTAAAATTAATTTTTTTAACTAGGAATTGTAATTTGTTTACACAGCTAAAATATTTTCCAGTATTGCTTCAAAACTGATCATTATCCGCTGGATTAGAACCGGTTCTGGGACATACTGAAAATCATGTATCGTTATGTATTATAGACAATTTTGTACAAAAAGTAAAATGGAAAATAATAATAATGATACCAGCTTTGTAAGCCTGGGCGTCGTCCCTTCGGGGCTAACAAAACAGTAATTAATCTTATCCGCAGAAAGCTGTTTATAATACGATAAATAACTATTCTTCTTATCATTAACCATGCAGGATAATTTCAAATAAAATTATCTACAAATAATCTATACATAAGATCTGCTAGATACAAAATAATGAGATAATGTAGGAAGGGGGGGGACATTAGGCTGTTTTTTTGACAGGTTTTCAATGTTTAATGAAATCGTTTTCCTGTTAGCTTGCTTAACAACTTTGGGGACTTTTATTGGATTTTGATTATTTGGTTCATTTTTTTAATTGACCACTAATTGTAATCAACAAAAGGAGTTATTTTGTGTATTATCATTGGGGATGTATATCATCTTATTTGACATTGTCTTACTCCTTTAGATCCCTGTGATAATCAATAGTCGAAAATAATATAATTGAAATTTCAGGTGAGGCTTTGCTGGCCAAGCAGGCGGGGACATCCAGGTTTGGATTCTACAGCTCCTTGGCACAGATTATATCATTCATCCTCCTCATAATATTCTCCAACCAAACCTTGCTGTAATTGTTATAAACTATAACTATAGCTAGACAATATTCCTAAATATTAGGGTTGGGCCGGATATCCGGCCATTTTCGATATCCGACCGGTTACTGGATATTGAAACTATCCGGATACTGGATATCCGGCTGATTTTTACTGCCGGATATCCGGTTACCCAGCCGGATATTCGGTAATTTGCCGGATATCGAGGGTTGGCCAGATATCCGGCCGGATACCGGATATTAAAACTATCCGGATACCGGATAACCTGTTTCCGGCCAAAAAAGTATCCGGCCCAACCCTGCTAAGTATACTAAGCTAAGTTAAACTCCAAGAAAGGTTTCATGTTAAAAGTGAACAATCTATGTTGTGAAAACCACACATGTCTATGTTATACAAGAACTGCTGATATTCTATTTTATGCAATTGTTTAATAATTGAGAGAAAAAAATTAAAATCATGATCAAATATTTAGTTTTAGTTTCAAATTTAAGGAAAAGAATAAAATGAGAAAAAATACATTGTTAATAGTATCAAATAAATCACAAACAAATGTTTTTTTTATTACTTAATCAAATAATAAATACATCAAAGCATAAAACAAACAATGTGATAAACATCTATAGTCAAAAACAATTTTTTTCATTATTTTTCAAAACGTTTTATTTTTTAAATAATCAAATCTTTGAAATTTCTTTCAGCACTTTGTGTTTCCTAATATAGTATTTTCATTTAACACAAGAATTTTTAAAAATTGCATCTTTTGTCATTTTTTTACTATAAACGATTAATGTGTAATTATCGCATCGTAATATAGACAATTCTGAGAAATGGATTAAATAAGTGTACAGAAATATTTTCTTATTTGTTGACCAAAAAGGCCGTAGGCCTCTATTAACAAATCTGGAATAAATTGTATGATTTAATTTTTTTTCGTAGGAAATCATTTGTAATACGATGTCATGTTTTTTTCAGTTCGGCTCAAAACCTGTTTTTCTTTAGCAGAAATATTTCAGATTTGGAGCTATACCAGTAAATTGTCAAAATTGTTTTAAAATATTCATGAAATATTTATATTATAATTTGTATCGATTTTTGCAGGCATAAGTTATACTTAATGTGCGAGAAACAAAAATCCGCCGTTGCAACGTTGCAACGCGTTGGTTCAATTATCCCGATTAAAACTCTCCTAATTTAACCAACAACAAGAGGTGGATTCTTAAAAAAAAACTTTTTGACTCATTGCCTCACTAAAATCAGTGAGGCTCGCAAAAAAAATCCTCCAAAATCGCGTAAAAAATCTACAAAAATTAATCAAAGTCTTGTGTTAATAACCCTTTTATGAGTTTTTTAATATTTTTTTTTTGTGATTTTGGAGAATTTTTCACAAAATATTTTTTTGCGAGCCTCACTGATTTTATTGAGGCACTGAGCCAAAAGATTTTTTAAGAATCCACCTCTGTCTACAAAACCATAAACCATCCAACCAGTGCAGTGGCATGCATCGGGTTTTTTCCAGGGGAGTGAAAATTTTGACACACCCTCCTTCGAAAAGGTGTAGGGGGTGTGAGTTTTAAAGGGGATAAACCCCCATTACACCACCCCTTTTGCACGCCTTTACATCCGACCCGCAATGATTTTTACAAATAATAATTCATATTTAGTATTTCTTATGCCTGGGTTTAAAACTACTATAGTTATCCTAAAAAGACAATTTTGGAACAATGACAATTATATCCATAAGTAGCACAGCGGACAGATGGACGGATGGACATATCCTAATTATACACAGCTGCTCTAGTAAGGAGGTAATGTTAGAATAGTTATTTCTGGCATCGTATTATAAACAGATTTCGCGGATATAAAATGTACAACTATAAGATAAAAACTATTTAGATGCAGAAGGACTAAAAAACTAGTTTTAATCTTATAATAGTACATTTTTATATTCCTATAAAACTGGATATAATACGATGCTAGACTTAATTTTTCAGTTTGGCTGAGAACCGGTTCTAATTCACCGGATATTAATCGGTTTCAAAGCGACACGGGAAAATGAGTTAAGTATTTTGTTACATTTTGTGATGATATATGTTATTGTACATTAGTGTGGCCCAAATGAAGGTCTAAATCGCTTTTCAATGTGCGTTATGCAAAAATAGGTTATGCATTGTTTGTAGGTTTTAGCCCTATAATTGATTTTAAGAAAAAATCTATCGCTATCTCGTCCAATGCATATTTATTTTCACCTTTAATCCCCCAAATTATGAAAGCCTTACACCAGATATAACAGTTAGGGAGTTGAATCCATTTTTATAGAAGCAGAAATATAATCTATGATTATGGTTTTGACCCTCTAAAACTGTAATCTACCTTTCCACTTTCCCCTCTCTTGGTGAAGATATCTTCAACGCCGATACGATTTTTGAAATGTAAGATTCTACTTTCCCTTCTCTTGGTGAAGATATCTTCAACGCCGATACGATTTTTGAAATGTAAGATTCCACTTTCCCCTCTCTTGGTGAAGATATCTTCAACGCCGATACGATATTTGAAATTTAAGATTCCACTTTTGCCTCTCTTGGTGAAGATATCTTCAACAAGAGAGACAAAAGTGGAATCTTATATTTCAAAAATCGTATCGGCGTTGAAGATATCTTCACCAAGAGAGGGGAAAGTGGAAGGGTAGATTACAGTTTTAGAGGGTCCAAACCATAATCATAGATTATATTTCTGCTTCTATAAAAATGGATTCAACTCCCTAACTGTATAAAGCAAAACATCAAATTTTCTGTCTATTTGTTTACAAACATTGAAATAAAATATTAAAATCACCAGGAATAAACATATGAAGAAAGAAAGTATAAAAATTTATTTATGTACAATTACAATAATTTGGGAAAGCCAATTCATACTGCAAAATTATTGAAGAAAAATAATTAAAGATAAGCCTTACTCTTTATTCCTGGTTTAATAAAAAACAATCAAATTATTTTTTGCAATATTAATTTTTTTATTAGTATGCTTTTTTTAAAAGTTGAATATGAGAATAAGTATATTACATATTTTTTTACCTTCATTTAATTTTTTATTTAAGTAAATTGTCTCTTTATTGGCGACAATGTCTGTTGAGCCATGAAATTTATTAAAAACACTTTTTCCTATTTTATGTCTTTAAAATGCATATTTTTTAGAGTTTTTCATCATTTCTCTTCTCATAAGACTAATAGCTACTGTTTTAGTTTAATTTCTTACACAAATTATCAATTTCAATAAAACAATGTTTTTAGACGTTTTTCAGAATTATTCGGCAGGAATGGCGGTTCTGTCTACTTTTTATGATTGCTTTATATTTGAACTCTTGTCACATTATTTTAGGTTGGCTGTTCTTTAATTATTTCTTGTTAAAATCATGAAAATATGAAGTTTTTGATAAAAAGCTTAAGATTGAAATTTCGAGATCAATTTTCATTGTAGAGAGGTCTAGTTTTCACTAAAAGGTCTACATTTGAGCCGGTAACAACTTTAAGGTATCCGCAAATTGATATGGCAAAGATTTAAAAATTCATGTTTTTTTGGGCCAGTCTATAATGTACATGACTGTTATATGTATTAATATTATTATTTTATGTAAAATATAAATGTATGCTTTGTAATGTAAATAAATGTAAAAATTATATTTAGTTTTTAAAAGCGAAGCTTTTCTATAATTAGGGTAGGTCCGTCCGTTAAATAAGACACGTTATAATTGTCCTATCGATTTTAAACTTTGCATGGCGATTCCTGTAATAATTGGGTACGATATAAAGAGCGTAGCAACTCCCTAATCGGTACCAGAATGTCCATATGTCCATTTTAAGCATTTATGTTTCGCTTTTATGGATGTTGTAATCCTTGTTTATTATTAACTAAGCTAATCTATAATTATTCATGTCTGTATATGTGTCTGTGTGTCCTTCTGTTTGTCTGTATGTTCTTCTGTTTGTATGTGTGTCCTTCTGTTTGTCTGTGTGTCCTTCTGTTTGTCTGTGTGTCCTTCTGTTTGTCTGTGTGTCCTTCTGTTTGTATGTGTGTCCTTCTGTTTGTATGTGTGTCCTTCTGTTTGTATGTGTGTCCTTCTGTTTGTATGTGTGTCCTTCTGTTTGTCTCTGTGTCCTTCTGTTTGTCTCTGTGTCCTTCTGTTTGTCTGTGTGTCCTTCTGTTTGTCTGTGTATCCTTCTGTTTGTATGTGTGTCCTTCTGTTTGTATGTGTGTCCTTCTGTTTGTATGTGTGTCCTTCTGTTTGTATGTGTGTCCTTCTGTTTGTATGTGTGTCCTTCTGTTTGTCTCTGTGTCCTTCTGTTTGTCTGTGTGTCCTTCTGTTTGTATGTGTGTCCTTCTGTTTGTCTCTGTGTCCTTCTGTTTGTATGTGTGTCCTTCTGTTTGTCTGTGTGTCCTTCTGTTTGTCTGTGTGTCCTTCTGTTTGTCTGTGTGTCCTTCTGTTTGTATGTGTGTCCTTCTGTTTGTCTCTGTGTCCTTCTATTTGTCTGTGTGTCCTTCTGTTTGTATGTGTGTCCTTCTGTTTGTCTCTGTGTCCTTCTGTTTGTATGTGTGTCCTTCTGTTTGTCTGTGTGTCCTTCTGTTTGTCTGTGTGTCCTTCTGTTTGTCTGTGTGTCCTTCTGTTTGTATGTGTGTCCTTCTGTTTGTCTCTGTGTCCTTCTATTTGTCTGTGTGTCCTTCTGTTTGTATGTGTGTCCTTCTGTTTGTCTGTGTGTCCTTTTGTTTGTCTGTGTGTCCTTCTGTTTGTCTGTAATTTAGGTGTAAAATGTCCCTTCACTTTTCTTCCCTAAATTACGCCTTGACTAAACCTTAACAATGACACTGATAAACAGCAGTTTCCCTAAAAGTGAAAGGTCAAGCACAGAAAAACAGAAGTAGAGCACCCTGCAGGAATCAGGCTTAAGGGAAAAAAAGACACCTCTTTCTTCAATTTATCTAAAAATAAGTTAGAGAAGTTTCGATGCTGTGTACATACTGGGTCTGCTGGGTGACTGCACTCATTCTTTGATATGTAATATTAATGTTTGAGAAAAAATACACCACTCTTATAATGCTGTATGAACAGGGAGGGAGGGGACATTGGGATAATAATTTCACTGGTCCCCAAAGTTTTATGATAACGTTTTTAAGTCGAGTGTTCACAGGTTTCTATCACTAAATGTAATCTACAGATAGATTAACCTTGTGTATCATCATTGAGTATGTACATTAATTTAGAACCCAGAAATAGTGTCGGACTGATTATGACGTAAAAATAATAAATTAGCCAATGAGAGGCCATTATTGACCAATAGTAAAATTTATAGTGGCCTCTCATTGGCTAATTATTTTTTTACGTCATAATTAGTCCGACACTTTTACTGGGTTCATTAATTTATCAGCCATTGTCTTATCCCGCTAGATCCCTCCTGAGTATGACGCAAAGTTTCACTTTCAAAATTAAAATAATTACATTTGACATTTCATGTTTTGCATTATTCTCTGAATCTTTTAAACTGTCCATAATTTAGCTACAAAAACGTGCATAAGAGGTGGATGAGGGGTATAACCCCCCCTGGCTATTTGCAATGAGTATTTACAACCAAGGGCGTCCAAGCTTTTTCATTTGGAGGGGGGGGGGGGAGGGGGTAAAAATTCAAAATTGTAGGGGTTGCCTACGGCACCCCCAAATCCTTTCGGGAGGGGGGGGGGGGGGAGTTGATCTTTATATCATATAGGCAAGGACGTCCAAGCTCTTAATTTTTTTGAAGGGGGTGCTTACCGGGACCCCCCATTGGACGTCCTTGTTTACAAATCCCCACAAAAAAAAACGGTTTAAGATAATGTGTTTCCGTACACCTCTCATGGAATAAGTGGAAAAATTCCACGAGCTGTTGTAACATTTTTATAGGCACTTATTACCCAAAATCCCCACGAGGTGTGGTAACATTTTTATAGGCACTTATTACCAAACCCCCCGCCCCCCCCACAAATTCGTGTGCACGCCTGGCTTGGATGATTGCTGCAGAGGCAACAATTAAAATGCATGTTTGAAGGTCAACACAATGATGTACAATATGTAGATATAAAAATTACTATGTTTTGGCATGGATATAGTTTTCATTTTGTTGTATAGTTATTTAATCAGGATGATTATAAAACATAGATTATTTATAATACAAAGTAGAACGATGTCTGTCTGTCTGAAACTTAAGATAAGAGTAACCACTGAACCGACTGAATAGTGATGGTTTTAAGCTATTTTCTTAAGGGATGAGAGACCCCAAACCCCCAAAAAATTACCCCCTCAAAACTAAAAATAAATTTAAAAAGGGGGGAAGTCGAATTCTCCCCTCCAAAAAAATACTCCCCCTCAAATTTTATTACTTTTTCTTTTAAAGTCTTAAATACAAAAAAATTGGCAAACGCAGTGCATTACCTCCGTACGTACGTCTGGAACAGATAGGCTTTTTTCATTAATTGAAACATGTTAGAATTATCCATTCGATTTCAAACTTTGCATAATTCAAATAATGATCAGTTACGATTTAGAAAGCGTAACAACTCTATAACTGTTACCAGAAAGTCTGTATGTTCATTAAAAACATGTTGATTCTTTACTTTTTTGACAACATTTTTTATATAATATAAATATCCTGTTCGTCTGATTTTTGGAATATTGATTCTTAAGTTTGTCCTTAATTAGTATCCTGAATTTAGGAAGTTTTGCAACAAATTTACTTACAATTTTGTTGAGGCTTGTACATTAATATTCTGCTTATTCAGATATGACATTCTACAATTGTTAATGTTCGTTTGTCCTACCGTTTAATGGCTTCGCTTTTATGGATGTATTCAACTTGTCATCCTTGTTATTATGCCTATATTAAAGGATTATTACTAAGCTATAAAAATTCGAAAGAATTTTAATGAATATAATATGTAGATTTGAAATCTGCATAAAATTTTAAGGATTTTTTTTTTATAAAATTCGTTTTTTATATAATTCATCTATAATACAAAGTAGCTTGATGTCTGTCCGTCTGACCGTCTGTCCGTCTGTCTGTCCGTCTGTCTGTCTGTCCCTTAAGATCTCGGTAACCACTGAACCGATCGGATTCTACTCTTCAGGGAATATACCTACTGGTCCTGTGGTGGTTTTAGGCTATTTTCTTGGGGGGTGAGACACCCCCAACCCCCCCCCCAAAAAAAAAAAATCCAACCCTCAAAATTTTTTTTTTTCATTTTTTGTAAAATCTCAGTAACTGCTGATCAAATTGGGCTCTACCCTTCTGGGAATATACCTACTGGTCCTCTGGTGGTTTTAAGCTATTTTCTTGGGGGGTGGGACACCCCAACCCCCCCAAAAATAAAAAAATCCCCACTTCCAAAATTTTTTTTTTTTAAATTTTTTTTTAAACAAAAACCAGTAATTGGGGTGGGGGAACCCTACTGCAACATGGGGCGAAGCCCCCATGAATCCCCCCCCCCGAAAAAAAAATTAAAATATTTTTTTTTAATTTTAATTTTTGTGTATGCGAACAACCTAGGTCTAATTTTTACAAATTGAAATTTTTGTGTATACGGCAAACAACCTGGGTTTAATTTGTACAAATTAAAATTTTTGTGCATAAAGCGCACAACCTGGGTTTAATTTTACCACAGAGTAATTAAACAAAGAATAATTTTTTGAATATTTCTATTAAGGAGGGTTGACTTCCCAAAACTATATAGAGCGAAGCCCCTAGAGGCTAGGGGCGAAGCCGCTAGTTATTTAAAAGCGCAAATCCAATTTAAGTTAATAAATTTTGACTAATAGGATAGGTGGATTGGAAACTACCTGCGCTCTAATTGGTTGAATGATGTACGTCACTTAAGCTTCTCCAATCAGGGCGCAGATAGTTTTCAATCCACCAATCACAGATGTCAAAATTATTTAACTTAATTTGTATTTGCGCTTATAGATAAAGAATTATACAAAAAACGAATTTTATAAAAATTCCTTAAAATTTTATGCAGATTTCAAATCTGTTATAATCATTAAAATTCTTTCCAATTTTTATAGCTTAATTATTACAGTATATTTGGCATGATTTGTAGAAGCAAATTTCACTGTCTGGTAAAATTGCTTGTGTCAGAATATCAATAAAAAGACATAAACAAATGAAACTTTAACCCTTAACAGTCGGGCCCCTTGCCGCACCTTAATCAGTCGGGGGGGGGGGGGGGGGGGCGTTCAACGCCCCCCCTCATTATCTCAGTTCCTATTAGAGCTAGAAGGCTAAAATTTTTTGTGCAAGTCCCCTGTGTTATGGTGAATTTCCGACCTTAAGTAAGTCAAGGTCAATTTCCGCTTCCTTCACCCTTTTATTTAACAACCTTTGTTTTTAGGTCCTTTTTTACTTAAAAATTTCAAACGGCTGTAATTTTTTTATTTTTAAAGATAGAAGAAAATTTTTTATTGCAGAAAATGTTTATTTTATTTAAATTTTATATTTGAAATATCAAAACATAAGTTTCAGCGGCCGCAGCTGTACTTGGCAGCTGCCAGCCGCCACAGTCGGCGGTCGGCGAGAAAACGGCGGCGGATCTTTATGAAATTTTAATACATTATGTAGACATGTAAGAAAAGCTTAAGTTTAAAATTTGAAGTCTCTAAGTCAAAAATTGCGGCCACAGGAGCATTTTAAAGATTTCTGGAGACCTGGAGGATCTGGACCTGCAGGATCATACCTGGAACCTGAAATTGACTTGAACACCTGTATTTAATATGAGGATGTACTACTAGAGGATATTTTAGTATTTTTGTAAGATAAAATGCTTTGTTTAAATCAAAAACAAATTTTTGTTCTTTACCTGGATGACCCTGCCAGGTTTGCTGGCATCCTGTGCCCACCAGGATGGAGATATTCAAAAAATTCCAACTCTCAGTTATGTGTCATACCCATACTTAAAAAGTCAAGCAGTTTGGGCTCTTTATCTTTCACACACAGAAAATGAGATAGAAAAAACCGGATGGGGGGGCGTTCAACGCCCCCCCCCCCCCCCGACCGTTAAGGGTTAATGGTCTACAATTAATTGAAGATAATACAAGGGTGACAACTTCCATAAGAGTGAACGTCTAAAAAAATAGGACAAACGAACATTAACACTTGTAGAGTGTTAGAACTGAATAGGCAAAATAGGCAAAATATTAACCATATAGTAAGTAAATTTGATGCACAACCGCTTGGTACAGAAAACTGTTTTAAGGGTTTATTTACATATTCTAGGACTCGATTATAGATATGCTTTGCTTAAAATCAGAATCAGTATTTCAAAAAACAGATAATTAGGATAATTTAATCTCTAAAAACATTGTTGTTAAAAAGGTTAAAAATCAGCATACTTACAGACATTCTGGTAACATTAATAGAGTTCCTAGGCTTTCTACTTATAAATCATTACTGTTTAAAATCGATATGAACATAAGATAAAAAATATTCGTTACGAAAAGACGGACTTACCTTAATTTTAGAAAAGATTCGAATTCAAAGCCATTCTCTAAATTAATGTAATTTTTTGCTTCCTGTTAGGTATAAAATATCCTCAAAATTTAAATTAATTTCTTTTAAATTGTATTTATTGAAGTTTTTGTGGTATCCGCCTAGGGTAAATGGCAGACACCAGAGTTCGAATAAAGACTACGGCAGTGTGAACAGACGTGGACACCTTACTATAGAGAAGCTACGCTTCTCTAGCATTCACTAGACAAGAATCAACATCTATTTCAGTTGTCACTTTATTGAAGGGTTAAAGGATACTAAAGCTATATACAACAAACAATAACTACATGGATAGGAATAAATGATCATAACATAAAAGCATTATAATACATATACAATAGTCAGTTTGGGCAATCATGATTCCCCATCCCTGGAAAGGGTGGGGGGAATTAAGAATACAGTTAACCATAATATAAATACATATGGATTAGGGATAAGGATAGTTAAAGATAAATCATACAGTAAAACATAGATAATTGCAATGGTTAGGTAGATGGCTATCCCTGTCTGGGGCAGGCAGGATAGCCCATGGAGCAGCACAATAGGTAGATAAGCATAGAGGGGTTGAGTGGTAGGTCTGGGTACTAAAGAGGGAAGGTTTGATGATTACTTGTGACAACAACAGTCTGTGTGGGGGTGATTCTATCAGGTGAGGGCAGGTTTAGATCCTTTATCCTCAGGGTTGAGGTGGTGCTGATAACTTGGTGGTTGAAGGGGAAGGTTCCGGTGCTTAAGATGGGAGAGGGAGGGGTAACACCCCTCCCTCCATTTGCAGGACAACTGAGAGATGAAACCAGTACCGTTATCTGACATATTTTCAGGTGGCTTTATAATTGTAGAATAACAGGATTTAGCTAGGTGCGTAGCATCACTATAATGTCCTGGTTTCTGCATGGTCCAGAGCTGCCGCATACCACATTTTAATCGATTTTTTTCCAGAGAGAGAGGGGATAATTGGCTGTATTTTACAATAGTCCCCAAAGTTTTATTTTTAGGAATACTTATTTATTGGCTGAAGATTTAAAGGGTATTGAATTTGGATTGGTTTATTCATTAAGTTGAGTGTTCAAACGTTTCAACCACTTATTGCAATCTACAGAAGGGATAATTTTGTAATTTTGTGTACCATCATTAGAGACGTACATCACTTTATCGGCCGTTGTCATGTACCTTTAGACCCCTGCGCTTTTTTCACCTCGAAAACAACAGAAGTTCAAAGTTGCATTTGTACTCAAAATACTTTCATAATTTCTAATTTCAAGAAAACAAAATATTTTATTTTGTGTTTTGATATTTATTTTTGTTTTTCTTCTCCGCAAAAAAGTGCAATAGCCAAAGTTAGATTTAGTGCTAAGAAATGGGCGGAGCTTTTTTTAAGGAGCGAAGCTACTCAACAATTTACTTTGTCCGTCCCGTCCGTTTGTCAGTCTGTAACGCTATTGGAAGAGTTGAGGGGAATAAAGCAAATTTAGCTTGGTCAGTTTAGAAAAAAATCAGTCATGATACGTCAAAAAAATGAGGGATTATCCATATATTTTTTAGGGAGTTTTCTTTCCCACTTCTCCTCTCATCTCCCTCATTTTATGACGTCACATGGCTGATTTTGTTAGACACTTTGTAAAGTTACAAAGGATTCGTGATTCTCAATATTCATTATATCCTTCTTTCTATATTTTTTATGACCACTGAACAACTGTTCTATAATATCCCTTTACACGATAATTCAATAAATCTATAAAAATAGATGTATGTAACACAGTCAACTACATGGGTCCAGAGTTGAGGACCTTTTTCGTCTGCTAACAAATTCCTTTAGGCTTTTTTGTATCGACTTGGCTGTGTTAATATTCCCGACGCTAATGTTTGATATTGCAATTTGGCACAGGGTCTACGGGGTGGGGACATACAGTTATCTAACCCATTCCCCATCTATTGTTTTGTTATTTTCGCTTTTTATGGATGTTATGTTACAACTTACATCCTTGTTTTTTGTTACAACTAGTTTTTGCATTTCTGAGTTAGCTAGAAAACCTCAGAAAGGGTTGGAAGGCAGAAAAGTTTAGGCACACGGATGCATTCTTAACAATTATTACACCTCAAAGTCTGTGTTAACAAAATACGATTTTTGTTTCATTAACATTAAAAATAACCTTTTTATTTTTTTAAAAGTAAGGCTGGATTAAAACAATTTAAAGTGTATTATAGATAATTTTCCACGAGAAACAATTAGTTAATCACATTGTATTATACACAGCTTTCTGTGGATATTAGAATGAAAACTTATAAAACTAAAAGCAATTTTGTTTTCCACGAGGGGCTGAATGCCTGGGCTTACAAAACTTAATCATTAATTTTATGACTTTTATTTTAATATTTGTGGAAAATTGTCTGTAATATGATGCTACACATGATTTTTCAATATGGATGAGAACCAGTTTTAATCCAGCCGATATCAAACTGTTTCGAAGCCAGAATAGAAAACTTTATTGAATATTCAATTCAATTTATTGTTTTGTAAGCCTTTGCCTTCGTTCGGCCTTTCGTAGCCAAAAAATACTGTATAATATAAGTAATAAAACATGTATTTTAAAAAGCGAAGCTTTTCTATAATTAGGGTCGGTCCGTCCGTCCGTAACAGATAGCTTTTTTTCATTAATTTAGGCATGTTTTAATTGTCCTATCGATTTCAAATTTTGCATGGTGAATCCTTAAGTAGTTAGGTACGATTTAGAAAGCGTAGCAAGTCTATAATCATTACTAAAATGTCCGTACGTCCATTTTAAACATGTTGATTTTTTTTTACTTTTTTAACAACAAATTTTTATGTGATCTAATAATCGGATTGATCTGATTTTTGGTATATTTGGGACAACAAAGTACAATATTATAAGAGAAGCAACTCTATAATTTCTGGGAAAACAAAGTATTATGTAATAAGCGATGGAACTCTACAATCAAGTCCTGAAAATGTAAGTATGTCCATAAACATTATCCTGTATCAAGCAGTTTTTCAACACATTTATATTATGATTATTCAGTTCTGACATTATACAAGTGTTATTGTTCGTTTGTCCTACCGTTTCAGTGCTTCGCTTTTATGGATGTTGTCATCCTTGTTTTTATTTTGCTGATGCAATGAGAAAAACCTAAACAAAATAAACATAAATATTAATCCAAAGTCTACGCATTCTAACGCACAAGATACATTTTCTCACATGATCTTTATTTATAAAATTTTAATTTAAATACATCTTTTTTTTGGCTTTCGTCTATTGCTACTCTTCTGGAAGGAAGTGAAACTAATAAAATGTGTACTTTAACATTAAATATTCTACCCAAGATACTTTTTTAAAGCGAAGCGTTTCTATAATTAGGGTCGGTCCGTCCGTTCGTAACGGATAGCTCTTTTCGTTAATTTAGGCATGTTAGAATTGTCCTATCGATTTCAAATTTTGCATGGTGATTCCTTTAGTAGTTAGGTACGATTTAGAAAGCTTAGTAACTCTATAATCATTACCAAAATGTCCGTACGTCCATTTTAAAAATGTAGATTTTTTTTACTTTTTTAACAACAAATTTTTATGTGATCTAATCATCAGATTGATCTGATTTTTGGTATATTTGGGACAGCAAAGTACAATATTATAAGCGAAGCAACTCTATAATTCCTGGGACAACAAAGTATTATGTAATAAGCGATGGAACTCTACAATCAAGTCCTGAAAATGTAAGTATGTCCATAAAAATTATCCTGTATCAAGCAGTTTTTCAACACATTTATATTATGATTATTCAGTTCTGACATTATATAAGTGTTAATGTCCGTTTGTCCTACCGTTTTAGTGCTTCGCTTTTATGGATGTTGTCATCTTTGTTTTTATTTTGCTGATGCAATGAGAAATACATTAACAAAATAAACCTAAATATTAAATCAAACTTCTACGCAATCTAACGCACAATAAACATTTTCTCACTTGATCTTTATTTATAAGATTTTAATTTAATTTCACCTATCTTTTTGAAAGAGAAGCTTTTCTATAATTAGGTTCGGTCCATCCGTCCGTAACAGATAGCTTTTTTCGGTAATTTAGGCATGTCATATCCTATTGATTCCTGTAGTAGTTCGTACGATTTAGAAAGCGTAGCAACTCTATAATCGGTAGCAGAATGTCCTTACATCCATTTTAAACATGTTGATTTTTAACTTTTGTAAACAACTATTTTTTATGAGGTATTATCATCCAATTGATATGATTTTTGGAGTATTGATTTATATAACACTAAGACACAATAGTATAAGAGAATCATCTTTAATTAAACCCTAAAAATGTCCCCAAACTGTATTCTGCATTTAAGGGGTTTTGTCTGTCCGACCGTTTCAAAGCTTCACTTTTATGCATGGTGTCATCCTTGTTTTGTTTTATCTATTGCTACTCTTCTGGAAGGAAGTAAAACTAATGAAATGTGTACTTTAACATTAAAAATTCTACCCAAGATACTTTTTAAAAGCGAAGCTTTTCTATAATTAGGGTCGGTCCTTCCGTCCGTCCGTAACGGATAGCTCTTTTCGTTAATTTAGGCATGTTAGAATTGGCCTATCGATTTCAAATTTTGCATGGTGATTCCTTTAGTAGTTAGGTACGATTTAGAAAGCGTAGCAACTCTATAATCATTACCAAAATGTCCGTACGTCCAATTTAAACATGTTTTTTTTTTACTTTTTTAACAAAAAATTTTTATGTAATCTAATAATCCGATTGATTTGATTTTTGGTATACTGATTCCTGGGACAACAAAGTATAATGTTATAAGCAAAGCAACTCTATAATCAAGTCCTAAATATGTAAGTATGTCCATAAACATTATCCTGTATAAAGCAGTTTTTGAACAAATTCACTTACAATTTTGCTTCGACTCTTATACTTATATATTCTGATTATTCAGTTCTGACACTATATAAGTGTTCATGTCCGTTTGTCCTACCGTTTCAGTGCTTCGCTTTTATGGATGTTGTCATCCTTGTTTGTTCAACAAAGAAATGGTTGTCTTAACATAATATTATACATTATTAGTAGCGGAGCTACTCTATAAACATTTGTGTATTCTTGTCCTTCTATCTGTCTTATAGGGTTATTAATTATTATCATTTTCTTTAAAGTGAAGCTTTTCTATAATTAGGGTCGGTCCGTACGTCCGTCCTTACTGACAATACGTTCAGATCTTTGCATGAGCGAAGCATCTCTATAATCAAGTCTGTAATCAGGATAATGAATTAAAGCAGTTTTGTAACAGTTGTAGCAGTAAATTATTTACAATTTAGTTTATTCAGACTTATGCATTAATATTCTGCTTATTCAGTTCTGACACTCTAAAATTATTAATATTCGTTTGTTCTACCATTTCAGAGCTTTGCTTTTGTGGATGTTGTCATCCTTGTTTAGATGTAAATAATTCTTTATCCTTTACATCCCATCTTCGCTTCTAATGGACGATATCGTTCTTGTTTTATGAACATAAATAAAGGGTTGGAAAGTCAAGGCAAGCAGGGAGGGAGGGGACAATGGGCTGTTTATTACACTAGTCCCAAAAGTGTTTTTATTAGTTGGCTTGACAACTTTGGAACCTTTTACTGAATTTTGATTAGTTTGTTCATTAAGTTAAGTGTCCAAACGTTCCAACCACTAATTATTTCTACACCAGGAGTAATTTTGTGTATCATCATTGGGGATGTTATTGTTAATCAATCTGTTGTTGATTGTCTTATCGCTTTAGATCCCTGCAAAGCAAGGCATAAAGAATTTTTCTCCATTTAATTTTGACCCTCAGACTATTTATTATGTTTAGAATTTAATAATATAGTTAGGCACGTCGAAATATTTCACAAGTCACGGCATTAACCCTTAACGGTCGGGGGGGGGGGGGGCGTTGAACGCCCCCCCATCCGGTTTTTTCTATCTCATTTTCTGTGTGTGAAAGATGAAGAGCCCAAACTGCTTGACTTTTTAAGTATGGGTATGACACATAACTGAGAGTTGGAATTTTTTGAATATCTCCATCCTGGCGGGCACAGGATGCCAGCAAACCTGGCAGGGTCATCCAGGTAAAGAGCAAAAATATTTTTTTTGACTAAAACAAAGCATTTTATCATACCAAAATACTAAAAAATCCTCTAGTAGTACATCCTTATATGAAATACAGGTGTTCAAGTCACTTTCAGGTTCCAGGTATGATCCTGCAGGTCCTGATCCTCCAGGTCTCCAGAAATCTTTAAAAGGCTCCTGTGGCCGCAATTTTTGACTTAGAGACTTCAAATTTTAAACTTAAGCTTTTCTTACATGTCTACATAACGTATTAAAATTTCATGAAGATCCGCCGCCGTTTTCCCGCCGACCGCCGACTGCGGCGGCTAACAGCTGCCAAGTACAGCTGCGGCCGCTGAAATTTATATTTTGATATTTCTAATGTAAAATTTACATAAAGATAAACATTTTCTGGAAAAAAAATTTTCTTCTAGCTTCAAAAATAAGAAAATTACAGCCGTTTGAAATTTTTAAGTAAAAAAGGACCTAAAAACAAAGGTTGTTAAATAAAAGGGTGAAGGAAGCGAAAATTGACTTAGACTTATAAAAGGTCGGAAATTCATTATCAATCAGGGGACTTGCACAAAAAAATTTAGCCCTCTAGCTCTAATAGGAACTGAGATAATAAGGGGGGGCGTTGAACGCCCCCCCCCCCCCCCGACTGATTAAGGTGCGGCAAGGGGCCCGACTGTAAAGGGTTAAATAATAATCCCCTGGGTTTTTCTTCTCTTTGTTTTTTATTTTTAGTATCGTCACTACTTTATAATTTGGGTATGTCCATATGTCTATCCGCGGTAGTTACTTTCTTGGTTGCTGGTAGATTTTTAAGCTTTCCAATGATTCGGTTCGGTCCGAACTCCGTAACAGATAGCTTTTTTCGTTAATTAAGGCATGTTAAAATTGTCCTATTGAAACAAACTTTGCATGGTGATTCCTCTAGTAGTTTGGTACGATTAAGAAAGCGTAGCAACTCTATAATCATCACCTGGATCGTAATACATCCATCTCAAACATGTTGAAATTTAAGAACAATTTCTTTACGTTATTAATTATCCTCTTGATATTATTTTTGGAATACTGATTCCTAGGACAACAAAGTTCAATGTTTAAAGCGAAGCATCTCTGTAATCAAGTTCTAAAAATGTCATTATGTCCTCACACTTTATGCAGTATTGAAGCAGTTTTGAAACAAATTTACTAACAATTTTGTTTTTACTTAAACATTTATATTCTGATTATTCTCTTCTGACACTCTACAAATGTTAATGTTCGTTTGTCCTACCATTTCAGAGTTTCGCTGTTATGGATGTTGTTATCCTTGTTTTATTTTATAAAATTAAAAAGAAATTTTGTATAAAGGAAAATCTTTTATTTAATGATTATGTGGTAGGGGTGAAGCGTTTCAACCCTACAACGCGAGTTCGATTCAAAAGAGCCCCTAGCCTTAAGGATTCTATCAATAAAGTACTACAAGTAGTTACTGTTTTAAAAGATATATTTGAACTGAATACATTTACAACAGAGTTACTAGTTTATATACAAATAGATTATAAATGGGTTAGGTAGAGAAGGGTGTGGGGGAGATGGGGCGGAGCCCCATTCAGGTGAGCAGTAGAGTGGTAGGCTCCCGTAGGGGGTAAGGTAGATATCTCCCGGAAAAGGGTAGGTTGCTGGGGGCATGAAGGGGAGATGGGCAGCGCCCCTCCCATTATCAGCGGTGTCCAAGTTGACCGCTGTCTTTGATGTGTAGACAATGCCCAGAAAGGGGCTGGACAGAATTGTGATAAGCTGGGATTAGCGCCGGGGTGTTATTTGGTAAACACGGAGCATCGCATACTCTGGAAAAGGCTTGTCCGTATAATGCCGCCTACCACAATTAAATGCAGGGCTTGGCATTAACCAAAGCCACTCTCAGAAAAATCTACCAAATTTTAATTTTGCCACATTTAGCCAAATTTACACTCGCGTCGTTACCAAAAGAAATTAAATTAACCCAATAGTGCCGAGCGCCACTTTTATGGGCCGATCGAGCTGTAAGTTTCAGGGAAGCTTTATAATGGTCAAAACGGAATTCGTATTTTTTTGTTTTGCTCTAGTGGCGTGCACAGGAAAGTTGCAAAAAAACCCGGTTCGGCTTGGCCATAGATACCAACCAGGCATTAACACCCGTTTTTGGTGCTTTCCCCCAGTTTTAAAACCCGGTTGACCTGTATAAACCCGGTTATTTTGACCAAAAATCGAAAAATGTAATTTTTGAACGCCAAAAGTGAGA
This sequence comes from Acartia tonsa, assembly GCF_053477335.1. Classification (NCBI taxonomy): domain Eukaryota; kingdom Metazoa; phylum Arthropoda; class Copepoda; order Calanoida; family Acartiidae; genus Acartia; species Acartia tonsa. Next base: position 56,430,325 of record NC_137261.1, read on the forward strand.
TGAACACTTTTTAGAACTTTGATACGATCCGTAATTGAAAACTACACAACCTCATGTAATCTAAAGAGCTACAAGTATAATACGAAGCGATTTATTTCAAATTTCGTGTTTAGCTGGCGATTTCGGGTAAAAAAACCCTGTTTTGTTGTTTTTGTCAAAAAAGATCTATTAGTAAAACCGGGTAATAAAAATTTCAGACTCAAAATGGAAATGCCGAACCGGGCCTATATAGGGCGTAAAAAAACGATAAAAAATCAAATAAAAAATAATAATTTAAATAAAACGAATTCACAAATAGATGTACTTGTCAATAAACTTTAGATTTAACGAAAAAAATCAGCAACTTTACTATAAAAACAAAAAAGTTAGATGGGGTATTTTGAATTGTCATGATTTTCAAACTTTGTTGATCTATACCGGCAAACGGAAGTAAGCAAAACTGCCTGCTCCAGGGGGAAATGAAAGCCAGGGTAGTAGAGGGGGAATTCATACTGAGAATGATGCAATTATGAAGCCGGAAACCGTTTTTTTTTACATTTTCTGGCACCGGGTTTTAAAACCCGGTTCGGCACTAATGGGTTAATGGTCATATTTCATAAAAATACTATTAATTATTTATCGCATCGTATTATAGACAGCTTTCCGCGGTTATTAGAATGAAACATTTTTAAATTAAAAACAGTTTTGTTAACCCGGGCCTTTATAATTTTATGATATCTATTTTAGTATTCGTGGAAATTTGTCTGTACTACGATGCTATTTGTGATTTTTCAGTATGGCTTAGAACTTTAGTTCCAATCCAGCGGATATTAAACGGTTTCAAACCTGTACTGGAAAAGCTTTTACAGAACTACAAAAATATATTCCATGAAAAAAATACTATTGACATGTACCAACTTTTTTTATAAAAATAAAATGAACCAAAACTTTCAAAAGTTTAAAATTTATTTTCAGTAAATAAAGATTTCCGCTATATAAATAGTAAAAGAACAAAAGTACGTATAATACTTATTTATCGCACCGTATTATAGACAGCTTTCCGCGGACATTAAATGAAATTTTATTATATTTAAAACAGTTTTGTTAGTCCCGATGGGTCGCAGGCCCAGGCTAACGAAACTTGTATTTATTTTATGATTGTAATTTCAATATTCCTGGAAAATTGTCTGTAATACGATGCTCTACATAATTTTTCAATATAGGTTCTAATCCACCGGATATTAACCGGTTTGGAAGCCATTCTGGAAAATGCTTTGTATGTTTAAGAAATCTGATTTCTCTTTCTTTTTGTGGATATTTTATTTTGCTTTTTTTGTGTTTGCTGAAAGCTTTTATGATAATCAAAAATTGGCACGGTGGCTAATCCTTGCCCCCCTTACTTAGGACTCAGGGAACATTGGACTGGAAATTTTATTCAAAAAAAAAATCATGGGTATTTTATTCTTTTCCTAAAAAAACTTTGGTTACGTTCATAATATCTTGATAAATTGATTGAAATTTGAAGTGTCCAAACATTGATTTTAATCTACTAAAGGGGTAATTATAATTATCATCATTGGGGAAGGACATCAATTTATATTCCCTTGTCCCATCCCTTGAGATGCCTGCTTAGGACCACTCTACACTACTCTAGACTACTGTCATAATTCATCAAGCCAACTAGTAGCTAGGGTTGGGCCGGATACTTTTTTGGCCGGATATCCGGCTTATTTATAATGCCGGATATCCGTTTTCGCTCGGATATCTGGCCAACGTTCGATATCCGGCAATTTACCGGATATCCGGCCGAATAACTGGATATCCGGCGGCAATAAACAGCCGGATATCATGTAACCGGATATCCGGCCCAACCCTACTAGTAGTAGTCAGGCATTAAATTGATGAACACACCTCTGATTATGATAAAAAATGCACACACTAGGAAAACTTTTATACACTACTGGGTAAAAAAATACCGAATCGAATAAAATAACATTTTTTTGAAACTTTGCCCCCCCCCCCCCTTTCTGAGTAACATTATAATCACAAATGGTAAAATGTGTTCTGGAAAAAGTGTGAAAATAGAACATCAGGGAATAGAGGGGATAGGACATTGGAAAAATATTTTCTCGTATTCATTCGAATTCGGTGGATAGGAACCGGTTCTCATCCATACTAAAAAACTATCTAGTATCGTATTATATCCAGCTTTCTACGAATATAAAAATGTACAATCATAAGATTAAAACCAGTTTTTTTTAGCCCCGAGGTACATTCTATATCCGCGGAAAGCTGTTTATAATACGATGCGAGAAATAACTATACTAATATCGGTTACTAAAGCGGTGGTGCCCTCCCCAAAAACAGTTATGAATCTTCCCATGACCAATGAGAAGCTACCCTGTAAAGGAGAACCCTATCAGTTCAGCGGTTCTGCGAGATCCTTGGATATACATAAACATACATACATACAGAGATCCTGTTATTTTATTATAAGGATAGTATAGAAAGATACTCTTTAATTCACTTTGTCTGTCCGTCAGTCGCTATGCTTATTAAAGAAAATTATATTTTCTTGGCTCCAATTAAATATAGATTGCAGATTTTTTTTTTGGGGGGGGGAGATACACTTTTTCAATGAGCATATGATATACAACTTACTTTGTCTGTCGGTACATAGGTCATGCTTCTATACTATGTTCATCCTTATTATAATTGCATTGGATTTTCTTATTTCTTACTTTAGCTGATTTTAACCGTATGGACGAAACTAGCTGCGATGTTTAAAACTACAAGGTAACTAAAAATAACCAATGAAAAAAATGACTTAACACTTAAGTTGAAGGTGAGCTTTTTAAATTGTCCATTGTCTTATCTCTGTGTATAGTGTATCAGAGGGGGGGGGGGAGGGGGGTCTGTTTAATACACTAGTCCCCAAAATTTTATTTTAACGTTTTTTTATTCGTTAACTTATCAACTATGGGGACTTTTCCTGCATTTAGATTGGTTGGTTTATTAAGTTTTGTGTCCAAACGTTTCAACCAATTTTTATAATCTAAAGGATAATTTTGTATATCATCATTTGGGATGTAATGAATTCATCATTCACTGTCTTATCCCTTTATATCCCTTATAGTATATCCATGATTTAGAGCGCAGAAAGGTGTGAAAAATATATAAATTTTAGCAAAGAGTGGACTCGGTTTTTAAACAAATACGTGTTGGTTGTTTATACCAAACTTAGATATAAAATTTAAATAGCCTAACACCATCCATGGGCCTATAAGAAGCTTTCATAAAATGGAGAACTCAATCAGTTCAATAGTTATCGAAATTTAAGCTACAGACAAAAAATCCCTACTACTTTATATAATTGAACTAGCAGCTGCGCCTTTAGCATTTAGGGGCTCTTTATTCGTAGGGATATGGAAGAGCTATATATTCGACAGGATATGGAAGGGCAGAAAAATAGCCTAGAACCTTTCATCGATTTATTTGCAAAAAAAGTAGCCCAAAACCATATAAGGACCTATAAGAAGCTTCACTATAAGGGAGAACCATATTGGTTAAGCGGTTAGCGAGATCCTTTGCTACAGATAAAAAAGCTTTCTACTTTATATAATAGGATAATCCTAATTTGAAAATACAAGATGTCTTTTTGTCTTTATTTAGCCAAGAATTTGACCAACCGCTGGACCGATGTGTTTCACTTTAACAGTGAAGCGTCTTATTAGTCAAGTGAAGGTTTATAGCTATTTTGGGGAAGGTCACTTCCAAGGACCAAAAAAGTTAATTTTGATTAAATGATTTAGAATACTAGTGGTTTGGTTGCGCTCGTATCATCTAGGAGTATAAAATAGCATAAAACTATCCCAAGGCTTAAATCCGAAAACAAAATAGCAAAAAACCATACCAGGACCTATGCAAAGCTTCCTTAAAATGAAGAACTTAACTAGTTTAGTAGTTATTGAAATCTTAAGCTTTGTTCTAAAAAACCTTTCTACTATGTATAATAGGATATTGCAATTATTATCTGATTATCTAAATATCCTTTTATAAAAGGAATAAGTACCTTATGCAATAATCCGTAAAATTGTGAGAAAGCTTCCAGTCAAATACGCTTATTAGGTTAAAAAGTTTTTAAAAATGCGTTTAATTATACTATGCAATTGGTCAACATTAAGAACAGTTAGACTTAATAAGCGCATTTGACTGAAAAACTGCTCAAAATTTTACGGATTATTGCGTAAGCTACTATTCCCTTTTAAAAAAAACTTTGAATATTGAAATTGCGTTGGTTGTGAATATAAATTGTACATTGTATACATATCTTCAAACTAGAAGAACAACATACATTATTAGTGTAGTCCACGGCTTAAGAGATACATTCCCAATGATGATAAACAAAATAATCCCTTCTGTAGATTAAACTAATTTTTGAAAAGTTTCGACTCTGTAAGTTTAAAACCTAACCAATCAAAATTCCATAAAAGCATTTAAAGTGTTATTAGCAAACGAATAAGATGACGTAGAAAATGTACTAAAAAACAATTTTATCAAGTTTCCAGTTTATCAAGCACCTAAAAATACACAAAATATTAAAATCATAGGTCGAAGGGTGGGGAAAAACTGATAGTTTGAACAACCTAATCACTGAAAAGTCCACAAAGTTTTAATTCGATAATTTAGAAATCGTTTTATAAAACTTTAATGACCAGTGTTATTTACAGTCCAATGTCTCCTCCTTCCCTGTGTTGTTGTGACTTATATACATACTAACCCTAATTCTAGAAAAGTTATACTTTTCAAAAATGAAAATGAAAGTCCAACCTGATATTTTTGTATTATAAGGAAGACTAGAATGGGGAAAATGGGCTTTCTATTACTCTAGTCCCCAAAGTTTTGATAATGTTTTTTTATTCTTTGGCTCATTAACTTTGACTAAATTTTGATTGGTTGATTCAATAAGTTAATTGTCCTAACGTTTCAATCAATAATTGTAATCTACAGAAGAGGGAAGTTTGTGTTTCATCATTGGGGATGTACATCAATTAATCGACCAATGTCTTATCCCTTCAGATGCCTGAGTTGGAACAAATATTTTATACTCGCGTGTGTGTCAATAAATGTTCGGAGATAAATCTATCTTAGTTTCCTAGGTAAAGCAAAAAATGTATAATGTATAGATGCGTAACCAAGACAACTATCCAGACCCGTTCTTAAGGGCCTTTTTCGTCTGCTAACCAACTGCTTTCTGTTCTATTGTAGCTACTTGGCTGTGGTAAAGTTTACGATGCTATTGGCTGATATTTAAAGGCCAAATTGAAAGTCGGCATAAGCTGTGGACATACAGTTATTTGACCTCTTCTCTTTCTCCCTCTATCGTTTTACTCTAATGGTGAAAGTGAAGCTTTTTTATAATTAAGGTAGGCCTGTACGTCCTTCTGTAATGGTTAGCTCTTTTTATTAGATTAGGCACGCAATAATTGTCTATATGCTTTTTACTTTATATATTTGTGAATGTTCGTTTGTCTGTCTGATTTGTTAGGCATTATTTTATTATCTTAGGCTTTTGGATGTTTTCATCCTTGTTACATACATGATTCAGCAGCCTCTATCTTTACTGGCAGCTAACTAGCGGCTTGTTGAATTACAACGGCTTAAACTTTTTTGGTTACAATGTAGTCATTGTGTCGATATCTAATTTTAATGCATGCAAGGACGTCCAAGCTTTTTTATTTTGTGAGGAAGGGGGGGGGGGGGATAAAAATTGGAAATAAAAACTTTTGGGAACCCCCGGGCCCCAAGTTCATTTTTTTTTTTTTTTGGGGGGGGGGGAGAGTGGTAATCTTTATATCATAGAGGCAAGTTTGTCTAAGCTTTTTTTACTGGGGGGGGGGGGATATTCACCCCTTTACCCCCCCCCCTCCCTTGGACGTCCATGCATGGTATTCAGCATTTATGGTTTAGGCTTACATACCTTCAATAATTACAGACAATATGGGCTCCGATTTTGTACAGTACATATAGTTTCATTTCGAGTTTTAAAATTATTAAAGAAATATTGATATAACATTCAGAAACAGAATGATAAAATTTTATTAAAAATTAAGAAAGTCTAAACCCTTGAGTTAACTTTAAAGCAACAAACCTGAAAACTGAAAAATTCACGAAGCTCTTTATAGTGCCTAAACAAAATGACGTCATACAATACAAATGACCAATGATAAGGCAATACACAGACTAAATTACCAATGGCAGGCCAGTATACATTTCAATTGCGCATTAGTAGGCCAGTATGACGTCTTTTGTTATAGGTACTTTAAAAAGCTTCAAATTTATAAATAAACGGCTGTGGTTGGCAAACCCGATTTCCAATATTCGTTTTTTTTTGTCCGCCACGAATAATTGATTTTTGTGTGTCTGTGTGATGTCCAAGAAGAAAAAATATTTGCAGACCAGTATATAATTCATAATTTCATGGATGACCTATTTTAGAATATAAATATTATCATTCATAGGCATATATGTATATAAATACATAGGTATTTAATATTTAGTACGTTTTTATGTTTTATATTCTAGCTTTAATATGTATTTTATTTTGTCTAAATAAGTGTTTATTTACTAGCGGCTATGCCCCTGAAAGCAGTTTAGTTAATTTATGTATTGGCCATTCCTCTTGAAAGGGTGGCGGTACTCTCCCCCCCATTCAAAACAATTATATACCTTCCCTTGAGCCTATAATTAGCATCAGTTAAGGAGAACCATATCGGTTAAGCGGTTAGCGAGATCCTTCGGTACACATAGACTGACAGAGAGATAGAAAGGCATCCTGTTACTTTTATATCAGGATATAACGGAAAAAATATTTTCAAGCATTTTTCTCGTATTCATTCGAATCCGGTGGATAGGAACTGGTTCTTATCCATACGAAAAACTATGTCTAGCATCGTATTATATCACGCTTTCTACGAATATAAAAATGTACAATCATAAGATTAATACCCGTTTTTTAGCCGGTGCCTACGGCACCTCGGGGCTAAAAAACTGGTTTTAATCTTGTAATTGTACATTCTATATCCGCGGAAAGCTGTTTATAATACGATGCGAGAAATAACTATTATAAAAATGTTTACTACACTAATAGGCATAATTATAGGATAAGACAATGGACGATAATTTGGTGTACATCCTCTGGTAAATCAAGACCAAAACTACTCTTTAAACTGTTAGTTTCATCCAACTGACTTTTCCATACAACTTTTTTCTAACCATCTTTATTGTTACAATACTCATACTTATTTTAACAATATATTCGTTATTTTCTTTTAAAAACGGCTAAAACTCACATCTTTGTCAGGCATCTAAGGGGATAAGACAATGGTCGATGAATTAATCCAAATAACTGATAATGATAAAAAAAACTACCCCTTATGAAGATTACAATTAGTGGTTGAAACGTTTGGATACTCAACTGAATGAACCGACCAATCAAAATTTAATAAAAGCCTCCAAAGTTGTTGAGCCATGACTTGGACGACATTATTTTAAAACTTTGGGGACTAGTGAAATATACAGCCCATTGTCCCCTCCCTCCCCGCTTCTTTGTACATTATGGATGTTGCTAGTATTCCCTGTAGAAGACTGCCACTTAAGACAATTAGATTAATTGTTGCTAATAATGAAATAGGATATGTGTGTGTATGATGGATGGGCCGTAATAGTTTCACACTGCAATACTTAGGGAATAGGGATCTAAAGGGATACAACAATTGCCAATAAATTGATAGATATATCCCCAATGTTGATACACAAAATTGCCCCTTGAAACGTTTGGACACTCAGCTTAATGAACTAGCCATAATTCTTTTGCAGTCGCCAAAGTTGTTAATCTAACGAATAAGAAAATGTTATAATAAAACTTTGAGGACTAGTGTAATAAACAGCCCAATGTCTCCTTCCTTCCTTGCAATACTACTTTCCACTCGGATGCAGCTAACTAGTAGACCAAGTATGTATGCAGGTTTAAAAAGTACAATGGCAATAACATCAGCGTTTTCCTGTTAAATTTATATTTAGTTTTGATTATTTCTTTCTATTGTACATTCTAATAATATATTTTAATCCTTATATGTACAGAATAGTACGAATTCGAACAATGGATTTGCCTGTCATCCTCCATTAAAGTAGAAAGGATAGATGGATAAGTGTTTAGAAAGAGTTTTATTGATAAATAGTTTCCGAGTATTTGAATGTGATTATATCTACACAGAAAACGGTATCCCACACATTTCCCTAATTTTATTCCCACTGTTTAGATTCTCACAAACGGATTCCCCGAAATCTGATTCCCCCAATGTTAAATATCCTGTGTTACTCTTTACCCAATGACACTTTGGCTTGATGCACTTAGCCTAAACGTCTTAAAGCAATGAGATCATATTCCCTCTTCTACAAATTGCCGCATCTAAAGATATCCATTAAAACAACATTCTTTTATTGGCTCAAGTATTCTCTTTTGACATATTATTGTTAAATACTCTAATTACAAATCATGAGATTTAAATAGCGGGAAATTTAATAAGTTCCATATGACCTTGCTGGGACACTCTCACATTATAGTATTATAAACTTAGCAATTTTTAGTAGCGAAGCTACTCTATAATTCGGAATATCCTTTTGTCCGTACTTCTGAAATTTTCTTGTCTCCATAAAATATGTTTATAAAATGAATCTTCATTTTAAAATTTCCTTCAATATGTAGCATAATTAGGTAAACCATTGCGGTCGGACTGCTTTTAGAAAGGTTTTTAGCTACTTTTATATATTTCAATGTTAGACGGCTCCTATAAAAGATAGTAATTTTAATTTTAGGGGGGGGGGGGTATTAGGTACCTTTAGGTATTAAAACATAATTACAATATCTGGTATATTTTAAACATTTCAAACAGCATCATAATCAATGAGGTGGGTCCCAAAAGTCTCTCAACACCGCTTTCTTATTCGTTGGCTTAATAATTTTGGGGACGTTTATTGAATTTTGATTGGTTGGTTCATAAGGTTAAGTGTCTTAACTTTTAAACCACTAATTGTAATCTACATCTACATCAATTTATTTTACATTGTCTGATCCCGTTAGATCCCTAATAATAGTAGTATTTGTCTTAGGGGGGGGGGGGGGCACCTAAATAGCAATCCCCCCCTCCCCCCACCACCAGAAAAGCTAGGACCTCTTTGGGTAAATGTATCATCAAGATTTTCTTACATATCTTTTAATCCCTGATTCCCCTAAGAGATATAAAAACTTTTCTTCCGAATGAAGGAAAAGAAATAAAAAGACTCCACTGCAAAATTACTTAACATTACTTAACAGGAAAATAGAATCAAGCAATTGTTAGAGGAAAACATTATTTTTTAACCTCATTTAAAGAAAAATGTAATGCTTTTTTAATGTATTTGTATACTTTTTATTTACTAAACAAAATATAGTTACAAGTTGTTTCAAGCAGGTTTTTGTTTAAGATAAAAAAAATTTTGGAAATAGAAAGGAAAATTTTATATTTGAATAACATTATTATCATATTTATAATTATTTTAATATGATGAAATATCTTATATTCTTATTTTGTGCCTTTTAAAGGAAAAAGGAGAATCTATCTTATTTAAAAAAAAATAATTCGTCAAAAGTTTCAATGAAATTATCAGAAAGGCGTAACAATTAACAAAATTAATGTATGTGCTTTAACCAACGTTTAAAATAAATAAAGATTTCTTTGTCTTTAAATGTGCATTAAAATTACTGTAAAAGTATTACATTTACTGTTAGTTTTTAAATTGACTAGTGGCTGCGCCCTTAGGACTTAGGGGGCTTTGTATTCAGAAGAATATTAAGGGCAGAGATTTACATAAACCAATTCTAAGAATTTAATGTAAGATTAAAAGCCTAAAACCATCATGAGATTTAAAGATTATTTAAAGTTATCTTTGGATACCTTACTGAAATTTTGAAAGGTTGGTTACAAACTAGAAATGTCCGAATTTTATTCTACAGAAGGGGTAATTTTGTAAGTAATAATTTGGAAAGTACATCAATTTATTGTCCATTGTTACATCCCTTACAATTCCTGCCACATAAATAATTATAAAGAAATTCGAGATTTCCTTATTCTCCATTCTATACCATTTACTGGATTAACAAGATTTAGAACAGTTTCAATTAAGCTTTACCATTGTTCTAAACAGATAAAATATAAATGAGGAAAATATTGTAGCTAGAAGCGAAGCTACTCGATAAGTTAGTCGTGTCAGACTGGAATAAGTTATTGTCTCCTTTAGTGCAGAAATCTAAAAGGATAAGACAATGGACGATAAATTATTGTACATCCCCAATGTTGATACACAAAATTACCCTTTGCTTTCTGTTGATTTCAATTAGTGGTTGAAGAGATTGGATACTCAACTAAATGAACTAACCAATCAAAATTTAATATTAAGAAAACATTACTATAAGACTTAGGGACTAGTGTAATAAAGAACCCCTCTCTCTGCTTTAATCAGGGAGATAAGAGCCATTGGACATTAAATTATTCGTGCATCCAATATTTTTAAACACGTTACATTATTTGTTGCCTAAAAAAAATTGGGACAATAATAAAATCTTTATTGGTTTGTACAAACCAGCAGTATACAAATTTTTCATGTCCAGAAATATTTAGTTCATCATGTTAGTTAGATATATGAACATCCCAATGAACAAACAGTACGTTCAATTCTGTAATTCATATCCCAAGTTTATCAACAAAACTTTTACGCTCTATGCCAAAATCAAAATCACCTAAATACGATTACTTGATTAAAAAGCTTGGCTACTATTGGACGTAATCTGCCTTGTTTTGTATTCATTATCAGGAAGGAAGGGGACAATGGGCTTTTTATTTCACTAGTCCCCGAAGTTTTTTATTACATTTTCTTGGTCGTTTGCTTAACAACTTTGGGGACTTTTAATAAATTTTGATTGGTTGATTCATTAAAGTGACGATCAAACGTGCTAACCAATAATTGTAAAACACAGAAAAGGAAATTTTGTGTATCATCATGAGGGATATACATCAATTTAACGGCCATTGCCTTATCCCTTTAGATCCCTAATTAATTATACCTAAACAAATTATCTTTTATATTAATAAGGATATCATTAAGTTGATTGTTTTTTACATAATATATATATGTTTGTCTAGATTAAGATTAGAAAACTTTTTTTTGATGTTATTCATTGTTTCTTGAATATTATATTGATTCATTTCGCTTGTTAATAATGTTCAAATTTCAATAGAAATATAATTATTAATATAAATATAATATTATGGTTTGTTCTTTTTTAATCTCTTGGTAGAGCAAAATTCTACACAAGGACTAGGTCTTGAAAGGTGAGTAGATTTAAAGTTCAATATTGTTTTCTTATTGTCATTGCTTGACCATGAATTGGATTATTTTTATTAGTTTTGGACCAGAATTTACTGTAGGGTTTGCATTGAAGAGAGTGAAGGGATTGGCTTTTTTGAACATCATTTATTTTACATTTTTGACGAAAGCATGAGGTTAGGTATCACCTAGATGCTGGAGGCGAAGCCTCTACGATAATGATATATTTTTCTTTGTACTTTTTGGTCTTTGAACCTATAGAAAATTAACTTTGTTTTTAAAAAAAACTTTAAAATATAGACTGTGGCAATGGAAGGGTAGCGGGGTGCTTTACTAGATGATTAAAAAGGATAGTTTATTATTTTCTTCAGTACATGAATTGCAAAATACACAAGATACTATCTTGTTGATAATGAAGCCAATATATAATTCAATTTGCCTGTCTGTAGGGCTAAGTTGGAAGCAGCTTATAATGCCTAATAAAAATTACGTGAAACAATACAATTGACCAATTAAAGGCCAGTATAATTTGTCAATGAAAATGTATTCTGGCTTCTCATTGGTCTTTTGTATTTTTTAAAAGCGAAGCTTTTCTATAATTAGGGTCGGTTCGTCCGTCCGTACGTCCGTCACAGAGAGTTAGTTCTTTTCGTTAATTGAAACGGTTAGAATTGTCCTGTCGATTCCAAACTTTGCATGATGATTCCTATAGTAGTTAGGTACAATTATGAAAGCGTAGCATTTCTATATACTATACCAGAATTTCCGTACGTCCATTTTAAACATGTCGATTTTTAACTTTTTTGACAACAAATTTTTGTATGTTAAAATTTTCCGATTCTTCTGATTTTTTAAAACCTGATTCCTATTACAACAAGGTACAATGTTATAAGCGAAGCATCTCTATAAACAAGTCCCAAAAATGTAAGTATGTCCTTAAACAGTATCATCTATTTATGCAGTTTTGCAACAAATTTTCTTAAAATATTGTTTGTACTGATGCATTAATATTCTGCTAATTCAGTTCTGACAATCTACAAGTGTTAATGTTCGTTTGTCCTTCCATTTCAGAGCTTCGCTTTTATGGATGTTGTCATCCTTTTTTTATTAGGCTCTATATGCTGCTTCGCTAGGTTGAAAAACTTAGTCTTCTCGGCTGCAATTAAAGAAAGATATTATATTTTTTATTTAAAGATTGGAATTAGCATTTAGCCACTAAACCATTTTGGCGGTCGGTCAGTTGGTAATGTATTTAGGGAGTATTGTTAGGACTTCCAGACAAAGTTCTTGCCATCAAAGGGTTGGTTCCCTGTAGTGTAACCCAATACTTATCGGGCGAAGGGAAGGTTTACAACGCAATTATAACACACGGAGTTTGTTTCAAGGTGGGTGGAGAGGGCAAGAACCCTAGCCTTAATTTTTTGTGATTTTTTTCTTACACCTAACTTATTTTAGGCAATGCTTTGAAAGTAATTGGATTTCTACAGAAGTCATTTGATTATTTCAATTGCTGTTTAAAATAAACGGCCAATTATTTTGTGAAGTTTTTTCTAATTGTTAAGAATCTTCTATAAAGTTAATATGTCCATTTTTTTACGTAGCTCTTGTGCTTTGCTTCTAATGGATGTTGTCATCTTTGTGTAAATTTGGTTCAATAATTTGGTAAAATGAGAATGACTTGAAAGATAAAGCAGGGAGGGAGGGGACATTGGGCTGTTTACTACACTAGTCCCCAAAGTTTGAAAACAAAAAATTCATGTCCATTGGCTTAAAAACTTTGGGGACTAATTGAATTTTAGATGATTCATTATGTTGAGTGTCCGTACGTTTCTACTAATAATTGTAATCTACAGAAGGGATAATTTTGTGTATCATCATTGGGATGTATATCAATTTATTTACCATTGTCTTATCCCTTTAGATCCCTGCAGATGTAGAGTATAGACAAAGAAATTCAATTCTAGGATAATATCTTTATCTTCTCACAGTTGATTCATCTCATTAGTTACAATTCTTTTTACAAGACTCTCTCTCTCGCATACAGGGAGGGATAGAGACATGGTGCTGTTTATTACACTGGTCCCCAAAGTTTTTTAATAACGTTTTCTTATTCATTGGCTTAACAACTTTAGGGACTTTTATTATATTTTGATTGATTGGTTGATTAAGTTGAGTTTTCAAACGTTTCAACCAATAATTCTACTAAGGGGTAATTTAGTGTATCATCATTGGTGATGTACATTGTACATTATTTCATAGGCCATTTTTATCCCTTTAGATCCCTCCTAACTCTATATCTTTCTCTCTTTTTCTTAAGCGAAGCTTTTCTAAATTTATGTCAAATCCTAAAGATTTTTTTAATCTGAAATCTTAATAACTTTATCGGAATATAAATACGTCTATTATATTAATTTGACTAAGATGATGATTCCTATAACCTTAATGACTAATCTATTTCCTCAAGATTCAGCATCCTGTATTTTTTAGACAAGTAGAATAAATCCAGGGCTCGGCAGCCACGTGTCAGCCATTTGATGAAAATCAACCTTTTATGTCTTAAAAATCAGTTGGAAGTCTAAATCTTATGTTCTTAAAAAACTTTTTAAAATTTGTGTTAGTATGTCAAAATTTGTTTTTAAAATATCTCAGATAAGTCTGTCTGAATGAAATTATTTGGTAATGCAATAATTCGTCTCAATCTGTGAGTAACTGTGAGTGCTCCCGAGTAATTCTAATTTCTTCAACTAAATTCTTAAGAATTCTTATTTTTCCTTTTTTTTACCTTGGCTCAAATAGATATTGTTAAATGTAGAACAAGGAAAAATATGTCCATATCTTACCTCGTAAGGGTAGGAATCTTCTTATGATTATCTATAGAATCCAGAGCATCATCTGCTTATAATGGGATGCGATATACTAACACCCAAGGATATGAGGTTAAATAACAGACAACCAACACTTTAATTGCACCACCCTTGTCTGGGAGTCCTAACTGTTCATGGAGTTGCGCCTGTTTTTTACCAAGGCATTTCCTCTACACTACCTATTAATGACGCGCATCTGACAAAGCAGCACCACGGTCGCGGGTTTCAGACAGGCCCTAATTGTATAGTAGCTGTGCTACTAGAAAGAAAAGTGTGTAAGTTTGAAACATCAAGGAGAACTAACTGTCTCGTTTTCTCGATAATTTAACTTTCTTTTTACAATTTATTTTCTTTTGGTTAATAAGAATAGAAGATAAGGGATAAGACAACAGATGATAAATAGATGAATGAAACAATTACAATAAACAAAATTACCCTTATTAATATCAATTATTGAAAAGTTTGACACTGCTAATTTAAAGAATGCTAATTGAAAGAAGGCGTTAATGAAACTTACGTCACTGAGTAAAATAAATAAAGAAATCAAAAGCTATTGTAAAGTCAAACTTACACAAATTCTACATTTTAGCAAAACTAGTAAAAAGTTTTTTTTATCGCATCGTATTATAAACAGCTTTCCGCAAGTTTTAGTTTTAGTCTTATGATATTTATTTTAGTTTTTGTGGAACATTTTCTGCAATACGATGATATACATATTTGTTTTTCGTATGGATGAGAACCGGTTCGAATCAACCGGATATTAATCGGTTTCAAATGAAAACGAGAAAGATTTTTAAGCAACGCAGAAAAAAATAATATCAGTTCAGTGGTTTTCAAGATTCTTTGCTACAAACACACAGATAGTCATCATGTTGTTTTTATTTGAGGATGAAATGAGAATATTACTATTGCCAACATGAAATGCTAATTTAATACTTCACTTCCTGTTGTAACTTGCTTCTATTTTGTCAGGAATATAAAGGGATAAGACAATGTTCAATAGATTGATGAAGTCCTTAATATAGATACACAAATTTATCCCTTCTGTAGATTAAAATCAATGGTTGAAACATTTTGACACTCAACCTTATGTACCAACCAGTAAAAATTTAATAAAAGTCCCCAAAGTTAATTGTTAAGCCAACGAATAAAAAACGTTAATAAAAAACTTTGAGGACTAGTGTAATAAACATTAAAATGTCCCCTCCCTCCCTGTATTTTGTTCAACCTTTATATTAGGGTAAAAGATATATACAATGGAATTATATAAAACAAATTTACCTCTTTGTACAAGCCAATGAAGAATTATTAAAAGTCCTCAAAGTTCTCAAGTTATAAACTTTGGAGACCAGAATATTTTCCAGCATCCAAAATGAATTCCCTCCCTCCTGTGTATACGCAGGATTCTGTCAGTTTACTTCTGTAATAGCTGTCTTAAAATTCTACACTACACCCTGCTCCTTAGTGAAATCAAGACTTAGTTTAAAGTCGACAAGACAAGGATGACAACATGCATAAAAGAAATACTCAATTCAAAGAAGATAAAGTATAGAATAGAATCCAGGTAGAAGATTCTGCCTGGCTAGCCTGAAATAAAATTGGAACTTTTGAAAGCCCTAAATGGCTACAAGGCTTGTAGTAAAATCATATGATTTCAGATATTATCGAGAAATGATATGAAAAATAAATGACTTTTTTAATAGTATACTAAAAGCCATACAGCCAATCGTCCAGCCATATTTGTCCTATTCACAATGGATTAAAACCTTATAGTATTAGCAAAACTTTAAACAAAAATTCATTTCAACATGAATTTAGTAAAAAAATGACTTTAAAAATATTTGGTTGAGAAATAATGATCACGGCATTTGTATTAGGGTTCCGCATGAATTTGTTTACAAAAAATCCTTAGCAGCTGATTTTTAATTCTTTCAAGGTCTGAGAGTAAAAGATGTTTATATTTTATATTTTTAAGTATTTTAATTTCAATTATTATCATAAATTATTTTATTAATTGTTGAGTTATACGCAAGTTACATTTACATTTCGTAATCGAGTTATTACGCAAGTTGCGTCATAAAGTACATTGACAGTGGTGAAATGTAAACAATATTAGATAAACATGAATTTAATTTCTATGCAGTAGAGACATAAAGTTAGAGGAAAAATCTAATACTTTTCGATATATTTTCATTAAAAAGATATTATTTCAGTTTTGTCCCAACTTGACATGTGTCCCATTCAAGTTTCATATTATGTTTTTATTGCGCAAGCGCAACTTTTCTTCAATATTCCCTAAAATATTTGAGGTTTTCATTTCTATTCCTCCTTATTCTATGACTCAATTGCCAAAATCATTAAAATCAAAAAGTCCGGGAAAAAAACTTCTTAGACAGAGAATGCTAAAGATAGACATACTTAAATTTAAGGGTTGACTCTATAGAGATGCTTCGTTTACGCAATTTCTCCTAATCGTTCCAAGAACAAAAAAAAAATCAAGCAAATGTTAAAATAAGAATGTAGTCAAAACAGACAAAAAAAAAAAAAAAAGGTCTAATGGAATTTAGAAATGCTCTCTAAATTGTACCCAAATTTTTCAGGAATCGAATGTTTGGAAACACTTTTATTGTAAGCATCATTTTAATAAACACACATTTGTACATTTTTTTTATCTAAAATACATATCCCATTATATAAAGAAGTAAGGTTTTTTTATCTGAAGCTTTAGAACTCAATAACCACTGAACCGACTAGGTTCTTTGTTTTGGGTAAGCTTTACATAGGTCCTGTGATGGTTTTAGGCTTTTTCATCATCAGACTTTAGTCTTTGGATGGTTTTAAGTAAGTTTTATATCTCGTCTAAGCACCTTGACTATATAGCTCCTAGACGCTAGGGGCATAACCGCTTGTTAATACTAAAAAGTCTTAAGGATATAAGAGGAGACGGCATGGCTTATTTACATAAATATATTAGTATTCTAGAATACAAATATAGGCAAGTACATTTTATATCAGAATAAAATATCAGAGCAAGGCTTTTCTACACATTTTTGTACCTTATTAGGTTCCAGGACAAACGCAGGAATGACAAATGTCGGAGTGGACAAACACAGGAGTGTCTAAAATATTGAGCTAATTAAGAATTTATATACATATATATATATGAATATAGCAATAAGCAACCCGCAGAGGTTAAACATTTGAAAATTATAAGATGGGTAAAGATAGGTTAGATTAAGTTAAGTGTCCACTCCGACGTTTGTCAATGCTGAGTTTGTCCTAGGACCCCTTATAATTGACTGTCTTAGGAAGGTTAAGAACTAAAACTTAACTTTTGTAGAATCTAAAACAATTATGATACTTTTTAAAAACAAGTTTAATAATAATATTAACATCCTTTAACTTAATCTAATTCCGGTGGGGTGGGTTTATTTAAGTTCTATAGATATAAAGTCTCGCAGATAGAGAGGGCTTTATAAAGAACCTCCCCCACCCATTCTATTCTAGCGGGACATACTTATAGAGTAGCTATGCTCCAACCTGTAATAATTGTTTTTTTTTTTTGTATATAATTTGCTTGAATAAATTATGCTTATTTAATGTAATCTATTTTTGTATTTGATATTCCTTACCCCAGGGAAGAAATCATAATTATTCTGTTTAACCCATCCTAATCTGTAAATATTTAAATCAGTATTGTTTTGTTTTGTTTGTCTGTAAATAAACTTGTTTATAGTGACTCTGTTTAATTGAGGATTGAAGCGAATTAAGAATTAAGACTTTAGTGAATAAGTCCGTCGTGTCCACCGCTCACGCCCTGTATGTTAGACTAAATACAAATGTATTGACGATATTGAACACATTGAACTCTACACCCGGAAGAACAACATTCAAAGCCAAACTCTCGTGGATATGGAATGAGATTTTGCAATAAAATGTAACTTTACAAAGTGTCTCAAAAATCAGCCATGCGACGTCATTAAAATGAGGGAGATGAGAAGCGGGAAATAAAACCCCTTAAAAAGAGATGGATAATCCCTCATTTTTATGACGTCACATGTCTGATTTTTGAGACACTTTGTAAAGTTACCAGCAACAACCATAAAAATAAAGCTCCAAAAATCAGACAAACAGAGCAAAATATTATGTAAATAAGTTATTGTATAAATGAAATTATTTGATATCGACATATTTGATTATGAAGATGCTTAATCAAATTAATACATAGCGCTATTTCATCATATAAATCGTCTTTTCAAACAATATAGTATAATGGAAATTAAATCACATTAGGGCAAAATAATGACACTTTGATTTTGTGAAATATTCTCTGTTTCACTAGTTTTCTATCCACGTATACATATATACTAGAAACTAAATTTAAGAACTCAAGAAGATTTAGATTCCTCATCAGTAAATTGGACCAATAAAAACACAATTTATAAACAAAGGGCAGCTATCCTTTTTTTTTAAAATCCATAAATAGTAGCTTTAAATAGTTGAATTTCTTTGGAAAAAAATTCTTTCTCGTAAAATATCATGGATACAAAGGAATAAGACAATGGCTGATAAATTGATATATATCCCCAATCTGATACACAAAAATACCCCTTCTGTAGATTACACTTATTGGTTGAAAGATTGGGACACTCAAATTATCAAACCAATCAAAATTCACCAAAGTTGTTAAGCCAACGAATAAGAAAACGATATTAAAAAACTAGTGTAATAAACAGTCCATTGTCCCCTTCCTTCCTAAAGTTATACCGTTCAAAATTTATCGTCTGCTATAAATTCCCTAACGGTGTACATATTATTGTATTTGCTACATCATCTAGGGTAATACATCTATTACAGTAGCTAAATTCATTATCAAGTGTATATAAAATTTTTGTAATTCTGCGCATACCCTCCACACATGCTAGAAATTCCAACAAGTATTTATCATATACACAACAACCAGAGAGATACACAACTAGGGTCACCTAACCGCGGCAGATCTTTGGTTGGCTTAACCCATTAGTGCCGAGCGCCACTTTTATGGGCCGATCGAGCTGTAAGTTTCAGGGAAGCTTTATAATGGTCAAAACGGAATTCGTATTTTTTTGTTTTGCTCTAGTGGCGTGCACAGGAAAGTTGCAAAAAAAACCGGTTCGGCTTGGCCATAAATACCAACCAGGCATTATCACCCGTTTTTGGTGCTTTCCCCCGGCGTTAAAACCCGGTTGACCTGTAAAAACCCGGTTATTTTGACCAAAAATCGAAAAATGTAATTTTTGAACGCCAAAAGTGAGATGAACACTTTTTAGAACTTTGATACGATCCGTAATTGAAAACTACACAACCTCATGTAATCTATAGAGCTACAAGTATAATACGAAGCGATTTATTTCAAATTTCGTGTTTAGCCGGCGATTTCGGGTAAAAAAACCCTGTTTTGTTGTTGTTGTCAAAAAAGATCTATTAGTGAAACCGGGTAATAAAAATTTCAGACTCCAAATGGAAATGCCGAACCAGGCCTATATAGGGCGTAAAAAAACGATAAAAAAATCATATAAAAAATAATAATTTAAATAAAACGAATTCACAAATAGATGTACTTGTCAATAAACTTTAGATTTAACGAAAAAAATCAGCGACTTTACTATAAAAACAAAAAAGTTAGATGGGGTATTTTGAATTTTCATGATTTTCAAACTTTGTTGATCTATACCGGCAAAACTACCTGCTCCAGGGGGAAATGAAAGCCAGGGTAGTAGAGGGGGGATTCATACTGAGAATGATGCAATTATGAAGCCGAAAACCGGTTTTTTTACATTTTCTGGCACCGGGTTTTAAAACCCGGTTCGGCACTAATGGGTTAAAGATAACCTCTAAATGTTTGTATACTATCAAAATTGGCAATATCCGCCAAAGTGCTTGTCGGTCACAAAAAATAGGGATGGGGTGGGGGTTTGGAGTTGTATTTGTAATTTCTAGAAGCTTTTTCTATAGTATTAATAAACCAATAGCGTCCGAAATTTTATATTCAACGGCCAAATCTCATCAAAAACAAATAAACACAGTTAGTAACACATAAAACTTTATTAACATATAAAATTTAAAATGATAAAATTACTACTGTTTGAAATTCACTTCAAAAAGGGTACTAATTTAAATCTTGATAGAGGGCATGGTCTTGCTTTATTAGATAATCCTTGACTTTTAGACTCATTCTTGATAGTCAGAACGGTTAAAACCTGAAATAGTTAAATTAGAAATTTTGCATGTTTTGGATCAGTCAACGTCAAGGTACAAAAGTATTTAAACAAATATTTTAAAGATTAAATAGATGAATACTACAGCAATTTACAATTACATTATAAAAGCTATAAAATAAGACAAGTATCAAGGTTACCCCCGCCCTCCCTATTTATTGGTTAGTACTTACTTGTCAGGTATTACTCTTGTGATGAATAGTTGGCCAAGCTTGGAAGGGACTCTCGGTTCTCTGGAGGGAGAAGCTGGAGTAGGTTCAGCAAGACCTGGGCGATGAGATCACGTCTGGCAGCAAGTTCTTCAAGGGAAGCATATTCAGCTTAGATAATTGTAGAGTCAAAAGCAGTATCTATTGCTTTGACAGACCCTTGACACAATGAAATAAGAAAGGGATACTTTCCCTGCATGGACCCCAACCGGATCTCAGCCTCTCTTAATTCCACCCTCCTCTGGCGGCTGGAGCAAGCTTCACCCAATATAGTTACTAAAGAGCGGTCAGTCCTGTTGACTGCTTCCTCACAAAGGGTTAAATCAGAACAAACCTTATTAATCTTGGAAACAAGGTCACAGAGTAGGCGGGATCTATCAAGGTCTCCAACAGCCAGGTC
The DNA here is from genome assembly GCF_053477335.1 of Acartia tonsa. Classification (NCBI taxonomy): domain Eukaryota; kingdom Metazoa; phylum Arthropoda; class Copepoda; order Calanoida; family Acartiidae; genus Acartia; species Acartia tonsa. Next base: position 56,451,458 of record NC_137261.1, read on the forward strand.
AGCGAGTGGTTTATATATCTCTAGATTAATTGGCTTATAATCAGGAATAGAAACCGTAGTACCAATAGACCGCGGCCGCTGCTGATTAGCAATATAATCCAAATAACCGCGGATTGTACTCTCAAGGCTGTCTATAATCCTCTCTCTTTGGCCTAAGCTGTGCCGTAGAGCCCTACCATCGGACAAGAGCTGGTCAATGTACTCAAGGTTTCTCCTGTTCTCATTCCTGAGGAACTCCAGTTCATCTACTAAGCAGTGGCAGCTCTTTGTGTAACGCAGCCTAGTGGACTCAGCAGTAACCAGACTCCTAACCTTAACGCAGGCTCCATGGAATCTTGCCTGTTGCAGGTCTGCTTCAGATTTAAACAGCTCTGTCTCATAACTGTTAGCTTGAAACTTGCAGACAGCTCTTATAATAACAACATATGATTAACTGTTGCTATTATACTCTACAGGTAAGTCTTTCCGTCGGTTCATCTTTCCTCTAAGCTACAGTATGCCACTCTTTTTAAACATCAATTGATATAGTCCAGATTTCTCCAGATAGGACAAATAATAAGAAAGGCAAGTAAATTCAATATACTGAGTTACTTCCTTAAATAGATTAATCTTCGCCAATCAGGGATAAGGGATGGGAAACGTAAGAAAATATTTTTCCAGGCCTATTTTCCAACTAGGCCTAAAAAACTAGTTTCGGGATGACACAGTAGTTAGATTTGAAAACTATGAACAATGATGAAATAGCTATTATATGAATGCAAAGAAAAAAAGTATAGAATAGAATTCAGGTAGTTTATTTCACCTATCATAAAATATAATAAAAACTTTTCAAAGAACCAATATGTTAGTGGCTTTAAGTAGAATCCCGTTATTACTTCGCCAACCCCCCCCCCCCCATTTAAAAAAAAGTTTTTTTTGAGATGGTTAAATCTGATTTATTTTTAAACATTTTAAAAGGACTCTCCACAGAAAAATCAACTTTGGATTTTTGAAAATCTAACCTGAAACTATTATTCTCTGTTCAATTTTAGGCATTTTTTGTTTTTCTGGCATTGCGATCGAAGCCCTTTGAAAATTTTGTCCGCCGCCTATTTGCACTGCCGCTATAACAATATATACTACACTTTCCTCCACTCAATATGTGTTCGCCGCTAAAGAACATTTGCTCCATTGCAACCGGCCGCTCTACGATTTATCCTCTTCCTTGACTGGACAATCCTGCCGCCTCCATTTTGTATTAGCCTCCGCCAAATATAACCATCTTTTGCCGCAGTTGCCGCATTCATCGCCCTTCTCTGCTGCTACTCCGCTATACATTGCGTACGTAGCTATACACAACACCCCCAGCCTCTATTTAATTTCTGAACAAGGGAGAGGGGAGCATTTATTTAAAAGCGACGTACAGCGGAGTAGCGGCGGAGAAGGGCGATGAAGGCGGCAACGGCGGCAAAAATAGAAGCTAAAAATCACTAAAGCACCACAAATTAAATGGCGGGAGGATTCACTTAAAGGAGGTAAAAAATTTCAAAGGGCTTCGATCACGATGCCACAAAAACAAAAAATGCCTAAAATTGAACAGAGAATAATAATTTCAGGTTAGATTTTCAAAAATCTAAAGTTGATTTTTCTGTGGAGAGTCCTTTTAAGGGGGGATCTACTTCACCCCAAAATTTGTATATAGAAATAAACACCGCTTTAGCTCCCCAGCTTTAATAAATAAATTAAGTAGAATTGAATAAGTACATGGGTAACATTCTATCAACTAATTTGTCCATAGCAAACATATAAATTAAGAATTTTAAAAAAAAAATTTATTTTACGTTAAATATTAACACAAAAGTTCAATTAAGTGTGCAATAATTTTTACCAAAATTAATGAAATTTTTTTTTTAACAAAACACAGTACACTTTTATTTACATATTGAACTAGTTTTGTATTTGTGATCATTTAGATGGGTTATCAATTCCACATGAAATGTAACTTTTAAATTGTCTAAAGACATGAGTTTTTCACATTGTTCTAAAGTATAAAATGTTGAATCCTACTCAGTCTTCAAAAAACGATCACTCAATTTATGTTTTGCTATATGGACATTTATTAATGTGTAAATTTAATAATAAGTTGATGTGATTGAACGTCATATATATTGTTGTCATTCTAATAGCAGAAAATTTCCATTGTTGTCTTTCTAATAGCAGAAATTTATGTTTGGTTGAATTAATTTAGCCAATAATGAACTGGGGGACGCGTTTGTTATTAATTAATTGGTTAATGCTAAAAGCAAGTTTCAGGCTATTGGATATTGGCCTACAGCCAATGAGGAACTGGGGGAATTGAGTTGATTTTTTAGGCAAAAAAGAAAAGTTGCCCCATCACTTTTAAAAGGAGGCTGAGACCTAATTTTCGGTCAGGTTTCCCATCCCTTATCCCTGTCGCCAATAAACATAGTTGGTTTTAGGCAATTTTAATCATAAGGTTACAAAATAAGAAATTAATAACTTACACAAGCACAATAAGTATTTTCACTAAAATTCCTCTAAAAATACAGCCAGAACAAATGTATATATTGGTAGGGTGGAACCTCCTTCTATGATAGTAAAATTAACACTGATAGATCAGTTTATTGGCCCTTTTATACCAGTTTACTTCTGACGGGAATTTATTTTGTACGGTAAACAGGTTTTTTTTCCTCCTGTCCAAATGTACAACAGGGAGGAAAGGACGGGTAAATTTATATTTTATTTATAATAAATTGTCTTTATACATACATTTTTGTAATGAACACAATGAACATATAGATTTTACAGTATTCTGGAATGAATTAGAAACATGAGGGGCAGAAGAGGTATTTTTCTGTTTGTTTATCACTTTATGTCAAGTTAGGATAGGTTATATTGGGTAACAAGTAGTCAGGTATGTTTATAGTCCTTGCGGGTTCGAACCTACCTCAGTGGTTAGGAATAGGTTAGGTCAGGTTTCACTCCTCGTTAGGCATTTTGAGGAAAAGAACTAAATAACAACTGCTATAGTTTGTACTTGCAGCTACGCCCTTAGCCTCTTGGGGCTTTGTCCCATGAGGTAATTAAAAAAAGAAAATTAGGTACCTGCCAAAAAAAAATTGTTCCTACCTAAATAGATAGGTACCTCACTGGTCGACGGGAAGGTGATAGGTTTACTAAAGGCGTTAAAAATTATTCCTACTGCTTATATTTCAGTTGCGTGACATAAATAGGCGCAACTCATTACCATGCACAGTTCTTCTTCTCAGTCAAAGGTTCTACAATAAAAGAGTTGGTTGTCTCATGGGTGTTACTTAACCTTACCCAGTGTGTTTGGATGGAAGATATTTGGCTCTCCTTAGTTATCCTAGGTAGTTGGACCTGACGTTAGAATATTATGTACAGCAGCCTCGCTTGTATGAGGTAATTGATAGGTAAGCCTATCAAAGCTTATTGAAAAAAATCGAGAATTTGTGGCAGTCGAACCCTTGTAGGAAATGCTTAGCTTTTCATTTAATTGTATACTTTTTCACTAAATTTAAATATTCTAAAATACAAACCTACTCTACTTTTTATTTTAAATTACAAATGTTGACAACCTGGAAGGGATGGGATAATGGAGTGTAAATTTTTTTTTGCCCAAAGTTTTATAAACCTAGCTATATATATTAGATCAGATAAGATTTATTATTTAGTATAAATGATTAAATGTACTATATTTATATGGTTATTTTATAAAAAAAAAAAGTCTTCACAAATTGCAATTTCCTAAAGGTTGGACGTATGCAGAAATGAATATTCACACATTGTTTTCATACAGGCCATATATTTCTCATTTTCTAGCTTTGGCTACTTTTATCAGTTTGTACTAGCAGTGTCAGACTTTTTCACCAATAATTTAGGCGCACAGAAGTTTGTTCTGCATCAATTAATCGTTTATTGTCTTATCCCTTAAGATCCCTGGCTGGCACAATTTTAAAACCAACAAGGTCAGGTGTTGGTTAATGTGAAATGTTACATAAAATTCAACGTTTCTTTGTGCTATTTGAGTTTCATTTACCTGAGTTGGGGCCAAATTATTTTCCAATATTCTTTTTTCTTGTGCATGTGTCCATTGTTAAAAGACATTCAATGTTTAGCAGAGACGTGATTGGTTCATTATGGCGATAGTTTCAAAAATGAGCAAAAATCTTTATTTATAAAGTAGAAAAATGTTACTTTTTAAGCACGTTTATTTAACAGAGCTTATATGTATATAGCGGCTACGCCCCCCAGAAGCCACTAGGCGCACTTAGGGGGGGGGGGGGGTTACTCCCTCCCTACCCAAGTTTCAATCTAACTTTAAAAAGAAAAAGTAAAAAAAAAACATTTTAATGGGTGATTTCCCTTGGGAGGGTGGAGAATCTAATAACCCTCCCACAAAATGATTATAAATCTTATCTGGACCTAAAAGAAGCTTCACTGTAAAGGAGAACCGTATAGGTTAATCGGTATGCGAGATCTTTCGCTACAGACATACAAAACTTAGTAATTTATATGATAGGATTGAAATTCTCTTTTGATTTAACATTTATTATATTCTAATACATGTTCATTGTTCAATATGTAAATTCATATGTTTCTTACTTTTTACAATGTAATAAATTTTGTAAATCTGTTGTAATATGATAACCTCACATGAAATATTTGAGCTTATTATCAGGAATGTGGGGGGGGGGGACATTGGGCAGTTTATTACACTAATCCCCAAAGTTTTAAAATGATGTTTTCTTATTCGGTTTAACAACTTTAGGGACTTTTATTGATTTGATTGGTTGGATCAATAAGTTTCGTGTCCTAACTTTTCAACTACTGGCCTATTGAAGTATCTTGAAAATAAGTAATTAAAAAAAATTCACATAAAACTTTAAACTGGAGTAATTATGAAAAACAAAATCAACCCTTTTGTAGTTTGCAAAACCCCATGAAGGTACATTAATGTCCCCAAAGTTATTAACCCAACAAATAGAAGAACGTGTTTACAAAATTTTTTTAAAATAAATATAAGTTCCTCCAAGATTTATAGATTGTACATTTTTATGGCTACTCTATAATTCACTTTGTCTGTCCGTCCGTAAGGGGGAAATGTGATTTTCTCGGCTGCTTTTGAAGATAGACTGCTAAAAGCTTCAGTGAAGGTTCCTTTTACATATGTGCAAATATTCTACATATTGTTTTGTCCGTCTGTCTGTCGGTCATACTTCAAAAGACATAAATTTCTTTTTAAAGTTCTAGTAATTTATAACACTAACCTTTTTCCGTTTGTCCATTCCACAATAATGTTTGCTTCGCTACTTATGGATGTTGTCATCCTTTTTAAATAATGTTTTTTTATTTGTATTGCGCTTACGTTAATAGTTATTTCTTTCATCGTATTATAAACGGCTTTCCGCGGATATAGAATGTACAATTATAATTTTTATATTCGTAGAAAGCTGGATATAATACGATGCTAAACATAGTTTTTTTTCGTATGGATGAGAACCGGTACCTATCCACCGAATTCGAATGAATACGAGAAAAATAACTTCTGTTTTTATATGTATATTTGATAAAACCAAGACAGGGAGGGGACATTGTGATAATATTTATACTTTTAAAAACATTTCTTTTTAATTTGTTAACTTTGGGCACCTTGATCTTGATTGGTTAGTACAAACTATTAGTATCGAAACATTTCCATTTCTGATTTTGACAATGTGGATAATTATGTTTATTATAATTGGGTGTGTACAGTGATTTATGAATCAATGCCTTATCCCTAACTATTCCTGTATAAAACGACAGACAAGTAAAATATTTTATTGGATAAAGAATAAATCTATAAATATAGATGTAAAACCCAAACAACAATCTATATCCAGTGTTGAGACTCTTTTTTCGTGTGCTAGCAAATTGCTTTCTGCTCTCTTGTAGCGACTTGGCTGTGTTATTATTCCCTTGGCTCTTGGCTGATATTCAAAGATCCTTTTAAGAGTCGGCACGGGGTCTACGTGGAGGGGGACATACAGTTTTATAACCCCTCTTCCCACTATTGTTTTACTCTATTGGATGAGGATTTTGTGTTTCTATTTTACTTTTATCCACAACTTGCATTATTACCAGGGAGAAAGAGGACATTGGTCTCTTTATTACACTAGTCCCCAATGTTTTATTATAACGTTTTCTTATTCGTTGGTTTTACAAAGTCGAAGACTATTTTTGAATTTTATTTGTTGGTTCATTTAGTTGAGTGTCCAAACGTTTCATCCAATAATTGTAATCTACATAAGTGGTAATTTTGTGCATCATCACTGGGGATCAATTTATCAACCAATGTCATATCCCTTTTGATACCAGAGTATTGCACTAAAATAATACCTTGTGCTTCGCCCCTAGCCTCTAGCGGATTGTGAGGGAGATCTGGAAAGTAGCCTAAAACCACCCATGTACATTTAATAAAAGCTTTCCTGAAAAGAACAATCAATCAGTTTCCGAGATCGTTAGCTTCAGACATAAAAACTTACTACCATATATTAAAGGACTATCGGCTGCGCCCCTAGCATCTTGTGAAAATGAAATAGCCTAAAACCATCTTAGGATCTATGTGAAGCCTCACTGTAAAGGAGAACGATATCGGTTCAGCGGTTACCAAGATCTTTCACTACAGACAAAAAAAGCTTACTACCTTATATTATAGGAAGAATTATGTAGTTGTAATTTTACATTTTTTTGAGTCCAATCAATTATAAAAATTCTAATTATGATTATTTAGACAAAATTTACTTTTATTCTATTCTAAAGATAAGTCAAATAAATTCATAGTTTTAAAGAGAGACTAGGATAAGACAATCAATAAAGAATAATATTTAACCAACTCTGCACATTCAAAATCTACAACAATTTTTTAAAATCGTATGTTAACAACTCTTTTATTTAATTTTTGTAGACTTTTTATGCGATTTTGGAGGATTTTTCACCAAAAATAATTTTGCCTCACCAGCGAGTAGCGAGCCTAATTTTAAAAAAATCCCTCTTTGATAAAATGTATATCATTCAAAAATTGTCATTGTCAGACTGAAAATTTATGTATCGCATTGTATTACAGCCAATTTTTCAAGAATATTAAAATAAAAATAATAATATTTTTAATCTTATAATTTTTCATTTTAATATCTACGGAAAGCTGTATATAATACAATGCGATAGTCAACTAATGCACTTTTTTGTATTATTTATGATTTTATTCTCTCTGTTTGATAATATTTTATTTTTTTCTGAATTATTTGTGTGTTTGTATTTGGTGAACCTATTCTGTGTTCTGTGTGCATCAGAGAGATAGGGAAATTGGAATAAAAAATATACTGGTACCGTAACTTTGAAAAACACATTATCTGAGCTGGATCTTTAAATCGTTCAGTGGTGCGCTGAATCGGGGCAATCCAGTTCACCCCGGTTTAGCGCGGCAATGTTACTCGTTGAGTGCCATTGCCGCGCCACTGGGCGCGCTGATTCGCCCATTCCATTTTGATTTAAAGATTGAAATCTAATAATATCTAGGCGCGCCGAGCTGGATCGCCCCGATTCAGCGCACCACCAAACAATTTAAAGATCCAGCTCTGATTTGTTGGCTTAAAACTAAAAATCTTGATTGATTGGTTGAATTACCAATAATTTAAATCCAAAAAAGTGATTATTTTAATTCCCGTTTTTTTCGAAACAAATTAATATCCTGATGTTTAGAACCGGTTCTCAGCCATACTGAAAAATTATGTCTAGCATCGTACCAATAATTTAAATCCAAAAAAGTGATTATTTTAATTCCCGGTTTTCTTCGAAACCAATTAATATCCGGTGGTTTAGAACCGGTTCTCAGCTATACTAAAAAATCATGTCTAGCATCGTATTATATCTAGTTTTTTATGAATATAAAAATGTACAATCAAAAGTTTTAATCTTATAATTGTATATTTTATATTCGCGGAAAGCTCTTCAAAATACGATATGATAAATAACTATTGTCATCAATGATATTCTGCATCAAATTCTCATTCATTGTCTTATCCCTGGATATCCCTGTGGTATGCATTGAAAGTTTATTACATGAAGTAATATTGCACAGAGTAATAAATGCAAAACCAAATATAATAATCATAAAGAGTGATAAATAAATTTCAAGTATGGCTTCAAAACCGAGTTATATCCGCTGGATTAGAACAGGTTCTTAACAAGACTGAAAAATCATGTATAGCATTTTATTTTAGACAATTTATTAAGAATATTAAAATGAAAAATAAAAAAAAATCAATACCAGTTTGGTTAGCTCCTAGGAGCCGGAGGCCCGGGCTACTTTATGATATTTTCCATTTTAATATCCGCGGAAAGCTTTCTATAATACGAAGCAATAAATAACTATTAAAAACTATATTGGTACACCGACAAACGTCCTAATACGACAAACGTCCTAATGCGACAAACGTCCTAAACGACAAACCTCCTAAGCGACAAACGTCCTACTGCGACAAACGTCCTACTGCGACATCTCTTTAGTAAAACGTCCTAAAAATTTTCAAAAATTATGAAATAAAAAAATCTTCCAAATTTAAGGACAAAATCCTCTAATTGTAAGAATACTTATCAATATAAAATTAAAAATGGCGATAAAACACAGGAAAATAATCTTTGACTGAAATTTATTTTTTGAATAACTTTAACCATAGGCTAAATTTTAAAAATCTGTCCGACAGTTTTCCCAAAGTCTGTGTTGGCTATCAAATGGTATGGTTTCGAACCCGATACATCCTTGCATTACAAAATTCGACCTTTAAATTTTTAGGACGTTTTACTTAAGAGATGTCGCAGTAGGACGTTTGTCGCTTAGGACGTTTGTCGCGTAGGACGTTTGTCGTAGTAGGACGTTTGTCGCGGTAGGACGTTTGTCGGTGTACCACTATATTTAGAACGATAATGTCCATTATAAATGTATGTCTATAAAAGGAAGATTGGATACAGAATAAAATCGGAACACCGACAAACCTCCTACCACGACAAACGTCCTAATGCGACAAACGTCCTAAACCTCATAATGCGACAAACGTCCTAATGCGACAAACCTCCTAAAGGGACAAACGTCCTAATGCGACATCTCCTAAGTAAAACGTCCTAAAAATTTTCAAAAATTATGAAATAAATAAATCTTCCAAAATTTGAGAACAAAATCCACTAACGTTAATACAAATTAACAATATAAAATCCAATATGGCGATAAAACACAGGGACATAATTTTTAATTGAATTTATTTATTGAATAACTTTGCACACAGGCTGAAAATTAAAAATTCGTCCGACAGTTTTCCCAAAGTCTGCGTTGGCCATCGAATGGCATGGTTTTTAACCCGATACAATCATGCATAACAAAAATCGACCTTTAATTTTTTTAATTCTTTTTTTAAAATTTATATTCGGACATTTTTAAATTAAGTTGTGAAAGATTTAAATTTTTAAAATATTTTAGGATGTTTTACTTAAGAGATGTCGCATTAGGACGTTTGTCGTTTAGGAGGTTTGTCGCTTAGGAGGTTTGTCGCATTAGGACGTTTGTCGCAGTAGGACGTTTGTCGGTGTACCGACTATTACCATAAAATCAAATCAAAATGTTAATCGGGATATGATGAGTTAAGTATATTTATTCCTTTGTATTTGAACATTATTATACAAGGTATCTTTTCAAATTTATTTTTCTGTGCATTATGACCTGGAATAGTTATTATTGAGTTTTGATTAGTTAGTTCGTTTATTTGAGTGTTTCATTCTACAGAAAGTTTAATCATCATTGGGGATGTACATCAATTTATCGGCCATTATCTAATCCCTTTAGATACCTGCCTTGTTTCAGCGTCATCCTGAATATAAAAGCAATATTTGTGCAATGTAATTTTGGAATTAGGTTTTACAAATTTTGATTCCTTTTCTACTATAACCAAAGTATTTAATCAAATAACAAAATCTCATTAGAAACTAAATTATTTTATTATTCTGAATACTTTATTAGAATCATTTCATAGTGCTTATAAAAATGACGTCATACTGGCCTTCCATTGGTAATTTAGTCATAGGTCGTTTGCATTGCATGACGTAATTAGCTAACACAGTTGGGACTTTTAGACAAAAGGTCATGCAAGTTTTGACAAAATTGCACGTAAATTGGATGCAAAACTGTTTAAAGGGCATACATATATTTTTAGGACTTGATTATAGACTTGCTTCGCTTATAATATTATAATTTGTTGTCCCAGGAATCAGTATTCCAAAAATCAGATTTATAGGATAATTTAATATTTAATAATATTACAACAAATGGATTAAATTGACGTTCGGACATTCTGGTAAACATTTATAGAGTTCTTAATTATACCTAGCTGTTATAGGAATAATCATGCAAAGTTTGAAATGGAAAGGACAATGCTAACATGTCTTAATAAACGTAAAAAAGAGCTAACCGTGACCTAAGGATAGACTGAACCTAATTATATAAAAGATTCGCTTTAAAAAAGAATAAATTTAGAACATAAAAAAGTAATATGCACACAGCATAGGCTAGAAATATGACCTCTCATTTAAACTTAAAATTCTTTTGTGTCTGTATGGCAAATACATAAAATACCAAAGCTCTCTCTAGATGTTGTATTCTTTTCGCAAACTAACCTGCTAAAAGATGCAACAAAAATGTATAGAACTACACCTGGTAAAATCAGTTTAAATAGAATACCAGTAATAACGAGTGGTGGAAAAGCTAGGATACTGCTAAGTTTTCATAAAACCAAGATTTAATAGAATTTTAAGCTAACGGCACTATTTATAGTCTTCTTTTTTACACATAATCAAACATCCAATAAATTGATGTGCATCTTTTATGATGAAACTCAATATTACATTATTATTATTATTTAAACTTTATTATTAGAATATAAATTATAAAATGAGACATAGTGATAAAAATCAAAGCATAATATAAATACGAGTAAAATAAGATAAAAATAAATAAGGATTGGTGAATTCATTGTTTGACAAGGTTTATTGCGTCATCAATCGCCCCCTCCATAGGTTCCCTGGTGTCAGCCTCGTTTTTGGTCAGTAACCCCTTCATGGTCAGGTAACTGCTGAAAGCTGGCATCCTGGAGGGCGTGTTAGTCTGTTTTCTAGGTTTACGCTGAAGTGAACCCAGAAAGAAATTGGCGCAAGCTTTGTAGGCTGAAGGGGTCAGGTGAACCCCATCGACCAGACAGTTTTTGTCAAAATTTCTACCAAAAATGTTTTGGTACTCCAGGAATTCGCATCTCTCTGGTAGAACGAGGCTTGCCTGCAGATACTTGTTGAAAAGATTTGCATAGCCAGTCATTGAGATCCGCTGGTTCTCACTGTCTAGGACAGAATGTTCCTGTAGGCCACAACATTGAGTGATGTGTCTAGGGAAGGGTCCTAGAATAAACACCCTTCCCTTGAAGTGCTGCGCCAGGAAGATTGACAGCTTATTGGTGTCTAGAATCAACTGGTCCATCTGCTGGTCTGACAGGATCATTGGGTTAGTTAAGTGGTACACTCTCTTACCATTCTGTAGCATGTCCATCCAGAAGTTGTCCTTGTTTAACATGTGGTTTCCCAGGAAATGTAAGAACAGAACATCTTCTTCTTTCCCAGCTGCTAGGAAAGAGTGGTCTTGGTTCCAGAAGAAGCCTAGGTAATCACCTCCCTTACAGCAGGAGACAACCTGAACACCCTTGGTGAGGCAGAGATCTTGTAGAAAGGGTTTAGTCTGCTGCATTATGGAGCTACCGAGTAGAAACACGATTCTGCCACTGTTAATATCCAATCTGGAGCCAGATCTGAGACCAGCAAATAAGGAATCTTTGCTTGGAGTTACAACAGCTGTTGCTGTTGGGTTCAATTCCACATGGGCAGCAGACACCGACTGTAATAAGGATACAAGGAAAGTCTCCTCAATATTCCTGGGCATTCCATAGCTCCAGTCTCCACTGCAACCCTCTGAGAATTGGCCATCACAGCGTGCGTACATTCCCCCCACCTCCTGTACGCAAATTGGGGGGGAAGGAATGGTACAGACAGCTGCACCATGCTGTTCAAGAGTGGAGGTGAGGGGTTGCCAGAGTGAGTATTTAGCATTTTTACCTCCTGCACTGTTACCAAAATGACACACTTGCAGGTGTGAGTTCAGCTGCTTGATTGAAATTAAGCTGTCCAAGCCATAGCCAGTCGGGAATGGTGGAATAGAAGGTAATATATGCAGGTTGTAAGTTGCGGCCCACTCTGAAAAGCTCAACAGCTGAGCCCAGTATGTTGTGTGGCCAACCTTCATAAGCAGGGTGAGAAGGAGACATACACCTATTGACCCACTCTGTATCCTTAGTCCAGCCTTGAAGTGTCTAATCAGCATATTTTGTAGGTCAGTAAAAGTTCCGGACTCCACACGAATAACAGGACAGCAATCTTGTTTCAGACCAACAAGGACTGGACAGTGTTGATCACCAAGGAGAAAGACTCTTGCCGAGTTGTTTATGTTGTGACTATTACCCATAACATCACACGAGAAACATGCTCCTCCAAAGAACGTACAGGTCACCTTTGTAGTGGCTGCCAGTCCTGAGACCAAGAATTTTGGTTTGGGTAGAATCAAGCCCATTCGTTGCAGGCGATTGTCCTTGTCAAAAACAGGAAGTTTGTCGTTGGTGAACGCTTGTCTGGAAACTAGAAGTTGACCGTTGAGGTTTAATGTACAAATGTAAAAATCCTTGTCTGAGGGAAGTTGCAATTTAGAGTTCTGATTGCTGGGAGCTATTTGGCGACGTTCCTCTCCACCACTGATTTCATTACGGCGGCTACGGTTGTGTCCAGCACCTCCACCAGAACTGCGGTCACGAACACGCTCGAGGTGGCCTCCTTCTCCCACACCAGCACGCCCAAATCGCCGAGGCTGGAAATTCTCCTGGTCTCGTCTGTGCTCAGCAACTGAAATAAGAAGAGAGAGTTAATTTTTTTTACAAAAGAAAAACACAACAATTTAAGAGGAAGAGAGTTAAGATTTAAAAAGTTTGACGAGACATTGTACAACAAGGTACTTAAAGGTAAACTACAAAGGTTAAGACAGGATAATTATTTTTAAAATAAAAGAAAACAGTTTGTAGCCAAAGTTATTTATGACTGATATTCATCCGTTCATTTAACATTGCAAATAAGAGAAGATAGATTTAGCGTAACCCCCCCCCCCGCCCCCATTTCCCCATGAAATCATTCCTATAGAATAAAGAAAAAGTTTAACAATAACAGGGTTTGGTGCTCTGTAACAGAAAAAATTAGAGGGTGGGATTTTTCAAGGTTCAATGGACAACAATAAACTCTGAAGGAAACTGAAATCAAAAGAAATTAAAAAAAACAAAACATTTTTGTTTATTAATTAGTAGCGTGGCTTCTCCAAAGCTGACCTTAGCAGTATGTACATACATTCAATATTGTAACTAAGAGATATGCAAAGTTAAGCGGAAAAAATTGTATACAATGTAGAGGGACAGGTAAAAGCTTCTGTTAAAGACATAAAGTTTTTATTTTGATTTAGATAAAGAAAATAGCTTATTTTCTCTTCACCTCCCCTCATAATCCAGCTAATAGTTTTATTAAACTAAAACCCAAATATAAATTTTAGCGCTGTTCCATCTCGCCCCACCCTTCACCCTTTCATCATTTAATTAATATATCAACCTGGGTCAAAGATTATTTTAGAAAACTTCTTACTATAACTGCCATTTTTTAAATACAGTTTCCTGTAATTAGAGATAAAACAAATAAGATTAACCATCAAGGGTGTCTTTCTTTTCCTGGCACAGCTGTAAAGAAAATAATTAAACATTAAGATTTCTATATTAAGAATAAAAATTACAAAATCTGGTAGATAAGAGGGTGCTCCTATTAAAAGATTTTCCATAGAAAAGTTAAAGTTTGTCACCTTTAAATTATTATTAAAATAATTATTTGCTAGTGAAATAGTGGTTGGGCAGTCTATAAAAAAATGTTTGATAGTTTCCCTTTGATTACACCTTCTGTAGACTACAATTATTGGTTGAAACGTTTGAACACTAAACTTAATAAACCAACCAATCAAAATTCAGTTAAAGTCCCCAAAGTTGTTTAGACAACGAAGAGACGCTATTATAAAACTTTGGGGACTAGTTTAATAAACAGTTCAATATCCCCTCCTTTCCTCCCTGGATCAAACCATTTGACGGCACGAACCTTCCCTGATAAACTGTGTTGAAACTAGGGTTGGGCCGAATATCCGGTTTGGCCGTATATCCGGCCATTTTTGATATCCTGCCGGTTACCGGATATTGAAACTATCCTGTTATCCGGCCGGATATCCGGTAATTTGCCGGATATCGAGCGTTGGCCATATATCAGGCCGGATACCGAATATTGAAACTATCCGGATACCGTATATCCGGTATCCGGCCAAAAAAGTATCCGGCCCAACCCTAGTTGAAACATATGAACACTCAACTCTTTCTCATGAATAGATATAGAAAGTTTAGATGAACAATCCCTTAAATTAAACTAATAAGACCATAGTGTAGGAGCAATTCAATAACATTATTGGTTAGAAATTCTAAACATTTTTGTAGAAAGGAAACTATTTTTTTATTCGTCTATAAAATAAGTCAGCTATAAATAGTTAAATTTCTTAAAAGATAAGGCTTTAATAAGATATGAAATTATAGAGTGCAAAAAACTCGTCGCTCGTATTTCTAGATGAAATAAATACGAAGAAAAATTGTCCATCTAGGATAATAAATCTATTGCCTGGTGTTAGAATAAGTCAGGAAGGGAGGGGACATAGGGCTGTAATTCTACTAGTCCCCAAAGTTTTTAATAAAGTTTTCTTATTCGTTGCCTTAACAATTTTGGGGACTTTAACTGAAATTTAATCTGATGGTCTAAGTTGAATATCTAAACGTAATCTACAAAAGGGGTAATTTTATGTATCAGCATTGGGAATGTACATCAATTTATTGGCCCATTGTCTTATTCCTTTGGACCCCTGAGACTGAGTAATTCTGTGTATGTAGCAGACAATATATATTTTACTTCAACTCAATATTTGAACAAAGCGAAGTTTTTCTATAAGCAGGGTCGGTTCTTCCGTCAGTTCGTAAGTCCAGAACGGTTTGATCTTTTCGTTCATTTACACAAACTTTGCATGATGATTAGGGCGGGTTCATATCGGAATTAGACAAAGAGGGAATATGCAACAGATAAAATTAACCTTTAAAACATTTCTGACCGAAAAAGAATTTTAAAAAATTGAGTTCTAGAACACGACCACTAAAAAATATATTTAATTACTTATAAATATGCAAAGACGACATTCAAAAAAATTTGAATCAGATTTATAGCTTCATGATGCTCCCTGGAAAGGCCTTGAGGAGCTGAATCAGGAACTTTTGTCCGTTTCAAAATATCTCGTTCCTAGCCTTAGAAATCACTAAAAAAACACATTTTTTAAAGGTTTATTGAGAATTGTCCAATTTGTACAGTTTTTAGATTTTCTCAGGCTAGGAACAAGATTTTTTGAAACGGGCAAAAGTTCCTAATTCTACTCCTCAATGCCTTTCCTGAGAGCACCATGAAGCCATAGTTCTGATTCAATAAATTTTTGACTCCCATTTACAAATAGCTGTACAATTGAATGTCTGGTCGTAGGCGGTTTTAAGACTTAGGATAAATTTTAAATCATCCAGAGGTGTATTATACTCATACAAATCATTTGCAGATCCCCGCTTTGGCCTCAGAAAAAAATGTCCAAAATCGACCCACCCTAATGATGATTCCTATAACAGTTAGGTTCCATTAAGAAAAAGTAGCAACTCTAAAATCGTTAAAGGAATGTTCGTATGTCCATTTTAAACATGTTAATTTTTTTTAACTTTTTTGACAACAACATTATTATGATATAAAAATTCTTTTCATCTAATTTTTGAAAAACTGATTCCTAGGACAAAAAAGGAAAATATTATAAGCAATGAATGTCTATAATCAAGAACAAAAATGTATAAATGTCCTTAAACAGTATCATGTATACACCAGTTTTGCAACAAATATACAAATTGTTGTATAGACTTATACATAAATTCTACTTTTTCAGTTCTGACACTCTACAAATGTTAATGGTTGTTTGCCGTTTCAGAGCTTTGCTTTTATGGATGTAGCCATCCTTGTTTTTATAAAGTCCAGACGAACAATTCAATTCTTAAATGAATTACACCTTTACAAGGAAAATTGCTAAAACTTTTTTTTATTTATATTTATATGAAAAGGCAAATGTTCTTGAAGAATTTATACACCTTTTTGTATTTACTATTGTGTTTCCATTTTAGGACAGCTACACATAGGCGTTGGAATTTTTATTGTTAGTTTCAAGTCCTAGGATGGTTTTAGGCTTTTTTATTCTCCTACTTATATAATACAGGATGTTAGGGGCTCGTACGCTAGCATCTATGTATTATATGAGCATTAAGCAATACATGGGAAATACTATAATGTATCGAAATAAAATAGGTTTAGTTACACACCATCTCTCTCTCTCTCTTTCTCTCTCTCTCTCTCTCTCTCTCCCTCTCTTCTTCTCTCTCTCTCTCTCTCTCTCTCTCTTTCTCTCTCTGTCACTCTCTCTCTATATATATCTCTCTCTCTCTCTCTCTCCCTCTCCCTCTCTCTCTCTGTCTCTCTCTCTCTCTCTCCCTCTCTCTCTCTCTTTCTCCCTCTCTCTTCTTCTCTATCTATCTTAAACATTACCTAAACATTACACTTCATTATTGGATATACCAGGGATCTTAAGGGATAGGACAATGCCCGATAAATTGATATACATCACCAATGATTATACACAAAATTAACCCTTCTGTAGATTACAATTGGGGGTTGAAACGATAGGACACTCAACTTTGAAAAACCAATAAATCAAAATTCAATAAAAGTCCTCAAAGTTGTTAAGTTCATGAATAAGAAAATGCCATCATAAAACTTTGGGGACTGGAGTAATAAACAGCCTAAAGTCCCCTCCCTCCATAAGTTTGTATCCAATTGGGAAGTAATATAGTATCCAAGTTTTAAGTCAATGAATGAGAGAACATAAAACTAATGTGGACCACATTAATCTAAATTCCATTGTCCCCTCCCTCCCTGTCATTTCTGAACATTTTTCCACAAATACAATTTCTGTTTTGTCTGACTGTTTCTAAAACAAAGAGATTTCTAATTGTTCTCAACATGAAATGGGAAGTTAACATATGTATTCTGGATTCAGGGCGGTTTCCCATCAAAGAGCCTACTAGAGCACAGATATCTCTCCTATTTCCCTACTTTTTATAAAATGAAAATAAGGGTGGTGTGTGTTTTTGCTTTAGGTTTGGTTATAATGAGTATAGGGTAGTCCCGCGGGGTTAGCCCCCCACCCCCTCCCTAGGATTAACTATCATTTGAATGTTTTCTTACAGCAATACAGAAAATATACTTATTCATCCTTAGTTGCAGATGTAAAAATGAGAAAGATTAAATATTCGGGGTTTTAAATCGATAAGACAATTTTAACATGTCTAATGAAATAAAAGAACTGAAAGGTTACGGACGGACAGACGGCAACTCTAATTTTAGAAAAGCTTCGCTTTTAAAGAAAAAGATAAAATGTAAAACAAATTAAAATCCAAAAATTATATTTAAAATGTAAAGTTAAGCTTTAACCAGAAATCAGATTGACGCCAATATAAGTTATTTGACATTTAAACGAATATTATACATTATTTTTTAAAGCAAATATTTTCTATATTTATGATGTGTCCGTCCATTGGTAATTCAGGCATGAAATTTTGGTCTGTATCTTGATTGAGGATTCATGTTACAATAAGATATGATATAAATGTTGCTATGTAACCGTTAACACCCCCTGGATTAAACCTGGTCCTCAGCAATACTTAAAAATCATGTATCGTATTATTTTATGAATAATTTTCTGCGAATAGTAAATGAAAATTTATAAGATGATACAGTTTTGTTAACCCTGTCCACCAGCCCCTCGAGGTTAGCGAAACTGGTTATAATCTTATAATTTTTATACCCTCGGAAAGCTGTCTACAATACGATTAAAACAATACGATTCGATTAATAACTATCAAAATGATTATTGGTTATTTGGATGCCAACTTGTTATTTCAATTTTTAATATTTCCAATCTATAGGGTAAATATAAAGTAAAACTAAAAAAAATAGATCATTAGAAGTTGGAATTAAGTACCTTTTTAAACATTCAGATTTAGGCCCTCAATTTTGATTACCTATAGCTTTTTCATTATTTTTTCTTTATGGTTTAAATAATGATATTAAACGTTAAAAGAATAAAAGCTGAAAGGTTCCATGAACTGGCATTAAATTCTTTGTTGTGTAAACCAAATACGCTACTAAAACATTTGTAAAGAAAGATTCCTATTAAATCTGTGACAAAAACTTTTGGTGTTTGAATTTACATAACATAACATTTATTTTAACTTTAGCATGGTTAAATACATTTAATAAAAATAGAAATTATTAATATTAATACAAAAGTAAGGAATCACAAAGTCAACTAGGACCGTACAAATGCGTAATCCCTAATTTGTTTATAAGATTTTGTTAATACTTGGATATGTAGATATTTGTTGGTTAAGGATTTTAGATAATATTTTTATACAAACATTCAAAAACATAAAAATATGAGAATTATTAGATATCGGAAAAAATATTTTTAAGAGTTATTACTGAAATAAAAAAATAATGTAAAAAGAATAAGAAAAAAGTATAGTAGAGGGTCTAACTTATATACAGGCGCTAATTAGATCAATATTACTCATTTTTTACAAGGATAACATTTTCTTTTGGTGCATTTAAAACTAGAATAGCAATTTAGAATACTTTTTTTTTCATTTTGGCTTTGGTAGATTTAAATGAGGAACAATTTCTTATATTGTCATTAAGTTTGTTAAAAATCTTAGGAAATGTTACATTAGGAAATCTTTCCAAGATTTTCATATTGATACAAGAAACTTTTGGATGGTGGTTTAGATATTCATTGAAAATCAAAAATCGAATGGGGTCATATTTTACATAGTTCCTACTGAACAAAAAACTGACAGACCTCGTTATACTTTGGATGTAAACTATTTGCTATGCCCCTAGCATTTAGGGGCTCTTAATTAGAAGAGGAGGGATTTAATCCCACGACTTTGTGTTAGACAAAAAGTAATCTATGACAATGAAGAACTCAATCGGGCCAGTTGTTATCAAGATCTTAAAAGACGAACAAAATCTTAAAATTAATTTCATGTAATAACAAAAATCCACAATCGACAAAAGTTTTTCTCGTATTCATTCGAATCCGGTGGATAGGAACCGGTTCTCATCCATACGAAAAAACTATGTGTAGCATCGTATTATATCCAGCTTTCTACGAATATAAAAATGTACAATCATAAGATTAAAACCAGTTTTTTTAGCCGGTGCCTTTGGCACCTCGGGGCTAAAAAAACTAGTTTTAATCTTATAACTGTACATTCTATATCCGCGGAAAGCCGTTTATAATACGATGCGAAAAATAACTATGATTTCACAAGTAAAATAAGAGCATACTGAAATAATATGCCATTAAATCTTTCCTTCAAATTGAATTCAAATAGCAAAAGTTTCGCTCAACATAAAGTCAGGGAGGGAGGGGACATTGGACTGTAAATTACACCAATACCCAAATCCTTTTAATCCTTTTCACTGAGTTAAAAACTTTGGGTACTTATATTGAATATAGATTGGTTGGTTTTGTACTAGTAGTGCTCAAACTTCTCAACCATTAAATCTAATCTATAGAAGGGCTAATTTTGTCTGTCATCATTGGAGACATATATATTAATTTATCATCCATTATCTTATCCCTTAATTAGGGTTGGGCCGGATACTTTTTTGGCCGGATACCGGATATCCAGCTGATTTCTAATGCCGGATATCCGGTTCCGGCCGGATATCTGGTCAACGTTCGATCCTTAATTCAACCCTTTCCTTAATATCCCTGGCAGTGTTGGGCGGGGGGCCAGAGTGGGATTAGACTGTCTAGGAGAAATAAAGATTAAGGCAAATCTAAATGGCCTTTGATAATAGCTGTTGTTGAAATTTGTAACCAACTAAATTTGTATTATACAATGGCACATAATCAGGGATCTAAAGGGATAAGACAATGGCCGATAAATTGATGTGTATCTCCAATGATGTAGATTACAATTAGTGGTTGTAAAGTTTGGACACTTAACTGAATGAAAAAAAAAATTAAATTTTAATAAAAGTCCCCAAAGTTGTTAAGCCAACGAATAAGAATTCGTTATAAACTTTGGGAACTATTGCAATAAACAGCCCAGTGTCTCTTTTCTTCCCTTTTCTTTCTCAGACAATAATTTGTTTTTACCCAAAAAAATCTTCTATTTAGATTAGAATGAATATTTCAGCTTCTGATAAAGCAAGAGGGCTAAAAAATTTTTTTGGGTTCCCCAGTTCGATTAAAGAATTTTCGACGATAAAACAGTGTAAGGGTCAGTTATATAGTGAGGGAAGAGAAAACCCAAGACAGTGACTCAACATCTAGCGGATCTACTCGTCGTCAGAGAGGTGATAGGTTTGAATCTCGGTCATTCAGTGAAGGAAGATAACATTGATAGAACTATGATGCTTTCAGACATAAACAAAAAAGCATTAGCAAATATTTATTTCCTAATAACACATGGTTTTTTTTAAGTGAAGCTTTTCTATTATTAGGGTCGGTCCGTCCGTCCGTATTGGTTAGTTATTTTCGTTAATTTGGACAGGTTTGAATTGTCCTATTGTTTTAAAACTTTTCATGATGATTCATACAACAGTTAGGTACGATTAAGAAAGCGTAGCATCTCTATAATCAAGTCCCAAAAATGTTTGTATTTTCTTGAACAGTATCCTGTATTAAAGCAGTTTTGAAACAAATAAACTTATGTATCTATACTATCTTTATTCAGTTCTGGCACTATACAAGTTTTAATGATCGTTTGTCCTAACATTTCAGAACTTGGATTTTATGGATGTTGTCATCATTGTTTTCATTGTAAATCCTGACAAACCATTGACCTTTACTCAACCAGAAAATCTTATGGCTCCTTGTTAAACTTGGTGGGTAATATGTTGACATAGAATTTTAGTAATTCTGTCGTCTTTATGGCATACTAGAGGCAACGCCCCTAGAGGCCTTTAAGGGTCCTTGAGTGTGGAAGGGAGAGTCGACCCCCCTCACTACTTTCGATTGTAGTTTTGAAAGAAAATTTTTTTTTCTAGAGGAGATTTATTTTGGGAGGGTAGTGGTACCCTCCCCCCAAAATAGTTATAATCCTTCTCCAGATTTGTAAGAAGCTACCCTGTAAAAGAGAACCATAACGGTTCAGAGGTTAGCAAGATCCTTGCTACAAAAACAGACAGACCAAGATCCTTTTACTATATTATAAGGATAATAAGAGTAATGTTGGCTGATACATTATCAACAAGGCGTTATTTAAACACTACTCTAACAGAGAGGGAGAGAAAGAAGAATTAGATATTTATTACACTAGTCCCCAAAATTTAATACAACGTTTTCTTATCCGTTGACTTAATAAATTTAGGGACTTTGGTAAATTCTGATGGTATTGTTTATTAAGCTGAGTATTCAAACGTTTTAACCTATAATTGTAATCTACAGAAGGGTAATTTTGTGTATCATCATTAGGCTGATATATTTTCGAAAATGCGTTATTTTATTCTTATAATGTTGATACAATTCTAGCTCAAAAGTTAGACTGGGAAGAAAGAAAATAAAATAAAAAAATAAAACTAAGGAAAGATTATTTTTAGTTCTTGTTGTGTTTCTTAGAAAATGAACAAGACTGAATAATTACCAAACTTTTTAATCAAGAGAGTTTGGACCAGGAATCTAAAGGGATAAGGCCAATAAATTGATGTACATCTCCAATAATGATACACAAAATTACCTTTTCTATAAATTACAATTAGTGGTTGAAACGTTTGCACAAACAAATCAAAATTCTGTAAAAATTCCTAAAGTTGTTGATCCAACGAATAATAGAACCTTGGGGACTAGTGTAATAAACAGCCTAATGTCCCTGCCTCCCTGGTTTGGACATATAGACTTTTTAAAGTTTTTCTTCTAAATATAAATTTTATTCAGTTTATATCCGATTCCGAAAGTAAGTCCTTATGACGTAATGGTTAGGTCTGATAAATAATTTATGCATTTTAGAATTGACCTGTCGATTAAGAACCTAAGTCTAATGTTATAGTAAAATTTAGGAAGCGTAGCAACTCTATAATTTTCAAACAATTACAATGGATATAATTAGAGGTGAATCATCTCAATAACTACTGATTAATAAGAAAGTTAGCTCAATTTTTATTTAAAAACTTCATTTTTTCTTTTCTTTATAAGGTAAAAATGAGAAAAATAAATACCGCACTTTAATAAGTTGATTCTCATAAGATTTATTGCCCTACTTTATATTAGGGTTGGTCCGGATATCCGGTATGGCCGTATGTACTTCGGGCCGGATATCCGGCCATTTTTAACATCCGGCCGGATACCGGATAATGAAACTATCTGGTTATCCAGCCGGATATCTAGCAGTAATTTGCCGGATATCGAACGTTGGCAAAATATCCGGCTGGAACCGGATATCCGGCATTATTAATAAGTCGGACATCCGGTATCCATTATCCGGCCCAACCCTACTTTATATATTGACTAAAGCTTTTTGTATGTATATATTTGTGACTGTCAAGTTTGGTTTCAACATTATAAATCTGATATTAGGCGTAACATTTGTTTCAAATTATTCTTTTTACTCCCCATCATAAATCTCGAGTCTAGCTCAAACAAACAGATATCTTATGAAATATACATAAACATATACATATAAAATTAGGTCTCTAAAGGAATAAGACAATGGCCGATATATTAATGTGCATCCCTAATGATGATATACAAAATTACCCCTTATGTAGACTAAAACTTGTTGTTGAAACGTTTGAACAACTTAATGAGCTAACCAATATAAATTTACTAAAGTCCCCAAAGTTGTTCAGCAAACGAATAAAGAAAATGCTATATTAAAACTTTTGGGAATAGTGTAATAAACAGACCATTGTCCCCTCTCTCTCTGACATAACTCCTGGTCTATCTTTAAAAATAGTACATTCATTATTTTTGTTTAAATTTTAATTTTCTTTAGCCAAGAGGAAAGTAATAAAAGTACAACCCACCCAAAACTATTATTTGTACTTTTTAAAAGCGAAGCTTTTCTATAGTTAAGTTCTGTATGTCCAACTGTACGTAATATTGATTCCTAGAACAACAAGATACAATATTATCAGCGAATTAGCTTCATAATCAAGTCCTAAAATGTAAGTATGTCCTTTTTACTCAAAAATTAATGTTCTGCTTATTAAGATCTGACACTTTACAAGTGTTTATGTTCGTTAGTCATACCGTCTAGACTTATAGCTTCGCTTTTGTGGATGTTGTCATCCTTTTTTAGTTGTAATTAGCTGAAACAAAATGGGAAACATTACGTTGGAAGATTAATTATTCTGTTTCAAAATTATTTTAAATTCAAAAGTTTTCCTGTTTTAAAACTTTATAAATTAAATCTATTCTTTTAAATTATAAAACAAACGACCCGATTATGATTAATGCAATAAAATAATTGCTTATAACAGACAGTCGGACAGACATACGGACAGACAGGCAGCAGGACAGAAGGACATACAGAAGAAAAGAAAGAGGAACAGACAGAAAAACAGACAGAAGGTCAGACAAAAGGACAGGCAGCAGGACAGACATCAGGACAGACAGAAGTACAGGCAGAAGTCCAGACAAAAAGACAGACAAATAGACAGACAGAGGTACAGACAGAAGGACAGACAGAAGGACAGACAGAAGGACAGACAGAAGGACACACAGAAGGACAGACAGAGGTACAGACAGAAGGATAGACAGAAGGACAGACAGAAGGACAGGCAGAAGAACAGGCAGAAGGACAGGCAGAAGGACAGATAGAATGACAGCCACAAGTAAAGACAATAGAATAGACAGAAGGACAGACAGAAGGACAGACAGAAGGACACACAGAAGGACAGACAGAGGTACAGACAGAAGGACAGACAGAAGGACACACAGAAGGACAGATAGAAGGACAGACAGAAGGACAGACAGAAGGACAGACAGAAGGACAGACAAAGTACAGACAGAAGGACAAACAGAAGGACAGGCAGAAGGACAGGCAGAAGGACAGATAGAATGACAGCCACAAGTAAAGACAATAGAATAGACAGAAGGACAGACAGAAGGACAGACAGAAGGACACACAGAAGGACAGACAGAGGTACAGACAGAAGGACAGACAGAAGGACACACAGAAGGACAGATAGAAGGACAGACAGAAGGACAGACAGAAGGACAGACAGAAGGACAGACATAAAGACAGAAATAAAGACAGACATAAGGACAGACAGAAGGACAGACAAATAGACAGACAGAAGGACATCTAGACACAAAAAGACTTATAAATAGCTTTGCAACAAAAATTAATATTACATTTGATGTCATTTGTAACTTTGGCAAAACCAAAAGTTTTCACAACTCTTTGTAGAAACAAATAAACAAGGATGCCAACATCCTTAGGGAGCAAAAAGTGAGTATGACCGATAGATATCATGACATGTAGAGAACAGATACATATTTGGATGTATATACAAATAACTTCCTAACCCCTTTTTTAATGACATTTTTCGTCGGCTAGCAAATTGTTTTGTGCTACTTGGCTGTGTTAATATTCTTGACACCATTGGTTTATTTTCAAATACCTAATTGAGACGTCACAATGTCATTGGGATAGGGAAATAGAGTTATTTATCCTAGTGTGATATGTAGCCAAGTAATCAACTGAAATTTAATGAGGGACCGACATATTGACGGATCAAGTAAACTATCTACTGTATACTCATTGGTACAGCAAATACAAATTTTGGGGTGAATCCCTTTCATGACAACGCCTCCAAAGGGCTTTTCGTCGTATTTTCACAGTAGCTTTTCTCCTATTTCTAGCCCCTT
Organism: Acartia tonsa; assembly: GCF_053477335.1. Classification (NCBI taxonomy): domain Eukaryota; kingdom Metazoa; phylum Arthropoda; class Copepoda; order Calanoida; family Acartiidae; genus Acartia; species Acartia tonsa. The sequence continues at coordinate 56,476,731 of NC_137261.1, forward strand.
TGGAGTGCCCTAACCCTGCATGGCCAATTGCCTAACCCTGCGGGGCAATCACCTAACCTAACCTAAAATAACATATCAAAAGCTATTGTGACACTACGACGAAACGCCCATTAAGAGGCGATATCACAAAAGGGAATATACCCAAAAATTCCTTCCCTCAAGTAAAGCATAACAGTGTGTGATTTGCCGTCTGGAATTTTATTTCAGGCGAAGGGTCAAACGGTTGGATATTTCTTCTGTATATAGAGAAGTTTCGTTATTAAAACTAGCCTTTAGTATAATATGGGCTAAACTAATACCACAAAAAGTTGTGTAGAAGTTGTCAGGGATTGTAAGGGATAAGACAATGGAAGAAAAATTGTTGTGATAACCTTACTTATTATAAACATACTTACCCTTTTCGTAAATTTTGATATTAGTAAAAAAGTTGACGAAGCCCGATCTGCACCACTTTTGCAACATTTTTTATTCCTGTGACGTCATAAAATGAGGGAGATGAGAGGTTGGGGTAGGAAATAAAACCCCTAAAAGACAGACATAAGAACAGACAGATAGACGGACAGACAAAAGGACATCTAGACACAAATAGACTTAGAAATAGCTTTGCAACAAAAATTAATATTACATTTGATGTCATTTGTAACTTTGGCAAAACTTTTTACAATTCTTTGTAGAAACAAATAAACAAGGATGAGAACATCCTTAAGTAGCAAAAAGTGAGTATGACCGACAGATATTATGACATGTAGAGAACAGGTATATATTTGGATGTATATACAAATAACTTACTAACCCCTTTTCCAAAGACCTTTTTCGTCGGCTAGCAAATTGTTTTGTGCTACTTGGCTGTGTTAGTATTCCCAACACCATTGGTTGATTTTCAAATACCTAATTGAGAGTCGACAAAAGGTCATTGGGATAGGGAAATAGAGTTATTTAACCCCTTATCTCTAGTGTGATATGTAGCCAAGTAATCAACTGAAATTTAATGAGATACCGACATATCCACGGATCAAGTAAACTATCTACTGTATACTCATTGGTACAGTAAATACAAAATTTGGGGTGAATCCCTTTCGTGACAACGCCTCATAAGGGCTTTTCGTCGTATTTTCACAGTAGCTTTTCTCCTATTTCTAGCCCCTTTGGAGTGCCCTAACCCTGCATGGCCAATTGCCTAACCCTGCGAGGCAATCACCTAACCTAACCTAAAATAACATATCAAAAGCTACTGTGACACTACGACGAAACGCCCATTAAGAGGCGATCACTTAAGGTAATATGCCCAAAAATTTCATCCCTCAAGTAAAGCATAACAGTGTGTGATTGGCCGTCTGGAATTTTATTTCAGGCGGTGGGTCAAACGGTTGGATATTTCTTCTGTATATAGAGAAGTTTCGTTATTAAAAATTGCCTTTAGTATAATATGGGCTAAACTAATACCACAAAAAGTTGTGTAGAAGTTGTCAGGGATCTAAAGGGATAAGACAATGGACGAAAAATTAATGAAATAACATCACTTATTATAAACATACTTACCCTTTTCGTAGATTTTGATATTAGTAAAAAAATTGACGAAGCCCAATTTGCACCACTTTTGCAACATTTTTTATTCCTGTGACGTCATAAAATGAGGGAGATGAGAGGTTGGGGTAGGAAATAAAACCCCTAAAAAGAGATGGAGAATCCCTCATTTATATGACGACACAGGAATCAAAAGTGGTACAGATTGGCAGGGGCATCCAAGCTTTTTTTTTGGGGGGGGGTAAAAAATTTTAGGGGGGGGGTAATTCTTGTTTGGGGGGGGTAAAATGGCGCGCGAAGCGCGCCGAAATTGTTTTTTACCCCCCCCAAAATTTTTACCCCGGGGGTAAAATTTGATTGGGGGGAGTAATTACCCCCCCTAAAGTCTGTTGGGGGGGGTAAATTCTCCCCCCAAATCTGTTGGGGGGGGTAATTACCCCCCCCCCCAAACTAATTTACCCCGGGGGTAAAATTTTTGGGGGGGGTAATTCAATTATGTAAAAAAAGCACCTACCTAATCTATTAAGTTAATAATAAGTACTATCTTATAACATCTAAAGTAGTAAGTAAGGTTTATTTGACTATAGCTTCAGATTTCATTACTTTTAATACTGAGTTCTCCTTTTTAGGAAAGCTTCACATAGATCCCATGATGGTTCCACACTATTATAGGTCAATCCTTTGAGTGGTTTTAGGCTATTTTTCTCCTCCCTTTTTACCCTTTAGAAAACACGAGTTCTTAGATGCTAAGGGCGCCACTACTATTCAAATATATAGTAGTATCTCATTCTTTAGAACATAAAAATACAATAATTTACTCACTAACCAATGAACCAATATGATTTTACTTTAAAGTGAAGCGTCTTATAGGTCCTGGTAAGTTTTATAACTAGTTTTGAGACACCCTGACATCCTCCCAAAAGAAATCGCCTATAGAAATTCTTTTTCATTATTTAATGAAATATTTAATTTGTTAGGTATCTATTTTATGGAATCTTCAGTGCTTTACAATTACATCATAGATCCCCGGGATGGTTTTAGCCCTTATAAAGGCCCAAGCAAATAAAACATGATCAAACTATTAAATTTTTTGTTATCATGGTTAAGAACTGTTTTAACTGGTTGGACAGTAAATTTTTTTTTAAAGAACATTCAATTTGGGGGGGGTAAATACCCCCCCCCAAAAAAAATTTTTAAAGAACATTTATTTTGGGGGGGGTAATAACCCCCTCCAAAATCGTTTGGGGGGGGTAAATACCCCCCCCAAAATCGTTGGGGGCGCCTACGGCACCCCCAAGGTAGGGGTAATTTTTTTTGGGGGGGGGTATTGTTTACAAAATATTGGGGGTGCCTACGGCACCCCCAAAATCGTTTGGGGGTGCCAAATGGCCCATTACCCCCCCCCTTGGACGCCTATGCAGATTGGTCCTCGTCAAAAAGTTTAGACTGTGTTAGTTTTAACAATTAATCAAATTTGTAGACATAGATTTAAAGAAAATATAAAGTTACGTGTTTATTAAACTTTGGGTTCCGGTGTAATTTACAGTCTAATGTACCCTTCATCCCTGAGAAGTTTTTAAAAAGTGGTGTGTCATCACTTACCCACAATGTCATATATTTGTTGTATTTCGAAAGTGCCAAAAATATCAAAAGATAGAAGGAGTATTTGTATATTGTGTGTTGTTGGAACGTTAAATTTAATGTTGATATTTAGGCAAATTGTGTGTTAGAATAAAACAATAGAGGGGGAAGGGGTTAAATGACCCCTTCCAAATGTCCCCATCCCGTGCTGACTTTTAAATGAGTCTTTAAATATCAGCCAAAAGCATTATAAGTCGCTCCAGAGGGGCAGTAAGCAATTTGATAGCAGACAAGAAATGTCCCAAAGACCGGGGCCAGGTAGTTATCTCGGTTACTATACTTAATACATTTATTGTTTGTGCTATGTATACAATTTGCGCTTTTGATTATTAATAAATGTGATTTAATTTTCAGAATTAAGTGCACAGCATGCCAAGTTATAGGACAAATATTGGGGTTAAGATGGTCAGTTATAAAATACCATTTCTCGAAGTCGTACGCGATCATACGCAATGTTTGAAGGTTGACGTAAATTTCAGATCTAAGTTTTCACGATTTGAAAATATTCATCTTTATATTGTAGCAAATTAGATAATATTGCAAGCATCGTTTTTATCTTATAGAAAAATAAAATAATGTGTCAAGCAGTACATCTAGTCAGGGAGGGGGCATTGGACTTTAAATTAGGCTTGTACCAACAGTTTTAAAGCCACATCATTATATTTGTTGATTCAAAGACTTTAGGTACATTTTATATAATTTTGATTGGTTGGTTACAAACTAGAAGTGTCTAGAAGTGTAATTTTGATTATCATCATTTGGGATGTACATAGATTTGTCTTTCATTGTCTTATCCTCTGAGATTCCTGGATAAAATTGGTCCAAACAGTACATCAATATAAGTTATTTCTAATTGACAGCTTTGTACTTCCATTCTATTACACTGCACATTGGGGCAAATCAACCAAAAAGGGGATTTATTTATTTATTACCCTTAAAATTCATCTCACAAAAATTCCATTTTATACTTTTTTTTGTAGGTAATTTAACAACAAACAAATTTGCTTTTATGTTTTTTTCTATCATTTGGAAGGAACATGGAGATAAAGGTCATTTTATGAAGGTAGATAGAAAATTACCAGATTAACCTCTCCCGAAAATAGCCCCCCTTACCCTATCCATCTATCTATCCATCAATCTATCCATCTATCCATCCATCTATCCATCCATATATCTATCCATCTCTCTATCCATCTATCTATCCATCTATCTATCCATCTATCTATCCATCTATCTATCCATCTATCTATCCATCTATCTATCCATCTATCTATCCATCTATCTATCCATCTATCTATCCATCTATCTATCCATCTATCTATCCATCTATCTATCCATCTATCTATCCATCTATCTATCCATCTATCTATCCATCTATCTATCCATCTATCTATCCATCTATCTATCCATATATCTATCCATCTATCTATCCATCTATCTATCCATCTATCTATCCATCTATCTATCCATCTATCTATCCATCTATCTATCCATCTATCTATCCATCTATCTATCTATCTATCTATCCATCTATCTATCCATCTATCTATCCATCTATCTATCCATCTATCTATCCATCTATCTATCCATCTATCTATCCATCTATCTATCCATCTATCTATCCATCTATCTATCCATCTATCTATCCATCTATCTATCCATCTATCTATCCATCTATCTATCCATCTATCTATCCATCTATCTATCCATCTATCTATCCATCTATCTATCCATCTATCTATCCATCTATCTATCCATCTATCTATCCATCTATCTATCCATCTATCTATCCATCTATCTATCCATCTATCTATCCATCTATCTATCCATCTATCTATCCATCTATCTATCCATCTATCTATCCATCTATCTATCCATCTATCTATCCATCTATCTATCCATCTATCTATCCATCTATCTATCCATCTATCTATCCATCTATCTATCCATCTATCTATCCATCTATCTATCCATCTATCTATCCATCTATCTATCCATCTATCTATCCATCTATCTATCCATCTATCTATCCATCTATCTATCCATCTATCTATCCATCTATCTATCCATCTATCTATCGATCTATCTATCCATTTGTCTATCCATCTATATATCGATCCATCTATGTATCTATCAACTATTCATCTCTTTATTCATCAACTATCAATTTATCCATCCATCAATCTATCCCTCTATCTATCCATCCATCTATCCATCTATCTATCCATTTACTTATCCATCTATCTATCCATTTACTTATCCATCTATCTATCCATATATCTATTCATCTACCTAAACATCTATCTATCCATCAACTATCGTTGTATGAATTTCGTGTTTAAAATGTCTAATTAGGGGTTTTGGTTATCAGATCAATATGAGATTTTTTTAGTAGCGCAGCTACTCTATCACTAGCTTTTTGGGACCTTTAAAGTGTAACTATGTCAATTGTAGTCCGATTTTAGTGTTTAAAGTGTCAAATTTGGGGTCATGGAATTCATTTCAGTAGTAGGGGAGGGGATGGTGTAAATGGGGGTGGATGGGGATCCTTATTTTAGCAAGCTACAAGTTTCACTGTATTCTTATGTAAATCCATTATAAATGTAGGCATGATTAACATAAATTTTTATTAACTAATATCTATATTTATAATGATATTATGATTCTTGTTTACTGTTTATATGTATACTAGCAGTTTAGCCCCTAGCCTCTATGGGCTTTGCTCCAAGAGGTAATTAAACAAGGATGACAACATCCATAGAAGCGAAGCTCTGAAATGGAAGGACAAACGAACATTAACACTTGTGAAGTGTCAGAACTGAATATTAATGCATGTCTATACAAAATTGTAATTAAAACTGATTAAATACATGTTACTGTTTAAGGACATACTGATGTTTTTAGTACTTGATTATAGAGATGCTTTGCTTACAACATTACACCTTATTGAAATAGGAATCTCCAGTATTAAAAAAAATCAGATGAATAGGATATTTTTAACATTCAAAACTATTATTTGTTGTCAAAAAAGCAAAAATCAGCTTGTTATAAATGGATGTACGAACTTTCTGGTAACGATTATAGAGTTGCTGTGCTTTCTAAGTCGTACCTAACTGTTGTAGAAATCAGCATGAAAAGTTTGAGATCGAACAATTCTAGCCTGTTTAAGTTAAGTAAAAGAGATCTTAAGGGATGGGCGGACAGACAAACAGACATCAAGCTACTTTGTATTATATATTAACACCTAGGGATCTAAGGAACAAAACAATAACCGATTAATATGTACATCCCCAATATTGATACATATCTAATAAATTATATTACAAAATTATTTGTCTGTAGATGACAATTAGTGGTTGAAAAGTTTTGACACTCATTTTAATGAACCAAACAATAGAAAATCAATTAAATTTCCTGAAGTTCTTATGCTAACGAATATAAAAACGTTATTATAAAACTTTGAAGTTTGGAGACTAGTGTAATTAACAGTCCCCTCCCTTTCTAAATAAAACTGCTGACGTTAAACATGAATACCATGTAACTACATAATTTAAAAACAAAGCATTACCAATAGACAGACAGATAGACTACTTGCTAATTCCAATTCAGAATGATTATAAGAACCTCACGTTATTTGCATATTAACTTTACCTTTCTGCAGTGAGGTAGGGGACATTGGGCTGTTTATAACACTAGTCCCCAAAGTTTTACAGTTGTGTGTTCAAACGTTTTAACTACTAACTTTAATCTACACAAGGGGTAATTTTGTGTATTATCATTGGGGATGTACAACAATTTATTGACCTTTGTCTTATCCCTTTAGATCCCTGATATTTGTAATAATCTATAGAAACGATTATTTAGTTACATTAAAACATCAAACATAAAGAGATTTAGATTTAGGTTTAGCCCCCCCCCCCCTCTCCTCCCCATCATTTATTGCAATAGAACTTGAAAATATTTATTATTAACTTTAATTCTAAGTCAGAATAAATATTTCCCAATAAGTCTATGTTTTTGTGTCTTTTATTTATTTGAATTATATCTTAAGTTTTGACTTTAAAAGCGCATTTAAACGCTTTTTCTTACAAACTTTTTGTGCACCCACGTTCAGAAAACGGGCTAAAAACCCCTACGGGGGCGCGAGGGGGTAAATGAAACCAGTACTGGCGATTAAAATATGTCTTTGGGTAATCAAATATTGTTTTTTTAGCCGGCAACACCCGGCGAAAACATGTTTCCTCTTATTGTCTACTTAAATGTTGATTAAAAAACAAACAAAAAAAACTAAAATCTTGACTTTAACTAGAATTATTTAGAAATAATTTCTTCAATTTGTGTTTTTTTCTTTTATACTGTCAAAATATATGTAATGCATGACTCATCAGAAGTTATTTTGTCTAATTAGGGTAATTCTAAGAGATTTTATAATACTTTTAAAATTGTTGGTGAAACTTAAAAAGTATGCCTTTTTCTGTAAGAAATTTTTTGCATTTCTTGACTTCCATGCATTAGAATGCTTACTTGAAAAGCGTATTTTTACGATTCCTTTGAAATCTGTTGTACATTGGGTATGATAATACTCATAGAATGTTTAAAACTTGATTTGGGGGTGGTGAATTGAATCCCCTTGTTGCCCCTATGTGCACTGTATAAAAAAACTTTGTCTTGTGTTTTTGTAAAAGTTTTATTTTATTTTTGCAGTTTTAGTTGGTAGATCTAGTGGTCGATCAGTATTGCAGTTGTGACTTCAATTATGGTTGCTACAGTGGTCTTCATTTATTGGTCAATACGTTTATCAAGTAGGAGGGGAGGGTATTGGGTAAAAGGAGTGGATAAGGGGCATTTTTTTGCCAGCTGCGAGTATCGCTTTACTAGAGTACATGAAAATCTTCAACTTCCAAGTAATTATATTGAGTTCTATATGCTATATCATTAAACTACGAACAAAATTTTACTACTTTAGAGTAATAAATAGGTTAATAAAAAGCTAATGTTTGCGCTCTTTTAAACTTTATTCTTTTGTAATGAAGTGGAAGTGGAAAAAGCAAAGGATATTGTTGTGTTAATGAACAATTTAGACAATATTTTTTGCTCTAGAAGAGTCATTACTGGCATAAGTTTATTTAATCATTTTATTTACACATAAAAGTATTTGAAGCTTTTCTATCAACAAGTTTGGTCCATCCATACGTAACATTTAGCACTTTTCGTTAATTTAGACATGTTAGAACAGTCCTATCGATTTCAAACTTTGCATGATGATTCCTAAAATGTTAGGTAAGATTTTAGAAGCGTAGCAACTTGATAATCGTTTCCAGAAAGTTTCTATGTCCATTTAAAACATTTTGATTTCTAACTTTTTGGACAACACTTTTTGTATGATATAATTATCCTATCCTTCTGATTTTTGTAAAATTGATTCGTAGGACAGCAAGATACAATAAATAAAACAAATCATCTCAATAATCAAGTTCCAAATATAAGTATGTACTTTTACTGTATCCTGTATTTTTGCAATTTTGAAACAAATCTATTTACAACTTTGTTTAGCCTCACAAATTAATGTTCTGCTTGTCAAAAAGATTTATTCTTCGTCTGTCCTACCATTTGATTGTAGAGCTTTACTTTTATGAACGTTGTCATCCTTGTTTCTGTATCTTTTAATCAAGTTCTTTTTGACATTCATAACACAATTTTTTAAGGTTCCGTGACCGCTTAATTCTAAAAGAAAACAGCGGTTTTAGACAATTTGAGCTATACTTACACTTTGATAAATTACATCCAGGCCGCCACAAATTCGCTGCGGCTGTTAAACCTTGCTAAATATTCAAAACCTTATTGCAAACTTTTTCAATTTCAAAAAAAATGGTTTTATTTGAATATCATTGAAATAAAATGTAAAAGTTTTGAAAGTTAGACTTATAATAAATCTATTTATGAAACTATGGCTTTTGTACTATTTTATGTCGAATCAGGTTTTTCTTTTTAAAATTGTTTTTTCATTTTTGTATTTAAAAGTTTTAAAAAATTAAAGATGATTATTATTATTAAAACTTTATTATTAAAATGAATAAAATACTTTAAAAAAATATCAGGATCATGAATAGGAGCATAAATAAATTAAGGTTAAAAAATATTACAATGGTTTATTTTGCCAGGTTGATGGCGTCATCTATAGCGCCTTCCATTGGTTCTTTGTTATCAGTATCATTTCTGGTCAGCAGTCCTTTTGCGGTCAGATAGCTGTTGAAAGTTGGCAGCTTCAAGGTAATGTCAGCTTGTCTTCTTGGTTTCCGCTGAAAAGCTCCCAGGAAATTGTTGGCACACGATTTATAAGCTGAAACTGTCAAGTGTACTCCATCAACTAGGCTGTGTTAATCGAAGTTCCTACCAAAAATGTTCTGGTAAACTTTGAACTCACATCTCTCAGGTACCTGCAAGACCATACCTAGAAATAAGAATCGATGTTTTATTTACCTGGATGACGTTGCCAGGTTTACTGTCATCCTGAAACCACTAGGATAGCGTAATTTTAAAAGAATTATATTATCCGTTGTAAATTAATTATTAACTTTTTAATTAGATAATAAATGTAATTATTCTTTTTCGTAGCAATATGTGTTCACTTCCTACACTGTGAAACTATTTATCTAGTTAAACTATTGTTCATCTAATCTTTTTATATCTATTATCCAACTAGAGAATATGGACAGTTATCTACAGGGATATCTAAGGCCGATAAATTGATGTACATCCACAATGATGATACACATAATTACCCTTTTTTAATGTAAAATTAGTGGTTGGAACGTTCGAACACTCAACTTAATAAACCAACAAATTCAAATTCCCCAAAGTTGTTACGCAAACAAACAGGAAACCGTTATTAAAAACTTTGGGGACTAATGTAATAAACATCCCATTGTCCTCTCTCTCTCTCTCTCTCTCTCTCTCTCTCTCTGGTACATATGTAGAAGCAAAATATAAAAGTTTAGTTGCGCAATTGGTTAAGAAACGATTAAATGCACATTTACTAGAAACTTTATAGAACAAGGATGACAACATCAATAAAATCGAAGCTCTGGATGGACAGACAGACGAACATCAACACTTGTAGAGAGTCAGAACTGAATTAGCAGAATATTAATGCATGAGTCTTAACAAAATTGCAACTACTTAATAATTATCCTGTTCAAAGACATGCTTACATTTTTAGGACTTGATTATAGTAATGTTTTGCTTATTACATTATACCTTGTTGTAATAGAAATCCGGATGCTGTGAGTATTGGTTTAAAAAATATGACGTAACAAAAAAATTAGCCAATGAGAGTCCACTACGCATGCCGCCATTGGTCAATAACGGCCTCTCATTGGCTAATTTTTTTTGTTACGTCATATTTTTTAAACCAATACTCACAGCATCGAAATCCGTATTCCAAAAAAGAATATTTGTTGCCTAAATAGTAAAAAAATGTCTTTCTTGTAACTATTTCGTGACTATTATAGGAATCAAAGTTTGAAATCAATAGGACGATTCTAATCTGTTCAAATAATGAAAAAAGCTAACCGTTACGGACGTACGTACGGACGGATAGACCTACCCTTATTATAGAAAAGCTTCACTTATAAAATAAAATATTATTATGTTACACCTGCTGTTCCCAAAGAGTACAAAGTTTTTTTTTCAGAAATTATTTTAATAAAAAATCTAAAAAACTTAGCATTCAGGGAGGGAGAGGACGTATTGGACTGTAATTTACACTGGTAATTGCTATTTTAGATATATACATTGCTTTTATAGAATTTTAATTGGTTGGTTTTAAACTACCAGTGAACAAACTTTTCAACCAATAAGAAAACATCAATCTGTTTGTCCATTGTCTCATCCCTCAAGGGGATATCTGCGTAACGTGTAAACTTGCGTATATTCTTAGACTAGTGGGTATCTGTCACATTAGAGTAAAACAAGCTGAGGGGGGGGGGGAAGTTAAATAACTGTGCCGACTTTCAATTGGGTGTTTGAAATACAACCAACTGGGTCCGTAATATTAACACAGCCAAGGCACTACAAAAGAGCAGAAAGCAACAGGGGCGTCCAAGCTTTTTTTTTGGGGGGGGGGTAAAAATTTTTTAAGGGGGGGGTAATTCGTTTTTGGTTTTCGTAATTTGCTTGGGGGTGTAATTACCCCCCCTGAAATCTGTTGGCAGGGGTAAATTTAGTTTACCCCCCACAAAATTTACCCCCGGGGTAAAATTTTTGGGGGGGGTAATTAAAATTTTATCAAATATATAGTATTAAAAATGCGCGCGAAGCGCGCAAAAATTTTTTTTATTAGAGATTTTTTATTTTTGGGGGGGTATTTCCCCCCCCCCAAAATTGTTTGGGGGGGTAAATACCCCCTCCTAAATGGTTGGGGGTGCCTACGGCACCCCCAGGGTAGGAGTAAAATTTAAATGGGGGGGGGGTTATATGAAAAATCGTTTGGGGGGGTAATCGCCCCATTACCCCCCCCCTTGGACGTCTATGGTCCCTAACATGTAATTGTCTGGGTTATACAATATATCTATAAATTTATTTCTGTGACCAAAATATAATATCAGATGTACAGATTGTGTTTTGATAGAAATCGAATGCAGATAAATTTTGTCTAAAATGTGCTGCATTTTTGTACATTATGAGCAAAATATATGAATTATGAGGAAAATATATAAATTTGGTACATTGTAATGAATATAGGATAATAAATTGGCGTCAATTTAGCTTGCTAATATGGGCCTTATTTATTGGTCAGTTGTCTCATCTAGTTGGAGGAGATGGGGTAAAGAAGTTTTTATAAGTTTTTATAATCGTTAGTTTAACAACTTTGGGAACTTTTATTGAATTTTAATTGGTTGATTCCAGGAATAAGGTATAACCAACAAGCAAAATAAATCTAAAATAATATTTGGGGGGCAAATGGAGAGGTCGTCAATTTTACGATGTGTTGCCCCCCAACGACAGCTGAAAAACACGTATAGGTTTCGTGATTTTCTTCCGAATTAATTTCGTTATTGGTATGAGCTGGGTTGATTCATTCATTTAGTCAAGTATTCAAACGTTTCAACCGCTAATTGTAATCTAAAAAGTGGTAATATTCTATATTATTATTGGAAATGTACATCAATTTATCGACCATTGTCATATCCCTTTAGATCCCTGTTCTTTGTTATTGCTTCCTAAAGCCAATAGATATTTTACTTTAGATGGCCAAGCATGTACAATAATCCGTGCAACTTTACTTCAGCGACAAGTATTATTTACATAGGAATCTTTATACTAGCGACAAAATATTTGGACAAAGTTTTCCCCTAAGAAATGCAACCATTTATAGATGACTTTTATATGGACGAAATAAAATAAATATATTGCCCTTTCTATTGGTCTAACTAATAGATTGATAATCTAGACTCTTTATTAGGAATCTAGAGGGTTAAGACAATAAATTGATGTACATCCCAAATGATGATACACAAAATCAAAATTAGTGGTTGAAACGTTTGGACTCTCAACTAAATAAACCTACAAATCAAAATTTAGTAAAAGTTGTTCAGCCACTGAATACGAAAACGTTATTATAGAACTTTGGGGACTAGTGTAATAAACAGCTCAATGTCCCCTCCCTCCCTCCCTGCTTTTTATATTTCTTGTGTAAAGCCACTGAAAAGCAAAAAAAAAGAATTGCAAGAAGTGAAGTTATTTCCTACACACAATAATCCTCTTACAGTTCTGTCATGCGTTGTCACAGATTTCAAGGAATGGGCCAATGGCCGATAAATTGACATACACCACCAACAATGATACACAAAATTACCCTTTCTGTAGAATAAAATTAGTTCTAACGTAATAACACTCAATTTATAGAAATAACCAATCAAAGTTCCCAAAGTTGTTGAGCCAACGAATAAGAAAAGGTTACCATGAAACTTTGGGGACCAGTGTAATAAACAGCACATTGTCCCCTCTCTCTCTGATGCGTAGTCTGATTTTTGGAATACTGATTCCTAGGACAACAAAGACAATGTTATAAGCAAAGCATCTCTAAACTCAGGTCCTAAAAATGTATGTATTTCCTTAAACATTATCCTGTATTAGCGCAGTTTTTCAACAAATTTACATTTTACATTTATAGTCTGATTATTCAGTTATGCGTATTAGCCGAGTACATAATGCTTTTAAAAGATTTTAAATTATAAAATCATGAAGATAGCTTATAAAGAAGGTGTCCTATCTTTTGTGATATATTTTTTTTAAAACAGCTAGTCGATGCTTTCAGTGATTAGTAGATGTAAAATGATCCAATTAGGTGTTCATAATTGTTCATAATGGCATTTGGCTTCTTTATTTGTTGCGTTTTAGTACCTTAAAACCAACTTAACTTTTATTTTTAAACTTAAAACGATTACATAGCTAAATTCTATGGATCATTTTACATCTACTAATCACTGAAAGCTCCGACTAGCTGTTTTAATAAAATATCACGAAAATTAAGACACCTTCTTTACAAGTTTAAGAGCAAATAAATGTTAACTGTGCTTTAAATGCAGAAAACTGAACAGAGTATTATTTGAAAAGAATGGACGGGGGGGGGGGTGGGGGACATTGGATTGAAAATCATATTGGTCCCCAAAGTTTTATAATTATAATCGCTGTCTTAGATCTTGTTTGAGTTGTACGAATTATCGGTGTCCAAACTTTAGTCTACAGGATAAATTTATATGATGAATTTATCAATAATTTATATTTATTTAATTACCATTGTCTTATCCCCACGATCCCTGAGAACTATTTCTTGCCTTTTTTACTATTTCTTGACAGTATAATATGTATATTTTATGTAGTGAGCCAAACTGCATGACAAAAATTACATCAAAATGCGGCATTTTCCCTCATTATGACTTGGAAAGCCTCCCCCCCCCCCCCTATTTATGAAATTAATTAAAAATTAGAGAGGTTGGTAGGTTTTTGGACAGTTTATCTATTTCTTTAGGTCAGGTTAGGTCAGTTTATATTTAGGTAAAAGATAGCCCTGCAGAAATAGGACTCCGGTTAGAGTAATACACTAGAGGTAGAAAATGTTAAATAACTGTATCTCCCCATCGCAATCGTCTTGTGCAACCTTCCTATTGGGTCATTGAAAATCAACCAATAGTATCGCTTATATTAACACAACTAAGTAGCAGAAAATTATTTAGAAGCAGACGAAATAGGTCTTTGAAAAGTGAAAGGAGGTAGTTGTCTGTATATACATCTATACTATAGATCTGTTGGACTCCGTTTAGAATAAAATTTCCTCCTTCTTTCTTTTCAATCTATTTAAAAAATAAGGGGAGGGTTGTATCCATTGCTCGACAGGTACTTTATGGGAAAGTACCCAAAATGCAATTATACAGAATGAATGCAATAAAATAAAATAAAAAAAATATTTGTGTACTGTAATTGCTTAAATTATGGGAAATCATTACAAATTCATTTTAAATTTCTTTTGCTTTAAAATGCACATCCATTAAAAAGAAAACAAATGTCAAAAATGATTTATTCATACACTAGAGGCTTCGCAGAAGCAAAGCACAGTCCAGCCGTTAGAGAGATCTTATGCTACTACTAGACAGACGGACAGGAATTGTTCTACTTTGTATGATACTAGTGGCTTCACCCCTATCCTCTAGGTGCTTTGCCCCAAGAAGTTTGAGCAACCTAATTTTTCGTATTTTAGGGGTGTTTTTCATTTTTTGAGGGGGGAGGGTTGGGGGTGTCCAACCCCCAAGAAAATAGTTATTAACCTTCCTGGGGCCCATGAGAAGCTACCCTGTTAAGGAGAACCCAATCGGTTGACCGGTTAGCGAGATCCTTCGTTACAAACAAACAAACAAACAGACAGACATCGTTCTACTTTGTATTATAGATGAACCTATTTTGCAAATAAGTTATAAAATCTATAGTTTATCCCAGGAAGGGAGGGGAAGTTCCACAGTAAATTACACTAGTATCAAGAGTTTTATAATCACTATATCTTATTATCTCATTTGCTGGCATAAAAACGTTGGTTACTTTTATTGAATTTTAATGGTTGGGATGCTGTACGTATTGGTGCAAAAAATGGGGACAAATTTCAAATTGTTTTGGCGTGTGACGTCATACCCCGATCTCTTTTCTAGAGGGTTTCTTTCCTCCTTCCCTTTTCTTTCCCCTCACTTGTGACGTAAATAAACAGCCCCGTCAAATCAATTTAAAAATTGTCCCCATTTTTGCACCAATACGTACAGCATCAATGGTTGGTTTTAAAGTAATAGATCAAATAGTTTGATAGTTTGATCTACATAGGGGGTAATTTTGTTTATCATTTAGGGGATATACATCAATCTATCATCCATTGTCTTATCCCTTAAGATCCCTGAGAATATCCTATATGTGCTTCCTGTCCAAAACCAAAAATTGCAAATTAATGGGCGAAGATGAGATGCAGTTTCTTAGATAAATCCAAGGATAGAGGGATAGGTAAAACCTGATGTTTCGTTTTCACAGAAATAATATGTATAATGGCTCATTCTATTTTTTTGCAACTTTAATCCCCCCCCCCCCCCGTTGAATTTTAGCTAAATTAAGGTTTTCTAAAAAATAACTTTCAATGTTTTTAGACCACAATACATTAGTAAACATATCAAAAAAAAAGAAATAAAATCCCTGTTAGATTTTAGCTAAACTAAGGCCTTCTAAAAAATAACTTTTGATGTTTTTAAACTACAATACATTGGGAAACATATTAAAAAGTAAGAAATTAAAACTTTATTAATACCTTGATTCATAAAGCTTTTTTTCAATTTATAAAAAGAGTAATATTTTAGACATGTTTACAATATACCAGTTTTGATAGCCCCTGTTAGTTTATTTGCCCCACAGTGCAATGTAAAAATTATTTTCGCAGCTATATCCTATTCTAATTCAAACTAATATTATATTCTTTCTTATTCCTAAATTTCTAGAAAGAAGATTTATATGCAGAGACAGATAGAGAGAAAGAATTATAGATGGCAAAACGGATATAAAGGGAGAGTAAAAAATGCGGCCATTTTTAAAATCTTAATTGCGCGGCTTGTGTTAATTGATCACGTAAATAAGAAGTAAAAAATGATGAATTACAAGCTTTAGTTACAAATAAAGTAATTTAATTTCTCGTATTCATTCGAATCAGATGGATAGGAACCGGTTCTTATCCATACGAAAAAACTATGTCTAGCATCGTATTATATCCAGCTTTCTATGAATATAAAAGTGTACAAAGGCACCGGCTAAAAAAACTGGTTTTAATCTTATAATTGTACATTCTACATACGCGGAAAGCTGTTTTCAATAAGATGCGAGAAATAACTATTAACCTTTTAAATTATTCTATGTTAAAGGTTCGTAACATTTAACGTTATCTTTTTTATTCATATTTATATTAATAAATATTTCAGAAAAAAATTAAAGCTAGGTTTCTAAAATAACTATAATTTCTGTAAGGTAAGGTTAGGTTATATTGGGTTCTAGGTAGCCCTACATGACTATGGCACCGCAGACATAGACCCTGCAGGGTAAGGGACCCTATCAGTTGTTAGCCATAAGAAAAAAAGCTACCTCCCACTTATTTTTAAAAAGCATGGATGGTTTCAATGCTTCTCATACACTTTGATGGAAAGTGCCAAATGAAACAAGGAAATAAAACTATAAAATACAAATAAAATAAAAAATCTACTAATCTATATATAGTTGAATATGCATTAAAATTATATACAACATTGATCAAGATATAAATGCATGACAAACTAAAACTAGATGCACATCTAGAGAGATAAAGAAAGAGAAGGAGAGATATGTTCCTATCTTAACTTAGTGACTTCCACTTAATTTAGTTTCTTAGAATAGAGCTATTCTATGTATTGTGTGTCTTCGTCAGGGATCGTAAGGGATAAGACTATAAATGATTATTTTATATATATCCCCATGATTATAAAAATGATCCATTCTATGAATTAAAATTCTTGAAAAGTTTGGTGACTACTAGTTTGGTTAAACCAATCAAGAATTAATACATGTACCCATCATTTGAGCAACTAAAATTACAGTGGCTTAATATGGGACACCTTACATACTCGGCGAGGTTGAGGTAATTAAGAGTAGCTACTAAGAAACAGCGGGTCAAGTCATGATGTAAATAAACGTGAAGCTTGAACCGGCCATAGTGGCTATAAATAAGTGTTTCGTCCTACTCCATCACTACTTAGGTCTAGCTAAACAGAGAAAAACTATTGCTACAAACAAAATAGCGGGTCAAGTCATAATGTAAATAAACGTGATCTTGAACTGGCCATAGTGGCTATAAATAAGTGTTTCGTCCTATTAGATGACTACTTAGGTTTAGCTAAACAGAGAGAAACTATTGCTACAAACAAAATAGCGGGTCAAGTCATGATGTAAATAAACGTGAAGCTTGAACTGGCCATAGTGGCTATAGATAATTGTTTTGTCCTACACCATGACTACTTAGGTCTAGCTAAGCAGAAAGAAACTATTGCTACAAACAAAATAGCGGGTCAAGTCATGATGTACATAAACGTGAAGCTTGAACAGGCCATAGTGGCTATAAATAAGTGTTTCGTCCTACTACATAACTACTTAGGTCTAGCTAAGCAGAAAGAAACTATTGCTACAATCAAAATAGCGGGTCAAGTCATGATGTAAATAAACGTGAAGCTTGAACTGGCCATAGTGGCTATAAATAAGTGTTGGCTATAAATAAGTGTTTATAATTGTTTCGTCCTACTCCATGACTACTTAGGTCTAGCTAAACAGAAAGAAACTATTGATACAAACACACACATTTTCGAGCCAACAAATGAAATAATGTGTTTGTAAAACTTTGGGTACCACTAAAATTTACATTCCAATGTCCCCATCCTCCCTAATTATGTGTCTTTACATGTAGTGGCATATGCAGGGAGGGAGTGGACATTGGACTCTAAATTATACTGATACCCAAAGATGTATAGACACGATCTCTAATTCATTGGTATTAAAACTTTTACTTGGTACTTTTATTGATATATGATTGCTTGGTTCAATTTGAAATTTCTTAAATTTTTAACAATAATCCTAATCTACAGGAGGGGTAATTTCAATTTGTGTATTATCATTGAGGATCTACATAAATTTATCGGAAGCAGCATATAGTGGCTGTATAAAAATGACCAATGATAGGCCAGTATACATTTCAATTGGTAAAATCAATACTGGTATATCATTGGTCATTTGTTTCGTATGACGTCATTTTTTATAGGAACTATAGGCTGCTTTATTTATCGTCTATTGTCTAATCCCTCATATTCCCTGGTGTGTCTTGTCTTTATAATGTGTGTGTGTGTGTGTGTGTAAATATATATAGGATGAGCTAATCTATTGGATAGCATAGCTGTCCTGTTGGGACCCAACCACCAACCAATACGATTTCAATTTGCCTCATGTCAAAAGTTAAATTGATTTGAATGATGGGCTGGGAATCTTGTGAAAAGATTGTTAGAATTGCATATTTCTCAACAAACATGGCAGCTGCACTGCTCCAGGGAGGAAGGGAGGGGTCATTGGGCTGTTTATTGCACTTGTTTTATAAAACTTTTCCTATTTGTTTGCTTAACAACTTTAACTTCTGATGGGTGGGTTTCAACCACTAATTGTAATCTACAGAAGTAGTAATTTCATGTATCATTATTTGGGATATACATCAATTTAATGCCAATTGTCTTATCCCTTTAGATCCCTGGGACTGCTCACTGTCGGTGGCCCTCCAAACTTGAATCCTACCCCCACAGTTGAAATAAACCAGAAGTAGCAGAGGATTTTAAGTCATTCAAATTCAGTCCTGCATGGTCTATCTTTAATAACATCCAAGAAATTCTAAAAATACGGACAATCCGATTTATCGCGTGGCTTCGCCACTAAAAACACGTTTTAGCATTGGTATACAAATTCAGAGAGCCCTTTAATCACTTTTTAAAACAAGGTATAACTTTTAAGGACCATTAACTTCTTTAGAACTTCATTATAATGCTTATAAAAAAAATTAAGTCATACAATACAAATAAACAATGATTGGCTAATACATAAACAAAATTATTAATGGCAGACCAGTATATATTATAATTGACCAATTGTAGGCCAGTATGAGGTCATTTTGTATAGTGCCTGCTAAAAGCTTCCTGTTTTAAACTTCCATTTTTTTACCACTGTGTCCCCTCAGCCCCAAGGATTTCCATAGTTTTTGCATTCCTGTTTTCTAGAACCGTATTTCCTAAAGTCAGGGTTGGCAATCTGAACTGGCATCATTCCTATTCTCTAGAACCGTATTTCCTAAAGTCAGGGTTGGCAATCTGAACTGGCATCATTCCTATTCTCTAGAACCGTATTTCCTAAAGTCAGGGTTGGCAATCTGAACTGGCATCATTCCTATTCTCTAGAACCGTATTTCCTAAAGTCAGGGTTGGCAATCTGAACTTGCATCATTCCTATTCTCTAGAACCGTATTTCCTAAAGTCAGGGTTGGGAATCTAAACATATATTCCTGTTTTCTAGAACCGTATATCCTAAAGTCAGAGTTGGCAATCTGAACTAACATCATTCCTGTTTCCTAGTACCGTATTTCCTAAAGTCAGGGTTGGGTATCTGAACTGGCCATTCCTGTTTTCTAGAACCGTATTTCCTAATGTCAGGGTTGGTAATCTGAGCAGAAAAATGATCTCGTTCCATTTTCATGCTTAATTTCAAAAAAAGGTGTATTTTAGAAATGCCCTAGTGGTGATTTTTTGCATTGTTTTATAAACGTATTTCCGCAGATAGTAAAAAAGTTAAAGGATTAATTCAGGTTTTGTATCTCCAAACTAGGGTTGGGCCGGATATCCGGTGTGGCCGGATATCCGGCCATTTTCAATATCCGGCCGGATACCGGATATTGAAACTATCCGGCCGGATATCCGGCTCTATAATTTTTTATACTTTACACCAAAAATCTCTGCTTTTTAAAATCCTAAATGGCTATAATTTTCTTATTATTGAAGCTAGAAGAACATTTTTTCTGAATAAGTTTAACTTTGTGTAAATTTATATAAGATTTCTGAAGAAATTTTTTTTTACTACTTTAATATCTGGTAATTTGGCCGGTTATCCGGTAATTTGGCCAGATAACCGGATATTTGCCGGATATCCGGCGTTGGCCGGATATCTGGCATTTGAAATCAGCCGGATATCCGGTATCCGGCCAAAAAAGTATCCGGCCCAACCCTACTCCAAACTGCCTAGTCGAGATTATAAAATTAACCACCTCCCCCTATTCTAAAATTGAAAATAAGGGGGGGAAGGGATAATTTTTCAGGTACCCCCAACCTTAAATTGAATTTTTATTAAAGATAAGGGGAAAGGGGTTCTGTGCTTAACAAGGCACGTTGAGGGAAAGCACCAAAACCTTCACTGAAAAGCTGCTTTAAAATTAATGCAAACTTTGAACTTTTTTGGAAAAAGATTTATCACCATCAGAAATTTTATAAACAATTTTGTGGAAATTTACAAATAAATAAAATATTTTTTATTTTGTTATGTTTATCTAAATTTGTTAATTTATATAATTTCTTTATAAATTAAAATTTTGCTCCAAAATAAGTTATGATAACTTATGAAGAGTTAAAAGTAAATGTAAAGTTGCAACTAAAAACTCGGTAAAACCTCATAAATTTAATAGGGACTTCTCCCACCCAAAAAGTTACACTTTTAGACTTTATACTTTAAAAAGATAAACCATCTTAGCATTTTAATTTGATTACATTTAAGGTATTACTTGTAGAGGGACAAAATGACTCAAAAATCGACCATGTGACGTCATAAAAATGAGGGAGATGAGAAGAGAAGTGGGAAAGAAAACCCCTAAAAAAGAGATTGATAATCACTCATTTTTATGACGTCACATGGTTGATTTTTGAGACACTTTTAAATGCTTAGAATTATTTCTTTATGTTGTTAACGGATGTTAAAGTTATCCTCTCGTTTTCAAACATTATGACAAGGAACAACTTAGAAAGCGTAGTAACTCTATAAGCATTACAAGAAAGTCAGTAGGTCCTTTCAAAACATCTTAATTTTATGTCTGATTTGTTGCCAATCTTAGTTTTTTTTAAAGGAGAAGGGGGGGGGGGATATTTGTTGAGGACCCAATATAAACTGAACAGGATATTTGCAAAAACTGTGGCGTACTTAACTCTTTTGAGAAGTGAAGTATCCTAATTCTATTATAACTTATAATTACATTACTCATATTGAGCAAATAATATGGGAAACTTCATAATTATCAGGGATGGAGGGGACATTGAATTGTAAATTACACTGGTACCCAAAGTTTTATAAAACAACATTATTTTTTGGCTAACAAATCTTTGGATACTTTCATTGAATTTTGATTAATTATTGCCAAACTAAAAGTGCAAAACTCATTAACCAATAATTTGTTTCTACATAATGGTAATTTTGTTTATCATCATTGGGAACATACATTTATCTTACATTGTTTTATCTCTCATGATCCCTGATACTTATACACTAAAACTTAACTTTAACATTTTCTTGCAATACAGAAAATTAAAATTTGTGAAACTTTTCAGAAAATATATACATTTTTTGGTAATATCCTCATAGAATTTTTTTTTTCAATTTTGAAAATTTGAGTCTAGGTCTAGCCCTTATGTGAAATAATAACTTGACAGAAAAACTTAATAATGTACATTCCTACCCTCCATGTTAGATAATATCCTAATAGAAAATCTAAATATTAGACAGGTCTAGCCTCCATGTGAAATAATATCCTAACAGAAAATCTAAATAATATACAGGTCTAGCCTCCATGTGCAATAATATCTTGTCAGAAAATCTAAATAATGGACAGGTCTAGCCTCTATGTGAAATAAAATCCTGACAGAAAATCTAAATAATGGATAGGTGTAGCCTCCATGTGAAATAATATCCTCACAGAAATTCTAAATAATGGACAGGTCTATCCTCCACGTGAAATAATATCCTAAGAGAAAATCTAAATAATGCACAGGTCTATCCTCCATGTGAAATAATATCCTGACAGAAAATCTAAATAATGGACAGGTCTATCCTCCATGTGAAATAATATCCTGACAGAAAATCTAAATAATGCACAGGTCTATCCTCCATGTGAAATAATATCCTAAGAGAAAATCTAAATAATGCACAGGTCTATCCTCCATGTGAAATAATATCCTAAGAGAAAATCTAAATAATGGACAGGTCTATCCTCCATGTGAAATAATATCCTGACAGAAAATCTAAATAATGCACAGGTCTATCCTCCATGTGAAATAATATCCTAAGAGAAAATCTAAATAATGCACAGGTCTAGCCTCCATGTGAAATAATATCCTAAGAGAAAATCTAAATAATGGACAGGTCTATCCTCCATGTGAAATGATATCCTGAGTATTTTATCACCCAGGGAATTGCTCACTTGTAAGTTTTACTTTCCTCAAACTATAATTCTATTCTTACATAAAATATTTTTTTTTACTTTCGACACCTTTTATAGACCTATTTTAAACATTAAAACTTTCAGCTCATAAAGAATAGGTCAATGAAAATGTATACTGGCCTGCCATTCGTAATTTAGTCTGTGGATTGGCCTATCATTGCTCATTTGTATTGTATGACGTCTTTTTTATAGGCACTATAAAAAACTTTTAAAAATTAACATATCAAAACTTGAAAATTAAGTTCGAATAGTAGCTTTTGTTTTTTAATTACTGTAATTTTTCAAGGGAGGGGGGAGAAGAATTTGAAAATCTCCCACCCCCTCCCCTTACTATTCAGACAAAGTGCGTTGCACGTTCATGACTCCATATTACACATATTAATGTTTCCTATTATGGTTCTATAAAATCAAATTACATTACATGTTTATATATATTTACATATTTACAATTATCCATTTATGATATGGTCAATGCCATATAATTCTTCCTTTAACTATCTTAGAGTAGGATAGTCCCATTTGAATAACTAGAAAAATTGTATTTTTTGTTAATTTTAGTTTTATAATTAATAATATATGTATAACATTTTGTACTTTTTTTTCCCCAGTAAACCAAATATTTCTTTTTCAACTTTTAAAACAAAAACAAAATAGTATACATATTATTTTATTTATGTGGGATATTTTACTGTATTTATATTATAAAAAAAATCTAAAAAATTATAGTTTATTTCATGTTATTTGTATTTGTACTGAAATGAAGTAAGCTAAAAAAAAGGGGGTAATTTTGTTTATCGTAATTGGAAATGTTCTATGGCTCCATTTTATTGTATATTTGACCTAAACATAGCATTTGATACAAAGTAATTGTGGATGTATTGTACAGCATTGTCTTATCCCTTTAGATCCCTGGTTATTAATGAGATAAATTAGCAGAAATTATTTGCACCTAACCTTCTCCGTGTAGCAATGTTGATTAGATTTGATAATCTTGTAAGCGGTCAGTGTACTTTTTAAAAGCTTTTTTTAAAAGCTTTTCTACAATTGGGATCAGTCCGTTCGTCCAGCTTTTTCGTTAATTTGGGTAAGTTAAAATTGTCCTATCGGTATCAAAGTTTGCATGGTGATTCCTGTAATAGTTTGGTATGATTTAGAAAGCGTAGCAACTCTATAATCGTTACCAGAATGTCCATAAGACCATGCTGATTTTAAATTTTTTAACAACAAATAATCAAGTCCTAAAAATGTTCCAGAGCTTCGATTTTATGGATGTTGTCATCCTTGTTTTAAGTACAACACAAATATCAAAAATTATGTTGGAAATTATTTTTATTAAAAGAAAAAGAAAATTATTACATCCAATGTCGGCGAAGCTACTTTTTTTAGCCCATATGTTAGCATTATGAGTTAGATTGATTCTTTTTATATTCCTTATATTTTTTTAGGTTGTCCATGAAGCTTTATGAGATGTCCAACTGACGTAGCGCATCCGTTCGTCGTCGGGGAGGTGGTAGGTTCGAATCTCAGCCTGATACCGCGTCATAACTAAAGACGTTAAAAATAATTCCCACTCCTGCTATGCCAGGTGCGCTACATATATAGTAAGAGTATCGCAATACCTTTATAATTTGGTTTTAAGACAGGATTGGATCAAAAATTTGTATTATGTATTTAATTAAATAAATAATGTATTATTCTGTATATTTATTTACCTTTAATTACAAAAATTATATACTTAATCAATATATCAAATTGTATAAGTGTTAATTAATGTCAATAACATACTTTGTTGATTGCTAGACGTCTAGGAATAAACAGCTTGGATCCTCATACTTAGTAAAGTCTGTAAGTGTGTAGAGAAGATTTTGGTTAACCGCTGAACCGGTATGGTTCTCATTTACAGCTTCACAAAGGTCCAGTGAAGGTTTATGACTATATTAGGGAAGAGTTATTTCATCTTTCCAAACGTAATCACATCTTTTTTACTTTTCTTTTTAAACTTACTATCCTCCCAACCACCCCTTTTTCCCAAAAGTAGGCTCTAGGGGCGAAGTTTCGAGTATATAAAATGAAATAAGTTGTTTGTCCGATATGATCTGATAAAAGCCTTGTCTGTTATACAATTTTCTGAGAAGTATAGAGCATTAATTCTGAGCAAGTTTTAGCATTTTTGTGGGGGTGGTTGCGTTAACCCTCTTTTTTGGGATATGGCTCTAAGAAAATGTGTAATAACTCCTTTAAAAAAAATTTTAAACAAAAATTAAATATCAGAGGAGATACTTTCATGGAACAAAGCCTCAAAGGCTAGGGGCAAAGCTATTAGTTAGATGAATAGAAAGTAGTTATTAATTACATCATCGTATTATAAACAACTTTCTGCGGATAAAACATGTACAATTATAAGATTTATTGGCCCCGAGATGCCGAAGGCACGGGCTTACAAAACTGGTTTTAATATTATGATCGTACATTTTATAATCGTAGTAAACTGGATGTAATATGATACATGATTTTTCAGTATGACCAGTTCTAATCCAGCGGTTATAAATAAGTTTCGAAGCCATACTGGAAAATCAATGTATATTATTTTGAAGGCAAAGCTTGCTTTTGCAAACTAGTTTATATTTCAATACAACTTTTTGGCATTACACAATGCAATGTAACAATTTAATACTCGGAAAAGAAACTTTTTCAATCGATGTAAAAGCAAATATATTACAATATTATATAATGCTCACCATCTACTTTTCTGATTTGGCTCAAAAATTATATTTTTTGTCATTTTAACATAAAAATAACAAAGTTCTAGAAAAACTTTTAAAAACATAAAAAAGACACTTTTCTTCAGGGGACGTCTAAGCGGGGGGGGGGGGGAGATTCTTACCTCAAAAATTTGACTAACGTTGTAAAAAAAAATTATGGTTATCTTATACCCTTAATATATTATGGGGGGTGTAATTACCTCCCTCAAGCAAATTTTATCCTTGGGGTAAACATTTTGCGGGAAGGTAAAAAATGTTTGTTGCGCGCCCCGTGAGCTATTTCTCCCCCCCTCCCCCAAATAAGAATTACCTCTACTCTACGGTTTCCTATGTATTCTTAGAGAATCAATTATCAGGTATATTCTATTGTTCTAATGATAATATACTGGTTTTCAATTTTATACGCTGACGTTTAGTGCCATCAGGGTTCTTAAGAGATAAGACAATGGACGATAAAATGATATTAATATTCAGTCAATCTGTAGATTATTATTATCTAATAAAATATGTGTTTGTTTGTAAGTATGTAGCCCAGATTCTCTTTGAAGTTAGGTTTCAGATGGAATTGGGATTGTAAGTGAGAATCCTCAGGTCAATCTTAGATTGGTGATCTGAGTACATTCTATGTTTAATTACAAGCTGACCTGCCATTCTCGAGGAAGCTACTCAATTATTACTCACCGAGGCCTAGAGTTTTGTCAGGTGTTCTATATTAAGCCACTTTAATTAATGACAATCTTATATGAATTAGGAGCATGGTCAAAGGAAAGCATGATTAAAATGCTATTGGAAATCCTTACCTCTTACTAATCTCCCACCTTACAACCTAAGGGCATCTCAGGGAAGGTTGCGTGTTTATATTATGACAAATTGCATCAGCATTTGTCAACTAAGTATAAAATCTATGAGGGGACTTAAACTCGGATTTTTCCATAGAGAACATAGTGCCCTAACTCCTACTCTATGGAACGGATCTTGGACAAAATAGCCTCAGACATAATAGTCTCGGACTAAATAGCCTCAGGACAAAATAGCCTCTAGGACAAAATAGCCTCAAAACAAAATAGCCTTAGACAAAATAGCCTCTTAAGGAAATTAGCCTCAACTGATAATAATGATCAGGGCCGCAGTGCTCGGCCCCCTGGCCTGCCTAGCAGCGGGCGTTCGGCTCCTTAGCCATATAACCTAACCTAACCTTACCTAAAAATTGTAAAAACAATATTAAAAATTTTAAAACCAATATTAAAAATTGTAAAAATCCACCAACCACTTTTACTAAAATCCACGAAATTCTAAATCACCTATGTACTATTAATTGAGGCTATTTTTCTTAAGTAAATGTCCTGAGGCTATTTTGTCCGAGGCTATGTGACACCCTATTGAACTCTCCTCCCTCCCTCCCTGTCTTACTTGAATATAATTTAGCCTCCCCAGGTAGTAACAATTAGTTTCTTCACTAAACTTTTTATCTTCAAAGAAAAGTTCTAATTAGAAAATTAATCTTCAGATTGGGAAAGAAATTTACATAAATTTTGGCAGTTTTACTCAAAATGCCTTTTTGAGTATGGAACCTCCCTCCCCTTGGGTGAGGTTAAGTTGGGATGTACTGGGTACAGCATAGCCCCCCCCCCCCCCCCCAGAATGAGGGTACCACACAGTTGAAGTGGTTAAACATTAGAGTAAAACACTAGAGGGAGAAAGAGTTAAATAACTTTATCTCCCAATCGCATCAACCTTGAGAAACCTTTCTATTGGTTCATTGAAAATCAACCAATGGTGTCGCTTATATTCACACAGCCAAGTAGCAGAAAATAATTTAGAAGCAGACGAAAAAGGACATTGAAAAAAACAATCGCCACCCTTATTCAATTTATTTTAAATTAATTGATAGGGGGGGAAGTTGTAATCGTTGCTTTATATACACTTTGATGGAAAGTACTAAAATTTCATCAATACTTATCAAAATTTGTGTATCTTTACACATTTTAATATAAAATTATAATAAAATGAAATGTGCAATAAGAAATAAATAAATCTATAAGATATTTTCATTGAGATGTTTTATAAAGTATCCTGCATTTAAACTATTATATGAAATACATTTATTTACTTGTGTTTTGTTGAGGTTTGCATTTATAGATGTTTTCATCCTTGTTTAGATGAACCACCCAGGGAGTAGAGGACATTGGGCTGTTTATTACATTAGCCACAAAAGTTTTATAATGTAGTTTTCGTATTTGTTGGCTTAACAACTTTGGGGTCTTTTATTGATTTTTGATTGGTTGGTTCATCAAATTTAGTGTTCAAACTTTTCAACCACTAATTGTAATCAATAAAAGCTGTAATTTTGTGTATCATCATTGGGGATTTAAATAAATTTATCGGTCATTATCTTATACCTTTAGATTCCTGCAAAACTTTGAAGAAAAAGAAAGAAAAAAAAGTTTCTGAGTCATTTGAATGTGTGACCTAGTATCTTATGTCTCTGCTATGATCAACTCAAAATTGATTGCCTATGTATACCCTAATTTCCGAAGTTGTACAGCAGATAACACAAATATTACAAAATCTATTTTCAGCTACTCCGGTCAAAGGGAAAAGCGATATAATAACGATTTATACATTTTACATCCAAACTTTTATTTTTCAAATTTTTATTTTTTTTTTAAGTTTGAAGCTTTTTTAGCTATTAGTAAATATTGAGATAGGATGAGGAAACTATGTACACAACCGGAAACACAAATTCAGCTGAACTCTGCTTAGTCTACCCTCCAGCTATCAACATCTATGGTAGCCACTGAGTAGACACTCTACCCTTTTAGACTCCCCCCAAGGATACCCCATCCCCCAGTCATCATACCCTCATCTACACACACTCGCAAGGCGCACCATCTACCCCTCTCCCTCAGCTGTCCTACCCCACCACACACACACTCTCTCTAGGCGGGCTATCAGCTGACACAAGGTGCCGGTAACAAAGCCCTCTCATTGGAGGAATTATTTCCTACCGACAGATAAGGGATCTGATTGGACCAGCGCATATTCATTTGGTCACATGACCTCAGGCTATTGGCTAATCTAGATTGATTAGTATAACCCGCGTGTTTTTTACACCAGTTTTTATCTGACCACGCTCGAATATACATCTCAATTATCAATTATATAAGTGTTGTTGCTTTATAAAATGTCAAAAAAATTGCTAACGCAGGACGCCTTAGCTCAAGTAAGGTCATTCTTACAAGATGACATAAAAGATGCCATCAGTCAAGCGGTAACACAGAGCGTGCAAGCATATGAGAAACTTCAAAAGGTGAGCAACGACACTCTTAATAAAACTTTTTTATCTGAGATTCGTGGTCTGCGTGATTCTATTGAAATTTTGAATGTTAAACACCACGATGAAATGAATGAACTTCGAGCGCTAATGAAAGGTGATGAACTTTCGTCGGAACAGCAAATTGCTGTACGTGTAGTGTCGTTAACAAAAAACTTTGAGAATTTTGTCGTTAACGCAAATGCGCGAGAAAAATGTCAATCCACGCTCAATGATTATTTTTTGACCGTCTCTGGAGTATTCGCGTAAACAATGTGCAGTGCCCATGGCTTGAAAAAACGCCGACAAGCCGTGAAGTTTTCGACATTGTCATCAAGCCTGTCTTGCTCGAAACAGGACCCTGACGCGAACGTTAACTACTCTAATATAATAGAGTACTCTCACCCTCTAAGCCAGAGGGTGAAAGGTCCCAGGAATTATATCTTCAGATTTTACTCTCGCCATATGCTTTTTCAGTTCATGATCAACAAGAAGAAGCATTTACAGTTGTTGGACAAGAAGGCTCGAGACAAGACAGGTTGGACCAGCGCCGCAGCAGTATCATTCGACGGTAAGAGTTATCTTAAGTGCGCCCACGATCTTGCGGACACAAATAGAAGCCTGATGACCTACCTACATAGCACAGGAATCGCATCTAGGACCAAACTGTCGGGTACAAGCGTCGCCTTCCAACCCAAAGATGGCCCCCCTAAATGGATAAAAGTGCAGAATCCTATGGCTCGAAGCCACATTGGGTTGATCTCTCCACTGCCTCCCCTTCAGGAAATATTAAGCACTGATAATCTGATAGTTAAATTTATGCGTGAGAATGGCCAATCTAACCGTAACCTTTTCTTTCAAGGTTTCGAAGCAGAGATCAAGAGTCTGCTGCAGGACCTGAAGACCAACAAGCTGCGTGGAATCCAGACAGAGCAGGACCATGAGGATCAACATTCTCCAGATCATAGTATCACTGCTGATGCTATCTCCACAGCCGAATTTCCTGCCATTGAGAATTCTGGTGCCGCAATTCCCGCCAAGACAGGTCCGGCCCCAGGTACAACACCAGGCTCTACAACCACAGGTACTAATGCAGCATCATCCTCGGTATCGACAAG
This sequence comes from Acartia tonsa, assembly GCF_053477335.1. Lineage (NCBI taxonomy): Eukaryota > Metazoa > Arthropoda > Copepoda > Calanoida > Acartiidae > Acartia > Acartia tonsa. The sequence goes on from NC_137261.1 coordinate 56,506,698, forward strand.
GTCAGCAGCTGCCAAGCCATGAGCAAAGCCATGAGCATTCCTCTATGGATATCGGGTCAAATATAAGCCTTGAAAAGGTTATCGTCATACTAGTAATGTACATCTTGTACAGATTTCACTTAAATTGAGCAATTACTAGGTATTACTAGGTACATACCAATAACAAAGCTCAAACTCAACTTATTACGCTTAGTCGTCTTTATAATATTATTAAAAGTACCATATGTACTTATATATCATGTGAGTTGTTATTATTATTATTATTATAATCTGTATAATCTGTCAATAATCAAAAATTCAATGAAAAAGACTGATTAATGATAATCGTTGTGTAAACATAAACTGGTAATTGGTAATTAGTAATTAGCAAACTAATTTTAAATTTCACGCATCAATCTTGACATACTTAATTATAGCATCAGATCCTTCTATCCTAAATTTTAACCTAAATTTTAACCTAAATTTTGATGTCTTCAAGCAACGTTTTCTTTTTTCATTCATGAAGGTTTATACATGGTTCTTGCGCATGGTCTTCTCGGGGACTAAGGGATACATCAGAATTTTAGCAAGGGTTGAAACTTAATTCAAGAACAGCAGGGTTTTTGTAAATGGTCGAGGAACGTTAAATATAAGTGACAAATAACTGTGGAATACTACCTAGGACTTAATACACATAGAAATTCCTTTTCTCAATGCAAATCTTTTTTTCGAGCACCAAATTTTAATTTCTTAATTTTTAATCTTAACTTTATTATTTTTTGGCAACTTAACTTAACATTAAATTTATTTTAGACTACTTTGTCCGGGTCAGTACAGCCAGGAGCTCCTGGAGAGCGTACATTGTGTCCTTCGAGTCCGACCTAAGTACCTACATCCCCGTCGTCGGGTCGTCGTTGCAAAATAGATTTCTTACTAGATGTTAACCCCTGCAATTAAATTCATCCAACAAAATTCTTTACAAACTCTCTTTTCTTACATTACAGTTTTAGACAGTTTTTTGGCAATTTTTCCTTTCAATATTTTAAATTATCAACAATTTTCACAAAAAACATTTAACTTTTAATCTTAACAATCTTTTACTTTTTTTCTTTTCAAACTTCAACTTAATAAATTACTTTTACGGGGGAGCGCATCTAGAAACCTGCTGAGATTCTCATATTTTATTTAATATTCCAATTTTAATCAAAATTCTTTTTTTCGCAAAATCCTTTTCTTTCTTTTTACCTTTTTTCTTTTGCTTTCTTCTTTTTTACTATATCAAGTCACACGAAATGTCTATATGTCATGATTAGGTTCATATTCCCGTGTCTGCGCAAAATTTATCTATCTGTCTAACCGCTAGCCGGTCAATTCGTTGACCGGTCACGTACTAACATTGCTGTAAAGGTTGACATATGGAGGGTATGGAGAAGGAGGTGCAGGCAAAGCTGAAGTGAAGGCGAGCTCGCAGATGGTAAAGCGGTGGAACCACGAGCGGATAACTTTCTGATCCGCGTTTATCAAAATCCGCAATTATGTTTACCAGTAATAATAAAAACATATAATTATTATCGATATAATATGAAATATTAACATGTAATTTCAATATAATAATTAATTGTCTATGTGATTTTCTCATAACAGGATTGAAGAGTTATTGAATAAAAGTTCTATTATTATTATTATAAAACATTTTCAACTAGAGCTGAGGTACAAAGGGATAGGACAATGGATGATAATTTTTTTGCACCCCAAGTGATAAAAACCTCTTTTGCAGATTAAAATTATTGGTGTAAAAGTTTTTACACCTCTGCTTTGCACCAAGATTTGATAAAATTTTTAATGTTTTTAAGCCAAAAATTGATAATAAATTCTGGGTACCAGTATAATTTAAAGTCAAGAGTACCATCTCTTCCTAATTTTCAACTTTATCTCGGGCAGGTTTTTATTATTATTATAACAAAGGGTTAAAAGGACGGGTAAAAAGTCATTTTCAATTTACCTTCATAATATGTTTTCTCGTATTCATTCGAATCCGGTGGATAGGAACCGGTTCTTATCCATACCAAAAAACTATGTCTAGCATCGTATTATATCCAGTATTCTACGAATATAGAAATGTACAATCATAAGATTAAAACCAGTTTTCTAGCCGGTGCCTCCGGCACCTCGGGGCTAAAAAAACTAGTTTTAATCTTATAATTGTACATTCTATATCCGCTGAAAGCCGTTTATAATACGATACGAGAAATAACTATTATTAACGTTAAAAGGAAATTCTGTAGATATTTGTTATTTTTTTCAATAAAAATTATCTATACTTTCAGTATATAGGGACATTGCAGTGTAAACTATTCTGAGCTGGATCTTTAAATCATTTTAATGGAGCGCCAAATCGGGTTGAGCCAACTTTCCACCAATGAAAGCACAGCATTTTACGAAATGCCGCGCTGTGATTGGCTGAAATTGGCGCACCCCGATTTGGCGCACCATTAAAATGATTTAAAGATCCAGCTCTGGTCCCCAAAGTTTTACTAACACGTTCTCTAATTCGTTGATTTAAAGCTTTACAGATTTTTATTTAATCTGATTGGTTCACATTCTAGCAGTGTCTAAACTTTTATCAATAATTTGAATCTGCAGAAGGAGTAATTTGTTTATCATCATTGTGGATGTATATTAATTCATCGTCAATTTTCTTATCCCTTTAGATCCCTGCAAATGCCATATCTTTGGTCTCCATGCAGTGACAAATTTGTTGAAATGATTATTGCGCTGGCTGCTACTGCAGGGTTTTACAGGGAGGCACAGTTATGGAATCTCTACCACAAAGATTTTTTTATCCAATCTTGACAAGTGAGGTATTTTTGGAAAGAGGAATATACATAGAAAACGCCTATGTAAATTAGAAAATCCGCAGAAATCATATTTGCAAGTTATTTGCAAAAATCTGCAATTTAATTTGCAAAATTAATTTCTTGCCTTCAATGACTTATTTATAAATAAATCTTTTATGAAATATGTTTATCTATAAGTTTAGAACATACTTAAGGCAAAAAAAAATTCTTTAGTGTTACTTTTTTCACCCTATATATGAAAAAAGCAGTTTCTCACAATTTATGATAAAAAGAGGTATAGGAACAAAAAAATGTGTTTTTCTTGATGTAAACACAATAATTGGCATAAAATCTATCATCCTAAACGTAAAAATCAGATATAGAATCCTTTTTAGAGGAAATATAGTGCAAAAAGTAACCAAGACATTTTTGCAAAGTATGAAAATCTAAAGAAAATAGTCCTTTTTGATTTTGATATACATATCAGATAAATGGATTTAAAATTAGTGATCAAAAACTATAAAACAAGTTATAACTTTTTTCAACCCTATCATTGATTAAAATGCACTTTTAGGTTTACTTATTACAAAAGTTGCACATAAAAACTCTTTTTATTTAGTTATTAAACAAAATAAATTCAAATCAACAATTAGGTGTTTTTTATAATGCAGTAGACCATTATGTAGTTGGTTTTTTGGCATTTATTTTGTTTGATTACTTCATAAAAAGAGTTTTTATGCACTACTTCGGTAATTCTTAAACCTAAAAGTGCAATTTAATCAATGACATTGTTGAAAAAACTTATAACATGTTTTATAGTTTTTGATCACTAATTCTATATACATTTATCTGATATGTATATCAAAAGCAAAAAGAACTATTTTCTTTAGATTTTCATACTTTGCAAAAATGTCTTAGTTACTTATTGCACTATATTTCATCTAAAAAGGATTCTATACCTGATTTTTACATTTAGGATGATAGATTATATGCCATTTATTGTGTTTACATCAAGAAAAAACATATTTTTTGTTCCTATACCTTTTTTTATCATAAAATGTGAGAAACTGCTTTTTTCAGATATAGGGTGAAAAAAGTAACACTAAATAAATTTTTTTTGCCTTAAGTATGTTCTAAACTTATAGATAAACATATTTCATAAAAGATTTATTTATAAATAAGTCATTGAAGGCAAGAAATTAATTTTGCAAATTAACATTGCAGATTTTTGCAAATTACTTGCAAATATGATTTCTGCGGATTTTCTAATTTACATAGGCGTTTTCTATGTATATTCCTCTTTCCAAAAATACCTCGCTTGTCAAGATTGGATAAAAAAATCTTTGTGGTCGAGATTCCATAACTGTGGAGGGAGACGACATTGGAATGTAAATTGAATTGAAACCCAAAGTGTTGCAACTATAATTGAATACTATTGGTTTGTTTCCAGGAATAAGGTATAGCCAACAAGCGAAATAAATCTAGAATAATATTTGGGGGGCAGATAAAAAGGTCGTGTTGACCCCCAACGACAGCTGAAAATCAAGTATAGGTTTCGTGATTTTTTTCCGAATTAATTTCGTTGTTGGTAAAAGCTGGTGTGTTTCAAACTTCTAATGTCCAAATTTTTCAACCAATTACTTTTCATCTACAGATGGGGTGATTTTGTTATTTTTGGGAACGTACAACAATTTATCTTCCCTTGTCCTATCCCTTAAGATCCATGAGTGTTGTGTGTGTAAATATGTATGCAGGCATGCAGAAGAAGTGAAAAAAGTAATTAGTGCATTACAACGAATTCATATCATCCTTGTGCCTGCCCCGAAATATATAGCTCATTGCTGGACCCATAAGACTTCTTGTAGATTTATGTAAGGTTTATTCAAAAGTTCAGAGGTCTCTACTAACTAGAATTTTAGGTCAAGTAACATTCAATAGTAAATCAACCCTTTAATTACATGGCCTTTGTCTGGACATGCTAACGTTGCATGGTAATGAGTAGAATAAAAACAACATTACCAATTCTAAATTTTCAGTATTTGGTATTATAATTTTGTATCATCACTGGGGATGTACATCAATTTATTAGCCAGTGTCTTATCCCTTTAGATTGATCCCTGGTTTTACATTAGGTTAGGTTAGCTAGTATAGGGTAGCCATGGGTTAGGGGGTACTCTCTGAGTCGCTAGCCACTTAAGGGAATCACCAAATAAAGATTTTTTTCTACCATTATAAAAAATAGGTTTTATTTTTACCTGGTTTATAAAACCTTAGTCGTATAATAATTTTTGCCTGCGAAATGTCTGGAAATTTGTTAATCATTCTGTTTGAATTGAATACTGTTGTAACTTGTTGTTTATTTCCTCGGAGCTTGATTCAAAGAGATAGAAAGTGTGTGCTGTTAAGTTAGTAGTAGCGAAGCTATTATATAATCTGAAATGTCTTTCTGTTTGTTAAAAATGGTATTGGGAATAGTTATTTCTCGCATCGTACCATTGAACAGCTAAAAAAACATGTTTTTAGCCCCGAGATGCTGAAGGCACAGACTAAAATACTGGTTTTAATCTTATGATTGTATTTTTCTATTGCATAGAAAACTGAATATATACGATGCTAGTTTTTTCGACTGGATGAGAACCGGTTCTAATCCGCCGGATATTAATCGGTTTCCAATAAATACGAGAAAACATATTAAGATAGACTGCTGAAATTTAATGTAAATATTCTGATAATTATTCATTGTATATTTTACTTTATAAGTCAGTAATGACATTATGGGCTTAAAATTAATAAAATAGACCAATAACCAATTTGATTTTAGACTTATTATTTTTACCATGTGATTGCAGTTTTTATGTTTATAAGCATCTCTACTTATGTTGTCATCCTTGTTTAGTTTATTTATTACTAGATTTTGTGAATTATACATTTTATACTGAAATGGCAAATTTTCTCGAATATGAGTTACTAAAAATATTATAGGCCTCAACAGTCAGACTTTCAACTTTCAATTTAAAAAGAAACGGTAAAAAAGAATTTTTCGTAGGGATAATTTTTCTCCAGGGGCGATTTCTCTTGAGAGGGTGATGGTAACCTACCCCTCTCAGGACCTACCATGTAAAAAGAACCATTTAGTGGTTAGCGATATCTTTCGGTACACACAGACACATAGAGATCATGTTACTTTATTATAAGAAAATGAAAATTAAAAAAAAAATAGAATCCATCCAAATCCTGACAGCCACGAGAGCTATTCAAAACCGAGATAGATTAATTGAAAGGTACTTAAAAATACCAAATTACCTACTTTATGCGTGTTTTTGCTCCATTTACAAATTACCATCAATAATGAGCTTATTTAAGGCTATTTTTTTTATTTAAGTTGAGTTCCTTGTGCATGAAATTTTAAAATTAATCATACATTAATTAAAAGGATAGTTATAATCCTCTGAAAACTGACAGACAGACTGACAGACAGAAGGTCAAAAGATCCATACATTAACACTTGAAGAGTAGCTTCGCTATTAAAAAGTCTAAACCACACTTTTCGTACCAAACTACAATATCTTTGGTTAGATATTAACATAACCAATTTGAGTTTGTAATTAGATGAAAAAGTTTGATGTAGTTATATTCTAAACTTTGTTGTGTAAACCAGTTTTATATTCCAAAATGGGTTTATGTTATGAAAGTGGCTGTGTATACATGCATTTTTACACGTAAATAACATTTTTACATATAAAAGTAACATGATATGTGTCTGTCTGTACTGAAGGATCTCGCTAACCGCTAATTTGTAATTGTTCTCCTTATATCCTGGGAAGGTTTATAACCATTTTGGGCGAGAGTTATCCACCCCTCACCCAAAGCAATTCAACCGCAACCACTTCAAGTACCCCTAGAGGCCTCTAGGGGCCTAGTCGATAGTTATATGTTTTAGCAAAATACACTAAACTTGTCGTACAATATACATAAAAATATATTACTGCGTAATAAATGCAATAAATGTAGAATTGAGAAATCATGTTTAAGTCGCATATCAATTATTTAGGAAAGATTGAATAGTTCTCCTGATGCAGACAATAGATGTATAATCCAGACAACTACCTAGATCTACTGTTAGGGCCCTTTTTCGTCTTCTAGCAAATTGCTTTCTGCTCTTTTGTAGCGACTTAGTTGTGTTAATATGCCCGACGCTATTGATTGATATTCAAAAACCCAATTATAAGTCTACGGGGGTAGGGGGCAAATGGTTGTTTAACCCCTTCCTCCTCTATTGTTTTACTCTGATATTCAGACAACCAAGACTTTTGGAAAATGTATCTTTTCACTGTAAAAAGGGAGCTCACTGATATTTAGTTAGAAATGCTTTTTTGAACATGAAGAAAATCTCTAAAATTATAAATCTATCCTATATATATATATATATATAGTATGTTTTCTTTTGTCTGAAGCTTATAATCTCAATAACTTCTGAAATGATTGAAATCTCTATTTTATGGTGGCTTCTTTTAGGTCCCGGGATGGTTTCAGGCTGCTTTTAGATTATTCTTCTAATAAATCAATACCCTTTTTTTAAATTTCCCTTAGATTCCAGGGGCGTAACCACTATTCTTTATCAAGGACTGATACAATCTCATTTACAATTGCTACTATCTTAATTTTTATATAAATTATTGTTTTAGAAAGATCTGTTTCTTGTTAAAAATCTTTTATGGTTTGGTTTAAAAACATTTGTATACAAGTTTTATTTGTTTATGATACCATTAAGAGAATAAAAAAAACAAAGAGAATGTTATTTGGCAGTTTCAATGCTACATTTATAACATGCATTAACTTGTGCATTCGTGATAATGACTCGATAAATCATACCACTTTACAGCTTTATTCTGCATAATTATATATTCTTTATGTTGTAAAAGTTTTGTTATTATCACAATAATATTTTCTAGTAATGACATCCTCAATGTTTATTAGAACATTTTTTTATGTTTTCCCCGATTTTTAAAAGCGAAGCTTTTCTATAATTAGGGTCGGTCCGTCCGTACGTCCGTCCGTTCGTACGTCTGAGACAGATAGCTTTTTTCTTTAATTTAGGCATGTTAGAATTGTCCTATCGATTTCAAACTTTGCATGGTGATTCCTGTAGTAGTTAGGTATGATTTAAAAAGCGTAGCAACACTATAATCATTACCAGAATGTCCGTAGTCCATTTTAAACATGTTGATTTTTAAACAAAATTTTTTTATGTGATCTAATTATCCGAATGTTCTGGTTTTTGGTATACTGATTCATGAGGCTTTTATGGATGTTGTCATCCTTTTTTTTCATTTTATATAGATAATTTATGAATTACAAGTGGTTAAGTCCCCTTCCATCTTAGGTCTGTTTTTTATGTTAATGGAAAGGGCACAAAAATAGCCAGAAACCATCCCAAACCTATGTGAAGCTTTCCTTAAAAGGAGAACTCAATTTCCGAAATCTTTAGCAACAGACAAAAAAATACACTCATATTATAGGATGGCGGTTTCTTTCAAAGTACCTTTTCGAGCATAGCAACCTCCCTACCCTATTTTGATACAAAGTAAAACAATTGGGAGGGGGGGATGGGGCACCCCGAAGTTGTTAGGTAGAAAGAATAATAATACCTCCCCTCATCCTTTTTAATTTATTTTAAAAAGGAGAGAAAGCGCCTAACTTTTGTTACCCATCTAACTATACAAATTGCCATAATCCACATTTAAGCTTTAAAAAAAAACTAACAACATTTTTTTCAAAAATTATACATTTCAAATGCTGTTAAATATTAAAACATATTCTAATTCGCAAGTACAAAAACACTTCTGGGTAGAGAACGTTGCAAAATCTAAATTTTCTTTGGTATTTTAAAACTGCATAAATAAAGGCTAAAAATTTCTGATAATTGCAGAAAAAAGTCATGAAACGTGAAATTATTTTTGCACACACTGCTGCCAGGGAGGGGAGGGGACACTGGACTGTACATTATACTGATACCCATTGATTTATAAACACTTTTCTTTATTTGTTAGCACAAAAACTTTCAATATATCTTGATTTGTTGGTTCAAACATTTCAACCAATGACTTTAATTTACAGGGATTATTTTGCAGTCTATCATTGGGGGTATTCTTCAATTTAATGTTCATTGTCTTATCCCTTGATATCCCTGCTGCTCAGTAGTATAACAGTCAGGGATCTAAAGGATATGTCGCTTGCTGATAAATTTATGTACATCCCCACAGATGATAAACAAAATTAATCCTTCTGTAGATTACAAACAGTGGTTGAAACGATAGGACACTTAAAAAGACCACCATCAAAATTCAACAAAAGTCCCCAAGGTTTGTATGCCAACGAATAATATAATGTTATTATAAAACTTTGGGGACTAGTGGTATAAACAGCCCAATGTCCCCTCCCTCCCTGTATAGCAGTGCTGTGGCATGTCAGGAAACATTTGTGTCCAACAATTTGATTAGAGTATGCAACCACCAAAATTGGTCATTATTCCTATTATAGGTCCTGAGACAAACGCAGGAGTGACAAACGTCGAAAAGGCTACTTAATCTAACCTAACTTATTTTAAATCTTACAGGTTTTTAAATTATTTAACCCCTGCTTATTTGTATATTCATATATCAACCTAGCCTAACCTGTATAGAGATACTTACTTAACTCAATATTTTAGACGCTTCTGCGTTTGTCCACTCTGACGTTTGTCCTGGAACCCTATTATACACTTTCATTCTTTACTTTCTTAAAACATGCACCAAAATTGTTATACAAGCTTGTATTATATGAAAGAATAAATGTAATAAGTTTAGATGTATAACCAGACAAATACCTGGCCTCTTTCTTGGGGACCTTTTTTGTCTGCTATCAAATTGCTTTTTGCTCTTTTGTAGCGACTTGTCTGTGTTAATTTTAGGCCGATATTGACAGATATTCAAAGACCTAATTAAAAGTCGGCACAGGGTCCATAAGGTAGGAATCTACAATTATTTAATCCTTCCTCCTCTATTATTTTACTCCAATTATGAAAGTTTTAAGGTTTTATAAGGTTTTATAAGGTTTTATAGGTTTGTACAACCCAATCAAGAGTTTATATAAGTCCCAAAAATTTTCCAATTCACGAATGAGGTATGTTGTTTGTAACCAGAGCATACACTCCCTTCCCTTTTAAAGAATAGTTATTTCTTTCATCGTATTATAAACGGCTTTCCGCGGATATAGAATGTACAATTATGAGATTAAAACTAGTTTTTTTAGCCCCGAGATGTCGAAGGCACGTGCTAAAAAAACTAGTTTTAATCTTATGATTGTACTTTTCTATTTTCGTAGAAAACTTTATATAATACGATGCTAGACATAGTTTTTTCGTATGGATGATAACCGGTTCCTATCCAAAGGATTCAAATAAATACGAGAAAATATATTCCTTTTTCTGAACCTTTCAGGGTCTATACCTGCGGCGGTACCCTAACACTGTGGGGCTTCCCCCCTTATTTATAATTATCGACTACGCCCCTAGAAGCCTCTAGGGACATGTAAAATTGTTTCTTTTCAATCTATTTTAAAATTCACTATTTACCAAAGTACATATTTTTTGCCGATAGATAGTGTTATAACTATTGTTATGTTTTTTTTATAGGGCGGCTTTTTTGTCGATTTCTCTGTGAAGGGTGGTGGTACCCTCCCCCAAAATAGTTATAAACCTTCCCGGGAAACTATCCTGTTAAGGAGAACCCGATCGGTTCAGCGGTTAGCGAGGAACCCGGTATTAGTGTCGGACTGATTATGACGTAACAAAAAAAATTAGCCAATGAGAGGACATTATTGACCAATGGTAAAATTCATAGTAGCCTCTCATTGGCTAATTTTTTTTGTTACGTCATAATCAGTCCGACACTAATACCGGGTTCTTAGCGAGTTCCTTCGGTACAAACATACAAACACACACACAAACACACAGACATCTTTATTATAAGGATTTTGATTAAAAATCAGGGTGGGCGTTTCAGTGATCAACAAGGCACAATATAAATATGGTTTCTTTTTGCCTGGTTTGACCCAAATATAAAATCTGACCCAAGTTTTCACCAGTTTTGTGGTAACCTTGAAGCATAGCTTCACATTAAGGGTGTTAAAATTAAAACCATTTGCTCTGAATAAAATAAAACATTTTTTTCTCTTTTTTCATATCCTCGCCCCTAGAGGTAAGCCTACAAATAAAAATCAAACTGGACTGAAGCTATTATTATTGCCTATAAAAATGACTAAATTACAAAGTGAAGGCAAGTGGCCAAGTATACATTATAATTGGCCAATTTAAATGCACTATGAAAGCTTCACTGTAATGCATATCATTTGACTAATATTAACATTCCCTAAAAGGCAGTCTCTAGGAGAGGTTTGGAAAAAAGCCTAAAACCAAAAAACCAAAATACTTCCAATTCAAACCTAAACTTCAGACAAAAAACCTTACTACTTTAATATAGATTAATTTTTAAAAAATATTTTAACACCCCTTGGCTTAGCCTTAGCAAGCCTTATCTCATTACCAAGTTTAAAAGTTGAAAATTTTGCAAAGCAAGCTTATAATACATAGTATACAGTATATGTACTTCAAGTTTTGAAGCTTTACAAAGTGTCTCAAAAAATATGCGGTGCGACGTCATAAAAATGAGGGATTATCCATTACTTTTTTAGGTGTTCTTTCCCACTTCTCCTCTCATCCCTTATTTTTATGACGTCACGTGGCTAATTTTTTTAGACACTTTTTTGAGCCAAATTTAATAAAGGGTAGCATAGGATGTAGGGTTTCCTTAACCTTGCATAGATATTAGCGAACAAGGATGACAACATCCATAAAAGCGAAGCTCTGAAACGGTAGGACAAATGAACATTAACGCTTGTAGAGTGCCATAACTGAATAATCAGAATATAAATGTATAAAATTAGAAACAAAATTTAACCCTTAACAGTCAGGCCCCTTGTCGCACCTTTTTCGGTAGCGGGGGGGGGGCGTTCAACGCAACCCCTATTATCTCAGTTCCTATTAGAGCTAGAAGGCTAAATTTTTTTGTGCAAGTCCCCTGTTTGATAATAAATTTCCGACCTTAAGTAAGTCAAAGTCAATTTTCGCTTATTTCACCCTTTTATTTAACAACCTTTGTTTTTAGGTCCTTTTTCACTTAAAATTTTCAATTTTTTTTGCAGAAAATGTTTATCTTTATGTCAATATTATATTAGAAATATCAAAAATATCGGCGGGAAAACGGCCTGGAGACCTGGAAGATCAGAACCTGCAGGATGATACCTGGAACCTGAAATTGACCTGAACACCTGTATTTAGTAAGAGGATATTTTAGTATTTTGGTAAGATAAAATGCTTTGTTTAAGTCAAAAAATATTTTCGCTCTTTACCTGGATGACCCTGCCAGGTTTGCTTGCATCCTGTGCCCGCCAGGATGGAGATATTAAAAAATTCCAACTCTCAGTTATGTGTCTTACCCATACTTAAAAAGTCAAGCAGTTTGGGCTTTTTATCTTTCACACACCGAAAATGAGATAGAAAAAAGCGGAGAGGGGGGCGTTCAACGCCCCTCCCCCCCGATCGTTAAGGGTTAAGCAAATTTGTTGGAAAACTGCGCTAATACAGTTCAATGTTTAAGGACATATTTACATTTTTAGGACTTGAGTATAGAGATGCTTTGCTTATAACATTGCACTTTGTTGTCCTAGAAATCAGTATTCCAAAAATCAGATCAATCGCATGATTCATCATATAAAAAATTTGTTGTTAAAAAAGTTAAAAATCAACATGTTCAAAATGGACGTACAAACATTCTGGTAACGATTAAAGAGTTGCTACGCTTTCTAAATAGTACCTAACTACTACAGGAATCACAATGCAAAGTTTGAAATCGATAGGACAACTCTAACATGCCTAAATTAGCGACAAGAGCTAACCGTTACGGACTGACTGACCCTAATTATAGAAAAGCATTGCTTTTAAAAAATAAGAGTTATAAAATTCTAACCTACGTTCAAAATTTCATAGGATTTGGCTCTTTGTAAAGCTTCCAAATTATGAGAATAAAATATGTATATTTGGTTGAAATATTGTAATACTAATAATTTCTGTTTAATACAAATTAATAAGAATCATGGCAATTTTCAAATCAATAGAACAATTCTAACAGGTCTAAATTAAGTATAAGAACTTCATTTTTTTTTGAAAAGTATCCTTGAGAAAGATGACCCGCGATCGTGGCTCAACACGTAGCGCATCTGCTCGTCGCCGGGGAGGTGGTAGGTTCGAATCTCGGGCCGACACCGCGTCATAACTAAAGACATTAAAAATGGTTCCTACTGCTGCTATGTAAGGTGCTTGAAATAAATGGTTAGAGACGTGGGAATGCCTTGACACATAAACAGGCGCAACTCATTACCATGCACAGTTAGGACTACTCAGACAAAGGTCGTGCAATCAAAGGGTTGGTTGTCTGATGAATGTTACTTAACCTAGTATCCTTGGGTGTTATCGCATCCCATTGCACGTGGATGATGCTTTGGATTCTCTAGATGAACACTTTGATCGAAGGAGAATCCCGCCCAAAAAAAATCCTTGATAAAAATTAAAAGAAAATTGGGATATATGATAATTGTTCTACGATGATTTTCATTTCTTTATTTTGTTTTTAATCTAGGTTTTATGGTCGGTGGGATATTTTATCAATTACAAAAAAATGACCTGGCAAATTTAGGGTTCTATTTTAAACAATATATTTTAAGTAGATTATTTACTTAAAAATTACAAAGGAGTTTTTAAAAGCAAATGTTTATTATTTAAAGCAGTATTTTAGTGGTTATTTATAAAGATTGTATCTGTGGAATATTATAACATTAAATACAAAAGCAAATAGCGGTGATTTCCCTAAAAGTTCTTCTTGAGCATAGACCCCCTCCCACTTTCTTTAAATAAGAATTTTAATTCAATGTTTTTTTTATGTTATTTCTACTCAATACAGCCTAACCCAACCTAACATGAGACACAGTAATAAACAAACGAACGAAAACTTCAACCACTTTTTCACTTATTTATAATTTGTTTCCAAATAAGAGAAAAGAAACTACGCGGATATATATAATATATTGGTTAGTTCGTTCATCCAGAAGAAGGGGCGGGGATGAGGTAAAGGGGGTGGATAGGGGTTATCATTATTTTAGCCTACTGCGAGCATCACTTTATCAGAGTACATGAAAATCTGGTGCAACTTTCAAGTAATAATATCTATGATACAAAGTAGAATGCTGTCTGTCCGTATGTCCCTAAAGATCTCGGTAACCACTAAACCGATCGGATTCTACTCTTCAGGGAATATACCTACTGGTCCTGTGGTGGTTTTAGGTTATTTTCTTTGGGGGTGGGACACCCCCAACCCCCCCCCCAAAAAAAAAAAAAAAAAAAAAAAATTCCCCCATCATTTTTTTAAATAATTGAAAATAGTGGTCGAGTGGGGATCTCCTAGTAATAAAAGATGTAACTTTGATGTAAACCACTAAACTAAAAAACAAAACAAGCCACTATAGAGAACGCGCAGTACACAATGAAAGTACCTCTGAACACAAACATAAAAGTCTTTTTATTTCAAGTTTTGGTTTTCATGAGATGGGAAACCACAATTTTCCTTTATAAACAACTGATGACAGATACCCAATATATCAAGAATGTACATTGTACGTAAGTAGAATGGCAAATGACCCAAAAATGTTTAGTTTTTAGTGCCGTTTTTTTATTTCTACATGTTAGTATGTTTTAAAATATTGGTGATTTACACCAGGGCGCGGCAGCTGAGCTTCAGCCGCAACTAAGCCTCAAATTGAACACAGTAATAGTGGCTGACTGATTATGACGTAACAAAAAAAAATAGCCAATGAGAGGCCGTTATTGACCAATGGTAAAATTTATAGTGGCCTCTCATTGGCTAATTTCTTTTGTTACGTCAGAATCAGTCAGACACTATTACTGTGTTCCTCAAATTTAAACCTGTCTGGAGTGTAATATTTGGACTTTCAGCAGATTCTTAAAATTTGTTGATTTTCCTGAGGCTTACAGGCGGCTGACAAGCCCAGATTTGCTTAGTGCCTACTAACCAACACTGAAATGAAGCTCTTTAAAGTGCCTTTAAAAAAAGGTGATAAATCAAAAAACTTTATGCTGAAAAATCCTGAATCAGATCAAGAGAATAATGGAATATAGCCCTGCGGGATTAGCCAGTACCTAACCTAACCTAACCTAGCCTAAAGCAATTAACAAACAAATGAAAAAATTAACCTTTCCTACTGACTTTCAATTTCGGTTAAAATTATGGGGTGGGGATTTCTGTGCTAGACAAAGTACTTAAAGGGAAACTGCTAAAATATTTGTAATACCCAAGAAAACTCAATGTACAGAGAATATGTACAGTACAAAATCGGACCATCAATTTTCCTGTCAGCAAAGAATCTTTTTGTGAGTTTTTATTAACATAAGTTCTTTACGTACTCTGTTTCTTTTAACCTTGCTTGTCTATACAATAAATGTATAGGTGTATAATCCAAACAACTAATTGGCCCAAGTGATGGGGACCTTGTCTGCTAGCAAATTATTTTCTTCTCATTTGTAACGACTTGGCTGTGTTGATATTTCCGATGCTATTGGCTGATATTTAAGGACCTTGTTAGTTGGGTTAAATATAGCTCGTGTCCTCACTATTCTTTGTTTTTAAGTGTCTATAGTTGACAAGAACAATTTTACCTTTAACCCGAATCTTTCTCAAGGGTGAAAATTATCAGGTGCCGTTCCTATTCAAACATGATATCCAAAATTAATCTGGATTTTAAAAATAAGTGCAATGTAGTGGAGAGATAATCCCCCATTATTAATTTTTTGAATACAAATTTGATGGAAGGGTTGATGAATTGTTTTAGAAGCCATATCTGTAAAGGATGATGTAAACCTACCGTTAAATAGCCTAAAACCTTGCGAGTACAAATTTATAATATTCCAGGAAGTTTTTGACTGATCAGACAGCCGTTTGCAAGATCTTAGTAGACATATCGACAGAAGACATACTTACCTATTTGAAGAATTAATGAAAAATATAGAGAAGCTCCACACCCTCATGGCTGTATTATATAATTAGAGTAAAACACTAGAGGGGGAAGGGGTAAAATAACTTCAATTCCCATTCCCAAGGACCTTATGCCGACTTTCAATTGGGTCTTTAAAATCAACCAAAAAAATCGGAAATATTACCACAGCCAAGTCGTTGCAAAAGAGCAGAAAACAAGTTGCTAGCAGATCAAAAGGGTCTTTAATAGGGGGATCCAGGCAGTTGTAAGGTCATACATCTATACTATAAAGGGATTAGTAGCTTCCACAATATTACGTAAAGTTGGAGTAAGATTCCAGTCAAAGGCGCATATTAGGTCAAACAAATTTAAAATATGCGTTTGATTATACTATGAGTATCGTCAACAAAAAAGAACAATTAGACTTAATGAGTGCCTTTGACTGGAATCTTACTCACAACTTTACGCATTAATTTGAAATCTACTTTTCCCTTTATTATTGCATATATGTGTCTAGATTGGCGACAGGCAAACTCAGATTCAAATTTTGTACAGATGATTTGAATTTTATCCAGTTTTACAATATTTATAAAAAAGGTTTAGTTGCTTAAGTGTAACAAAAAAGCTTTTTTAAAAAATATATATCAATTCAACTTCAATAATTTTGAGTTTTTCTCCCTTGTACCGTTCAAAATTGCGTACATTTTATGGGTGCTAGGATTTTGTAACCGCCCAGATTTATTATACCTATTCTGAAGATTACACAATAGATTAAAAAATAGAATTAGTTATCTAATTTTCAAGATAAGGGTAATTAATCAGCGAGCAAAAGAGATAAAAATATGGTTAATAAAAATGATATACATTTCCAATGACGATACACAAAATTACCCCATATGTAGATATTGATTTAATAATTAACTTATTGACCAACCAAAATTCACTAAAGTCCCAAAACTTGATAAGCCAACGAATAAGAAAACGTTATCATAAATCTTTCAGGTCTATTGTAATAAACAGACCAATGTCCTCTCTCCCTCCCTAAATAATAGTGTTTTTTCTACATATAATTCAACAAAACTTTCAGAATCCTTTAAATGTGGATGATATCTTATTCAACTTTCGAGTAGGTAGTTGATTCGAATTTCGGCTCAAATCGCGTGTAAAATGGAAAAAAATCGTACATGCAGATCTAATGTCTTATGTGAGTAAAAAAAGCGTAGTTTATTTTAGTACAAAATTCATGTACCATGTAGTCTGAGAAATTTATTAAAATTACCAAAGCGTTGCAACTCTATGTATGTTAACGTTCGTTTGTCTGTCCTAATATGTTATCTTTCGTCTGTAGCTAAAGATCTCACAAACCACTAAATCATTTGTTTTCTCCATTTAACCCTTAACGGTCGGGGGGGGGGGCGTTGAACGCCACCCCATCAGGTTTTTTCTATCTCATTTTCTGTGTGTGAAATATAAAGAGCCCAAAATGCTTGACTTTTTAAGTATGGGTATGACACATTACTGAGAGTTGGAATTTTTTGAATATCTCCATCTTGGCGGGCACAGGATGCCAGCAAACCTGGCAGGGTCATCCAGGTAAATAGCAAAAATATTTTTTGACTAAAACAAAGCATTTTATCATACCAAAATACTAAAAAATCCTCTAGTAGTACATCCTTATATAAAATACAGGTGTTCAAGTCACTTTCAGGTTCCAGGTATGATCCTGCAGGTCCTGATCCTCCAGGTCTCCAGAAATCTTTAAAAGGCTCCTGTGGCCGTAATTTTTTACTTAAAGACTTCAAATTTTAAACTTAAGCTTTTCTTACATGTCTACATAACGTAGTAAAATTTCATGAAGATCCGCCGCCGTTTTTCCGCCGACCGCCGACTGCGGCGGCTGGCAGCTGCTAAGTACAGCTGTGGCCGCTGAAACTTATATTTGATATTTCTAATGTAAAATTTACATAAAAATAAACATTTTCTGGGAAAAAAAATTTCTTCTAGCTTCAAAAATAAGAAAGTTACAGCCGTTTGAAATTTTTAAGTAAAAAAAAGACCTAAAAACAAAGGTTGTTAAATAAAAGGGTGAAGGAAGCGAAAATTGACTTAGACTTATAAAAGGTCAGAAATTCATTATCAAACCATGGACTTGCACAAAATTTAGCCCTCTAGCTCTAATAGGAACTGAGATAATAAGGGGGGGAGTTGAACGTCCCCCCCCCCCGACCGATTAAGGTGCGGCAAGGGGCCCGACTGTAAGGGGTTAAGGTAAGCTTCAGTTAGGCCCCGGGGTGGTTTTAGGCTATTTTTCATCTCTTTTCTACTCCTTCGAACCATAGTTGCGAAGATGATTAAAGTCCCTCCACAGATTATGATGTCATACGATAGAATAGCAAATGTGAGGTCAGTATACACTGTAATTGACCAGTGGTAAAATTTATGCTGGCCTCTCATTTTAGTTATTTTATCGTATGACGTCATAATCTGTGGAGGTACTTTAATCATCTTCCATAGTTGCTAGGGGTGCATCCACACTAGTGAAATGACATAACATATTTTAAAAAAAGTTTAATATGCCCGTATTTGAATAGCTGTGAGTGAATACTGAATACAGGCCAAATATATATTCTCAGATTATCAAATAGTTGAAAATATCTGGTAGGAATTTTAATAGAAAAGTTTTCTGTTAACTTAAGCTTTCCACCATCCACCCCTTTGCTTGTTTTACAGTTTTATCAAGTTTTTTAACTTAAAGATTTATGCTTTTCGATCCTTTTTAATTAAGTACTAAAATCTTTAAAAGTTAAAAAACAGCTTTCCGCGGATATCAAAATTTACAATTATAAGATTATATTCGTAGTTTTCTGGATATAATACGATGCCATACACAATTTTACAGTATGGCTAAGAAACCGTTCTAATCTAATGGATATTAACCAGTTTCGAAGCGATACTAGAAAAGAAATCAACTGATTTAATTTTATTTATAAATAAGATACAGTGAAAAGTAATTTATTATAAATCATAAATACAAATAAAATCAATGTTCGAAAATAATAAGTTATCAAATAGCAAAGCTTTTTGTACAAGTAAAAGACCATTTTTGAAAATCGACCATCTTAATTGTGGAGGGCTTTTTGAGGGTTCGATTTTATATTTTTTTTCATTTGGGTTTTTATCGAGTTTTACAAATATTTAAGAAATGTGTATTTTGTGAAAAAATGCAAAACAAAAAGATTTCGTTGCACTTGTACTTTTGAAAATTGCTTACATGGTCTACGTTTAAGTACATTATGACTTGACACGCTTTTGCATGAGAGCAGATTTTTAGTATGGCAGGTGTCCCAGATTAAGTCAATGACAGTGGGTGTGTGTATAAGACTTTACAATGCAGTATCAGTGTTCTCACAGTAAGATAGATTATAGTTATTTCTCGCATCGTATTATAATCAGCTTTCCGCGGGTATAAAATGTACAATTATAAGATTAAACATTTTTACATTTGTAGAAAACTGAATGAGAATTGGTATTGAATGAATACGAGATTAGTTATTTCTTGCATCATATTATAAACAGCTTTCCGCGGATATAGAATGTACAGTTATAAGATTAAAACAAGATTTTTAGCCCCAAGGTGCCGAAGGCACGGGCTAAAAAAATAACCAGGTGAATGATAAAATAGTTACATCTGATTATGTAGTTGAGAATAATGATTTTATCAGTCATACAGTTCATAGGCATGAGCTACCTGTCACAGATCAAAGGCAAGGACGTAGATATGATGATGCTTTCAATTTTCCCTTTCCTGCTTAACACCTTACTGTTTTTCTTTTGCTTTCCCCTTATTAGTAGAAAAGCTACTTTATAATTCACTTTGTCCACCAATCTGTCCGTAACGTTTTTTTGTATGGATGAGAACCGGTTCCTATCCACTGGATTCGAATGAATACGAGAATAGTTATTTCTTGTATCGTATTATAAACGGCTTTCCGCGGATATAGAATGTACAATTATAAGATTAAAACTAGTTTTTTTAGCCCCGTGGTGCCGAAGGCACCGGCTAAAAAAACTAGTTTTAATCTTGTGATTGTATATTTCTATATTCGTAGAAAACTGGATATAATACGATGCTAGACATAGTTTTTTCGTATGGATGAGAACCGGTTCCTATCCACCAGATTCGAATGAATACGACAAACATTATTATCAAATTGTTTATTAAATTGTCACTAAAAGAAAGACGGATATATTATATAGTTTTAGAGTAGCTATGCCATTTTTTGCCTTCTACAGGAAGGGAGAGGACATTAGACTTTTAATCATACTGAGGTGGATTCTTTAAAAAAATTTGCCCCACTAATCGCTTAGTGGGGCAATATTATTTTCGTGAAAAATCCTCCAAAATCATATAAAAAATCTACAAAAATAAATAAAATCTTCATAACCCTTCTATGATTTTGTTTATTTTTTGTAGATTTTTAATGCAATTTTGGTGGATTTATCACAAAAATAATTTTGCCCTACTAAGCGATTAGTGATTTTTTAAGAATCCACCTCTGGTATTTAAATTTTGTTCATTGGCTCAATAATTTTAATCTACAAAAAGTGTAATTTATCGTAATTGGAGTGTACATAAATTTTTCTTCCATTGTCTTATCCCTAAAGATCCCTGGTATCCGAATATCTTCGTTTGATTTGGTCCAGACATATGTCTACTTGAAATCAATCCAATATATCTTTGACGATGGAAATTTGAAACCCACGGGTCAATATTTCTCAGATATTCCCCCTATTTACGAACTGTCCAAAGTCGTTGATAATAATTAGGGAAAGGGTTGAATTTGGACATGAAACAGAAATATTAAAATCTTTTCTAAATTTTTACGATCCTGAAAGTTAATATTTACTGATATTTTCCAATAAATTTTTTCGTTCCGTCAAAATTTGGAAAAATAGCCAATATAGCTGTCTAGAAAGAACACGAAACCTCTACACCTAATATTTTCTCAGTGTTTTTTTTTACTTTTTATACAATTTTTTTTTAAAAATTAAATATTGATGAGTTTTTTATTTTTATAGAATGAATTATAAAAAAAAATAATATTGGTTGATTGGTTTTTGTGATATCAGAACCATATTTTGTATCATTGTTGGGGATGTACATCAATTTATTGGCTATTATCTTATCTCTTAAGATCCCTGATTTTTCTTACTTTTAATTTTTATTGCAAGATATTTTGACTTTTAGACTGACATAACCTAAAACATAAAAAGGGAGGCGGAAAAATTAATATCCAGGGAGGGAGGGGACAATGAGCTGTTGATCACACTATTCCTATGTTCAACCCCTTCCTTTCTTTCCCCCCACCCCCCATTAATTATTTATGATGATGATAATCCCATTTTATGGGGGGGGGGGGGAAATGTATGACATGTATATACTCAGTCATGGAAAATTTTAGAAAGGATTACAAGATCCATAAAAGCGAAGCACTGATACAGTAGGACAAACGGATATTAACACTTGTATAGTGTCAGAAGAGTCAAAGCAAAATTGTAAGTCAATTTGTTAAAAAACTGCTTGATATCTCAAACATGCCTAAATTAACAAAAAAAGCTATCCATTTGTGACGGATGGAAGGACCAACCCTAATTATAGAAAAGCCTCGCCTTTAAAATGTCTAAGCTATGATGAACATAAGCCTCCCCCCTCCCCCCCCCAAAAAAAAAAAACAAACAAACCTAATAATAGACTTCAGATGGACAACTCATATCATATTACCTTAGATGGGGGGGGGGTGGAGGGGCTGTAGTCCTGTATTCTTTATATGAGATCTAAAGGGATAAGACAATGGCAGATAAATTGATTCACATCCCCAATGATCATACACAACCCCTTCTGTAAATTACAATTTTTAAAGTTTAATAATTATAAGTTTAACACATAATACATCTTAAGACAAAGATAATAAAAAAAACATGTATAGAGTCATGAAAAATTAAAAGTATATTTCTGTTTTCAATATCTATTAAAATGTTTAAGTTTTTAACCATGCATAATATTAGTAATGTTATAAGCGAAGCATCTCCCTAATCAAGTCCTAAAAATCTTATATGTCCTTATATCTATTTATATTCTGCCCTCAGTTCTAACACTCTACAACTTACAAGTAATTATAAAGTTTATTTGTCCTACCATTACAGAGGTTCGCTTTGATATATGTTGTCATTCTTGTATTAGTTCTAATTTTTCTAAATGTTAGCGCCTCTTCTTATTGTAGAAACTAGAAATCTTTCTCATTTGTATTTTGAAGCTAGGGAAATCAGAAAATTGCTTCAAAACATCCCAAGACCTAAACAATAAATTGAATTTTGATTGGTTGATTCATTTAATTTAGTGTCAAAATGTTTTAAACACCAATTGTAATCTACATTTGCCTATTGTAGAAAAGGATATATACGTGGATATCATGACAAGGGAGAATTAGTGGTCTATTTAGATTGCTAACAGTGAACTCCCTTGGTGGTTAGTTCGATAATTCATTAGGAGGGGAGGGGATGGGGTAGGGAAGGGAAGGGGAAGGGAGAAATCATTACTTAGACTGCTGCGTAATTGCAACCTAAATTCAAATTAAAAAGCTGAAATGTTATATGAGTCATTATAAAAGGCTTGAAACAAGAAGGACGTGTCTATCACCCTAAAAATTAATCTGTTATGGGCTTTATGGACAAACA
Organism: Acartia tonsa; assembly: GCF_053477335.1. Classification (NCBI taxonomy): domain Eukaryota; kingdom Metazoa; phylum Arthropoda; class Copepoda; order Calanoida; family Acartiidae; genus Acartia; species Acartia tonsa. The sequence continues at coordinate 56,529,389 of NC_137261.1, forward strand.
AAATTATATATAGAAACAAGGATGACAACATCCACAAAAGCGAAGCACTGAAAGTGTAGGACAAACGGACATTAACACTGATATAGTGTCAGAACTGAATAATCAGAGTATAAATGTATAAGAGTAAAAGCAAAATTGTAATTAAATTTGTTGAAAAACTGTTTGATACAGGATAATGTTTATAGACATACTCAGATTTTTAGGAGGACCTCATTATAGTGTTGTTTCTCTTATAATATTGTACTTTGTTGTCCCAGGAATCATTATACCAAAAATCAGATCAATCGTATAATTAAATCACATTTGTTGTTAAAAAGTAGAAGAATTAACATGTTTGAAATGGACGTACTTACATTCTGGTAATGATTATAGAGTTTCTCAATCTTAACTAACTACTACAGAAATCACCATGCAAGAAATATATAGGACAATTCTAACATGCCTAAATTAACGGAAAAAGCTATCTGTCTCGGACAAATGGACCGATTCTAATTATAGAAAAGCTTCGCTTTTAAAAATCAACTGATGTTTAACATTATATTAAATTATATGAAAATAATTTTGTCTTTAAAGAAAATGAACAATAATAGTTATTTCTCGTATCGTATTATAAACGGCTTTCCGCGGTTATAGAATGTACAATTATAAGATTAAAACTCGGGGCTAGTTTTAATCTTATGATTGTACATTTCTATATTCGTAGAAAACTGGATATAATACGATGCTAGACATAGTTTTTTCGTATGGATGAGAACCGGTTCCTATCCACCGGATTCGAATGAATACAAGAAATTATATTAAACTAACTAAGAAGCATGGAAAAATAATCATGGTGATAACTTTAGTAGTTAGGTACGATTTAGAAAGCGTAGCAACTCTATAATCATTACCAAAATGTCCGTACGTCCATTTTAACCATGTTGATTTTTTTACTTTTTTAACAACAAATTTTTATGTGATCTAATCATCTGATTGATCTGATTTTTGGTATTTTGATTTCTGATTTTGATTAATGAAAAAAGCTATCCATCTCAGACGTACGGACGGACGGACGTACAGTTCAACCCTAATTATAGAAAAGCTTCGCTTTTAAAAATTTAAACTTATAAAATCATTAGATTAATTTAATATCCCTCCCATATTTCTTTACTAATACAACAACAGGAAGTTGAGGTTTTGATATGAGCAAGGGGTCCAACCTTACTTTTTATAAAGCAGGGCTTTTCTATACTTAGGGTCGGTAGGTCTGTCCTTTTAACATTATTCTGTATTTAACAGTTTTACAAAAAAAATAACGTATAATTTTGTCAAAAATAATCCAAAAATATTATGCTTAATTTGTTCTGACACTCTACAAAAGTTAATATCAGTCATTCCATTTTAGAGCTTCGCTTTTATGGATGTTGTTATCCTTGTAATTTTCTCAAAGTAGATAGTGTAAAAAGTGGTCGATGACAAATTAATGCCACGCTGTATCACGGGATGGGGGCGTGATTGAAATGTGTAGTATACTCCTTTGATTAAACTCAATTTACGGGTTTTTATATAATTGCAACGTAGTTATAAGACTTTTGGTAGCAATAAATTGAGACGTTGGGTATCCCTCTAACTGAACCGATTTTTGATTAGTCAACGGTCTAAATTTGTCTCGGCCAGGATATGATTAAAAGCCTAAATCGGCCAAGGAATAGCCGAGTACAATATTTTTAAACTTAAAAAATTAAAAATAAAGAGCTAAATGATTTATTGCGTCTTTCTCTTTTTATCGACAGACGCACTTGGATATATTATTTTCATAATTAATTATATGTATTTCCCATGTTAACGTCACCTTATGTGTAAATTTGGTGAGCTACATTATTAATTAGCGTTGTTAAGTTAGGATGGAAGAATTTTGTAATGAAAGCAAAAGTGGGGTAGAGGATAAGGGATGGGGTAAAACGGGTTATCATAATGTTTTATTTTCTTGACTTTAAGTTAAACTCTATCTAAAAAGTAATGATAAATAATTGGAGGGGGGGGAGCAGTATTTTTAATTATCCTATTATATAAAGTAGTTTTTGTCTGTCCTGAAGGATCTCGCTAACCGCTGAACCGGTATTGTTCTCTTTTACAGTAAAGCTTCTTACAGGTCCTGGGAAGGTTTTAAACTTCCCCCCCAAAATATTATTTTTTTACTCTTTCAAAACTTAATATTTAAATGGGATGAGGTCGACTTTTTCCCCTTCTACCTTAAGTACCCCTAGAGGCTTCTAGGGGCGTAACCGCTAGTATATGTATATTGTAAAACTACAAAAACATGTGTTAGGTGTGATTGGGAGAAGGTTGGAACTTGCCCTGATTAGTTCTGCTAACAAAATATCACATAGGTTTTAGGGGTTGTTGATGGTGTCCCCCCCCCCCCACACAATACAAATAGCCTATAACCACCACAGGACCAGTAGGTATATTCCCTGAAGAGTAGAATCCAGCAGTTACAAAGATCTTAAGGGACAGACAGACAGACATCATTCTACTTTGTATTGTAGATTGTGGGGGAGGAAAACTTTTACTTTTATTTATTATCCCTTCATTCTTCTGGGTTAGACTTAGGAGTTGACTTTCCAAACTTTCGAAGCTACTCTATATTTTGAAATGTCCTTCTGTCTTTCTATTTTTGGTGTTTATGGTCGGAATATCAAAATAAGCATAATTTAAATGTACAAGTGTACATCTAAATCACATTAAATGACCCGTGTATACATGTCATTCCCCCCCCCCCCCCCCCAAATAGACGTCATATTGTAATTTGATAATTATAACATGACCTCCCCTCCCCTCCCCCATCCTTTCATGCAATAATAAAAACAAGGTTGACTAGATCCAAAATCATTGATAGAAATACATACAACAAGATTATTTGTGTATTGTAGTTTAAGTTATTTAATCTAGAGAGTGACATATTCATAGAAGGTAATTTTGTGTATCATTGTTGAGGATGTACATCAATTTATTGGCCATTGTCTTATCTCTTAAGAACCCTGATTTTTCTTAATATTGATTGCAAGATATTTTGACTTTTAGACTGACCTAACCTAGTTATAGAGCAGCTGTGCCACTAAAAAAGGGGAAAACAATTAGTGAGCAAAACTTAAAAGGATTTTGTTTCTTGTAACTAAAATTTGTTAGGGGAAGGAGGGGAAACTTTCTAACTTACTAGTAGCTTCGTCCCATGTTCCTAGGGATATCTTATATTTTATAGAGAAACTAGCTTAAAACCTGACCATTGATATTATTTATCTTCTCAATATTTCAACTACATACTACTTAACTTTTTAATAGCAAAGCTATTCTACAATTCTATAATGTATAACTCCTAACATTCGTCTATAAAAAGGTTACTATTAAAGATTTATGTCGGATTTTTTTACGAAGATTTTCATCAAATATACTTTTCAAAGTTCAAAGAGATAGGGGACAATGGGATGTTTATTACACTAATCCCAAAAGTTTTATAATATTTTCTTATTTGATGGCTTAACAACATGTTACTTGTAAGTGCAGCGCTGCATCTACAAGTTACATGATCCGAAGTTTTCAATAGGAAGACAATATCATTAATGATCAGTCTACAATTTTCTGGTCTGAATTATTGCTCTATCCCTGTATCTTAGGAATGCAATCTTAGCATTTCTTGGGGGGGGGGGGGGGAGGAGTTAAATAAACACTCACTCTCTCTCACTTCATACATCCCCCCCCCCTAATAATTCTTCCTATAGGACAATTTTGTCAATTCAAAGTTTTATGATAACGTTTACTTATTCATTGGCTTAACAACTTTGGGGACTTTAATGGTTTGTTCATTAAGTTGAGCATCAATCTTTGGGGATGTAAATAAATTTATCGCTCATTGTCTTATCCCTTATGGTTTCCCTTAAACTATACGGGGACCTATATGAAGCTTACCTAAGATGGATAACTTAATTTTAAGGAAGCTGTTTAATGATTAACTGGCTAAACCTAATTATAGAGGAGCTTCGCTTCTATGAACTATATAAATGTAATATTTTAGATTTTATTGGCCTTGTTAGAAACTCTATAATCGTTACCAGAATGTCCGTATGTCCATTTAAAACATGATGATTTTACTTTTTGCCAAATTTTTTATTTGTGAAATGATAACTAAAATAGACATGTTACAATTATACTATCGATTTTAAACTTTACATGATGATTCCAATAATAGTTAGGTATAATTTATGAAGTGTAGCAACTCTATAATCATTACCAGAATCACATCCATTTAAAAACATGCTGGTTCCTTTTCAAAAATTCAAACAATGTTCAATATTATAAGCGAAGCATCTGTATAATCAAGTGTTTTCTTTCTTTATCTTTTATATTCATTTTATCTCTTTTTCTCTTTCTTTCTCTCTCTTTCTCTTTTGTTGGTTCTTTTCGTTAATTTAGGCATGTTAGAATTGTCCTAATGATTTCAAACTGTGCATGATGATTCCTATGACAGTTAGGTACAATTTAGAAAGCATAGCAACACTATAATCGTTACCAGAAAGTCCGTATATCCATTTAAAACATGCTGATTTTCTTGACACTTTGACAAAACAATTTTGTATGACATAATTATCTTATTCATCTGATTTTTTAAATAATGATTCTTAGTACAACAAGGTAAAGTATTATAATCAAATCCTAAAATTGAAAGTAAATATTAGAGAAAGGGAACAATGGGCTATTTATATCACATGTCCCCAAAGTTTTATAAAAAGCATTTTCTTATTTGTTGGCTTAACAACTTTGGGGACTTTTCCTGAATTTTAATTGGTTGGGATGTACATGAATTTAACAGCCATTGTCTTATCCTTTTAGATCCCTTCCTAACCTAAAAGTATAAAAGTCTGGGACTATAAATTAATAACTGAAATATCTTTAAAATGATGTTTCTTAGTTAGGGAAATTGATGGGTGCTTTCACACAAAGTACCTGTTAAGCACAAATACACCCCCCCATCCTCCTTATCATTTCTATAAATATGAATAAGGGCCTAAAGAAATTAACAAACAGACATGGGGGTTTATCATTAATACACTTTCAGTGATAAATCTATTTATATAAATCAGGGATCAGAAGGAATATGACGATGGCCTTTAAATTAACACACATCCCTAATGTAGATCACAGTTAGTGGTTGAAACGTTTTGACACAACTAAATGAACCAATCAAAATTCCCAAAGTTGTTAAGCCAACGAATAAGAAATTTAAAACCCTAACGACTAGTGTAATAAACAGCCCAATGTCCACTTCCTCCCTGCCAAATATTTATTTGAAATTGCCGTGGTTAAAACGGTCATGAGTGTATCTTAACGGTCATTGGAATGTGTGTTAATCCCCGCCCCATATTAAAACGGACATTAATCTCCGCCCATTTATTTCCTAAAAAACGAAACGGTCAGGTATTAATCTCTATTAGAATACGGTCATAGACTATTGTCTCCGCCCATTTATTTTTATTTAATGGTTATGAGTTAATCTGTACTTGATTTTTAAAAATTGGGGTTAAACTACCCTCCCCCCCCCCCTCTCTACAATCAAACCAGGAGAGGTTAAAAGCCTGCCCAGGATTTATATAATACATAATTATTTTAATAGAGATTTTGAACATTGTTGTCATAGGAATCAATATTCCAAAATTCAGATGAATATCACACAAAAAAATGTTGCAAAAAAAACGTTAAAAATCACCCTATTTTAAATGGACATTCGGATTTTCATAGAGTTGCTATGCTTTCTAAATCGTACCTAACTGTTATTGGAATCATCATGCAAAGTTTGAAAACAATAGAACAATTCTAACCCATCCAAATTACAAACTGATGACCGTGCAGACAGAATTAGAAAAAAAATCTTGTCTAAAAAAAGGTTTTCAAGAAAGAAATTTAAACAGTATAATGTAATAATGGAGCATGTATGAGATCTAAAGGGATATGACAATGGCAGATATATTGATGTACAACCCCAAAGATGATACACAAAATTACCCCTTCTGTAGATTACAATTGGTGGTTGAAACGTTAAGACACTTATTGAACTAACCAACCATTATTCTTCAAAAGTCCCCAAAGTTGTTCGACAAAAAAACTTTGTGGACAAGTGTAATAAACAGCCCAATGTCGTCTCCCTCCCTGGTATAATATAATAAGGGAAGATGTATGTAGCCTTGATGTGCATAGGTCTTACAAGTTTTCACCAAAAATTTTAGCTTTCCATTTTAAATAGTAGTCAGGAAATTTATGTTTCCCCTTAGCCATACAGATGGACAGACGCACTAAGTTATTTCTAGAGTAGCTTTGCTAAAAAAAATATAACATTAAATGATATTTAAAGATTTTTTCATAACAAATTGTTATAATTTAACGAGGGCTCTAAAGGGATAAGATAATGGCAGATATATTGATGTACAACCCCAAAGATGATACACAAAATTACCCCTTCTATAGATTACAATTAGTAGTTGAAACGTTAGGACACTTATTGAACTAACCAATCATTATTCTTTGAAAGTCCCCAAAGTTGTTAGACAAAAAAACTTTGTGGACAAGTGTAATAAACAGCCCAATGTCGTCTCCCTCCCTGGTATAATATAATAAGGAAAGACAAATGTAGCCTTGATGTGCATAGGTCTTACAAGTTTTCACCAAAAATTTTAGCTTTCTACATTAAATAGTAGTCAAGAAATTCATGTTTCCCCTTAGCCATACAGATGGACAGACGCACCAAGTTATCTCTAGAGTAGTTTTGCTGCTATAAATATAACATAAGATGCTATTTAAAGGTTTTTGTATAACAAATTGTTATAATATAACGAGGGATCTAAAGAGATGAGACAATGGCCGATAAATTGATGAATATCCCAATTTATGATACAAAATGTAGATAACAAATAGTGGTTGAAACAGATGGACACTCAATTTAATCACCCAACCAATCACCCAATTCATTAAAAGTCCCCAAAGTTGCTAAGCTAACGAAAAGAAAATGTTATTATAAACTTTAGAGACTTTGGTTTACCTCGTAATTACCTCGTACGGGCGGAATTACAGTCAAGGACCTTATCAACTTGATGTACTGTCCAGGTCCTGGTCCAGCAATCCAGGAGAACTAAGGATGACTTTAACGCACCCTTCTCTGTCCAAACAATATTAGGTTAAGTAACATCCATCAGACAACCAACTCTCTGTGGTGCATGACCTTTTTCTGAGAAGTCCCAACTGTGCATGGTAACAAGTTGCGCCTGTTTTATATAAAAAATAAAAAACCTTCATTTTATCATAAAACGAGCAAAAATCGAGCTATCTGGCTAATTTTTTAATATGTTAGAGATTTTTTCATGCTTAACAACTTTGCTTTTATATTTTGTTTTGAAAAAATCATTTTAAAACCGGTTTATTTGGGCTTGAAAATTGATGTACCTAAAATCGCATATTTTTTTGTCCAAAAATTTAAATCTAGCCTAAAACCTGCCCAAATTGATTTCCTCTGATGGTATATGATAACCAAACATAAAAATATAGTTTTTAAAAAAATCGAAGGCTATGAAAATTTTAAGAAGAAAAAAAGCACAGTACCCTACCTTAACATTTAAAAAAATCAATTTTTGACCAACTTACGTAAGAGATAAAACAATAACCAATGATCCTAGAAGGCTAATTTTTTTATATGTTGTACTCAAAGCAATTCCTAACAACTTTGCTTTTCTATAAAAGTTGAAAAAAATCACGCTAAATATCATTTTTTTCCTTCGTAAGTTCGTATGGTTTATAAATTTCTTTAAAATGCAAAAATCTAATATTTTTTTATTTAGCGCCTATATGAATGCTCATCTGTCATTGGTTAATTTGTTTACCGCTGAAATTTTCTATTGGTTAATATAGTTTAGTGTGAGTGAGTTTCTCCGTCAAAAGTTATGCTAACTCTCTCTCTCTATCTCTCTCTCTCTCTTTCCTTCTAACTCTCTCTCCCTCTTTCTCTCTTTATGTTATTCTCTCTCTCTCTCTATCTCTCTCTCTCTCTTTCCTTCTAACTCTCTCTCCCTCTTTCTCTCTTTATGTTATTCTCTCTCTCTCTCTCTCTGACTCTCTCTTTCTCTTATTATCTCTCTCTCTCTCTGTCTGTCTCTTTCTCTCTGACTCTCTCTCTATCTCTCTCTGTCTGTCTCTTTCTCTCTCTCTCTCTTACTCTCTCTCTTACTCTCTCTCTCTCTGAATCTATCTTTCTCTTATTCTCTCTCTCTCTCTCTCTCTCTCTCTCTCTCTTTCTCTCTTTATGTTATTCTCTCTCTCTCTCTCTCTCTCTCTCTCTCTCTCTCTCTTTCTCTCTCTCTCTCTCTTTCTTTCTCTCTCTTTCTCTCATTCTCTCTCTTTCTCTCTTTCTCTGACTCTCTCTTTCTCTCTCTCTCTCTCGTTCTCTCTCATATTCTCTCTTTCTCTCTCTCTCTCTCTTAATTGCTTAACTACTCAATATTAAATTGTTAGGGAAGCTAAGTATTGTTGTATGGACAGGTTTCAGGCTATTTCTTTTTATTCGATTCTATCTATCTATGGGATTATCTATCTATCTAAAAAGAACCTAAAAGTCTAATATATTTAGTAAATTTTATTTCGGAATTGTTTAACGAACATACTTCATTTAAGATTGCGTGATTTATTTCGAAATAGAAATATAAAACGTAAAAATTTATTATTTTTCAAAATCTTCTATTTATTTACGAAGTACTTCGTAAATAAATATTAAGAAATTTGAATATTTAGAAAAATAGAAATAGGGAGGTATTTGTGAACGAACGGAGAGGGGAATAAATATCATATTTTTGAAATAGAATTCTTGCCGACGTTAATTAATATTCCCCAATTTCAATATTTTCATGTCTCATGAAATACGATACGTTTAGGGTTTGGAATACTTAATATTTTAAATATGTAGTAGACACATCATTGATTTGGTCAACTGAATTTGAGTTGCCGATTGTGTACTTAGTTTTCTCGGTGTTGCCTCATCCTATCTTAATATTTACTACTAGCTAAAAAACTTCAAACTTACAAAAAAAATATAAATTTGAATGTATAAACGATTTATACATTATACATTCAAAATTTCAATTTTTAAAATTTTGATTTTTTTTGGAATTTTGTACACATTCGGCAACTCAAATTCAACTGACCCTTCTTTCTTTTAATTTTGTAAAGATGAGATTGCACAATTATTCAATTAATCTCCCTGACTATTTTGGCAGAAATGGCCTGCTTCCATTATCTGAATATATACATATCTATCCCTGTCCACATTCCTTTAGTTCTCCAACTGAGCCAGACCTACACTGATGAACCGCCACCTTGTCCTATCCTGCTGTATCCAGAGTCAGTTGATATATATAGGCCTTTGTGTGAACATCTCACCTTTTGTCTATATTCGGTAGATTGCAAGCCTATATGTCTAGGCTGTTGGCAATCTTAACTCTCTAGCATTCGAGCACGTGGTTTCTTGCCTGCCAAGAAACGAGACACCAAAGCTTTTTATTAACCTAATACTGATCCATATTCCATTAATAAAACACCTATTCAATTGCCAGTTCTACTTTGATATTTATGTATAATAAATGTATTTTTTTTATGAAAATACCTGTGTTAGATTATTGATATATTATTGTGTCGAAGCTACTCTATACTCATATTCCGGTCTGTCCGTACATCCCCTCATACGTCATTTTGGCGCAGTTCTGTCTACCACTCATTTTTGAGGGGGGAAGGTATAGTGGTAAATATTAACGTACAGACAAAGCCAAATCGCTAAGTAGCTTCGATTGCAAAGTGAAATAAATATTTTCCGAATAACTAAACTAGGTTTATTTAGGGAAACACATTTAACAGTAACAATTTGTTACAAAATATTGCTAATAAGTATTTCGTGGCAAGCTGCCAAATAAAAATAAAAAGGAACCCGCCTTTTTCACACTAGTATTATTTTCACATATCTTCTTCCTAAGCAGGAAGAAAGGGATACTTCTAAGTTCTTAAAAGTTCGTGGTAGACAAACAGTGTTAACGAACACTACAGCTCCATCACTATGACCAACACGGAAGGTAAAAAGGGTGAGAAGGGGGATGGCTCCTCTAAAACAGTTCCGCCTCCTCCGAATGCCAATCTGACTCCGCCAGATCCACTTTCCCCTGAAAGTATAAAAGAATTTGTACGGGAAGCTCTAAACGAATCTCTAAACGAATATTCGGCACATTATAGAGATATGATAAAACAAGAATCTGATATTGTTAAGCTAGAAATGGAAACAAAATGGGCAGGGTTTAAGGAAAAAGAAGCACATCGTAGATTGCTGGCCGATACTGACATCCTAGATTTAAAGCGTAGAGTGTCAAAACTCCCAGCGGACGGAAATTTAGGCCCCCTGTTCGCGGAAAAAACGTTAAACGAAAGTCTTAACATGACCCATTTTAATACCATAGGGGATGATTCAATTAATGCCACTTTTTATGACCGATTATCGGTCCAACAAAGGGTAAGCGTGACCGAATGGGTTGCCAAAGATAGAACTACAGCTCCAGGTTGTATGGCTTATTCAATCGTAGGCTTTGTAGGCCCAGTAGACAATGACAATTGGATGAATGTAAGGGAAACTTCCCTAACAGAATATGAAAAAAGTTTACTGGAAAAATTTCCCTTTATCCCTGATAGGATTAAGTCATTAGAGCCTCTTCGTAGGTCTGCACCCAATGTAACACAAAGAGTTTCCACCAGAAGCACACCTAGGACGGCAGCAAATAATAGTGCTGACAATGATTTTATTAAGGAGTGCTTTATTAAGGGGCAAAAGTGGGATTCCGATTTTGCAAGAGATGCCCCTAAGTGGGACGATAGAGCTGATTTTGACAATTTCTTTGCTAATTTGTGGAGGGTTGCAAAAACATACAGAATCTGTGACCCAATTTTGTTCAAAGATATTCTGTACCAACAAATTTATGATTCCAGAGGGGAACGACTTGGGGATCTAGTTACACCTGAGAGAAATCAGGTCCTATCTGCCCTAAGTTACTATCTAATGATCAGAAGGGTGGTCACTCCCTTCTCGGACCCGGAAGTAGCCTCGCAGTATTTCTACAACCTAAGACAAGAGGCTAATCAGCCCCTTGACACGTTCTTCGAAAACAAACTTAAGGTGTTTAAACTTATGAACCCTGGAATAATCCCCAAAAAGAAATGGAAGGAATTCTACCTTAATGTTAGCAAAAACCTATTATACTCAAACCTTGCCATAGATATGGCAAATTATGTCGAAAATATGCAATTTTTGGACGACTATAATGCTTATTTAAATAAACTTATTAATCTCGGACAGAGATACGTCAATTGGGACGGGTCTGGCCATATTAGCAAGGAAAATCTTTCGGCCTGCTATT